>NW_027507748.1:326412666-327117893 GCF_037356315.1 Lithobates pipiens
TCACGTGCAAGCTAAAATGCTGCTTTTTATTTTCCTTGCATGTCCCTTTTGGATCTACTGCGGCTTTACTTTCAAGTGCACTTGCAGTGAGTGCAAAGTGGATTTTCCTTTAGTAAATAACCCCCACTGTGTATCTAAATATACAAAAATAACTAGACATTAACTAGGTGGTCACTAGGTGGTCAAAAGGGGTCAAATCTAAATCAGTTTAGGTAATCATCTATTTCAAAGATGCCTAATAGATAGATCATGTTAAGACAGTACACATGTCTAATACCTATAATTCAAATTGTACCTATTTGTTAGGGTTAAGCAAGGCTAGTCCAAGACATTGTGCTGCCTGGGTCCAAGGATGAAATGCTATCCTTCCCTAAAAAAACACGCCCAACAAAAGGCCCCCACATCCAGTGCTGGGAGGGGGGTCAGTGGCAGTTCAGGGGTGGCAGTGTGGGGGGGGTCAGTGGCAGTGCTGAGGGGATCCGTGGCAGTGCTGAGGGGATCCGTGGCAGTGCTGGGGTTGCTGTGCTGGGAGGGGGGTCAGTGGCAGTGCTGGGGGGATCAGTGGCAGTGTTGCGGTGGCAGTGCTGGGAAGGGGGGGTCATTGGAAGTGCTGGAAGGGGAGCAGTGGCAGTGCTGGTGTGGCAGAGCTGGTATGAGGGTCAGTGGCAGTGCTGGGGCGGCAGAGCTGGGATGGGGGTCAGTGGCAGTTCTGAGGTGGCAGAGCTGGGAGGGTGGAGGGTCAGTGGCAGTGCTTGGGTGGCACAGCTGAGAGGGGGGCCGGGGCAGTGCTAGGGTAGCAGAGCTGGGCGGGGGGGCAGTGGCAGTGCTGGGGTGGCAGTGCCTGGGTGGCAGTGCTGGTAGGGGGGTCAGTGACAGAGATGAGGTGGCAGAGCTAGGAGGGGGAGGTCAGTGGCAGTTCTGTAGTGGCAGAGCTGGGAGGGGGGAATCAGTGGCAGTGCTGGGGTGGCAGTGCTGGGAGGGAGGGTCAGTGGCAGTGCTGGGATGGGGGGTCAGTGGCAGTTCTGGGGTTTGCAGAGCTGGTTGGGTGGGTCAGTGGCAGCGCCGGGGTGGCAGAGCTGGGAGGGGGGGTCAGTGGAGGATCCGATTACAGGCAATTGTACTCACTTTGTCTTCTTTAGCTGCGTGGTGTCTGGCGGCAGTGACACCTCTGCCGAGATGAGGAGATGGGGTCTCCTCCAGCCCCTCCCACTTCAGTCAATAGTCAGCTGACCAAGTCTCCACCCCCCTGCCATTCCGTGAATGGAATAAGCAGCCGCAGGCTCCAGGGACAGCCCGGCTGCTGCTTTGTGCACCACATGCAGCCCGGAGGCTCTGCTGATTGGGATGCACCATCTGCCCACCAGGAGTGGGGAGACACAGAGCTTCTCGCATTCGGAAGTTTCCTTTCCTTCTGCTGTCCCCAACCCATTGAGCTTCAGAAAAAAATATGGGCATAAATATGCCGCCCCTCTCAAAAGGCCATCTGGAACCACTGGACCCACCGGGACCTGGAGTTAAGAGTAATAGTACTGTGTTTGATCCATTATTCTACTTTATGTATGTCTTGAGATAAAAAAAAGTTAAACTACACAGCTAGGCTACATACAACATATAGAGTTAAAAGCTCAAATATTTAAATATAGATAGACTAAGTAGATGTATATCCTTATGGAATGACATTTTCTTGACTAAAGCACTCCGCCTGATAAACATTTGAAACTCTTTTCTATTAAATACTCCTTTTTACCTTTTTTATATCCTTTGCAATGATGGCTGTATGGCATTTCTCAGGGTGGGTTTTCTGATGGACAATGTCTAAAGCCCCTTTCACACTGGAGCGGTGGGTGAGTTGGTGGTAAAGTGCCGCTATTTTTTTAGTGGCGCTTTACCATCAATTTCACTGTGGTATTCGGCCTCTAGTGGGGTGCTTTTACCCCCCGCTAGCGGCTGAGAAAGGGTTAAAACCACCCGCAAATCGATGTAGCAGCGTTTTGCTGGCGTTATAGAGGCGCTGCCCTTTGATTTCAATGGGCAGGAGTTGTGGAGGAGCGGTATACACACCGCTCCTTCACCGCTCCAAAGATTCTGCTAGCAGGATTTTTTTTAGCGTCCTGCCAGCGCACCGCTCCAGTGTGAAAGCTTTCGGGGCTTTCACATTGGAGACACAGGAGTGTAATTTCAGGGCAGTTTGCAGGCGCTAAGTGTTATAGCGCCTGCAAAGTGCCCCAGTGTGAAAGGGGTCTAAGTAATGTGTGTTGAAAAGATCTCTTTGAGTCTCCATCGGAAGCCCATGTGACAGGGTGCTAATGCAGGAGCAAAACTGGGAGACAGGAATGCAGCATTGGATTATGCCAGGGGTGCCCAACCTTTTGAATAGCGAGAGCCACTTAAGCGACTTGGTAACCTGCCCTGGGCCACATTGAGCAGAGCGGGCAGATGACGGATCTGTATCCACTCTGCAAATGCAGAGTATAAATGGACACAGCACATACACTGGGATTTTATAATATAAACTGACCTTGAATAATAATCTTCCATTCAGGAATCTCCCTTGCTACAAGTATTGCTAGCTGTTGAGTGCAATTTGTATCACTCCACCTGTGACAGGAGGTGGCGCTATACAGGAAGCATAGGCTTATGTGGCTCTGCTGCCTCCGCAGCCGTGCTTCCTCTAACACCGGCTCCATTCAGAACACTGATGCCCTGGGATGGTGGGTCAGGAACCCACCATCTGGGCTTACTATTCCAAAGCAGGAGGTCGAGGTCCACATCAGAGGGCTTTGTGGGCCACATGTGGTTGGGCACCCCTGGTCTATGCCAACCCAGTTATCATTGTTTCCATCTATTTAAAAGGATTGCAAAACCTTATTTTAAGTTATTTTAACGGAGGAGAGGGAAAGGTGTGCTTTAGCCCTACCCTAAGGTAACAATGCTGCTCCTCCATAGCACTAGTCACTGTAGGACATAAAGTGTGTTACTGGCAGGGTGAAAATAAAGAAAAGCAAAAAAAAATACATATTTATATAACGCAGACACCTCCTTGAAGGACTGGTGAGCTGCAATATATTAAAATGTTGTTGTCGGCTTAGGTATGCAAATTGAATGTTATATTATATATTATAGTTATGTTCAATAAACTGCCATTGTTTGAAACCAACCATCAAGTTCTACTTGTACAACAGTCTTGGACAAACGTTTTGATGATATGGAAGGACACACTCACACAACCAGATTACTGGCCTACAAACACCCTCACCAATTTTTGCCTTTAGAATAAAGACTGTTGTGTCAGTGAGGCATTTAAATCATCTTGATTTATATAAGATTAGCAACTATTTATCAACATTAGGATATAAGCATCATTTTGACTGTACATTTTCCAGTTTAGCGTTAAATATTCTTTCGGGCCTCCTTTTTTAGGACAGTTATTTTATTGCCTGGGAGATTGGATTGTCAGTACTATTAAAACTAATACATGGGAGAGCTCTCGTTATAGTGGGACATTTGGTGAATGGTTTTTATGGGGGCTGTTATAGCTTGATATTTTTAAGCATTTTTGTGCAATAAGTCCACAGTCACACAGGTGTACACGGTCGTAGGCCTTATTGAACAATAATTACAATACAAAGAAGTCAAAAAGAAAACATTTTACTTTAGAAAAATAAATTGCTGCTGAGCTAGGTACAGCAAAGTCGAAAACTAAATTTATCCAACCTAGGGCAGGGCGCTGCAAAAATAAAACATTTCAGTGGCCATTCCCCCTTTACGGACCATTTAGGCGCCATTCACACCAGCGTACTAAAGTCACTTAAATCTCCCTTCTTCCCCATTCTGATGCTTGGTTTGAACTTCAGCAAGTAGATGGATTGAGTTGCTGTCATGTTATTGGCTGGTTAGCAATATTTGTTACCAAGCATTTACACAGGTGTACCTAATATAGTGGCTACTTAGTGTATATATTGTAAGTAAAATCTGAAAAACAGCCGCTGCTTATTTTTAACATTTCTTGCTTGTCAATTTATTTATTTTTGCACAAAAAATTCTGGAAAAAAAAATAAAGAAAAACATGTCAACAGACAAATTAATTGAACTGCAAACTGTATATAAAAGGGAAGAACATGAATAAAATTATCACCGAATTTCAATCATATTAGCAGGGAATTTAAGCTCTCTTTAGTTTAATGAGTAGATTTATTAAACCCCAGCAGAACTAAGTTAAACATTGCTGAAGA
Source organism: Lithobates pipiens (assembly GCF_037356315.1). Lineage (NCBI taxonomy): Eukaryota > Metazoa > Chordata > Amphibia > Anura > Ranidae > Lithobates > Lithobates pipiens. The sequence continues at coordinate 326,416,899 of NW_027507748.1, forward strand.
CAGCAGAAACTAAAAAATAATTGAAAACAGAGTAGGAAACACAAAGTTCAAAGAAACTGACTATAACTACCTGCCCTTAATGAACGAAAAATCAAAAAAGTCTAAATCTGTCTGAATGTTTGTCTAATTATCTCTCCATTACAGCTGCCGATATGCCAGTAAAGATATTACAAACTCTAAGTTTGAATGGTTCACTGGAAAATTCTTGATATCACAGATGTATGCTTCGGTTTCTGTAAACCATCTTCTGTATTAGAGAAATGAATGAGTGGAGGAAGAAAACATTTCTGAGATAGGTTTGTTTATTATTATAATAATTGTACAAAAGCCATTCTTTGTTGAGTCAGTTGCCCATTTGTTTATTTCATACATTACTACATTCATTGGTGTGTGAAAGAAAATGATTGTTCATTTTATTCCCTTTACAAACTTTCTCTTTTATTGCACTTTCCAATGGGACTGGTGTATTTCAATAAAAATCGATGTATTATGCATGGAAAATTGTGTCAACCATCTGGGTCTGCATGTAAACACATTGTACAAATAGACTCAAATACATCAGAAACATAAGCTAAGTGATATTTTTTTCATGTGCTAGTTCAGCCTGTTAGGCCCTCTATAACACATTGCTATTAACTTAAATAATTAAGGACTGATTTAGAACAGTTCCAGTAAAGTATAGGGATCAAAGAGATGTCCTTCTAATTAACTGTATGTCTCTAAGGCTTTGTTGTCATTATAATGGCATATTTTGAGGGTTACAATAAAACAGATTAGTAATACGTCCAGAAATGAACATCTGCTGATCTCTCTCATGTTGATTAAACCTTCTGTATATCATCTGCAAGCCCTATTAAGAATTCATCTGTCGTATCTCACTAATGTATGAAAGATCAATGACATTCTATAGTCCACATTAATATTCTTTGAAAGATAGCTTATTATTAGAAACCTGGCTAATATTAATACCATTCATTACGTGCATTGACGGTAAATACATGAAGGTAATTTGTTTCCACTACCATGTTACACCAACGTATCCATTCTAAACAGCAAAGGTGAGCTTTCTGATATTATTATTAAAGCTGAAGTTAAAGCCCCATACACACTATCAGATTTCCTGCTTGCAGATTTTTTCCTTCATATTTACCAAAACCATATAATATGAGGTCAAACCTTAGGAGTTTCAATTTGTATGCAATCAGATCAGCCCTTGGACTACATGGTTTTGGTAAATCTGAAGACAAAAATCAGCAGAAAATCTGATAGTGTGTATGGGGCTTTAGACAAAAATTGAGCATGTGTGATTATCTTATAGCCTGTTTCAAGATCATTTGTAGTTCTCCGTTTGTTCTCAGTTTAAAATAAACTTTTCAAAACCCTAGGCAAACTGAGTATATGATGGAAACATGCAGATGCATGGCAAAACCATCAGCAGATCCAGAGATATAAGCTGAAGTTATATGCAAGTGATCATTTTTAGGTAGAAACCAGATTTTTCTCATCCATCAAAAAAGTTACCATATCTAACTGGCCAGTAAAATTGGTCAGTGAGATCTGTTGGCAGTTAACATGGCCAATAACACTCAAGAGGAAAGTGGTGGAGTCAAGATCTACTTTTAAAAGAAAAGTTTAAATTCTCACACAACTTTAGCTACCTCTTATCATTTTGACATGCAGTTTTCACAAATGGTATCTTCTGCTCATCCCTATCATAGAGCAGTACACAACGCTGAAGAAGACGCTACGCTCACATTGGCATTGATTTATTAAAGGCAATCCTGTGGGCTTCAATTTCCTTCCCTTCCATCACTTCCTGGCCCGCTTCCTAGTTTGCTTGCCTATATAAGACCTGCACAGTGTAACCCACCTTGCCTGAGTGACTTCACAGTTTTCTGAGCTCCCATTCACTTATCTCTTGTGTATTCTGTGCCTGACTAACCATGTACCGACCCCGTATTTGTTTACCATCAATGCTTGTTTGCTATCTGCCCTGACCTCGGCTTGTCTTATGGATTTCCTGTTGTCTCCTGCTGCTCGTACTCTGCACATTCAAGTGGTCTCCGCATCCTCACCTGGGCCTACCTGGGAGCCGTGACCTGGTTTCAGCTTGCTGTAAGTTCATCCCCACCATTAGGGGCTCTGGTAAAGAAGCAGGCTGGGTCTTAGACTCTGTGCCCTGGGGAACCCCAAGTAGGCGATCTACATGGGCTCACTACCACAGACGCTTGACAGGCATAGTGAACAGGTGTCACAAAATTCCAGGAAATAAATGTGTGGGGATCTTAACAAAGTAAGTTTATAAACTTTAAGATTGTTCAGATCACTAAGAGTGCGCTAGAAATATATAAAATTCAAAATGGAATTTAATATATGATTTTACATAAATACTCTTTAAATTCATACATTTATTTCCACATTATATTTGAATTATTTCTAGCCTGATTGATTGATTTAACCAGTGACAGCCCATCCATATGGGTTGCAGGGACACTTCCCCCCTAATCCATGCGCCCGGTTCCTAACTGCCTGTTCCCCTGTTCACAGAACAGCGAACAATTTGGGGTGTTTGCGGCAAATTTGAAAAGCCGCTGAACACCCAATACAAGTCTATGGGAGAAATCTAAAGGGCTAATTTTAAAGGCTTATATGCAAGTTGTCATAAAAAGTGTTTGGGGACCTGGGTCCTGCCCTAAGGGACATGTATCAATGCAAAAAAAAGTTTTAAAAACTGAAGTTTTTTCGGGAGCAGTGATTTTAATAATGCTTAAAGTGAAACAATAAAAATGTAATATTCCTTTAAATTTCGTACCTAGGGGGGTGTATAGTATGCCTGTGAAGGGGCACATGTTTACCGTGCTTAGAACTGTCCCTGCACAGGTCTCCGTTACATCAGAGGGGGCAGCGTCACCCATACGTCACTGGGGAAGCCCGGCTTTCCCCTTGCGTCAGAGGGGGCAGGGTCAGGTGACGGGTGGCCCCGCCCTCCTCAGATAAGAAGTGTCAGGCTGCCGGGATTCCTGCCGTGTCTCGGGCGGAGACAGAGGATGGATGCACTGCGCTAGAGGGAGAGATCACCCATCGCTGGATCAGATCAGCCATCGCTGGACCCTGGAGAGATGATCATCCATCGCTGGATAGCAAGAGTGGATTACCACCACTGGAATCTTTTTTTTTAATTTTTAATAAAGGACTTTTGCAATGGTGTGTTTGTCTTTTTTTAACTATTTTTTACACTTTCTTTGTGAAATGGTAGGGGTACTTTTATATCTCCTTACCATTTCAAATAGGGGGGGCTGGAATCTGGGGGTTCCCTTGTTAAAGGGGGCTTCCATATTCTGATAAGCCCCCCGCCCGCAGACCCCCAAAACCACCGGCCAGGGTTGTGGGGATGAGGCCCTTGTCCTCATCAACATGGGGTCAAGGTGCTTTGAGGGGACCCCAAAGCATCCTCCCAATGTTGAGGGCATGTGGCCTGGTACGGTTCAGGAGGGGGGACGCTCTCTCGTCCCCCCTCTTTTCCTGTGGCCTGCCAGGTTGCGTTCTTAGGATAAAGGGTCTGGTATGGATTTTTAGGGGGAACTCCACGCCATTTTTTTAATTTGGCGTGGAGTTCCCCTTAAAATCCATACCAGACCTGAAGGGTCTGGTATGGATATTTGGGGGGAACCCTACGTAATTTTTTTTTAATTTGACGCGGGGTTCCCCTTAATATCTGTAAGGAAATGTAGAGTTACTCTTTAGGTCTATAATGTTTTATAAGATGTTTTTCATCTCACGCTAGCTCTTAGCGTGTGCAAATTTTACCAGAAGTGCTAAGGCGAAGTGTGAAGCAGGATGCATCTGCAGTTAGAGTTGACATTTAGTTGCTGGACGTTAAGAACATATATTGTGTGTTGAGAACATTGGTCTCAAGCCAAGGTGATAAGATCAACCATTGTGACTGTGTTGAGTCTGGCTCTAGGCAGAAATACTATGAATATCTTTTAGGTTAATATTAATTGTATAACATAATGCTTGAATGTGATTGGTTGTTCATGGGGCCTTCCCCCTATACGACCCCTTTTTGTTCATTGCATATTATTCTATGAAGCCGGAATAAACCTTGGTATTCTTGATCATCCACACACTTGGTATGGTGTCTTGATAACCCGACCGGTCAGAGAGGTTTTCCATTGACCACCAAAGTCCAGCTCGAGCACAAGAAAGAGGGGCTGAGATAAGAACAACCTTTCGGATTGGTACCAGAAGTGGGGTGCATTTGAACGGGTAAGCTTTCTTTAAAATTACTTTTGTAAAAAGTACTTTTGAACAGCTTACTCTGTCAATGTTGCACTCCTACATTTTATAGATCTCAGGGCATGAGAGTCAGGCTGGGCTGGCCAGGATCCCAGGTATTGATATAATAGGGGTTGAAAAACTTTGTTTTCAACCAGAAGAACTGGTCATTGGAAATCTCTAAATCACTTAACGTAAGAGGTATTTATTGGCAGGACGCTGCCCTGAGTGTTTAACAGGCCTATTATTTGTGTATAAGGGACCATGAACCTACTTAGTTGCTAGTGTTGGTGGGGGTTCTTATCACAAGGTTGGAAAGGGTACTTTGTTCCGCGAAGGGGTACCGCGGATACAGACATTATGGTTCAATATACATAATACTCTTGAATTTCAAGAAGGTCTTAGCCCTTGTACACACGGTCGGAGATTCCGTCGGAATGTGTCCGATCGGAGCGTTTTGTCAGAGATTCCGACTGTGTGTGGTCTGCATCGGACTGTTTCCATCAGAATATCCATCGGACCAACTTTTCCAACTTGCCGGAAATATTTTCCGACAAAATGCTCCGATCGGACATACTCCGATCATGCGTAGAGAATTACGATTGGACAAAGTGCCACGCATGCTCAGATCAAATTCCTACACCAGAGCTATTGGCTACTAGCGTGAACATAGTCCCATCGTAACGAAATAAAGTCATCACATCGGATTTTCCGACAACTTTGTCGGACCGTGTGTATACAACAGTTTCGGACAAAATCCGACGGATTTGGTTGTCGGAATCTCCGACCGTGTGTACAAGGGCTAACTGTTAAGGGTGTCAGGAGTAAAATTGAATTTAGAACATTTTACAATTTAGAAAAATTTGTGGTTTGCCCTAAGTCATTGATTGTGTGTTCTGAAGCTGATGTATATAAATAAAGTAATAATATAAATGAAAATATTAGCCCACGTACACACGGTCGGAGATTTCCACAATCAAATCCGTCGGATTTTGCCCGTTTGATTTTGTCTGTCGGATCTTGTCCGAAACTGTTGCATACACACGGTCGGGCCAAGTTGGCGAAAAATCAGATCTTTCAGAGCGTGATGACATAATTTCCTCACGATGGGACTACGTTCAGGCTAGTAGCCAATAGCTTTGATGTAGGAATTTGATCTGAGCATGCATGGCACTTGGTCCGATCAAAATTCTCTGCACATGATCGGAATATGTCCGACCGGCCCAGTTGGTCGGAAAATATTTCCAACATGTTGGAAAATTGGGTCCGACGGAGATTCGGACGGAATCAATCCGATGCATACCACACACAGTCGGATTATCTGACGACACGGTCAGATAATCCGTTGGACTAAATCCGACGGGCAAAATCCGACGGATTTGGTTGGCAAAATCTCCGACCGTGTGTACGTGGGCCAAGACAGATGTAGGACATGTCAAATGTACTCCCTATGTCCAAACTTTTAAACCTAACATTACACTCTTCTTTCAGAAACAGTATCATCTTCATGCTGACAAAGTACAGGGTATAGAACCACAGATTAACACATACATACAAAGAGACATTCTAAAATCCCTTATCAGCCCCTGGAACACCCCTATTAACCCGGTAAGGAAAGCCAATGTGGAGGGGAGGCTAGTACAGGATTTAAGGGGGGTAAACAAATGTATTCAACCACTTCCACCACTAGTTTCAGACATCACTGGAATTTTTATCAACATCCCTGCTTCCCCCACAATTTATACGGTACTAGACTTGTCCAATGCTTTCTTTAGCATTGATGTTCATGAGCCTTTGCCTGGGGCTCAGGCCAACTGACTTGGGCCCGTCTTCCTCAGGGAATTGTGGACAGTCCTGCAGCATTTTCCATGGTGTTAAAGGTAACCCTGGATGACTGGGCGCCCCCACAGGGATCAGTTCTCCTGCAATATGTAGATGACCTACTGTTATGTAGTGAGAGCGGGGCACAGTGTGCAGAAGACTCTGAAAGCCTGATGACTCACTTGTCTGAAAGAATCAAGACTCCGACCTGTCTCGGCCCACCCAAAGATAAGGCAACGCTCCTCTCTTCTCTTGGCTCTATTGTCTACTGCAGACAATGGATCCCAAATTGTTCTTTTTATAATTCAATCTTGCTCCCCTCTACTGCAGCAACTGCCCCCAAGCAGGTGATGTATACTGAGGAAATGACACAAGCCTTCCATTCATTATTACAGTCTTTGGCCAGTGCCTCGGCACTCGGTTTACCAGATCATAAGAAACCCTTCGTGCATTACTGCATAGTCAGGGGTCCTGCATTTGCTAGCGTTCTGGCCCAGACGCACGCCATCCACTACCAACCCGTGGCTTACCTGTCCGAAGAGCTCCCCATTCAAGTTCAGGGAATGCCCGCTTGCCTACAAGCTAGCATGCGCCATGGCAGTAAAAGAAGCTTCTAAAATCACTTTAGGAACCGAGACTACTTAGCATAGACTACCACGCATAGTACACCTTTTACAAAACATTTCTACACAGCACATGACAGCACAACGCTCCAGTGGTTATGAAATCATTCTCCTTAACACACATGGTCTCACTGTTAAATCTTGCTCTGAAACAACACCTGCAATCAGATTACTACATGCATTACTCAGACTCTCGTCGGTTGAAGTCCCCCCAGAGCATGATTGCTCCACACAACTGCTACATTCTACCTCACCAAGACCCTGTCTTTCCGGGGGGGGGGGGGGGGCAGATGGCTTTAGTTTCCCCCCCCCCCAAACTTCAAGGCTCAATGTGTTGTTCATTCAGAAATGGTATTCTGCATACTTTGGCTGTAACGAATGGTTATTTGGGTAACGGTTGCCTTTCTATCATTTCAAACCAGTCTGACGATTCTCCTCTGTTTCTCTGTTTAAAGCATTAAAGTGTATCTAAAATCAAGAAGTATTTATTTTTTGCAGCTCATTTGTCCTTAGAAGGCTTTATTTTCCATGACCGGACTGATAATACTGCTTGAAATTTCAGTACACAAGACATTCAAAGCTTATTGGATTTCCAACAGGAAAAGCAGGTATATTTCTGTACTTCTGTACTGACAATGTTTTGAACAAATGGGATAAATATAATTTTTTTTTCAAATTATTTTGCACATATATATATATATATATATATATATTTTAAGAGGTTAGTTCAAGGTGGTTTTATGTTAATAGTATCTATTCTTGGCAAGAATGCTTTATACTATAAAAGATACATTTTATTGCACATTGTCTGCTCACCAATGTAATTAATGAGAGCATTTGATGTGATTTTCAGACTTGTTCTGTGACTGCTATCAGAAGATATCTTTGAAGAACAGCATAAAGATAATACAACTGCCAAAAATTGTATAATCCTTTAGCTTTAATTTCTACAAAAGCAGAAGAGTCCTGAGGGAGCAAGGTCTGGGTCAATGATCTTTTACAATTTCACTGGCTTCAAACTAGGAGTGGCCCATATATTATATATTTCAACTGGCTGCATATGGGTTTTTTTTTTTAATACATGGAATAAATCATTTATACTGAAAAAGAGCCTTGTTGGATTCTGTTCTGTAAATAGGTCATGTTGCCAAAGCTGATAATATAGGTTAAAAATTAGGAAAAGTTTAAACAATTTTAAAAATGTAATTACATAAATATTTGATAACACACAGGCAGACATTATAAGATTTGTTCCGCAAATAGGAAATAGTAAACAGGAACAGTAATGGAGATCTAACACAGATTTAAAGTAACACTAAACTCTGGTTTTAAAATATAATAAAGTATGTATTCTTAACTCAAAAAAAGTACATTCTATTGTTCAGTCTGCTCCAAATCTCCAAATTCCTTCTTTTTTTTTTTGCTGTTTTGATCCAATTTCCTGTTGCCGGGTAGCTTTGTTTGCTCTGCATAGTCCCACTGTATGTAGGAATGTAAACAAGCTCCCTTGTTTGCTCCTGAGATGGACTAGGGAATATGATCAATGGGATTTGTAATGTGCATAAAGCAGTATACATGACCGCAACTAATGTGCACTGTACCTATATCAGACCTGTGGTTCGTCTTTCTCTGACCTTTTTAAATGTAGTACAGTTGGTTGCCCAGAATTACAGACTCACAAATACACATAAAAACTGTTGCAGATATTTTTGTTAACTGATAGGTAGCCTGATTTGTGTCTAAATATTTTGCTAATTTGCTTGATAAATGCCCTACAAAGTTATCATGGTATATGGTAACAGAGCCTGATATTATGAGGAAGGCCTCTCTTACACCTCTGACTCGGGGGCCCCTGGTAGTGTAAATAGAAGGTGCAGGAGTGCAGAGTGGCAAGAGTGCCTTTAATTCTTGCTAGCAGCAGAGCAGGTGTTTACACTGGATAGGTGAAGTCATCAGGGGTCTTCAGTAAAGTAGGCAGACTGGAAGTAGGGTTGCCACCTGTACAGGATTGACCCGGATAGTCCAGGTTTTGACACTTATGCCCCGGTCTCCCTCCACCTGAAAACTGGACATACAGCATACCTCCAGTCCCAACAGTCACTGAAATCTATTCTGGGGATGGAGCCAGTGCCGATCCAGGGAGGGCTTTTGTCTGTACTCTCTGCCTTCTCCCCCGCTTAGCACCTGCCCCCAACTCCCCCAGCTGCCACAATGATTGCCATTGAATTCCGTGTCCTAACAACAACACACTTTTGTAGTTATGCAAACATGCATATGGGGAGGAAAAAGGCTATAACTCCGGCTCCCAGTAAACTTCTTGCTTGCAGTGACTGCGGCTTCTCTCCCTGGAAGCACACACAATTCTCACAATTCTCCCTGCTCCCCTGCATCTATAACAGAGGAGGAGAGAGAAGAAGGGGGCGGGTTACTCCAGTGTTGCGCCCGTGGCATCTCCTGAAGCCAGCGCTGGCAGCCTGACATGGTGTAAGGTACAGTACTTCTCTTCTGTGGGGGATAAGAGTGCTGTGCACTGGACAGAGAGGCAGAGAGGAGGCGAAAGGTCTGGAAGAGAAAGAGAGATGCGCCCTGCTGGGACAGAAATTTGAGAAGAGAGCTGGGGGTTATAAACTGGCCAGTATTTATGCACACCTGCACTCTGTGCACAAGCAAACCTGAACCCCGCACTCCAAATGTAATGCACTCCTGAACCCCGCACTCTGAAGTTAACTGATACTGGCGACAATGGGCAGATAAGACCGTTGCTGGTAGCAGACTGTAGGTTAGCAGGATCAGTGGCACCCGTGACTTCAGACAAATAGCAGAGTTAAACAGGCACTTGCAGGCAGGGCCGTCTTTAATTTTGATTGGGCCCTGGGCAAACATTTTCTTGGGGCCCCCCTCCATTTTGAGACATACAAAAAATGCCAGGTAGACTCAAAATCTGTTTACTGCAGCAGATCACGCAGTGATTGCAATTGTTTGCCACAGGTTACAGCCTATCCTTACTGCTCGCTGGCTGGTTGCTAGAGGTTACAACACATAATTTCTTCTTGCCGATTGGTTGCTAAAGGTTAATGCACATCATTACCACTTACTGATTGGCTGCTAGAGATTAAAGCAGATCACTACTATTTGCTGATTGGTTGCTACAGGCTAATACACATCATTACCTCTCACTGGAGCAATCCTAAATAATTGAGCAAGTAAAGGGGCACATTAATACACATACTACAGGAGAGTGTCAGAGAGTGCAGACATACTACAGGAGAGGTTCAGAGACTGCAGACATACTGCAGGAGACAATCAGAGACTGCGGACATACTACAGGAGAGGTTCAGAGACTGCAGACATACTACAGGAGAGGTTCAGAGACTGCAGACATACTGCAGGAGACAATCAGAGACTGCGGACATACTGCAGGAGATAATCGGAGACTGCGGACATACTACAGGAGAGGTTCAGAGACTGCAGACATACTACAGGAGAGGTTCAGAGACTGCAGACATACTGCAGGAGACAATCAGAGACTGCGGACATACTGCAGGAGATAATCGGAGACTGCGGACATACTGCAGGAGACAATCGGAGACTGCGGACATACGGAAGGAGACAATCAGAGACTGCGGACATACTGCAGGAGACAATCAGAGACTGTGGACATACTGCAGGAGACAATCAGAGACTGGCGACATACTGCAGGAGACAATCAGAGACTGGCGACATACTGCACGAGACAATCAGAGACTGGCGACATACTGCAGGAGACAATCAGAGACTGGTGACATACTGCAGGATACAATCAGAGACTGCGAACATACTGCAGGAGACAATCCGAGACTGCGGACATACTGCAGGAGACAATCCGAGACTGCAGGCATACTGCAGGAGACAATCAGAGATTGCGGACATACTGCAGGAGACAATCAGAGATTGCGGACATACTGCAGGAGACAATCAGAGACTGGCGACATACTACAGGAGACAATCAGAGACTGGCGACATACTACAGGAGACAATCAGAGACTGGCGACATACTGCAGGAGACAATCAGAGACTGGCGACATACTGCAGGAGACAATCAGAGACTGGCGACATACTGCAGGAGACAATCAGAGACTGCGGACATACTGCAGCAGACAATCAGAAACTGCGGACATACTGCAGGAGACAATCAGAGACTGCGGACATACTGCAGGAGACAATCAGAGACTGCGGACATACTGCAGGAGACAATCAGACACTGCGGACATACTGCAGGAGACAATCAAAGACTGCAGATATACTGCAGGAGACAATCAAAGACTGCGGACATACTGCAGGAGACAATCAGAGACTGCGGACATACTGCAGGAGACAATCAAAGACTGCGGACATACTGCAGGAGACAATCAGAGACTGCGGACATACTGCAGGAGACAATCAAAGACTGCGGACATACTGCAGGAGACAATCAAAGACTGCGGACATACTGCAGGAGACAATCAGAGACTGTGGACATACTGCAGGAGACAATCAGACACTGCGGACATACTGTAGGAGACAATCAGAGACTGCGGACATACTGCAGGAGACAATCAGAGACTGCGGACATACTGCAGGAGACAATCAGACACTGCGGACATACTGCAGGAGACAATCAGAGACTGCGGACATACTGCAGGAGACAATCAAAGACTGCGGACATACTGCAGGAGACAATCAGAGACTGCGTACATACTGCAGGAGACAATAAGAGACTGCGGAGATCCTGCAGAAGACAATCAGAGACTGCGTACATACTGCAGGAGACAATAAGAGACTGCGGACATACTGCAGGAGACATTCAGAGACTGCGGACATGCTACAGGTGACGGTCAGAGAACTTTCAGCAACGCACAGCTTGACAGTTGAATAACACAGCTCAGGGTTTAAGCAGTCAGGCATTTTATGGGTGCAAGGACATACCTGGGCAGCCAAACACACTACATACATTTAGAGGTATGTGGGCAGGGCTTCCATTCTCAGATCTCACTACAACAGTCGGGAGCTCCACTGATGCTTTGTAGGGGGGCCCCGTTACCCATGAATTGGGGCCCCGAATGAAGGTGTTGCAGAGTGCACAGAGGACACGGGAGGCTGTATTCCCGCGCTAGCCAGCTGAGAGGGGGCGGGGCCGGGAGCTCCACTGACGCTCTGACCCCGCCCCTGTGCAGCCTGTATACTCGGAACAGAGCGGCTGTAGTAAGAGCGAGTGATCGGAGTGGGAGCGTCAGTGCAGCTCCCGGCCCAACCCCCTCTATACTGGCTGGGGAATACAGAGGTCCGGGGGCAGGGCCAGGAGCTCCACTGACACTCCCACTCCGATCACTGCTCTAACTACAGCAGCTCTGTTCTGAGCATACAGGCTGTACGGGGGCGGGGTTAGAGCGTCAGTGGAGCTCCCAGCCCCACCCCCTCTCGGCTGGATAGCAGGGGAATACAGCCTCCCATCCCGTGTCCTCTGCACACTCTGCAAAACCTTCATCGGAGCCCCAATTCGCGTTGTCACTCTTTTTTTAGTGCTATACCATTGCACAGGTAGAGGAGCATTCTTAATGTTTTTACTGCTGAAAATCCTTCTCTTTCCCAGATAACAAGCAATTGAGCAGCAAGTTTGAAAATGACTTGCCAAGCTATTGCTAGACTTGCCAGGCTTCACAAGTAATTTGCACAATTCCAGCAAGTCCGCATTGCATGACTCCAAATCAACTTTCTTTGCAGACATTCTGCAAGTTCTGGTTAAGTTATGTTGTGCAATAGTCATCCCACCATAGGGGTCACTGTGACTGAATTTGGAAAAGTATTAACTAGAACTTGTTCTTCAAGTGATCTGCACATGTACAACTTGCCAGTGAAAATGTCTAGCAAGTTAACAAAACTTACAATTTAACACTGCCACTAGGGATGAGCCGAACACCCCCTGGATCAGTTCGCACCAGAACTATCGAACAGACTGGAAATCCGTACGAACTTTAGAGCCCCATTGAAGTCTATGGGACTCGAAGTTCGAAATAAAAAGTGCTCATTGTAATGGCTAATATGCAAGATATTGTCCTAAAAAGGGTTTGGGGACCCGGATCCTACCCCAGGGGACAATGGGTCAATGCTAAAAAAAATGTTAAAAACGACTGTTTTTTCAGGAGCACTGATTTTAATGATGATTAAAATGAAAAAAAAAATGGAAATATTCCTTTAAATATCATGCCTGGGGGGTGTCTATAGTATGCCTGTGAAGTGGCACATGTTTCCCGTGTTTAGAACAGTCCCTGCACAAAATGACATTTAACAGAAAAAAGTCATTTAAAACTGCTTGCGGTTTTAAAGTAATGTCTGGTTCTGGCAATACGGATGAAAATCATTGAGAAAAAAATGGCATGAGTAGCCCCCCTACCCATTACCAGCCCCTTTGGGTCTTGTACGGATATTAAGAGGAACCCCGTACCCAAATTTAAAAAAGGAAAGGTGTGGGGCCCCCAGGCCCTATATACTCAGAACAGCAGTATAAAGGCAGTGCAAACAAGACAGAGACTGTAGGTTTGTTGTGTTTAAGTAGAATCTGTTTGTAATTTTGAACTGGTACATTTTTAAAGTGTAGCTCCAGTCAAAAAATCTATTTTTGGAAAACACAGGGAAGAGTTATCACCCCTGTATAATTTTTTGGACCTTGGACCGTCCGTCTTTTTTCATCTCACTTCCTGTTGTCTCCTTCCATTTGCAAGTAGGAGACGTTTGTAAGTTGGATGTTTGAAAGTAGAGGCCTGCCCTATATGCTCTGCAGAAATGTGGGCCTAAGGTGTTGGTGTTGCCACAACACTGTAAGCCCTCAAAGTGACTCTTGGTGGGGCTGGAGTTCCCTGCTGTGAACGATTATATCAAGAATTGTAATTACATGCCATTGTTGAACAGTGGTAGAAAAATTGGGCCTTTGGCGGTTGTGGTGGTGGTGCTGGTGCCACAGCACTATAAGTCCTCACAGTTACTCTCGGGGGGTGCAGGAACGGGCCCTGATGTGAAATATTTTATCAATTAAATCAGTTAAACAGGGGCTGCAAAATTGGGCCTTAGGCACTAGTGCTGGTGCCACGGCACTGCAACCTCTCCCAGATACTCTAGTTGGAGTGCAGGAATGAGCCCTGCTGCAAAGCATTGCATCAAAAATTGTAATTACATGCCCCTGTTAAACAGGGGCTGAAAAATTGGGCCTTAGGCACTGATGCTGGTGCCACGACACTGCAACCTCTCCCAGATACTCTAGTTGGAGTGCAGGAATGAGCCCTGCTGCAAAGCATTGCATCAAAAATTGTAATTACATGCCCCTGTTAAACAGGGGCTGAAAAATTGGGCCTTAGCCACTGGTGGCATCACCCAGAACCAAAAATGTTCTTCCAAGCTATCAGCAGGATCATTGAGGAGGAAGAGGATAGTCAGTCAACATAACAGGACAGTCACTCAGCATCAGCATAGGCAGGCTTGACATTTAAAAAAAAATATTCGGTTACATCAGCTTCAGGTGCTTGGTAGCTGGTGGTGATCCAAGACTGATTCATCTTTATGAAGGTCAGTCGATCAACCAAGTCAGTGGACAAGCGCACCCTGTGATGGGTTACAAAGCCTCCAGCAGCACTGAAGGTGCGTTCCGAAAGAACACTGGATGCAGGACAGGCCAGTAGCTCAATTGTATACTGTGCAAGCTCTGGCCAGTGATCCATCCTCATGACTCAGTAAGCCAGAGGATTTTCGGTGGGAAAGGTGTCCAAGTCTGACCTTGCCCCTAGGTATTCCTGCACCATGTAAATCAGACGCTGGCGATGGTTGCTGGAACCGATCATACCTTGGGACTAAAAAATTGTCTGAACGCATAAGTCAGACGGCCACCTTCTCCACCGCTCCTTCTGTGACTGACCGAAGCCTCAGCAACACGTTGTCCAGGACCAGGAGTTTGTAACCTCCCAGTCTCTGGGAATGGGTTGCACAGACCTTTCTTCAAGGCCTCCCGGAGATGTCTCATCCTCTGCGATGGCAAGATAAGGTCGGCAACCTTACCCTTGTACCGTGGATCAAGGAGAGTGGCCAGCCAGTAATGGTCCCTCTCCTTGATCCGAAGAATACGAGGATCCTTCCGCAAGCTTTGCAGGATCAGGGAGGCCATGCAGCATGGGTTAGCTGAGGCATTCAGTCCGGAGACCTCTGGGTCACTAAGGACAACATGATCTGCAGCCACCTCCTCCCAGCTATTTACAAGTCCATGGGTTTCTTGGGACTGTAAATCATCCCTAAAAGACTGTTGCTGCTGATGCTGAGTTCCACCTCCATGCTGACACAAACTGACACAAGCCTCCTGCTCCTTCTCGTCCTTTTCCTGTGTGATGGGTGGGGCAGTAGGAACACTGTCTGGATAAAGGGGGCCTTGAGAGGCAAGGAAGTCCTCCTCTTCCTGCCTCTGTTCTGCCTCAAATGCCCTGTCCATTATTCCACGCAGCGTATGCTCCAACAGGTGGACAAGAGGTACAGTGTCACTGATGCATGCACTGTCACTGCTCACCATCCTCGTGGCCTCCTCAAATGGTGACAGGACAGTGCATGCATCCCTGATCATGCCCCACTGGCGTGGTGAAAAAACCAAGCCCCCCTGACCCTGTCCTGGTGCCGTAGTCGCACAGGTACTCATTGATGGCCCTCTGCTGCGTGTGCAGCCACTGCAGCATGGCCAACGTTGAGTTCCACCTGGTGGGCATGTCACATATAAGGCGTTTCTTGGGCAGGTTCAACTCCTTTTGGAGCTCAGCCAGCCGAGCACTGACATTAAATGATCGGAAGAAATGCACACAGACTTTCCTGGCCTGCCTCAGGACATCCTTTAAGCCCAGGTACCGGCCCAAGAACCGCTGCAATACCAGGTTAAGGACATGAGCCACACAGGGCACATGGATCAGTTGTTCCTGTCGGAGGACGGAGAGGAAGTTGGTGCCATTGTCGCAAACCAACATTCCTGGCTTAAGCTGGCATGGTGTCAATGACCTCTTGGCCTTCCCCTGCAGAGCTGACAAAATATCTGCCCCAGTGAGGCTCCTGTCCCCCAAACAAACCAGCGCAAGCACGGCATGGCATCTTTTTGCCTGCGTACTTGCGTAGCCCCTCGAACGCCTACGGAGCACCACTGGTTCTGAGGACAAAGCACTGGAAGAGGCCATGGAGGAAGAAGAAGAGGAGGGGGTGGAGGAGAGAGGCGTGTCACAACCAGTAGTAGCATTTTGGAGGCGTGTTGGCGGAACAACCTCCAACACTACTGCACCTTGTCCTACATCCTTCCCAGCTGCCAGAAGAGTGACCCAATGGGCCATGAAAGATAGGTAACTAGTGATGGACGAACTTCCGACGGGACGTTTCGCGAATGCGGACCGCGAACGCGGCCGATAGTTCGCGAACCGGAACGTTCGCGGCGGGCCCTATTGACTTCAATGGGAGGCGAACTTCGCAAATCTACAGGTCAAATTTGCAGCCACAAAATAATTAATAGCTGTGCAAACATAGTCCCACCACATGGCCAATGACATAACACATGTATGAGGTGAATCTGGGATCGACAACTACAAGCATTCTTTTTTTATATGGGAAATTGTTGTGACAATTCAGGACTGTGGAGCGCATGAAGGCAATGGAGGAGAGGGAAGGTCAGGGTAGGCAAAGAGGGTGCAGAGATAATCACCAGCAGCGTGACATACAGCAATGACACCTGCACCGTGATAGAGTCATCTGACACCAGCACCGTGATAGAGAGCACTGACATCAGCAGCGTGACATACAGCAATGACACCAGCACCGTGATATACAGCACTGACAGCAGCACCGTGATAGAGAGCACTGACATCAGCAGCGTGACATAAAGCACTCACACCAGCACCGTGATATACAGCACTGACAGCAGCACCATGATAGAGAGCACTGACATCAGCAGCGTGACATAAAGCACTCACACCAGCACCGTGATATACAGCACTGACAGCAGCACCGTGATAGAGAGCACTGACATCAGCAGCGTGACATAAAGCACTCACACCAGCACCGTGATATACAGCACTGACAGCAGCACCGTGACAGAGAGCACTGACATCAGCAGCGTGACATAAAGCACTCACACCAGCACCGTGATATACAGAACTGACAGCAGCACCGTGACAGAGAGCACTGACATCAGCAGCGTGACATACAGCAATGACACCTGCACCGTGATAGAGTCATCTGACAACAGCACCGTGATAGAGAGCACTGACATCAGCAGCGTGACATAAAGCACTAACACTAGCACCGTGATATACAGCACTGACAGCAGCACCGTGATAGAGAGTACTGACATCAGCACCGTGATATACAGCACTGACACCTGCACCGTAAGTAGCCCCAGGAGGAAGTCAGCATAGCACAGGGATGGTGGGAGCCCCTCATAATGAGCATAGCACAGGGATGGTGGGAGCCCCTCATAATGAGAATAGCACAGGGATGGTGGGAGCCCCTCATAATTAGCAGCCCCAGGAGGATGTCAGCATAGCACAGGGATGGTGGTAGCCCCTCATAATAAGCAGCCCCAGTAGAAATATGACACCGCTCAACCTCTTCAAAGAGGAGGGTACGGGCATATAGTACTGTGTGCTTTTTATGGACAAGGAAGTGAGCCAAATGAAGAAAGAAGGTCTCTGTGCTCGATTAAAAAAATTGTTTATAGACATATACATGGTCTACTGGTCACATGTGTTGAATTCCTCCGAGATCCATGCCTCATTCATTTTTAGAAATGTGAGGTAGTTAACACTGTCATGAGCTAGGCGAGTACGCTTATCGGTCACGATCCCCCCTGCTGCGCTGAACGTCCTGCGACACTGGATGAGGGGCAAGCCAACAGTTCGATTGCAAATTGGGCAAGCTCTGGCCAGAGGTCAAGCCTGCCCACCCAGTAGTCCAGGGGTTCATCACTCCTCAGAGCGTCCACACCGGCCGTTAACCCGATGTAGTCGGACACCTGACGGTCTAGGCGTTCCCTGATGCTGGATCCGGATGACACCTGTCGATGGGTCGGCTGAAAGAATGACCTCATATCCAAAGTCACCAACACATCTTCAAACCGGCCTCTTCTTGCAGGCGCTGTTGGATTGGTACCCGCAAGTCCTTCTCTGGGAGTGGGAATTGCTCCTCTGCCAGCGCACGCAAAAGCAGAATGCAGCATTTCTCAAAGCAAGGCCTGGAAGTGCTCCATTCTGCCAGCCCTCTGTGACGGCGGTAACATTTCCGCCATTTTGTGTTTGTACCGGGGGTCTAGGTACGTTGCCACCCAGTACTGGTCCTTGACCCTTATGCTTTTTATACAGGGGTCCCTATTAAAACACTGGAGCATGAAGGCCCCCATTTGCACTAAAGTGGAAGCGGTGTGGTGGCCTGGCTCCTGCTCATCATCCAGGATAATGTCGTCCTCTTCATTCTCCTCTCCCCATCCACGCACAACAGGGATCCCAGAAAGGTTTAAAGCATGCTCTTCTTGCTCCTCCTCATCCGCCCCGACACCATCCTCCTCTGACTCCTCTTCAGACTCCTGCTGTTGACTTGTCTCAGATAGAGTAGCCCCCCCTGGGAATTCATCCAGCATTGCGACTTCCTCATCTTCCCGCTCCTGCTCCTCCACAGCTTGATCAATGACACGACGCAATGCACGCTCCATAAAGAAGGCATAAGGTACCATGTCACTGATGGCGCCATGGCTGCGACTGACCAGTTTGGTGATCTCCTCAAATGGGCGCAGAAGTCTGCATGCGTCGTGCATGAGCAGCCACTGGCGTGGTGAAAAAAACCCCAGCTCCCCAGAACCGGTTCTGCCGCAGAGTTCATACAGCTAGATGTTAACTGCATGTTTCTGCTGGAGCAGCCTATCAAGCATATAGAAGGTTGAGTTCCATCGCGTCGGGCAATCGCAAATAAAACGTCTGACAGGCAGATTGTGTCGCCGCTGAATGTCAGCAAGGCGAGCCATGGCCGTGTAAGATCTTCTGAAATGGCCCGAGATTTTCCTTGCCTGCCAAGATGTCCTGGACCCCA
Organism: Lithobates pipiens; assembly: GCF_037356315.1. Classification (NCBI taxonomy): domain Eukaryota; kingdom Metazoa; phylum Chordata; class Amphibia; order Anura; family Ranidae; genus Lithobates; species Lithobates pipiens. The sequence continues at coordinate 326,435,720 of NW_027507748.1, forward strand.
TGGTATTTGACAAGGAATCGCTGCACGACCACGTTTAAGAAATGTTCCATGCATGGCACGTGATTTTGCCCTGTTTCAATGCGCAGATTGGCACCGTTGTCACACACCACTTTACCAACTGTTAAATTGAGCAGTGTTAGCCACTGATCTGCCTGTGATCGCAAAGCTGAAAGGAGTGCCGGGCCAGTGTGGCTCTTGGCTTCCAGGCACAACAGATGCAGCACGGCATGGCAACGTCTCACCTGGCATGTCGAATAGGTTCTGGGGAGCTTGGGCGGCGCAGCGGAAGAGACGCTAGCAGCGGAAAAGGAGGAGTCAGCCAAGGAGGAGGAGAGGGAGGAGGATGGAGTAAAGCCCCGTACACACGAGCGGACTTTTCAACATCCAAAGTCCGTCAGACCGAGTCCGTCAGACTATCCGATCGTGTGTGGGCTGCAACGGACTTTAGCTTCGCAAAAGTCTGACGGACTTTAGAAATGAAGCATGCTTCAAATTTTCCCGACGGAACTCCGCCGGACCCGGTCCCCTTCGAAAAATCCGCTCGTGTGTATGCTACTCCGACGGACTAAAACCGACGCTAGGGCAGCTATTGGCTACTGGCTATGAACTTCCTTATTCGAGTCGGGTCGTACGTCATCACGTTCGAATCCGTCGGAGTTTAGTGTGATCGTGTGTGGCCAAGTCCGTTCGGCCGAAAAGTCTGTCAGAACTCCGGCGGAACTCCGGCGGAACTCTGGCGGAACTCCTTTGGAAGTCTGTCGGACATAAGTCCTCTCGTGTGTACGGGGCTTAAGAGGAGGAGGAGAAGAAGAGTCAGGCCTGCATGCAATCCGTGGCGGTAAAACCAAATCTACACGGGTGCCACGGGTTACATGCTTGACGGCCGTCAGAAGGTTCACCCAGTGGGCAGTAAAAGTGATATACCTTCCCTGCCCGTGCTTGCTAGACCACGTGTCTGTTGTCAGATGTATCTTGGCACCGACACTGTGTGCCAGAGATACATTCACTTGCCGCTGAACATGGCCATGTAGCTCTGGGATGCCCTTCTCTGAGAAATACTTCCTTCCTGGGACCTTCCATTGTGGTGTTCCAATGGCCACAAATTTGCGAAAGACCTCAGAGTCCACCAGTTTATATGGCAGTCGTTGGCGGGCTATGAGATCTGACAAGCCTGCCGTCAACCGTTGGGCAAGAGGGTTATCCAGCGTCATCATTTTTTTACGCTCGAACATTAGGCCCACGGGAGCCTGCCTTTTTGCAGAAAAACGTGAAATTGGCGTGATGGAAGGTGGAGTGGAGGACAATTGTGAGGAGAGAGGAGAAGGAGAAGTAGAATACGAGGCTGGACTGTGAGAGCCTGGAGTGTGGCTTTGTGTGTTCTATTGCTCCCTCTCGGCTCGGTGATGGCTGCTCATGTGCCTTCTTAAGGCGGTCGTCCCTAGGTGAGTGTTGGGCTTACCGCGACTAATGCGTTGACTGCAAAGATTGCAGATGGCAACGCTATTGTCAGCAGCGGACACGTTAAAAAAAGCCCACACTGCGGAGCCATGTGCCGGTGTCCTGGGAGCACCAGATGTGACAGTACATGGTCGATGACTCGCTCCTGATACATTTGCAGTCTGCTTTGTCCCTCCTGTGCAATGTAAGTTATTCCTGCTTCTCCTCCCTATCTGCTGGTCCATATCTCCCTCTGAACTCCCCTCCTCTTCCTCTCTTGTGGGCACCCACGTGACATCACTAGACACGTCATCATCAAAGTCACCTTCCCCACCGCTATAAGTAGAGTATTCGGAGTAGGCAGCAACACCGGGGACCAACCTCCTCCTTGGGCTGATCTGGGTACTGTCGTCAGACTGCTGAGTAGCGGTTGTTGCTACCTCCTCTTCCTGATCCAATACCAAGAGTGGCTGCGCATCAGAAATGTCCTCTTGAAATGGATCAGAAAATAATTCCTGTGACTCAAGCGGAAGGTATGTGGTGATGGTGGTGGTGGTGGTGGTGGTGTTGGTGGTAGTGTCTTTGGGGGTACACATAGCAGAAAGTGAAGAAGAGGGTGCAGATCGAGAGGATGAGGAGGGTGCAGAAGAGTAAGGCTGAGCGAGCCACTCAACCAAGTCTGGTGAGTCCTTTAAAGTAATTGAACGCACCTTCTGCAACTTCCCACTTTGGCTCAAGCCTGTTGCTCCTGCCCTACCCCTACCACCCCTGTGGAAGGGCCTGCCTCTTCCTCTGCCTGTCGTTTTTTAAATGACCCTGTGACAAAACTCTCAGTCCCTATACCGATGAAGGACTGCTGCAGTATAGGGCAGCGGTCAGCAGTAGTGCACCTCAACCCTATGTATTGTGGACCTATACCAGTCCTTATAGAATGGCAGACTTTACCTCACTCGACCCTATGTACTGTAGTACCCTATACCTTACCAGTCCTTATAAGGACCTTTGTGGAACAAGTAGGTTGTGTGTGAGTGATTATCAGACTGTACGTCAGTCCCTATACCGATGAAGGACGGCTGCAGTATAGTGCAGCGGTCAGCAGTAGTGCACCTCAACCCTATGTATTGTGGACCTATACCAGTCCTTATAGAATGGCAGACTGTACCTCACTCAACCCTATGTACTGTAGTACCCTATACCTTACCAGTCCTTATAAGGACCTTTGTGGAACAAGTAGGTTGTGTGTGAGTGATTTGCAGACTGTACGTCAGTCCCTATACCGATGAAGGACTGCTGCAGTATAGGGCAGTGGTCAGCAGTAGTGCACCTCAACCCTATGTATTGTGGACCTATACCAGTCCTTATAGAATGGCAGACTGTACCTAACTCAACCCTATGTACTGTAGTACCCTATACCTTACCAGTCCTTATAAGGACCTTTGTGGAACAAGTAGGTTGTGTGTGAGTGATTAGCAGACTGTACGTCAGTCCCTATACCGATGAAGGACTGCTGCAGTATAGGGCAGCGGTCAGCAGTAGTGCACCTCAACCCTATGTATTGTGGACCTATACCAGTCCTTATAGAATGGCAGGCTGTACCTCACTCAACCCTATGTACTATAGCACCCTACACCAGGTTATTACCAGTCCTTATAAGGAGCTTTGTGGAACAAGTAGGTTGTGAATGATTAGCAGACTGCAGCAGAAGGGCAGCAGTCAAGTATAATATTCTTTCTATATTTGGAAGAAAGAATATTATACGTGTACAAGCCTATTACCATACCACTGATACCAGTCCTGAAAAGAACCTTTGTGGACCTAATATACTAACAGCTACTGATTAAACTGAACCTCACTGCCTCACACACTGCTTCCTGCCTGTCCCTCTATAAACTGACAAAACAGAGGCTACGGGAACAATAACTGGAATAGCACTTTTGTGAACCTGATAGTAACAGCTAATGACTAAACTGACTGTCCCTGCAGCAGACACACCATCCTGTCCCTTTCTCTAAACTGACAAAAGACACTCAGGCTGCTGCAACAATCAGTAGCACAGCAAACCTATATACACCTAACACCTATACCAGTCCTGAAAAGAACTTTTGTGTACCAAATAGCTAGCGATTTGGGTCACTGCAATCTCTCCCTGCTCCACACAGCAACCTCTCCCTATAGTGACAGAAGAAAGAATGTAAAATGGCCGTCGGATTGGGTCTATTTATAAGTTAGGGGGAATGTCCAAGTGTCCATGTTCTGTAATGTCTCAATTGGCTGTCCTGTACCCCATGATGGATGTGTCATCATAGGTCAAAGTTCTTTTACACAGTAAACACGTAAGTCCGCCGGGCGAACTGCGCCAATAGTCCGCCGAACGATCGGACCGCGAACAGCCGAAATTCGCCGCGAAACGACCGCCGGGCGAACCGTTCGGCCATCGCTATAGGTAACATCTCTGTCCATGCCTGCTGGACCATGAGTCAGCGGTAATATGCACCTTACTGCTGACCGCCCTGTCCAGCGCGGCATGGACATTGCCTTCCAAATGCCGGTAGAGATCCGGAATCGCCTTCCGTGAGAAAAAGTGTCGTTTGGAAATAGTGGCGTTTGACCTCTCAAAAAGGCCCACACCAAAGAACTTTTGGAATAATGAGCAGAGGCAGTGCCCTGCACAGGCGGAGCTCTGCAGTGTGATTCAGTCGGTGTGCTGCCCCTAAGCTGGCCCCCAGAGGGCATCCTGCCTCATTGGAGATGTGCCTCCTCCTCCTCCTCTTTCCTATCAGGCACCCACGTGGAGTCAGTGACCTCATCATCCCCTCTCTCTTCATCACTGAAGCAAACCTGGCACTATGCTGCAGCTGATGGAACATGACTGCCAGATTGCTGTCCTTCTTGAGCATCCCCTCTCTCTGTGCTCATGCTACTGCCTTCCTCTAGCTGGGTATCATTATCAGAGCCTTCAAAACGCTGGGCATCCTCCTGGACCATGTAGCCAACACTGTGCTTAAACAGTTCGGGGACTCCTCAGGAGGACATGGTGGGTCTAGGGAAGGAATGACTGATGACATTGAGACGAGGGAAGAGGATGCTTTGGCAGCTGCTTTGCTAGTACCCTGAGCCTGGGTGAGAGAGGATGAGGAGGATGAGGAGGGCTTGGTCATCCATTCTACCAAGTCTTCGGCATGATGCGGTTCAAAAAGTCCAGCTGCTGCAAATAAGGACAAGCGTGTCCCATGGCCACGTGCTGATGACGATGCACCGCGTCCACGACCAGCACTGTTGCCTCTAGACACAGAGCCTGCTTGCTTTCTTTTATTGGCTCGTGACTGTCTGCCTCTCCTTGTTGGCCTTCCAGACATAGTAATGGCCTGCAGGGAGATGGGAAAACCAGCAATTGGGTAGCTGAGCAGATGACACAGTACACCGACTGTAATTACTGCAGCTGCCTGCCTGTGTTACAGAAACAGAACAACACCAGCAATAAGGGGTAGCTTCAGGTGTATACTGTGCAGGAGGCACACAACACCCACTGTAAATGCTACAGATGCCTGTATTACAGAACACCAGCAATACGGGTTATCTTCAGGTTTATACTGTGCTGAAGGCACACAACACCTAATTTAACTGCTGCAAATGCCTTTTTTACAGAACACCAGTAATAAAGGGTAGCTTCAGGTGTATATTGTGCTGGAGGCACACAACACCCAATTTAACTGCTGCAGATGTCTGTATTACAGAACACCAGCAATAAGGGGTATCTTTAGGTTTATACTGTGCTGGAGGCACACAATACCCACTTTAACTGCTGCAGATGCCTAAATTACAGAACACCAGCAATAAGGGGTATCTTGAGGTGTATACTGTGCTGGAGGCGCATAACACCCACTTTAAGGCCCCATTCACACCTGAGCATTTTGTAGCTTGAAGCCTGAAGCTACAAAATGCTGGAGGGGAAAAAATCTATTATTCTCAATGGAGATGGTTCACATCTCCACTCCATGTCGCCTGAAGCTCAAACAAATTCCGGACCGTTTTTTGTCACTCAAATCAGGCAGATTTCGGCGTTTTTCTTCTCTTTACATTGGTGACCTTTTGCCTTGCACAAAATCGTGGCAAAACACTGCAAAATCGTGGTAAAAACGCAGATAAAAACTCGCTGTAAAATCACACGATTTTCTGCCTGAAAACGCTATTTTCACGTGTGAGTGGGTCCTAACTGCTGTATTACAGAACACCAGCAATAAGGGGTATCTTCAGGTGTATAATGTGCTGGAGGCACACAATACCCACTTTAACTCCTGCAGATGCCTGTATTACAGAACCTTATATAGTGGAGGGCATGTACTAAACCCCCTGAGCTATAATTGGCCACAGGCATCCTGCCTGTGGCCAATTATGGCTCTCCTCGCTGCCAGTGTTGTGATTGGCCAAGCATGCGGGGTCACAGTGCATGCTTGGCCAATCATGAGCCAGCAATGTACTACGATGGCGGTTCATGCCACACGAATATGGTGTGAACGGTCCACAAAGTTCTGATTTTGCCAAACGGACGAACGCCTTGACTCAAACACCAAGCTCATCCCTAACTGCCACACATTTGTGCCAAGTTATCTTGCTATTTGGATTAATACCAATTAGCTCTGGCAATGCCCATCATCTCCCTCTGGCATTGTGGTTGACATCATAGGACTAATCAAGTAGAGGTAATAAGAAAAAAAATGCTTATTGAAGGACTTTAACTGCTTTGTTGAAAAAAAAAATAGATCAGAATAGAAGAGAGGTTACAAATCAATAACTGAAAAAGTCAGACACGCAATTCACTCTCCTCCCCCCCCCCCCCCCCCCCCCCTGCATTTTATGGCTCTGCATAAAGTTTGTATTAAAGAGAGACTGTTACAAATGATAAATATACTCCAGTCCTAGGATATGAAACCCTCTCAGTCTAAGTTATTGTAAGGCCTCATGCACACGAGGCGGATCCGCTTCCACAGAGTTTGCCTCTGTTCGCTGGCTCAGCAGGAGATCTCTCCGTTGATCTCCACTGAGCCGGCGGATGATAGGTCCCTCTCTGCTCACTGAGTGGGGAGGGGCTTGTCGAGCGCCACTGGTTCCTATGGAGAGATTGGATGAAAATGGACAGCATGTCCGTTTTCATCAGATCTCACCCGATCCAATCCGCCAGCGACGGATCCGGACGTAGGGCCATCCGTCTGCTTTTGGAAGATCAAACCGGGTTGGATGTCAGCGGACATGTCACCGCTGACATCCATCTCTCCATAAACCAGCATGGAGCGCCCGATCAGGTCCACCGTCAAAACTGACAGGCAGACCTGAACGGCCCAACAGTGTGAAAGGGGCCTAATGCTGGCAGATGTTCTTCCTTGCTCTGTACACTACATAATGCAGACCGTTTGGCTATGATGCGGTTACATACACCAAGTACAGGGAGAAGATACTGTTGCTCTTTATGCTCAGAATACTCTGCAAAATGTGTGGTATGGGTAAAATCTGTATGAAAAGTTTTTTTGTACAATAAAAATACTATATATAATAAAACGGAAACATCAGTTTAAAATCTGTATATGTAACAAAATAAAATGAAAGGTGATCCTAGACCATTCTGACTTTCCTAGAATTCATTTCTACTTCTCTCAATGCTTGTACACCATGGTAAATGTAGCAACAACAAACAATATTATCTGCACATATATTTAAAACATTAATGCTTGTAAGAAACTTAAACCTTTTTTTTTTTTTTTTTATATCAGCTCATTATTATTCGAGTCAGCAAAAGACTGAGATTTTGGAGAAAAAGCATTGCTCAAGCTTCTAACAGTCTTTTATTGCTGCTTTTCCAATTCAATCTACTTACTTTACAGTTCAATGCATTTGTATTCACAATTTACAGTCACAGAGAAATTCAATTGTAGTTTGAGTTAACCCGCTACTTAGATAATGCTACAGTTCTGGAAAAAAATAAGCACTTTTCTTGAAGATAACTGTGAAATTCATTCAAGCGGACTTTATTTTTTCCAATTCAGATATTTAGTAATCCCATGGATACATGTAATTCAGGTGATCACATTTGCCCAAAATAGAAGAGCTAAAATAAACCCTACATGCATAAGTGTGTGCTAAACTAAATCCCTGGACAGATTTCACACATCCAAGAATTTCAGTCTACTTACAAAGTACATTTAAAGTGTATTGCCACCTTCTGGGTAGAAAAATGTATTTAGAACCACTACTGGGATATAAATCATTACCATATACATGCTTTTAACTTTTCCAGCATGTTTCTATTGTTCTCTATGTCAAATTTTTAAACTCAATTTAAAGCTTAAACTTAATTACATTTTTTTAATCAGCACAAGGTACTTACTTTGAATAAGAAGTGTGCCGTGTGATGTTGGCTGCTTTTTTTAATTTAAATCTTTAATCCTCTGACTCCCCTGCATACCCCAGAAGCAGTAATCTTCCAGCAATGCGGAGGTTAATATGAGTTGCTGGACCGGTCATAGGCACTCATCATACCTGCCCTTTATGCTCCCCTTTTTCATTCATAAAAGCTGTACTAAAGCTTCCCAAATTGAAAAGCCCTCTATGAATGGAAGAAACATTTCATTTATCCAACCATCCAACCATCCATGTTTTTTATTGATAAAATACATGGAAAGAGGAAAGGTCTGAATTTTTAAAGTATAACTAAAGGCAAAGCTGTTTTTTTCGTTTTAGATTGGAGAGTGGAGAGGTATTAGGACGCTTGTCATTTTTTACTGACACTTGTCAGTTTTTATAGGAAACTTGTCAGTTTTACTTTACCGTTGAGGAGATTCACACTCTATTTGCCATGTTTACCATTATCATTGAAATTGAAAGTGAAAGAAAAAACCCAAATTTTGGGTTGTCCCCAGAAAAGTAGTAGATTGGAAATCTTCCAATGAGGACACTAGTTCTGGTGACCTGGGTAGTCCCCCAGGAATTCCCTTAATTTGTAGGGATTACCTCTCACTTCCTGTTTGGCTATGGGACAGGAAGTGAAGGGAAATCTTCACAATAGGACGCAAAAAATCTGACAGGGATTATATCTTTCCTTTGCTCTATCCAAATAATAAAAAAAAATGGCTATAGTTCTACTTAAAACAAAGAGAACAGCCACTGAGCCACCAGCACAATGGACACCTCTCATTCAATTCAAGTATCATTGCTTGTCCCAATTTAAAAAAATAAAAATAACTACACTTATGCTTTAAAAAAAGTGATTCATTATTAGAAACCATTTGGCCTTTCCATCTTCCAGGAGATAATTGGGCATACATTCTAAGTTGAAATTTGAGAATCAGGCAATAAATAGTGTAAGCGTTCAAGGAGTGTGGGTGATTTGCCACACAGATTGATATACTGTGTGATCAGCGAGTTAGAACTAAGGCTTCATACATAGCATAACCTGTTAATACCAAAAGATAGAGGTTGATTTACTGAAAGAGAATAGACAGTTTACTTTACAGGGGAAGTTACACATTGCAAAAAAATTCTCCCGGGGGCTTAGTAAATGAGGTGCAGCGCTGTTGATTTCTGTCATCCAATCATATGCAAGGAAAAAAAATCTGTTTATGTATTTTCCTTTCAAGTGATTGGGTATTTTTTGCAAAGCAAATCTTCAGTACATCCCTATAAAGTGCAATTTCCTTTGTAAAGTTAACAGTCTATTTGCTTTTCAACCTCTATGCGATGAAAAATACTGGCTTGATGATCTGATCCTCTGAAGATACCCTACCCCCACACCTCCCAATGCTGTTCCTATTTTGAGTAGTTTCAGAATCCCATAGTAAAATAATGTTTGATTTATTTCAAGAGCAAGTAAGGTTCTGCAATAGGCATTGATAAAACCCTTAGATGCTTCAGGAATATTGTTAACAGAGTTGGAATTTTCCAAATGGGAAAACCTGTGTGTATGCTGTACAGATCAAAGAACAATGATTTCTTTGCTTTTTCTGTTCTTGATTTCTGGAGGGATGAGCGTTGTATGCAAATGAAGACTTTCAGTTAAAAATTGCAGCATGCTGCTTTCTGGGCAACAACTTCCAATTTAGATGTTAGCTTTTCCCAATGGTGTGTGCATTTCACTATTTTGTTTATGAACATAATATTTGATGAAGCTATTGTAAAATGTGAAACATGTTGGGGTTGTCTTTGTTTGCTATGGAGTATGCATAATGTAAATATGATGTATGGCTCATTCACACCATAATACATGTTACAACATTTGTCATGAAAACCATTATCGTAACACACTTTATTTGTGTGTGGAGATATGTTGCCATTTAGAGTTAATTGCATCCCATCACACATCTACATTGCACTGGAATATACTTATATACTAAAATAACAAAGAAAATGCAGCTCTGTGCAATTATATTCTTAATAGTACAAGGATACTAAAGCTATAACATCAATGATATGTGGTATAATATAAAAAATACAATAAAACAAAAATTTGTGTATCAAGCAAGTTCACAGTGAAAAAGTCTTTGCATTGGTAACAGATGTCCAAAAAAAAAAGTTTGCTCTTATACAGATAAATCTTCAAATTCAAAAATGTTAAAGTGCATATGTGCAATAATATTCCATAAGGTGACTCTTGTGATGTTAAAATCCTGGTTGGTGAGAGGGTGACTTTGCACACATGCTCCCCCCCCCCTCCCCCCCATGTAGCTGTGCTCACCTCAAGCTGTGTGACCTCACATCTAAGTTTGGTCCACATAAATTGTTGAGCCACTCCTGGGCTCTGGGTAAAGATATTTTCAGCAGCCATCCCACGGTAAAATCCAGAGAAGATATTCTCAATGTTAAAGATAAGAAAGAGGCTGGATAGTGCATTATAATTTTGTTTGTATATTTATTTAGAGAAAAGAACATCAGGGTACTCACATTTCATTGGTGCTTCCAGCGCACCAAATTATAAAATACATTAAGTAGCAAAATCCTGTCCCAAGTGGCTTCAAATCTTATGTGTGCCAGTAGTTGCTCAAACGAGCATGAAACTGTTTCCTCCACCGTCCTGTCCCCTCTCTTATGCGTAACGACACCGGGCTAATCATGTGTCTTCCTCAGGGAAATCTGATTGGATGGTGGAGATTGCTAGAATATATACTGTGTTGGTGGCCATTAAAGTGAAGCCGCGGTTAGCAACATTTTGTTGTAGATCCATACAAATGATAAACCACAACTGCAGCCATGTTTATGTAGCCACAGACAATCATATTGACTGCCATTAATTATAGATAGTACCCACAGTGGTAAGGGTGATAACTCTAGGCATGATCACTAATATTAGATGTAGTTAATATGATTATTACTTTATATGCAGAGCGGGGAAGCCCCCCTAAGGGAGGAAATAAAAAACAATCCCAAAATATTAACCATTGACCAAAATAGGAGTTCAATATAAGCATTTGGATGGTGCAAATATAAAGTCAGGTAAAATATCACGTTCTTAACCCTATGTTGATGCATTCACCCAAGTGAAATGAAAACTATTGCTATCGTACTTCAATGTAAAACCATCCTTCCTCTTAATGATCCCATAATCCATAACACTACTGGGTTATATAATAAATATAAATGTTTTTACATACAATGATGTTAAAATGTATAGATTATTAAAAAACAATATACCCCACACAATCAGTTACACTGAGTGGTACACATATATAATGTATATAATATAAAATAAATTAATTTATTAAAAATGTATTAATATTGGAACACCCCCTGGGAGGGTCAATCACAACAAACATACATACTATCATGTGACCTAATACAGAAGACAGGTAGTTTACTAAAAGTGATAAAGAAAAAAAGGAAAGAAAGAAGAGGAGGGTATGTGGATAAGGACCTCTAATAATTCCTTATCCTCTAGTATGGCAATCGATTTCCATATATTAGGGACAAAAAAACAATAAAAAATAAATAAAAAAAGAACCCTATACATATATTTGGAGATGAATTGAAAAGAAAATCTCTCCTTTTAATAATTACTGAGAAAACACTAGAGGTGTTTGTTTAGGCCGCCCGGCGATAAAGACCCTAATTGGTGTATCCACCAGGATTCACGCCTGCTAATTTCTTTAATATAGTTATATCCTCTCCAGTGATATTTGAGGGCCTCTTTCCCCCAAAATTGCATCCCTTCCTGATTCTTATTATGTTTGCCCCTAAAATTAACGGACAGATGGTTTTTGTCAAATCCGTTTCTTATATTTCTTACATATTCTTCCATTCTGACCTTGAGAGCTTTTTGTTCTACCAACATATATTCAGTTACAGGGGCATTTGATGGCATAGATTAAAAGTGAGAAGTGGTCCTGCGCAAATCAACCATAATCATAAATAAAGTGCTACGTGCTTTAAACAGAAATAATAATACAAATTATTAAGTGTATAGAAAGCAGGAAAAAACAAAGTCCATATGATAGATCTCAAATTCTTGTTCAATGGCACCAGTTAGGAAAACAGCAGGCAAAAGGTACTTCTAAAACTCGGGGGACTAAGGGCTCCCAGAACTCTCACCTTCAACTGTAGAAAGGTAGGCACATCAAGCAAAGCAAACAACCTCCATTCTCGTTATCAGCCACCAGGGGGTCCTCAGCCACGGCCGACTAGGAAACAATAATCTCCGCACTGGGCCACAAGGGGGCCATATGTCACTGTGTAGACTGTTTTGTAACTACGAAGATGGTTTCCACAGGAGTATGCAGCTCAAAAAAATATTAACATGGAGAGAGAGGAAAGGCTCTGATAGTGTAGTAATTCTTAAAAATGTAAAGTTTAATCAATAAAAAATATATAAATCGGACTCTCACATCTTAAACAATAAAACAGCACAATAAGTAAAATGGTGTCCTGGCGTTTTCCGCCAGTCCTACTTCACTTCCGGTACGACGTTACGGCCACTCCCTACGCGTTGCGTCAATCACGTGACTTCTTCAGGGGAATCCCCTGAATTTTTGTCTGGTAGTTTGTGTAACGCTATCAGGTCCAGCTGCAGTTTCTAGCACCTTATTGTGATATTTGCACGTGCACTTATTTATAGTATTATTCGTTCTATGCATTCTTATTTATTTTTCATACTGATTTTATATATGAGGTATATTATTACCCTGCTCTTTATTCATTATTTTTACCTGTAAATAGTAGCGCGAATGCCTTTTTTTCACTATTTGATGGCATAGACTACCCCTTTTAGTTTCACAGGAAATAAAGTCCCTGATGTTATAAATACTGAAAAAGAAAAGAAAATATATGAATAAAAGTCCAAATATTCAGTAAGTACAAAAAGTCTTTAGAGTCCTCACAGGACAAGAATCCTGTGAGAAATTGCATAAAATAAATGCTAGAAGGTGATCATAAAGACATCTTGAAGCAGTGAATTCTCGGTGAAAGTAAACAAGATGGGTACTCATACCAGAACCATGAGGTTATAGGTGCATATAAAGATAGGTGGACTTCAACAGGGGCCCCCTGAGTTTGGAGTCACTCACCATTCCTGGTTTTTGTTGGAGTTGAGCTTCTTTTCGTCCATTCCATTGGGACCCTGGAGAAACAGGCACCTTGGGGACGATACAGATCATTCCTCCTATGACCAGAGGACCTCCGGGAATTTCAATGGCTGGTAGACCTATGGAGATCCACCTATCTTTATATGCACCTATGACCTCATGGTTCTGTGTGGGCAAGTCCATTCATTCGGAAGTCCGACGTAACTCCGTCCAAAGTCCGTCGGAAGATGTCTGACCTTTTCTGCCGGAAAGTCTGTTCATGTGTACGCGGCATAATGCTCTCAATTGCCATGCTATTAGAAATCACTGACGCTTTACAGCTAGCAGAATCAGTACCAAAATATAAAGACCCGAGTTATTAATACTTTACGATATTCTGCCATAAAGCTGGCACATTTGTTTGGAGTCTAACATCTCATCTCAGCGCAATCAGTTTTATAATTGTGCACTGTACAGTCTGGGAGTTATGGATTATTAAACTTTTTAGAACTTTGTATATTTCAAATGCACACATTTGTCTACCAGATACCAATGTACAATCCCAACACACCTATTCCTGGATAATTGCTGTGTATATAGACAGATTGTGTAGGGGTCATCGGCTGGAACTGAAGATAGTCGAGGCAGAAGAACCTAAACAGCACACCATGGATCACCAATGTGGGTCCAAAGCTTTATTCAGCGATCACATTCTTATTGTAAAAGCAACATTTTTGACCCTCGCAGGACCCCTTTATCAGGCATGTGACCTGATCCGAAACTTTGCTTTTGCTATAACAATGTGATTCCTGAATAAAACTTTGGGCCCACATTGGAGATCCATGGTGTGCTGGTGACATTCTTCTGCATTTGTCTAAGAGAACCACCTTTGCAATTTGCATGCAGATAAAGTGATGATAAAGTTACCCCTTGCTGTAAAGTTATACAAACTAAATATTTGGCCTTCCTTTAACACTTTATTGTTAATAGGTTTATCTATATATATATATATATATATATATATATATATATATATATATATATATGTATATAAATATATGTACATGTATATGTAGCACTGACCCCCGAAGGAGCTGCTGGTTTTGCTGGGCTTACCGTTTACCTTCTGCACCTCGTTGTTCTTGTCTAGGTGTTTCCGAGATTAATGGCCCAATAACTGCAGAGACCGACACATTTATACACTTATTTGCATAAAACATTGAACAAAACAGTCTCTCAGTTGGTAATAGAGGGTATGGGTAAGAAAACTCAGGTGCTTGTTTGGAAACTGCTGATAGATAAAGATATCTCTCTCTAGATGATCCAGGGAATACCCACTCGCAACTGCTGTCGGATAAATCCTGGTTTATGGATTTAGCAGCTGACAGGTGATTCAAACTTAGCAAAGTCTCAGCCACAGACTTGGTTGTAAAACTTTAGATGAACACAGAAAGTCTCTCACAGGAACTCTAGTTGTAACCAAATGATGAAATTAGGAACTTTCTAACAGTACCAGTATCTTGCAGCCGGTCCAGCGATACCATAAGAATGCGGATTTACTTAGTGTCCTTCCAGCTCAGCTTCCAGGCTCCTACCGAGCAGCCAGCCTCGTGCATGGCCCTCTTCTGAAGAGTCCTCCCGTGGTTGCGTTTTGAGTTGCTAGGCCTCTCCAAACCTGAGACGGCACCGGACCACCTTGAAATCCTCCTTCCAGTTACTGAGACTAGCCAGACTCGAGACTCGGAAATGGATGGATCCACACCCCAGGCCGTGAGGGCCCCTGGGGGCTGGTCAGGAGGACCAGGACTATGGAGTCAGAACATACTTCTGGACCGGAACCCAGAACCACGTGACCTCAGCACCTTAAATACCCCCTCCCAGAATACACAGCAAGACAACACACCCACTGATTAAAATTACCCCAAGACCCAACTATAGTCTTAGGAAAAAACTAAATTTACAGACATAGCGCGTACTCTTCAGGAGTATATATTTACACAAACACAGACTATATTGTCAAAGGTATTGGGACACCTGCCTTTACACACACACAAATTTCAATGACATCCCAGTCTTATGCCCTGTACACACAATAGGATTTTCCAACAACAAAAATTTGGATTTTTTTGAAGAATGTTGGCTCAAGCTTGTCTTGCATACACACGGTCACACAAATGTTGTCGGAAATTCCGAATGTCAAGAATGCAGTGATGTACAACACATACCATGAGCCGAGAAAAATTTAGTTCAACAGCCAGTGGGGCTCTTCTGCTTGATTCCGAGCATGTGTGGACTTTTGTGCTTCAGAATTGTGTACACAGTAATAGTAATAGTAAAGTAGTAATAAGTAGAGTAATGCCACGTACACATGACTGGACTTTCCAGCAAAATAGGTTAGACGGAATCATTCCATCGGATATTACAACAAGTTTTGTTGTCGGAAAATTTGAGAATCTGCTGTCAAACATTTGTTGGCAGAAATTCCAACAACAAATGTTCTATGGAGCATACACACGGTCGGACTTTCTGACAACAAGCTCACATCCAACATGTGTTGTTGGAAAATCCTATCGTGTGTACAGTGCTTTAGTCCGTAGGGTTCAATATTGAGTTGGCCCACCCTTTGCAGCTATAACAGCTTCAACTCTTCTGGGAAGGCTGTCCACAAGCCCAACCCCTGAAAAACAACCCAACACCATAATCCCCCCTCCAACAAATGGTTTGGACCAATGCACAAAGCAAGGTCCGTAAAGACATGGATGAGCAAGTTTGGGGTGAAGGATCTTGACTGGCCTGTGAAGAGTCCTGACCTTCATCCTGATAGAGCAACTTAAAAATCAGAATTGTGCGAGGTATAAATTAAGATCCGCTTAATAGTAGCCAACATCCCAACATGAAATACTATAGAAGTTTTCCCCTTAAAAAAGGCGGGACTTTTTAGGCATAGACTGTGACACCAATTGATTTGGTAAAAATATATAAAAAAATAATTTTATTTCAACATAAACAAAGAATAATATATTAACATACATTTCCGAATAGGAGAAAGGGACACATTACTTCCTCCATGTGCATATATTTATAGAACCAGAAAACATTTGCTTCCTACATCTTATTCAAAAAGAACAGACTTCTATGACATTGTATATAGGCGTATTCAAAGCATTCTACAAACAAGGTCAAATTGCGTTAATATTGTGCATCCAATGTAACCTACGCGTTACGGAGTTATCTTACTCCTTCTTCAGGGATGATCCATTTTAGCACACTTAAATTTACAAAATAGTAGAATCTATAAAAAACATAAGAAATAATTACATATACGTACAATTTCCAAAAAACAAAAAAACAAAAAAAAAAACACAACGCACTACTAAAACGCACCACCTATATATACGATCTTCACTCCAAGATGCAGGTCTAGGCTCATAATGAGGGGGGGATGTTTGACCACCTTCTTGGATGGGAACCGGGACCGCAGTGATAGGTGGACTGTAAGGGAGGAGGTGTACAAGTAAAGTAAATGCATGTCAAATTTTAGAGCAACTTTGGGATGATTGAGAGCGGAGACTGCGAGCCAGGCCTTCTTGTACAAAATCAGTGCATGACCTCACAAAGGCACTTCTGGAAGAATGGTCAAACACTCCCATAGACACACTCCTAAACCTTGTGGACAGCCTTTCCAGAAAAGCTGAAGCTGTTATAAATGCAAAGGGTGGGCCAACTCAATATTGGACTCTACAGACTAAGACTGGGAAGTATTAGTCATAATTAAAGTTCATGTGTGTGTAAAGGCAGGCATCCCAATACTTTTGAGAATACAGTGTGTGTGTGTGTGTGTGTGTGTATATATATATTGAGAATTAACTCTGCCCTGACTGGTTAATGACAGACTTGTACTGTGGTTTAAAAAAAGGTGTTTATGAAAATGTGTTCATGGTCAATATACCCATGCCCTAAAGCATGACATTCCAGGGCACAGTGAATATTATATGTGAACTGTGATATTAATGAGAGCTTTGCAAGATTATCTGCATTATCTGCTAAAATATAAAACTTGCCTAGGATAAATCGTAAAATAAAGTTACCACAGTTGTAAACATAGAGAGTACTGCCTACTGCATAAACAGAATACGATGTGCGTAGCTAAGACTATTAGTGATCTATTGTACGCATTTGGTACCTTTATCTAAAGAAACTGTGACCAAATCAGGCAGCGGGCATGAGTCATAACAAATCATTCAACAGGAGCTAGTTCTTTGAAGCACAAGCACATCTTTGGCAAAGCTGCCTGTTAGAAATAAGGCTGACCTGTACTGTAATAATTCCATATATGTTTGCTGAGCAGAGTTCTCCTTGACCTCGTTTTTTGATCTTAAAATGTGAAAGGAAAGGGGATGCATGCAAGAGTAAATTAGAATCCCTCAGGACACAGGCAGGTGTATGCAAGTGAAGCAGCAGATGTAAACATTGTTATCGTACCAGTAGAACTAGTGGAAGGGGATAGTGTGGGATTGTAAAAAGGCAGCCATTTTCTATCAGATAAAATCAAATAGTGGAAACTGACATGTTGACTAGTCTGCTGCATAAATCCAGTGAAGCATAAGCTGCTTTTTCATCTGTCTGAATTTTTTCCTTTTATTATTTGACAGACCCCTTGGTAAGCTGGTGTTATTTAAAAAGCCAGACAAGCCTGTCATTCTTTTCAAAGCTCTTAACAAATAGTGAAACACTATTTATAAAAAATCTTTCATATTTATACAAAATATTTGCTGTAATAAAAGGTTAAAAATACACATTTAAAGAGTTTTCTACCCTTTATACATAATTAGTTGGCCTTGGTTATAGTCAAGGTCCACTGGCGTATTAGTTATCAATGAAGAAACACCTCTCAATATAGACTTTTTCCCATTGACCAACCCACAAAGAAAATGATAATAACAATCAAGGGTGGGTAGTATAGGTAATATAAACATATAGAACTTTTCCAAGACCTAGGTTTAAGATAAATTGTTATTTTATGCTTTGCTGAAAAGTTTGCAAAAAAAGTAATTTCATTTCATTTTAAAATTCCACTTTAGCTAAATGCATTAGAGTTAATGGGAAACACAAATTTAAAGTGGTATTAAACTGAAAAACACAAATTTGCAACTTACCAATGCTTTTTTCCCTTAATTTTTATATTGTGATCTTGCCAGTAACAAACATCCTGTCTTGGGGTATTTTCACGCCACTGAAGAAGTCATGGAAAAACGTTTGGATTGCAGCATTGTCAATTTGGGGAGAGGGTAGTGTTGAGCTGAACTTACATGGAGCAAATTTTGCTCAGTGGGTCACCTCCTGCCCAATATCCCTCGATAAAATAATAGAAGAAGCTGGGTGGGAAGTTGGTGGCCGAACAGTGCTTGCATCAGATGCTGGCAGTGTATGGAAATAACACTGGCAGTGGCTGTCTGTCAAATTATTATACCTTCAGCTGGAGAGAACTGTCCATTTCCGCCGTGTAGTATAAATGAAGAAATCTATTGGCTGAACAGAAAAAAACAGTTTCTGTGCATGGCCAGGATTAGATGCGCTAGTCAAGGATTTGACTAACAAATTGAAAATGAACTTCAGCTAACAAGGTTTAAGCAGTTACAGCAACAGGTCTGTGTCTAATTAGGAAGATGTCTCTTTCCAGTCCTGTCTTGTAGACTTAGTAGAGGATATCCTAATAAAGTGAGAGGTTATCTTTGAAATGTAAGGAAAATCCCCTCTTATGCCCCGTACACAAGATCGGAAATTCCCCCAGCAAAAGTCCGATGAGAGCTTTTGGTTGGAAAATGTGATATTGTGTATGCTCCATCAGACTTTTGCTAGTGGAATTTCGGCCAGCAAAGATTGAGAGCATGTTCTCAATTTTTTGGTCGGAAAAGGTTCCGATCGGAAATTCTGATCGTCTGTACAAATTCCAACATGCAAAATTCCTACACAGGCTTGGAAACAATTCGACGCATTCTCGGAAGCATTGAACTATATTCTTTCGGCTTGTCGTAGTGTTGTACGTCAAAGTGTTCTTGACTGTCGAAAGTTCAGGAAACTTTTGTGTGACCGTGTGTATGTACGACAGCTTGAGGGAATCCCATTGGAATTCCGTTGGAAAAACCATCAGAGCTTTTTCCGACTATAATTCCGATCGTGTATACATGGCATTAGTCTAAGATCTCATCTGGATGGTTGTGGTTGATGTGTTTTTCAGGCACGTTTTGGGTGCATTTTTTGGTTTTAAACCCATGTTTTTGATGCGTTTTTGCATGCATTTTTCATGCGTTTTGCATTTTGTGTGTTTTTTTATGTCCCTTTAAAAACACTGTATATAGCTAAAGCCATCAGCTAAAGAAATAAAAAAAAAAAGGGTGTGGGGTCTCCCCCTCAATCAATACCAGGCCCTTCAGGTCTGGTATGGATTTGGAGGGAGACTCCTATGCCAAAATAAAAAAAATGGCATGGTGCTCCTCCCAAAAACCCATACCCAACTCTTATCTGAGCATGCAGCCCCTCCTGAACCATACCAGGCCACAAGCCCTCAAAATGGGGGGGACTCTGCACCCCCACCTGAAAGCACCTTGTCCCCACCCTGGCCAGTGGTTGTGAGGGTCTGCGGACATGGGGTTTAGTGGAATCTGGAAGCCCCCTTTAATAAAAAGGGGCCCTCAGATCCCAGCCCCCCTATGTAAATAAGAATAGGTTACATTGCACCCCTACACATTTACCAAAAAAAGCAGTGTAGTATTACAAAAAAACAAGAGATGGTTTTTGATAAGTCCTTTACTGAAATGTCGTAGCTCCCTGGAACGTGAATATTTCTGAGTATGAGATTGCCCGGGCCATTAAGTTGCTAAAGCCCTCCAAGGCCCCTGGGCCGGATGGGTTTTTTGGGACTCTATTATAAGAAGTTTGCTACCTTCCTGACCCCCCACTTCACTGCCTATTTTAACTAATTGAAACAAGGTTCTAAGCCCTCCTCCAAGTCCCTTAAAGCTTATATCTCTATGATTCCTCAAACAACCAACGAGGTCTCTGAGCTGCAGGTGTCCAGACACATCTCTTTGTTGAACGTGGATCCGAAGATTCTGGGGAAGGTCCTGAACACCCGTGTTAAAAAATATCTCCAAACTCTCATACACAGAGACCAGGTAGGCTTCATCCCAGGCAGGCAAGCAGGAGGCAATATCCACAAGCTTATTAATTTAATCCATATTTTACATCAACGTGAGATATGGGTCTTTTTATTGTCTCTTGACATATACAGGGCATTCGATTTGCTTTCCTAGGATTATTTTGAATTTACACTTACACAGTGGGGATTTGGCAGTGACTTTCTGACCTGGATTAAAAACCCTATATTTGTCCCCCTTCCTGGTCCTCACTAATCCTATTACTACTCTTCCCAACTTGCAGGCAATATTGGATAATTTCTCAGCCATCTCTGGACTCCATATCAATCTCTCCAAAACTACGGCGCTGAATATCACCCTTCCTGCTGACCGGTGTCTGACGGTTCTTATATAGTTATGGGATGTGGCCATGTGGTGACATCACCCAGAGACCCTGCCCCTTGTGACATCACGGACCCATCATGCCCAGGTTAGTGGTGTCACAACTGGGCGTACGTCTCAAGGTGACATCACCGCATGACCACACCCCATAGCTGTATAAGAACTGTCAGACACTGGAGCTGAAGGAACGACGGGAGCCAGCATTGGATGATGAGCATTTTTTTTTATTCTCAGTGGCTCTGTGGCGGCGGCGGAGGAAGAAGACATTGGCAGGGGAAGTGGAGAAAGAAGACATTGGCGGAGAAAGTGGAGAAAGTAGATATCACGATTGACGTTGGAGCTACGACGGGGAACAGTCTTCATTTCTAATAAGGGACCCTCTCCTTTTATTGTAACACTAAACTAAACTTTGTTTTAGTGAATGGGTAGAAGTACAATGTATAGGTGTGCACGTAGGGTTAAACAGATCTCATAGGAACAAGTGTCCCCGTGGAAAATGTCCCATTCATTCCAGTTTTAGTGGCAACTCTAAGTTGTGAATACCCTCCCATTTTGAAATACTTAGTGGGGAACTGGTGATTGAAACAGGTTTTGGTTAGATTGTAACTAAAGATGTATTTTGTTTCAGATATAACTCTTTGCTTCTTAGTAACCTCAGGATTATTTATGTGTTTTGTGGCAGATAAATGTGGTTATAATCTTGGTGGCTGCATTTTCTGTTTGGTATTATATTGTGCTAATTGTTATTGATTATCTCAGTGCAAGTCTTCGGTTGAAACCCATAATGATTCACTTGAAGCCCAACTGCACCCTGATATTTACTACTGTAGTATAGTCAGGTTGCAAATACATTAACAAATCTGATTTGCTACAGTTTATTTAATTAACAGGTGCTGCAGCAAGGGTTAAAATACCCTGTGCATCTGTCACGATCGCCCTAACGTCTCGACTAGACATAGAAACCTTACCCGTCGGAACCTGTCGTGGAGAGTCCGTCGTTTCCCGTCAACGCGCGTCAAAGCTAACGAACGCACTCGCGTCGACACGAACGCGCACACGCGCACACGTAGGTCACGAACGGGTGCACGTCTACGTGCGAGGGCGCGCTGACCCGTCGTACGTTCGCTTGGCGCCCTGAAGCCTTCTTTAGTCATTGGCTCCCTTCCATCTGTGCTGTCCAGTCTACAGCGTGTCCGTGATCCGTGCTGTTTGTATCCGAACCTGTTATCTGATTCCTGACATCCGGCTTGTTCCTTGACTCTGATCGATTGCTGCCTGCCTACGACCTCTGCCTGTTTGACCACGTCTTCTGCCTCATCCCTTTGTACCTTGCTGATCGTCTCCTGCTGACCCGGCCTGTATCTGATTCCGCTGTTCCTGCTACCTACCTGAGTCCCTGCATTACGGAACATCTGCTCACCAGCCAGTTCCCGCACTTGTGCCTGCCAGCGACAGTCAAGCACCATCCGCTATACCAGCCTGTTATCTGTGCCCAGCTGACCTCCCGGACTAATACCGTCTACCAGGCACTTGTGCCCTCTGGACTGTTGAATACCTGTCTCCACCTTCAGGGGTTCAATAGCCAGGGGATACGAGGGGCCGCTCCTTGCACTCCAGGCTCGACCACCAGGTACGTGACAGTACTGGACAGCCATGTCCGAGCCTTCGCAGGGAGCCTCCCCCATGGACGAACTCTGCCACCATCTGGCCGGCCTTACACAGGCAGTTAAGAACCTACAAGAGGGCTACGGCAGACTGGAGGAACAAATCCAGGCGCTATCCGCCTCTGCACCAGCGGCTCCTGGGGCCCATGCCCCGCCGTCAGTCGTGATGCTGCCACCGGAACCCAGGGTCCCAACCCCGGAACGGTTCACAGGGGACCGGAGCAAGTTCAGGGCATTCCGCAACTCCTGCGAACTCTACTTCGCCCTACAGCCCAGAACTTTCTCCCTTGAGGCAACGAAGGTGGGGTTCGTCATCTCCCTGTTAAGCAATGAACCCCAGGCCTGGGCACACCGACTGTTGGAACAGAAGGATCCGTCCCTAGACTCCATGGACACTTTCTTCCGGGCAATGTCCAGGCTTTATGAGGATCCCCAGCTAGCCGCCACTGCCGAAGCAGCCCTACATGCCCTACAACAAGGACGCAGACCCGTAGAAGACTACGTCTCTGAATTCCGACGTTGGAGTGCAGACACGGACTGGAACAATGCGGCCCTGCGGTACCAGTTCCGCATGGGGCTTTCCGAGGCCCTGAAAGACGAGCTGGCACGAGTGGGTGTTCCTGAGACCCTGGAGGCCCTGATTGACATTGCTATCCAGATTGACAGGCGTTTGAGGGAGCGCCGCCAAGAACGATCCACCACGACTCCCCGTCCGGTTTGGATGTTACCACGGGTGCCTAGTCACCCACCTCCGCCTGTTCCAGTTGCATCCACATCGGACGCTCCGGAGCCTATGCAGCTGGGGCTACTACGCCCGTCCCTGACCCCGGAAGAACGCCAGCGTCGTCGGGTCAATAACCTATGCCTATACTGCGGGGAACCAGGGCACTTTGTTCGTTCCTGCCCGGCGAAGATGCGTAAGTGCCTCCGTGTTCCACCTGTCTCGTCTCCTATGTTGCCAGATAACATCTCCCATCTAGCTGTTCCTGTTCTCTTGCAGCTCCCAGGAAGGACTATCTCAACCCACGCGGTAATTGATTCCGGGGCATGCAGTGGCTTTATTGACTCGTCTTTCGCCCGAATGAACAGGATCCCTCTTAGACCACGAGAGAAGGGGCTCTCGGTATACCTGGCTGATGGGTCTACCTTGGAATCAGGACCAGTAATTCAGGAGACCAGTCCTCTACCCGCCATCATCGCCGGGTCTCACCAAGAACTCCTTTGCCTGGATGTCATCCAGTCTCCCCTGTTCCCCATCATCCTAGGCATGCCTTGGCTGAGGGCACACAATCCACACATCAACTGGGCCACCGGAGTAATCAAGTTCCCCTCTGACTACTGCCACCAGCATTGTTGTCCGACTCCCAATGGGGACTCGTCAGTCCTTCTCTGTCTGGATGCGGATGAAGAAACCCGACAAGCTGTACCTGAGCAATACCATGCGTTTCTCGATGTTTTCAGCAAGAAGGGCGCAGAGACTCTCCCTCCTCATAGGCCTTATGATTGCCCTATTGAACTGCTCCCGGGGGCAGAAATTCCGTTCGGAAGGATCTTCCCACTGTCCGAATCCGAATTGAGTACTCTAAAGACCTACCTGGACGATAATCTTAGAAAAGGGTTCATCCGACCTTCCACCTCCCCAGCTGGCGCTGGGATCTTCTTTGTAGAGAAGAAGGACCAATCCTTACGTCCGTGTGTGGACTATCGGGCACTAAATAAAATCACAGTTAAAAATCGCTACCCTCTGCCATTAGTACCTGAACTTTTCCAGAGACTGGGTTCCGCTAAACTATTTACAAAGCTGGATCTTCGGGGGGCTTACAACCTCGTCCGTATCAGAAAAGGCGATGAGTGGAAAACAGCTTTTCGTACCCGCTTCGGACACTATGAATATTTAGTGATGCCTTTCGGGTTATGTAACGCCCCGGCTACGTTCCAGCATTTTGTGAACGACATCTTCAGAGACTATTTAGATTTGTTTGTTATCATTTATTTGGATGATATACTAATCTTTTCCTCCACTTTAGTCACCCACAGAGAACATGTCAAGAAGGTCCTGACTCGCCTCCGCTCTCACGGCCTGTATGCCAAGCCTGAAAAATGCGTTTTCGAGAAGGAGAGTATCCAGTTCCTTGGTCTGATTATCTCGATTCGAGGGGTCGAGATGGATCCCCAGAAGATAACTGCAATCCAGGACTGGCCTGCCCCATCCGATAGAAAAGGAGTTCAGCGGTTTGTGGGCTTCGCGAATTTCTATCGCAAATTTATAAAGGGATTCTCCTCCATCATCGCCCCCATTACCGGGCTAACCAAGCTGGGCACCAAGTTCCGCTGGACACCTGAGGCACAAGAGGCCTTCGAAGCCCTGAAAAAGCTATTTGTTTCAGCTTCGATTCTGAAACATCCTGATCCTACCCTGCCATACACCCTTGAGGTTGACGCTTCGGAGGTGGCAGTCGGAGCTGTGCTGTCCCAGAGGCAGGGACCTAAGTCCGTACTCCACCCAGTTGCGTTCTTCTCCCGCAAACTATCCGAAGCCGAGAGAAACTACGACGTGGGCGACCGTGAGCTACTGGCAATTAAGTCGGCACTGGAGGAGTGGCGCTATCTGTTAAAAGGGGCTATCCACCCAATCCTGATTTATACAGATCACAAAAACCTCGAATATCTGAAGACAGCTAAAAGGTTGAAGCCTCGTCAAGCCAGGTGGGCACTCTTTTTCTCACGGTTCGTATTCCACATAACCTTCCGCCCCGGATCCAAGAACACGAAGCCAGATGCTTTATCTCGTATGTTTAGCCAGCCGGAAGATCCACCTCTCAGTGACACCATCCTTTCTGCTGGAAACTTCCTCTTACTCCAAGGAGATGTGGTCTCTCAAGTTAAACAGGCTTCCAGAGGCGCCTCACCTCCACCCGGTATCCCGCTGTCCTCCAGCGATGATCTTATGTGGCATGGGAACAGGATCTTCGTCCCCCAGACAGTTCGGACCTTGGTTCTGGCTTCCTGTCATGACCATCCCATGGCTGGCCACTTTGGAACGTTCAAAACATTAGAATTACTCAGGCGTAACTTCTGGTGGCCGCAGATGAAGAACGACTGCAAGAGTTACGTACAGGCCTGCACGACCTGCATTCGGAGTAAGGGCAACAAGTCCAGAGCCTGGGGATTACTAAGACCTCTACCTGTCCCTGATAGACCATGGAGAATGATCTCCATGGATTTTATCGTCGAACTCCCCCCTTCGGAGAACCATACAGCGATCTTCGTCGTAGTCGACAGGTTCACGAAGATGGCTCATTTCTTGCCCATGAAGGGCACTCCCTCTGCCGCGGAGACAGCTAACGTCTTCATAAAGGAAGTTATAAGACTTCATGGCATCCCCGCCAATATCACGTCTGACAGGGGGGTGCAGTTCACATCTAGATTTTGGAAGGCACTCTGTGCAACTCTGAAGATCGACCTCTGCATGTCCTCAGCCTACCATCCGCAGACCAACGGTCAGACCGAGAGGACGAATCAGACCTTAGAGCAGTACCTGCGTTGCTTCTCGTCCTTCTCACAAGACGATTGGGTCTCCCTGCTACCTATGGCCGAGTTCGCCTACAATAATTCAGTCCATTCAGCCACCAAACAGTCCCCTTTTTATGCAAATTTCGGGTACCATCCGTTGTTCTTGTCTGGCGATCTTCCTGAATGTCCGGTACCAGCGCTTCAGAAGAGACTTGCTTTCTTTGAAGAGAATAATAAACTCTTACAGGAAACCTTGACTAAGTCGCAGGAACATAATAAGAAAGTCTTCGACAGAAGAAGAAGAGGGGAGCTGGATCTCAAGACCGGGGATAGGGTCTGGCTGTCCACCTTAAATCTCAAGTTATCCTGTCCCTCCAAGAAATTGGGTCCAAAATTCCTGGGTCCCTTCCCGATCAAAAGGAAGCTAAATGACGTGGCATTTGAGTTGGAACTCCCTGAGTCTTTCCGAATTCACCCGGTGTTCCACGTATCGCTCCTCAAGCCTGCAGTTGAGGATCCTTTCTCTGACAGGACTTCCTGCCCTCCGGAACCGGTGTTGGTCGATGGAGAGATCGAGTTCGAAGTTGAGGCCATCATGGACTGTAGGAAAAGAGGAAACCAGGTCCAATTCTTAGTTAAGTGGAAGGGCTACGGACCCGAGGAGAATTCCTGGGAGCCAGAGGCTAATATTCATGCCAAGAGACTCATCCGCGCCTTCAAGAATTCTCACCCGAACAAGTGGGCTCGGTTGGGCATCCGGGGGCTGCCCCTTGGGGGGGGGCAATGTCACGATCGCCCTAACGTCTCGACTAGACATAGAAACCTTACCCGTCGGAACCTGTCGTGGAGAGTCCGTCGTTTCCCGTCAACGCGCGTCAAAGCTAACGAACGCACTCGCGTCGACACGAACGCGCACACGCGCACACGTAGGTCACGAACGGGTGCACGTCTATGTGCGAGGGCGCGCTGACCCGTCGTACGTTCGCTTGGCGCCCTGAAGCCTTCTTTAGTCATTGGCTCCCTTCCATCTGTGCTGTCCAGTCTACAGCGTGTCCGTGATCCGTGCTGTTTGTATCCGAACCTGTTATCTGATTCCTGACATCCGGCTTGTTCCTTGACTCTGATCGATTGCTGCCTGCCTACGACCTCTGCCTGTTTGACCACGTCTTCTGCCTCATCCCTTTGTACCTTGCTGATCGTCTCCTGCTGACCCGGCCTGTATCTGATTCCGCTGTTCCTGCTACCTACCTGAGTCCCTGCATTACGGAACATCTGCTCACCAGCCAGTTCCCGCACTTGTGCCTGCCAGCGACAGTCAAGCACCATCCGCTATACCAGCCTGTTATCTGTGCCCAGCTGACCTCCCGGACTAATACCGTCTACCAGGCACTTGTGCCCTCTGGACTGTTGAATACCTGTCTCCACCTTCAGGGGTTCAATAGCCAGGGGATACGAGGGGCCGCTCCCTGCACTCCAGGCTCGACCACCAGGTACGTGACAGCATCAGACTATGGATCTCTCACGCAAAGCAGCAACTCGGCTGACCCATGATCCAATACCCACTGAACAGTGCAACAATCAACAGCTTTCTCACTACTTGAGGGTTTGGGAGTTTGAGAGGGGATGTGTCAGACCACTGAAATGCTGGACCACAGCTTTATACGAGCTGTCAGGTTCCCCATTGAGAACGTCCATTTGATGATGAAACGCATCTGGGAGGACGCGCAGTGATTTCGCCACGCTATCTACGAAGGAGGAAGGGCTCCACTAATCCTGCCCGGCATTTTTGCTTTTAAATGCTCTTTTAGATTTGGAATATTGTGAGTATAATTTGTATTTTTAATAAATCTAAGTACCCATACGGTATCACGCTATGGTCCTCTTTGTAATTTATATGATCCTTGCTGTTATGAAACACATGGATTTCTGAGCTCAAGGGTCCATGTTTATTTGGAGGAGTCTGTGGTGTATGCTTATTCCCCATGTGTAACGAGCGTGGCCGGGTTTATATGAATGCCATCTAATTTCTATCATCTGGTAAGCGGCTTTTATATCGCTGGTGGCACTTACTATAGATGTGGAGCACAGCGGTGATTGAATAAAGATTTTGACATATTAAGTATCAATATGGTATCAAGCTATGGTCCTCTTTTTTATTTATCTGGGATTGTTGTCACGAAACATACGGATTGCTGAGTCCAAGGGTCCATGTTTGTCTGGAGGAGGCTGTGGCATGTGTAATAATCGTGCTGGGCTTATATGAATGCTATCAAAAAAAAATTCATCTGGTAAGCGGCTTTATATTGGTGGTGGCACCCACTATAGATGTGGAGCACAGCGGTGATTGAATGAAGATCCTGACATATTAAGAGACTGTTTATTTTAGTTTATCACCATTCCCTCTCTCTATGAACTGAGCAAACTAAAGTTTAGCTGTTGTTTATTTCAGCATCAATAATTTATTGAGATCTCCATTGGATTGTATAGGATTCTTCCCTCCATTTCATACTGGATATTTACCAATATTATTACGTCTGTATTTCACATTCATTCATTTATTCAATGTATTTATTTATTTTTGTTTTTCTCCGGTGGCACGGTTTTTTTGTTATTATGAAGTCAGGCTTTGCAGAAGGCTGTGGTATTAGATATTTTAACCACTGGTGCAGCACATACCAGTTAAAAAAAAGAGTAAATGAAGATCCAATTTACTACTGTATATGTAACCTGACTGTTTTTCAGTAATACAATGTGAGGGTTTAATTGGGCTTTAACACAGAACCCTCCCCATGTTAATAGCAAGCCGCCTGGTATGGTTCAGGAGGGGGGAGGGGTGCACAATTATCCCCCCATCCTGACCTGCCAGGTTGCATGCTCGGATAAGGGTCTGGTATGGATTTTGGGGGGCTCCCACGCCATTTTGTTTTACATTTTGGCACAGGGTTCCCCTTAAAATTCATACCAGACCTGAAGGATCTGGTATGGATTTTGGGGGGAACCCCCTTGGCATTTTTTTCTTTTTTGGCGCGTGGTTCCCCTTAACCACTTTAATACACTGTGCTATATATACTACACTGCCTGCACTGACTGAATATAGAGTCTACACTGTATATCTAGTGTACACTAAATGCTGGATTTATATATATATCAGGCTGCATTGATGGACAATAGTAAGGCTGCAGATGGGCATTGATCAAGCTGCATTGATACGCAATTGTGAGGCTGCAGATGGCATTGATCAGGCTACAGATGGGCAATGGTGAGGCTGCATTGATGGGCATTAATCAAGCTGCATTGACCCTTATTTTGCTTCAAAGTTCTTCCTTTAAAATTTAATTTTTTTTTCCTAAAATGAAGGTGTGTGTTATATGCTGATAAATACGATATATATATATATATATATATATATATATATATATATAATACACTGCCTACATGCAAGTAACTAACCTGCCTGCCTAATCTAGCTCAATCTATCTCTGTCCACACACTTTACACTGCCGCTATGTAGGCAGCCTTATATAGTGTGGGGCGTGGAATTAGTCCCCCTGAGCCATGATTCGCCAATCATCAGACGTCAATGCACTGCAATCTAACAGTGCATTATGGGGTGTTCTGCTATGCTCAAATTTCCCACGACCGCCCGATATGTTCGGTTCATTTGCGAGCAAATGAACATCTGATGTTTGAGTCAAACTCACGTTCAACTCAATCACGAGCTCATTCCTAGCAGTTCCCTCTGCTTTCCCTGTTTTGGCCTCAACCTTGTTATATAACTAAGCAGACAGAATCTGGAACAGTTGTGCTTGGCAACCAATCAGCATTTATCTTTAATTTTCAAAGCTTAACTGAACAAACTGAAGATAGAAGCTTATTAGCTGCCAAGATTCTATCTGCTACAGTTTTGATAAATTCCCTCCTTCACAGTTTCTATTTAAAATATATTTTAATTAAAGTTAGAAGAGTATAGAGCAAGACAGTAATGCTATTTAACACAGCATTAGATTAGTGAGGTAAAAGTAAATAATTTTGCCTGTACAGTGTTAAATAGGAGAAAGTACAACAGTAAAAATATATACACAATATAATGTTGTCACCAATCTTAACTGGGCATGACATGACATTTTTGTGCAGAACTGCCTTTTGATGAACAGAAGAAAATTATCTCATATTTGCATGTTTAAAATTTTCATAAACACTTACATTTCAGAGATGCTGGATTCTGGAACATAAAAGAACGACTTTGTTCTTGAGTTTTGACCCAGAAAAATGGTGTCAACAATTCTGTAAATACACAGGATATTTAATAGTCTCCATTATTTAAAATATGCCTATCCCATAAATCAAGATTAGTTCTGGCAGAGTACGTCTAGTAAAGATAATTCACGTGAATTTATCTTAGCAGCAAAATTTATATAAGATAATTAGAGCAAGTCAGTTGATGCTTCTATGACAAATTAGCATGAAAATAGTTATGAATATCTGCTTCACTTAATCCAAGAATATATGTATTGTGTTTAAACCATGAAAAAGAATTACTTTACTCATAGTAATTCTGCTGCTTAGAGAAACCATGCTCTTCCTATCCACTTACAGCGCCAATGGTTTTCCTGATTTAAATGGATTGAACCTAGCTGTATAAATTCCTTCTCAGACATGGCATTGGAAGTGGAGGAATTGGGTTTCAAGGAAAGCCTCAAGGTTACGCCTCAACTGCTCCACATTTCTGTCTCCTCCCCTGTTGATGGCAGTCATTTCTGAAAGATAATTTCATGGTTTCCTCTAGTGAGGCTGGGCAGGGATAGATGACTAAAGCATCTTTAATAGCCTCAGAAAGACCAACTGAGAATTGGCTGCAGGGTGCTGCATGATACCAGCAAGGTTCTTGGGCTCACCTGCAAAACTCTAAACAGTATACCTCAGCGAAGTTGGCCCCTTGCTGTATGATACTCAGGGCTGATTCAGCAGCAACATAATCTATCCCTTCACATAGCAAGGCCAGGGCTTCAAAGAAGGAATCTACTATTAGGATAGTTTAGTTCCAGGCTAAAGGCCCAGGCCTGGGGGTCACCTGCAATTATAAAATTATCATTTTCACCCTCTGTGTTTCAGAGCCAGACAAGGATGGTTTTAACTTGAAATATAATTTGTAGTTGTTTTCAAAGTTACAGAACCCCCTACAGTTGCCAACAATCAATCAATGAAGGGGATATTTGGTTCATTTGGCAGAGTATTGGGAGTGGCTGTAGTAGGAGGAGATTTCCACCTAATGAGCTGGGTGGCCAGTTCCTGTGTAAACAGCCAAGTTATTAGGCAAACATCTGAGCTTGTGTATAATCCATTAGGTTGTCTTTCCCTTTAATTGTATGGTCTGTCAGGGCAGGTTATAGGTGACAGTGAAACAGTTCAGATGAGCTACATACTGTATGCAGATAGTTCAGTAATAAATAGCATATACCACAAGAAAGACTGTAGGCCACAGGCTTGCTGGTACTTGTAGTGCACTTGTGGTGTACCACCACATATGTCCAAAGGGCAGCAAAGAATGGTGTGTAGGAGTAGCAGGTCAGAGCAGGCTAAGTAGTAGCAGAGACTCTGATAGCAAAGGGGGGTTATGCAGAAAGGTAGTCTAGACAAGCCAGGTTACATGCATGTAGATAAGGGTCAGGGTACACAATCACAGCAAGAAGAAAGCAGGATCAGAGAATGGCCAGTCATACATGGTAAAACACAGGGCAGATAGAAGCTGGGTCATGCAAGGTAACTTTTTATAACAGAAAAAAGCTGAACACACTAAGCAGGAGAACACATCATATTCCATTATCTGGCTTTACTGAGAACTCTGTGCGCTTTCCTCCAATGTCCTGACCCTGTCCAGTCTATCACTGGGAAGATCAGCGCACTGCTGTTTATCCTCCACTAGCTCTTATGCAGCTGGGAACAGCGGGAATGTGATCACAGGAAAAAAAGGTGGCCCATTTCCCCTTGTGGTTGGTCCTATGTTGGCTGGGAGTCTTTTGAGGCGGTAGGTTCCCCTTTCCTTTGGGGAGAGCACTGGCAACTGTTGCTAATTGTTATTAATTTGTTTCTGTACACAATATAATGTATTTTTGCTGCATTTTTCATACTCATACACATATGTCTTGTTTTTACTGTGATTTCAATACAGTTCAAAGACACTTTGCAGTTCGTATATCCCTTGATGAAGCTACTAGGCGAATCATGTCGGGTTAATATACGAACTTGAATCTCCTTGTTTCAATTTGAACATTTACCTCTATGACCACCTCCATCTTGAGATGTTGAACATTATTGAACATTTGGCTCTGTTTGGTTTTTAACTATAATTCTATTAAATTTATACCTTTTTATACCTTGGTTTCCATTATTATTTGTAAGGACCGCAAAAATCCCCTCTCCCTACCCTATTTACAATATTTAACTATTTAGGATGAGGTCCCAACGTTCTGAGTGTTTTTCCTTTAGTCTGACATTTAGAGAATAAGAAAAAAATATAACTTGCCCTAGAAGTATACATGGGGTCTATTTATATTTTTTTCATCAAAGAATCACCTATTTTTCTAATTGGATTCAATTAGGAAAATGTTTGAATTTTGATGAAAGTTGTGTAAATTTTGCATGAAAACATAAAAAAAACTGACCTATTTTAGCAAATCAGCTTCATCATAATACTATTATACTCACCAGAGCATATCCCAATGGAATGCAATATGTGCTATAGTTAAAGTGTCACTAAACCCACATCATAAAAAAAAACAATAAATGCTGTATTACATGCTGTTCATACTCACTCAGTCGCTATGAAATTTATTTTCTGTATTCTGAAAAAAACCTGGTGGATCCTGCTGCTCTCTATCCCCACCTTCTGTTCATGTCCCCATTTCAGCTATGAGTCACACATGTGGGTGTATACACAGTGGTAAATGACAGCCCACACCCTCCCTCCTCCTCCATGACCACTAACCAGCTAAACACAATTACATGTAAATAAATGGAGGCTTCACCTCCCTCTTATTCTAAGACACAGGCTGGAGGGGCGTGACACAGCCTGTATTTGCCAGAAACCTGCCCACACCATGTTATTTCTACAACATAATAAAGATTCAATTTTAAATATATATTTGTATGCCAATTTAAAACAATTTATTGAAATGATTTATTTATTTGTACCCTGTATTCCAAAGGCTGTTTTTATTTTGAACATGTGACCAGCATCAGAGGATTAGAAGCTCCTCCTGCTCATGTTTCTCTACAGACAGGCTGGGAAAGAGCTGGGTCATGTGGCAGCTGTATATTGATTAGGACAACCTAGATTTTTTTTTTTTATTAAAATATTTACAGTGCTCTCATCTACATACAGAAATAGAAGGGACAAACAGTGTGTGTTTAGTATCACTTTAAAGTGTCCACTATATGTACAGTGGTTAGGTCATACAAAGGCTTTAACAGGCTAATGGTATATATTCTAAATTTCCACAATGGTATACAAGTAAAACAGAAGTATTCTTAGAAATAGTTAAGTACTGTATATAAAATAAAAAAAATAAAAAGATTTTGAATATCTGAGTAGTTCAATATGACTTTCAAATATGAATGGATTGTTATTTATTTTTTATAGGAGGTAAGCTTATTTAGGGCATAAGGTTACTTTAGTTTTTTTATTGTGCTTCCTGAAACAGATTCTTCACATAAGCCAAACACTATTATTTTTCAACTGTGCCAGCAATTCTTACTTATTTTAATATAAAATATGTTCCCTTTGATATTTCCATGTTTTTAGGTTACTTACCAGTGCTATCTTCAATTTTTAATATGCCAATAATAGCGGTTCTACATCTGCAAATTCAGTTTCAGCTTATGCACCGTGCCAATAAGTTTCCATTTTCTGCACTACCTATAATACCAACAAATTGTCTCTTTCTGTGTTAGTTATATGTATAGTCCTTCAGCCAGAGATACCGCAAGAAATGTTTGTGATGTGTACAGATAAAATAACATTTTTTGGCTCTGTTTATTGTAGGAACATTTTGTACAAATGTGGAAATGTATTTTATGTATTAAAGTGTACCCAGGACCTACCTAGAAGAAATACCATCATAGTTGGAAGGCAGTAATGTGAGATCAGAGAGAGGGGGTGCCCAAGAAGGACAGCAATCTGGCAGTCATGTTCCCCCAGCTGCAGCATACTGCCAGGTTTGGTCCAGTGATGAGGAGGGAGGGGGTGATGAGGTCACTGACTCCATGTGGGTGCCTGATAGGAGAGAGTAGGAGGAGGCACATCTCCAATGAGGCAGGATGCCCTCCAGGGGCCAGCATAAGGGCAGCACACCAACTGCATCACACTGTGCGTTATTCCAAAGAGGTACTCTCTGTCTGATCATTTTACCTATCCTGCTAATCACGTATTATAAAATCTGGGCAAGCTGTCTATATTTTAACTCAGATTCTTGTAGATCCCTACTAGAGACTCAGATCTTACCTGACAGAAAAAACATAATGTATTATCTCTCTTCACAAATACTGACAATTTGGCCCAAAGGGCCAAAACATGACTGATGACAGCATGGCACTGCACAGGATAATGCATGACTTCTGCCTGTAGTATAAGAGCTGACACTTCCTGTGAAAAAACTACATATCCCACAGCCCCTGGTTCTCTCAGTCTAGCACTGGTACATGTTCAGAAACTAGATCTGACACAACCTGCAAAAGACAGAGTATTCACAGCATGATCAACATGCTGGAAGAGATGTATTTTCATCACATTAGCACTCTCACATTTGTGATGCAGCAACAGGAAATGGGGAGACATAGATTGGATGCTACATGGCCCGGAACAAAAAGTTGCTTGTACCTTTAGCAATCAGGGACAAGCTTGGTGGAATATTGCATGGACATAGGGGAATTGATCAGCCAGGACACTACAAACTACAGCCACCACATGTGAGCCCTTCATTATAAGGTAAAGCAAACAAACACAGGGAATATAACTACAATTATACCTAGGTATTTGTCCATCACTGCACCACTCTTTTGCTAGTTACAACCATCCATGTTTATGTGAATGTTGGGCAATGAAAAAACATGAGAGACTTATGGAAGCCATAGCTGTTGTGGCATGTCTGTAATGTCCAGAGGGGCAGAGGGTAGTTGGTACTCAGTGTCTGACTACTGATTTATTCAGGCTGCAATTGTATTTAGTTAAACCTATGAAATATATTTGATATAATGCATTATTTCTTACCAACTAACCACTATCTAATGTCTGTGACCAGCGATTCCTAACTTAAGTGTTCAAATGCTAAGGTCTGTTTGATTCTTGGCAGATGTTAACCATCTCTTTTGGCATGAAACGATTCACATGTGATAGCCAATATACAGTAGTGTCTTTCAGGATTCAAACTACAAGGTTGAGATAAAAATTCTGCGCTACTCATTACATCAAAATGCATGGCTCTATTGAATAGTATACAAGTGTGCGCTCTATTGCACAGAACTGCAGCTAACAAAAGAAAATTTACAGAGTACTCATCATATCCATTGTATTAAATCAATGTGGCATTTCTTAACAATTTTTCATACTTAACACAGAAAGTAAAAATTAACTATTGAAATGATATCCAACATGTAAACACAAAATTAAAGTGGCATTAAAGAGGAAGTAAACCCTGATGAGTTTACTTCCTCTTTCATTCCCTGCAAAGGTAAAGCATAATAGACTATTATGCATCGCATAGTAGTCCATTATGTGTCACTTACCTGACACAGGAGCCAGCGATGTCACCGTTGTCCCCTGTAGTCCGGCGTATCCATCTTCTCGGTGGGTCTCGCTGCTATGCCGCTGTCATTCGGCAAAGCCGCGATGACGTCACTCCCGCACATGCGCACGGGAGCCGCCACGCGCAGCATATCACCCTTGACGGGTGCCACGCTCAGTGCCCTGCGCGCCGTAGACAGCGGTGCCTGTCTTTCGGCAAATATCTCTTAAACCGTGTAGGTTTAGGAGATATTTCTTGGACCTACAGGTAAGCCTTAATCTAGGCTTACCTGTAGGTCAAAGTGTGTTGTAAGGGTTTACAACCACTTTAAACCAAAACCATAAATGTATTATATTGCAGCTTACTAATCATTAGATGTAGTAACTGCATTATTTTTTTTTTTTTTTTTTTTTTTTTTACTTTTACCTTCTGTTTTCACCTGGTGATCTGGCCAGTAACACTGTATTAAGGTGCCTATACTCTGGATGAAGGAGCGGCAGAAACATATTTGGACAGCAGCATTGTCATTCTGGAGGGAGAGGAGTTTGGTGTACTAGAAATTCAACTTCAATTCAATTCAAATTCAACAAACTGAAGCCTAACTCCATCTAATACCTTATTAGCAGTTACAGCAACAGTTTTATTTTACTTTTGAGATAAAGGTTTTACATACATAAATAAAAGTTGACCATAATAACCACTTGCCGACCGCCTAACTGTAAATATAAATCATTACTTTGACGTTAAATACCGGGGTTATGGCATATCAGATATAAAAGTGGTCTCAGCGTCACATTCACCGCAAGATCCCTTTTATAGGCCGCAGGAGAGGTGCCCTCCTCCCACTGCTTCCCGGTGGTTCCCGAGCTTACTGGAGCCATCGGTAACCCAGGTAAAGATTCAGTGCCGCTGATAGCTAGGCAGGAAGTCAAGTGAGAACAAGATAGCCCCTATTTGGCTCTATGCCCTTGGCAGATCGGAGCAATGTCTAAAGTCACTTACGCCTTTCGCACTTAAAGGGAATATTTTTTGTTTCCTTGAAGGCCACATTTTTTGCTTTTAAGGGTAAATGAGGGGTCTTTTTGACCCCAGATCTCTCACTAAAGTGGACCTGACATGCTTAGTTCTATCACAAGGGTTGTTTACATTCCTTGTAATAGGAATGAAAGTGTTAAAAAAAATGTAAAGGGACAGTGTAAAAATGAAAAATTCCTCTGAGAAGAGAACACACATATAAGTCACACCCGCATATGTACACTTGTGAGGTATTGCCATGATCATTAGGGTGAGAGCAATAATTATAGCACTAGACCTCCTCCGTAACTTTAAACTGGTAACCTGTAAAAATGTATAAAGCGTCGACTATGGAGACTTTTAACTACAATAGTTTATCGCCATTCCATGAGCAGGCGCAGTTCTAAAGCATGTTAGATATCTATCTACTCACAGTAAATTAAAGTGGGCTAAATTTAATGTTTTTTTTTTCTTTATTAATTAAAGTATATTTTTTCCAAAAAAATTGCGTTTGAAAGACTGCTGTACAAATACAGTGTGACATAAAATATTTCAATGACAGCCATTTTATTCTCTTGGGTCTTTGCTCAAAAAAAATATATAATGTTTGGGGCTTCTAAGTGATTTTTTTGCAAAAAATTTGTAAACAACAAATGTCATAAAAAGGCCTGGTCTTAAAGTGGATAAGCACCCCTGTCAGTGTTAAATGGTTTGCAGGATAGCCACATTTCCAGGATAGCTTGTTCTATTGAAAGAAAACAGACTAAGGCCGCGTACACACACGGGGACTGTTCGCCCAACTTTGTCCGTCAAACAGTTTCGGCAAACAGTCCGCTCAAAATTAGCATGGACGGACATGGCCACACACGACGTACGAACAGTTTGCTGAAACCGTGCGCGATGACGTGAACGGCACGTACGACGGGATGAAAAATACGACGTCCTATACACTGCATTATAACTTTCGGCGTGTAAAGCCTTTCTGAGCATGCGCGGAACTTAGTTTGTCGAACAAGCCTACACACGAGGGAACTGTTCGCTGAAACAAGGTTTCAGCGGACAGTTTTTCGGAAATTCCGAAAAACCTTGTTCAGCGGACTGTTCACTGAAACTGTCCGCTGAAAGCCCACACACGAGCGGACTGTTTGCCGAAACACTGTTCAGCGGACAAAGTTGGGCGAACAGTCCCCGCGTGTGTACGCAGCCTTACTGGACAGGTGAAAATAAAAAATGTGAAAAATAAAAGAAAGAATTCTTAAAAAAAACAATCTAATACAGCCATCACATCCAAGAATTTGTGAGCTGTTTTTTTTTTTTTTGGCCAGTCCTCTCATTTATATAGCTTCCATTTAAGCCTCAGAATCGTGAAGACTTCAATGGTTCAGACTGCATGATATTGCCTAGATTGCCTGAATGTTGTTCTTTTGCCATTTCCCGTGAACAAGTTAACTTTATGTCTTAGATGCCCAACTTATTCTCACAGATTGATGTCTTGTATGTCCTGCCTTATCCATGATCTGTTACAGTATCAGATGTTGCTGGTCTCATTTTGCTTTTGGAGAGCAATACTTGTACACAGTGATCTGCTATTTTATGGGTACACTTCATTTCTGTACTACCTTATTTCTCTTGGTATACTGAATAACTTTAATAAAATCTCAGTAAAAAACTATTTGTAAGCTGCAATATAATAAATGTTTTCTTTGGGGTTTATTAAACTTCACATTTTGAGAAAATGCAGCACCATATCCTATTATAACTAATCAGCCACATTTTGTTCA
This sequence comes from Lithobates pipiens, assembly GCF_037356315.1. Classification (NCBI taxonomy): domain Eukaryota; kingdom Metazoa; phylum Chordata; class Amphibia; order Anura; family Ranidae; genus Lithobates; species Lithobates pipiens. Next base: position 326,473,983 of record NW_027507748.1, read on the forward strand.
AAGGGAATCTGTTACCAGGCTATTGAAATCCAGATATTGAAATATTTTGAATAAAACAGCAGATTAGCGTTAAAGCTTGTTTCCAGGATAAGCAAATATTGTGTAGATAGAAGCAGCATGTGTATTCTCAGGGCTCTTGTACATGGGTACATTTGCCTGTACAGCATAAACAAACAGGTGTATTGTAATAGCCGACAGTAATGGCCAGAATGCAGGTTATCCATGTTTGGAGCATTACATCTGTGCCCATAGATCACTTTACACAAGTATCAGCACATTGCAGTGTACAGCCACTTTTAACCATTGCAGTTGTATGGGCTAACCCAAAGTACCCTCCCCATGTTGAGGGCATGTGGCCTGGTGCTCTTTCATTCTCCCCTCTTCTCCTGCGGCTTGCCAGGTTGCATGCTTGGATAAGGGTCTGGTATGGATTTCTGGGGGGACCCCCACGCCTTTTTTTATAATTTTGGTGTGGGGTTCACCTTAAAATCCATACCAGATCTGAAGGGTCTGGAATGGATTTTGAGGGGGACCCCTATGCCATTTTAAAAAAAATAATTGGCGCAGGGTTCCCTGTATTGTTTCTGTATCTGTATCTGTATCTGTATTGCTGAGACCCAACAATTTGTTAGAGCCGCGAGTAGTTTTAAATGACTTGTTTTCCTTTAGAAATGTCAAGGACTGTTCTAAACGTGGGAAAAATGTGCCACTTTACAGGCATACTATAGACACCCCCAGGTACTGTCAGAAACCACGAATCAGACCGAGACAGAAGTACAATTAAATCACACTTGTTTATTAAATAAAATAAAAAAGTTAAATAGAAAAAACTTAGTCAAAGCATAGCCAGTAACCAGATAGAGTAGTAAGCCAGGCCAGAGTTCAATAGCGAGATTGGGTAATCAGCCAGGCCAGAAGTCAGGGATCCAAGTAGAGCCACAGCAAGCAGGATAAGGAGCCAGAAGGGATTTCAGCAAGCCAGTCTTTAAACAGAACCGCAGGAGATGGTTTCTTGTGATGTGACCAAGGCGAAGGCAGAGGTGAAGTGAGCTGGACAGCAATGACATAGCCCAGGAATGTAACCTGTTCACGATGGAACTCGCACTTCTCCAGTTTACAATAGAGATTGTTCTCTCTTAGTTTCTGAAGCACATGACAGACATCTATGTGGTGGCTCTCCAGGGACTTGGAAAATATGAGGATAGCATCAAGATAAACCACCACACATAACTGCAACAAATCTCGGAGGACATTGTTAATAAATTCTTGGAAAACTGCCAGGGCGTTACATTTTCCACTCATCGCCCTCCTTAATGCGCACCAGATTGTATGCCCCTCTCAAGTCAAGCTTTGTGAAAACCGTTGCTCCCTTGAGGCGGTCAAATAACTCTGTAATCAATGGAATCGTGTAGGCATTCTTAATCGTGACATGATTGAGACCCCTATAACCTATACAAGGTCTCAGTTCACCGCCCTTCTTCACAAAGAAGAACCTAGCACCAGCAGGAGATGAGGATTTGCGGATGAAACCTCGAGAAAGTGCGTCAGCAACATACTCCTCCATGGCCTTATCCTCCAAGACCGACAAAGGGTAAACCCAGCCACGAGGAGGTATGGCACCAGGTTGAAGGTCAATTGCACAATCATAAGACCGATGTGGAGGCAAACTACCTGCTTTACCTTTATCAAAGACATCGATAAAATTGCGGTACCTCCGGTAGCGAGGGAAGTGAAGAGATGCACAGGACCTTTAATACCTTCAGGAAGTATGTCTCACTGCATTGTGGTAACCAGGAGAGAACCTCAGCATGGAGCCAATCAAAAGAGGGGTTGGGCCTCTGTAACCAAGGATAACCAATAACCAGCGGAAACCTGGGTGAGGAAATAACTTGGAATTGGATTATATCATGGTGAAGAGCCCCTACGGCCATGGACAACGGAACCATCTCATGAGTCACATGAGCAGGCTGTAAAGGTCTCCTGTCAAGAGCCTCAATGGCAAGTGGAGTGTCATGCAGCTGCAGTGGAATCGAGTGCTACAAAACAAATGCAGCATCAATGAACAGGCCTGCAGCCCCAGAGTTGATTAGAGTCTGTATCTCGATGGACGACTCAGCCCAAGAAAGGGTGACCAAAACCAGGGGCTTATCCTTCTGGATAACTGGGGACGAAACAACACCACCTAAGGTCTGTCCATGACAGGACCTCAAGGTTCGGGCGTTCCCAGGACAAGACTTCAAAAAGTGACCTGCCTGGCCACAATAAAGTCACAATATCTCCCTCCTCCTAAAGGCTCTCTCATCCGCAGAGAGACGCGTGAAGCCCAGGTGCATGGGTTCATCTTCACTGACCGACTCAGTACCAGGAGGTATAGGAGGTGAGGGAGGCATGGGTGGGACTACAAAGCTCAGAGGCAAACGTACAGGAGGCTTCCGCAAGCGCTCCTTAAGAGAAAGTCTTTCTCTGAGTCTGGAGTCAATAAGGATGGCAAACGAGATCAAGCTCTCCAGCTCAGTGGGTATATCTCAGGCTGCTATCTCATCCTTGATGGAATCCGAGAGACCATGAGAAAAAGCAGCCACGAGGGCCTCATTGTTCCAAGCAACCTCTGTTGCCAGAGTATGGAATTAAATGCCGTAGTCAGCAACAGTTCTCCTATTTTGTTTGATGGACACGAGGCACTTGGGGGCAGAAGCAGAGCGTGCGGGAACATAAAATACCCTTTTAAAGGAGGCCACAAACTGAGGGTAACTCAAGACAACAGGTTTTTGCGTCTCCCATAGAGGGTTAGCCCAGGCCAAGGCTCTCTCAGAAAGCAAAGATATCATGACCAGAGATGAGCTCGGTGTTCGACTTGAACGCATGTTCGACTCAAACATCGGCCGTTCGTCTGTTCGCCGAATTCAGAACTTTGTGGACTGTTTGCACCAAATTTGTGTGGCATGAATGAGTCACAATGCACTACACCATTGCAGTGCATTGCTAGCCCATGATTGGCCAAGCATGCACTGTGACCCCGCATGCTTGGCCAATCACAGCGCCGGCAGCGAGGAGAGCCATAATTGGCCACAGCTCAGGGGGTTTAATACACGCCCCACACTATAAAAAGCCGCCAGCGTAGTATGTTCCAGCGTGCAGGGAAAGAGCAAGATAGGCAGGGACAGTGTGTTATTTTCTCAGGCATCTGCAATAGTTAGTGGGTGTTGTGTGCCTCCAGCACAGTATACACCTGTATCTACCCTTTCTTGCTGGTGTTCTCTAATACAGGCATCTGCAGGAGTTAGTGGGTGTTGTGTGCCTCCAAGCACAGCACAGTATACACCTGTATATACCCTTTATTGCTGGTGTTCTCTAATACAGGCATCTGCAGGAGTTAAAGTGGGTGTTGCGTGCCTCCAGCACAGTATACACCTGAAGATACCCCTTATTGCTGGTGTTGTCTGTTGCATACCTTGCATATTAGCCTTTACAATTAGCACTTTTGATTTCGAATGTTCGAGTCCCATAGACTTTAATAGGGTTCTAAAGTTTGTACGAATTTTTGGTCCGTTCGAAGGTTCTGGTGCAAACCGAAACGGGGGGTGTTCAGCTCATCCCTAATCACGAAACCTACTTTGCTTCTGTCCATGGGAAACGCCTGGGGCAGAATCTCAAAGTATATCTCAACCTGATTGAGAAACCCTCTGCATTGAACTGGATCACCCCCAGATCGCTGGGGAAGTGGAGCGGAACCAAACATACCTCTTATAGAGGTAATACTCGAGGTGGGTGCCTGCACAGAGACTGGTGCAGCAGCAGGGATGGCCTGCAACTCAGGTTGTACCGGAGCAGCCACCGGTAAGCTGCAGAACTCAAGAGCGTTTGTAACGCCATGGCAAACTGATCCATGCGGTGATCTTGCTCATTCAATCTGGAAAAAAATATTACCAACAAGTGGATTGACTGTATCTTCTGAATTCATGGCTTTCGCCTACTGTCAGAAACCATGAATCAGACCGAGACAGAAGTACAATTAAATCACATTAAATCACACTAGAAAAAGCGTAGTCAAAGCATAGCCATAGTCCAGTAACCAGATAGAGTATTCAGCCAGGTCAGAGTTCAATAACCAGATTGGGTAATCAGCCAGGCCAGAAGTCAGGGATCCAAGTAGAGCAACAGCAAGCAGGATAAGGAGCCAGAAGGGATGTCAGCAAGCCAGTCTTTAAACAGAACCGCAGGAGATGGTTTCTTGTGATGTGACCAAGGAGAAGGCAGAGGTGAAGTGAGCTGGACAGGTTTAAGTAGGCAGGTCAGACGAGCTGGATAAGGAACAGCTGGTAACTGTGGAGAGAGATGAGAGCTGGCAATTAGCCGACAGCTGAGCAGCCAGCCCAGAGAAGGAAGGGCTAAGCCAGCCCTGACAGGTATGAAATTTAAAGGAATATTTCACTTTTATTGTTTCACTTTAAGCATTATTAAAATCACTGCTCCCGAATAGGGATGAGCCGAACACACCTCCAGTTCGGTAAGCAGCAGAACATGCGGACAGGCAAACAATTCGTTCGAACAGGCGAAAATCATTAACGTCTATGGGACACGAACATGAATAATCAAAGGTGCGCCACTTTACAGGCATTATATAGAAACCCCCCAGGTACGAAATTTAAAGGAATATTTCACTTTTATTGTTTCACTTTAAACATTATTGAAATCACCGCTTCCGAAAAAAACATTATTTTTTTTACTTTTTTTTGCATTGATACATGTCCCCTGGGGCAGGACCCGGGTCCCCAAACACTTTTTATGACAATACTATGCATATACACCTTTAAAATTAGCACTTTTGATTTCTCCCATAGACTTTTAAAGTGTGTTTTGCGGCTTTCGAATTTGCCACAAACACTCCAGATTGTTTGCTATTCACTGAACAGGCGAACACCCGATGTTCGAGTCGAACTTACGTTCAACTGAAACATTGAGCTCATTCCTAGTAATTACAAATGGGCTGCTAAAAGCTACCACATTTTAAATGTTCTTAATACTCTTTGTACTGTCTTACAAAATAAGCATTTTATTTAAAGTAAAATGCACAATATGACTGCTATGACTGCTTTCAAGACTGAGAAGAAATAGAAAACATATTGTGCATAGTTTATACTACACGTGAATAGATGTTTGAGTCTATTGGCACATTTGATAAGGTAAAATGATTTTCATACCTGTGAACATTTAGAGCCTGATAGGAGGTGACATATTGGTCTTTTAAAGCTGAACTCCAGCCAAACAGCTAAACGGGCAGATGAAATACATATAGGGAAGCAGTTTTATCCCCCAAAGGATTTGTTTTTCTTGTCATTAAATTCTTAGATTTGAATAACTTTGGCACTTAGCACAGCCCTGCCTAGCAGGAAATAAGACCTGATTTTTCTCTTCTGGAGTTCGGTAATGCTTGCAGGCCTTGCACCTGCCTCCACCCTATTAATGGACAATAAAGGATCATACACACAGCCATACCTAGCCATATAGTGTAACCACCAGTGAGCCCACAGGTGTTGTGTACAGTCCCTATTGAAGTCCATGGGCATACACTGGTTATCTTTTCACTCTGTCATGTTACTGTCACTTTCTCATATCAGCAAACATCTTGCACTGCAACACATCTGACTGGGTAATTGTGCTGCTTTTTCTTCCTGTGGTGACCTCCTTTGTTAATAATGCAGCAAGACAGCCCCTCAGCACAGGACCCAGAAGTCAATGGAGATCATTGGAGTAGTGGTACCTAATACAGTGAATTCCAGTTTTTTAAGGGAACCCACAAGTAAAGTATATGCTCAAGTATAGGTTCAAGCTTGGCCAATGTAATTATGAAAAATATCCATACCTGGATGGATCTTTAGAGAGATCCTGTTACCAAATTAAAAAATGCAGGTAAAAGCACAGAAAAATCAAAAATTTTACATGCATACTCACAGAGCTTTTCCTTTCCAAAATCATTATTTTAATTCACTTGCAATTCTCCTTTTCTAGACGACTTCAGGAAGAGCCCATGGCCCATGTGATAACCCCCTTCGCTTCTGGGGCTGGGAGTGTCTAATTAATAGGGATGAGCTGAACACTCCCCCCCCCCCCCCCCCCGGTTCGGTTCGCACCAGAACTTTCGAACGGCCTGAAAATTCGTACGAACTTTAGAACCCCATTGAAGTCTATGGGACTTGAACGTTCGAAATAAAAAGTGCTAATTTTAATCGCTAATATTCAAGATATTATCCTAAAAAGGGTTTGACCCGGCTCCTGCCCCAGGGGACATGGACCAATGCCAATTTTTTTTTTAAAACTGCAGTTTTTTCGGGAGCACTGATTTTAATGATGATTAAAGTGAAAAAAAGGTGAAATATTAATTTAAATATCATGCTTGGGGGGTGTCTATAGTATGCCTGTGAAGTGGCACATGTTTCCCATGTTTAGAACAGTCCCTGCACAAAATGACATTTAACGGAAAAAAAGTCATTTAAAACTGCTTGCGGTTTTAATGTAATGTCTGGTTCTGGCAATACAGATGAAAATCATTGAGAAAAAAATTGCATGGGTGGCCCCCCCTGCCCATAACCAGCCCCTTTGTGTCTTGTATGGATATTAAGGGGAACCCATACCCAAATTAAAAAAAGGAAATACGTGTGGCCCCCAGGCCCTATATACTCAGAACAGCAGTATACAGGCGGTGCAAACAAGACAGGGACTGTGTAGGTTTGTTGTGTTAAGTTGAATCTGTTTGTAATTTTCAACTGGTACATTTTTAAAGTGTAGCTCCAGTCAAAAAATCTATTTTTAAGCTTTTTGAAAAACATAGGGAAGGGTTATCACCCCTGTATAATTTTTTGGCCAGTCCGTCTTTTTTCATCTCACTTTCTGTTGTCTCCTTCCGTTTGCAAGTAGGAGACGTTTGTAAGTTGGATGTTTGAAAGTAGGGGCCTGCCCTATATACTCTGCGGAAATCTGGTCCTAAGGTGTTGGTGTTGCCACAACACTGTAAGCCCTCAAAGTGACTCTTGGTGGGTGCTGTAGCGCCCTGCTGTGAATGATTATATCAAGAATTGTAATTACATGCCATTGTTGAACAGTGGTAGAAAAATTAGGCCTTTGGTGGTTGTGCTGGTGGTGGTGCTGGTGCCACGCAGTTACTCTCAGTGGGCGCAGGAACGGGCCCTGCTGTGAAATATTATATCAAGAATTGTAATTACATGCCCTTGTTAAAAGGGGGCAAAAAATTGGGCCTTAAGCACTGGTGCTGGTGCCATGACACTGCAGCCTCTCCCAGATACTCTAGTTGGACTGCAGGAATGAGCCCTGCTGCAAAGCATTGCATCAAAAATTGTAATTACATGCTCCTGTTAAACAGGGGCTGAAAAATTGGGCCTTAGCCACTGGTGGAATCACCCAGAACCAAAAATGTTCTTCCAAGCTTTCAGCAGGATCATTGAGGAGGAAGAGGATAGTCAGTCAACACAACAGGACAGTCACTCAGCATCAGCATAGGCAGTCTTGAAGGGATGTGACATTTCAAAAAAAAAATATTCGGTTACACCAGCTTCAGGTGCTTGGTAGCTGGTGGTGATCCAAGACTGATTCATCTTTATGAAGGTCGGTCGATCAACCGAGTCGGTGGACAGGCGCACCCTGTGATTGGTTACAAAGCCTCCAGCAGCACTGAAGGTGCATTCCGAAAGAACGCTGGATGCAGGACGGGCCAGTAGCTCAATTGAATACTGTGCAAGCTCTGGCCAGTGATCCATCCTCAAAACCCAGTAAGCCAGAGGATTTTCCGTGAGAAAGGTGTCCAAGTCTGACCTTGCCCCTAGGTATTCCTGCACCATGTAAATCAGACGCTGGCGATGGCTGCTGGAACCGATCATACCTTGGGGCTGCGGACTAAAAAATTGTCTGAACGCATCGATCAGGCGGCCACCTTCTCCACCGCTCCTTCTGTGACTGATCGAAGCCTCAGCAACACATTGTCCAGGACCAGGAGTTTGTAACCTCCCAGTCTCTGGGAAAGCGTTGCACAGACCTTTCTGCAAGGCCTCCCGGAGATGTCTCATCCTCTGCTCCCTCTGCGATGGCAAGATAAGGTCCGCAACCTTACCCTTGTACCGTGGATCAAGGAGAGTGGCCAGCCAGTAATGGTCCCTCTCCTTGATCCGACGAATACGAGGATCCTTCCGCAGGCTTTGCAGGATCAGAGAGGCCATGCACCATAGGTTAGCTGAGGCATTCGGTCCGGAGCCCTCTGGGTCACTAAGGACAACATGATCCGCAGCCACCTCCTCCCAGCCACGTACAAGTCTACGGATTTCTTGGGACTGTAAATCATCCCTAAAAGACTGCTGCTGCTGCTGATGCTGAGTGCCAGGCTCCACCTCCATGTTGACACAAGCCTCCTCCTCCTCCTCCTCTTTCTGTGTGATGGGTGGGACAGCAGGAACACTGCCTGGATAAAGGGGGCCTTGAGAGGCAAGGAAGTCCTCCTCTTCCTGCCTCTCTTCTGCCTCAAGTGCCCTGTCCATTATTCCATGCAGCGTATGCTCCAACAAGTGGACAAGAGGTACAGTGTCACTAATGCATGCACTGTCACTGCTCACCATCCTCGTGGCTTCCTCAAATGGTGACAGGACAGTGCATGCATCCCTGATCATGTCCCACTGGCATGGTGAAAAAAAATCAAGCTCCCCTGACTCTGTCCTGGTACCATAGTCGCACAGGTACTCATTGATGGCCCTCTGCTGCATGTGCAGCCACTGCAGCATGGCCAACGTTGAGTTCCACCTGTTGGGCATGTCACATATAAGGTGGTTCTAGGGCAGGTTCAACTCCTTTTGGAGCTCAGTCAGCTGAGCACTGGCATTAAATGATTGGCGGAAATGCACACAGACTTTCCTGGCCTACCTCAGGACATCCTGTAAGCCTGAGTACCTGTCCAACAACTGCTGCACCACCAGGTTAAGGATGTGAGCCACACAGGGCACATGGGTCAGTTGTCCCTGTCGGAGGGCGGAGAGGAGGTTGGTGCCATTGTCGCAAACCACCATTCCTGGCTTAAGCTGGCATGGCATCAACCACCTCTCGGCCTGCCCCTGCAGAGCTGACAAAATATCTGCCCCAGTGTGGCTCCTGTCCCCCAAACAAACCAGCGCAAGCACGGAAAGGCATCTTTTTGCCTGCGTACTTGCATAGCCCGTTGAACGCCTACGTAGCACCGCTGGTTCCGAGGACATAGCACAGGAAGAGGCCATGGAGGAAGAAGAAGAGGAGAGGGTGGAGGAGAGAGGTGTGTCACAACCAGTAGGAGGATTTTGGAGGCGTGGTGGCGGAACAACCTCCAACACTACTGCACCTTGTCCTGCATCCTTCCCAGCTGCCAGAAGAGTGACCCAATGGGCCGTGAAAGATAGGTAACGTAATATGCACCTTACCACTGACCGCCCTCTCCAGCGAGACATGGGCATTGCCTTCCACATGCTGGTAGAGAGCCAGAATCGCCTTCCGTGAGAAAAAGTGGCATTTGGGGACCTGCCACTGAGGAACCGCACATTGCACAAACTCACGGAAGGGGGTCGAGTGTACCAACTGAAAAGGCAGCAGCTGAAGTGCTAGCAATTTAGCCAAGCTAGCATTCAACCGCTGGGCATTTGGATGGCTGAGAGTGAACTTCTTTCGACGGTCCAGCAGCTGGAGCAGGGAAATTTGCCTGGTACAATCGGACATCGGTGTACTGCTAGCAGAGTGCCTGCAAGTACTTGGCTGTGACGCACCTAATTCTACACCTTCATTTCTCTCAGTGCAGGTTTCAGAGAGAACTGAAGGTCTTGTGGGGTTGGAGATCCCAGCTGATGAGGAGCAAGGAGAGGTCTGCTTTGTTCTTTGGTTTGGGTCTTTAAGGTATGCTTGCCAATGAGCTGCATGGCAGGTCAACATATGTCTGGTCAAGCATGTGGTGCCCAAGCGGCTGATGTTTTGGCCACGTGAGATACGCTTGAGACATATGTTGCAGATTGCAGCAGTGCAATCTGATGCACTCGTTTTAAAAAAGGCCAACACCAAATAACTTTTGGAATAACGCACAGAGGCAGCGCCCTGCACAGGTGGAGCTGTGCGGTGTGATTCAGTTGGTGTGCTGCCCCTAATCTGGCCCCTGGAGGGCATCCTGCCTCATTGGAGATGTGCCTCCTCCTCATCCTCTCTCCTATCAGGCACTCATGTGAAGTCAGTGACCTCATCATCCCCTCCCTCTTCATCACTAGAGCAAACCTGGCAGTATGCTGCAGCTGATGGAACATGACTGCCAGATTTCTGCCCTTGTCGAGCATCCCCTCTCTCTGCGCTCACACTACTGCCTTCCTCTAGCTGGGTATCATCATCAGAGCCTTCAAAATGCTGGGCATCCTCCTGGAGCATGTACCCAACACTGCGGTCAAACAGTTCGGGGGACTCCTCAGGAGGACATGGTGGGTCTAGGGAAGGAGTGACTGATGAGGGAAGAGGACGCGTTGGCAGCTGATTTGCTAGTACCCTGAGCCTGGGTGGGAGAGGATAAGGAGGATGAGGAGGACTTGGTCATCCACTCTACCAAGTCTTCAACATGATGCGGCTCAACGCGTCCAGCTGCCAAAAAAAAGGACAAGCATGTCCCATGGCCACATGCTGATGCCGATGCACCGCGTCCATGACCAGCACTGTTGTCTCTAGACACAGAGCCTTCTTGTCCTCTTTTATTGGCTGGTGACTGTCTGCCTCTCCTTGTTGGCCTTCCAGACATAGTAATGGCCTGCGGAGAGATAGGAAAACCAGCAATTAGGTAGCTTTAGGTGCACACTGAGCAGATGACACAGTACACCGACTGTAATTACTGCAGCTGCCTGCCTGTGTTAAAGAAACAGACCAACACCAGCAATAAGGGGTAGCTTCAGGTGTATACTGTACAGGAGGCACACAACACCCACTATAAATGCTGCCGATGCCTGTATTACAGAACACCAGTAATAAAGGGTAGCTTCAGGTGTACACTGTGCTGGAGGCACACAACACCCACTTTAACTGCTGCAGATGCCTGTATTACAGAACACCAGTAATAAAGGGTAGCTTCAGGTGTACACTGTGCTGGAGGCACACAACACCCACTTTAACTGCTGCAGATGCCTGTATTACAGAACACCAGGCATGTACTGGCCATTGGGACTACAGGGAGTGGGCTGGTCAGGTGCAGTCCTGGAGCTGCTCCTCTCTGACAGTGAGTGATCGTGATTTCACCCCTGTTAGCCCTTGTACACACGGTCTGACATTCCGACAACCAAATCTGTCAGATTTTGTCCGATGGATTTTGTCCGAAACTGTTGTATACACACGGTCGGACAAAGTTGTCGGAAAATCCGATCATTCAGAACGTGGTGACGTTATTTGGTTACGACATGACTATGTTCAGGCTAGTAGCCAATAGCTTTGGTGTAGGAATTTGATCTGAGCATGCGTGGCACTTTGTCCGATCGGAATTCTCTATACATGATCGGACAAGGTCCGATCGGATCATGTTGTCGGAAAAATTTATACCCAAGCTGGAAAACTTGGTTCGTTGGATATTCCGATGGAAACAGTCCAATGGAGTCCACACACGATCGGATTATCCGACAACATGGTCTGATCGGATATTTTCCGTTAGAATGTCTGACCGTGTGTACAAGGGCTTAGGAGGAGCAGCTGCCATCACTTGCTGGAGAGAGCATTAGGCTTTCTGCTCCCTTTAGCCTGCAGGGGGAGATAGACAGCTGGCAGACGTTCCATCTTCTCTCCCCTTATCACTTATCACATGACTGGACAGAGGAATGAGAAGCTGCCTTCAAAACTGTGAGTACATGTGGGATGGGGAGGAGAGGGAGGACACTCTGATGTAAGGGGAAGTACTGATGGAGACACTCAAAATGAAAGTGGGCCGGTCACGCTGAAATCCAGGGCCAAATTTTTGTCCCAGTCCAGCCCTGCAGAACACCAGTAATAAAGGGTAGCTTCAGGTGTACACTGTGCTGGAGGCACATAACACCCACTTTAACTGCTGCAGATGCCTGTATTACAGAACACCAGTAATAACGGGTAGCTTCAGGTGTATACTGTGCTGGAGGCACACAACACCCACTTTAACTGCTGCAGATGCCTGTATTACAGAACACCAGTAATAAAGGGTAGCTTCAGGTGTATACTGTGCTGGAGGCACACAACACCCACTTTAACAGCGCTAGGTTTGCAAACCACAAAGACACTGTCCCTGCCTATCCTGCTCTTTCCCTGACTGCCGCAACACACTACACAAGGCTGCCGCGCTGGTGGCCTTATATAGTGTGGGGCATGTACTTAACCCCCCTGGGCTATAATTGCCCACAGACATCCTGCCTGTGGCCAATTATGTCTCTCCTCGCTGCCGGCGCTGTGATTGGCCAAGCATGCGGGGTCACAGTGCATGCTTGACCAATCATAAGCCAGTAATGCACTGCGATGGCGCAGTGCATTGTGGGCCGTGAGCGCCACGCGAATATGGCGCAAACGGCCCACAGAGTTCTGGCTTCGCCGAACAGGTGAACAGCCGGTGTTCGAGTGGAACATGCATTTGATTCGAACACTGAGCTCTTCCCTACTAATTAATCATTGTGTTAGCCCAAAAGAAATATTTTAATTGTCAACACATCATCATCTTCATAAAACAGCACAACATTTTTGAGCCTCTGAACTCTTCACTGGGAACAATAATAATTAAAATGGTTCTAAAGACAGAAGGTTTTTTTATCTTAAGGCATTCTATGTGTGCAGCTGCCCCCCTCAGCCCCCCTAATATTTACCTGAATCCCATCTCGATCCAGAGATGTTGCATGAGAGCCTTGGCTGCCTGGGTTCTCCCTCCTCAATAGCTAAGACAGCAGCAGTCACCATTTGTTCCCACTGCTGTCAATCAAAGTCAGTGAGGAGAGAGAGAGAGGACGGGGCTGAGCCACAGCTCTGTGTCTGAATGGTTGCTTGCTGTGGGGGCACTCAGCAGGAGGGAGGGGACAGGAGTGCCGACAGTGGACACGATAAGAGGAGGATCTGTGCTGCTCTGTGCAAAACCACTACACAGAGCATGTAAGTATAACATGGTTTGTTTTTAAACAAAAAAAAAAAAAACAAGACTTTAATATCACTTTAAGCCAAACAAGTACTTCAGTTAAATACAACTTCACAATGTAAGTCACTCAGTGAAACAGCACTGACTCAACCTCCAGCTAGTGTTCATATAGAAATAGTAACAAAAATATGACTCAAAGTATCTCACCCCCTGTGCAACACAGATTCATTGTATCACGACGTTTCAACTTTGGTGATATATTGTATTAATGTATCCATACATCAATCATAACCAAAGAATCAAGAACAATGTATTTCAGGAATCATCTGTAACCGCTGAAATTCCCTAAAAAAGATAAAGAAATACTCATTGTCATAAAACTAGATGTAAATCACAATCTTTGCTTACCCTGTCAGGGTGTAATGATTTGAATATTTTTAACTACCACACTTCCCGTTCGTCAAAGTTCGAAAAATTAAGTTATCTAATATGGGAAAAATAAGGAAAACGACCCAAAAAAAGTTAAGGACATAATTGCCCAACATAGGCGTTTAATCCGTAAAAGGTATACAACATTTCCTGACGCCAACAGACTGAGAAGAATGGGTGACCGCATTTTCACATTGAAAAAAAACAGAAAGTGTGAGAGATAAAGAGATTAAACTCATCTCTGCTTCCTTGGTTTCCGGGTGATGCAAGTCAACTAAAACTGAAATAAGGAACAATGGAATTAATTTTAGGAAACTATTATTTTTTACACAGGTCTACATAACCTTTTTATGAAACAGTGAGTGATTTAGGGATTTTTTGGAAAATGGTAAAAATATACCAAGACCTTCTCACTTTTGACAATTTAGACTTTGAAAAATGTTCTCTTAACAGTTACTCTATGACCTTCAACCACCTTTGTCAGTCCAGCTGTGTCATGTTCTTGTAATCATATCTGTTCAGTGCATAAGTCTTTCCTTATACCATTTTTTCGACAAACCATTGCAATTTCTGTTTTGCTCTTTAAGTCAGACATTATCAAAACCCTCACTGGCATCTGGCATCAAGTACTGCAGAACTCTATGGAGATTTTTACTACCAACTGTTCTGCACATAGAAATATTTGTCATCAACAAAACATTTGTGTATGTAATTAAACCAAGGTACGAACTTCAGAGAGGGAACACAAAGTCAGAGGTTGCGAGATTACAGCCAGACCCGGTCCCCAACCTGGTAGGAAGGCGCAGGCAGGCGTCTGCGGTCAGCATGGAGTCTGTACCTATCATTAGCATGTCGCAAAGCCTCCTGGACTTGTGCCCAAGTGGAAGGAAAACCATGGAGATGCTCCTCTAATGCAGGATTACTCTGCAGAACAAATGAGTCAGGCAACATGGAAGGTTGTAAACCATAGTTCACCATAAACAGGGACAATCGAAAAGCAGAATTCAAGGCACTATTGTGAGCAAACTCCATCCATGGTAAGAGGCCTGACCAGTTGTTATGATGGTCAGAAATATAGCAACATAGAAATTGCTCCAAGGACTGATTGGCTCGTTCTGTAGCCCCATTAGACTACGGGGGATACACCAGAACCTGTACACAACCTGACTACCCCTGTCCGAGACAATCATTTTGGGTAGCCCATGTAAGCGGAAGATTTCCCAAGCAAAAATGGAAGCCAATTCCTTAGAAGTGGGCAACTTTTTAAGTGGAATACAATGGGACATTTTCAAGAACCGGTCAACCACCATAAGGATAACTGTGTTGCCCTGGAAGTTGGGTAACTCCACAATGAAATACATAGACTGGTGGGTTTAGGGCCTCTCTCCATTGGGTATGGTTTGTAGGAGGCCCACTGGAAGGTGTTGTGGAGTCTTACAGCACGTAGTCTAGGCCATCAGAATTGTTGAGAAATGGCCCAAAAGAGTTGATTCTTCCCAGGGTGGCCAGCAGCCTTGAGAGAATGGTAAGTCTGGAGCATGGCAGTATGGAGAACTTGAACAAAGCAGCAGTCACGAGGTTTCTCAGGAGTAGCAGGGACCTGAGCAGCAAGAATTTTGTCACCCAAAGGATAAGTGAGAGTGGTGCAAATCATAGCCAGAATACGATCAGGATGAATCACAGGGACTAGAACTGAATCCATCTTGGAAGTTGAGGAAAATTGTTGTGGGAAAGCATCAGCCCTTACATTCTTAGTACCGGGTAATAATGAGACAATGTAATTGAAAATAGACAAGAAAAGAGCCCATTGTGCCCTTTTGAGAGAGATTCGTTTAGCCTCAGACAAGAATGTGAGATTCTTAGGCCGCGTACACACGGGCGGACTGTTCGCCCAACCTTGTCCGCTGAACAGTGTTTGGGCGGACAGTCCGCTCGTGTGTGGGCTTTCAGCGGACAGTTTCAGCGGACAGTTGGACGGACAAAGTCTTTCGGAAATTCCGAAAAACTGTCCGCTGAAACTGTGTTTGAGCGAACAGTCCGCCCGTGTGTGGGCCTGTCCGCTGTACTTTCGAAATGAGCGGACTGTTCCCGCTCGGAAAGTCCGCCCATTTCGAGCGCGTGTACAGGTAGGCGGGGCCCGCGAAGGAGACGTCGCGGGCTCCGCCGCCTGGAATGGGCTTAAAGGGGAACCCCAACGCCGAAAAAAATCGGCGTGGGGGTTCCCCCCAAGTCCACACCAGACCCTTGTCCGAGCACGCTACCCGGCCGGCCAGGAAAGGGGGGCGAGCGAGCGCGCCCCCCCTCCTGAGCCGTACCAGGCCGCGTGCCCTCAACATGGGGGGTGCCTTGGGGAAGGGGGGGCCGCGCGGCCCCCCCCCACCCCAAAGCACCTTGTCCCCATGTTGATGAGGACAAGGGCCTCTTCCCGACAACCCTGGCCGTTGGTTGTCGGGGTCTGCGGGCGGGGGGCTTATCGGAATCCGGGAGCCCCCTTTAAGAAGGGGGCCCCCGGATACCGGCCCCCCACCCTATGTGAATGAGTATGGGGTACAATGTACCCCTACCCATTCACCTGTGAAATAAAGTACAAAAAAAAACACAACACATGGAAAAAGTATTTTATTGCACAGCTCCGGGGGTCTTCCGTCTTCGGGGGTCTTCTCGCCGGACTCCTCCGCTATGTGTGTGTAGCTCTTTTGCTAGCGGAGGAGTCCGGCTTTCTTCCTCCCCGCCGCCGGCCTCTTCTCCCGACTTCGGGGGTCTTGTCCCCCTCTTCGGTTCTTCTGCCGGGCCACCGCGCCTGGTCCGGTGGCCCGGTCTTCTGTCACCGTCTTCCGTTCTTCTGTCGCCGCCTTCGGTTCTTCTGCCGGGCCACCGCGCCTTCTTGTACCTCTTTAACAGGCGGTGGCCCGGTCTTCTGTCGCCGCTGTCGCTGTCGCCGCCGCCGCCTTCCGTTCTTGTTCTTCTTCTTGTTCTTCTCCTGGAGATGTTGACTCGACGAGCTCTCCGGCCGGAATGCCAGAGCCGCGCTGTGCGGCCACTTATATAGTGACAATGGGGCGGTGTCACATGGTATATGTCACATGGGTTGGTCACATGGGTTGATGTCACATGGGGACTATGACATCGTAAGGGGCGGGGTCACCATGTGACCAACCCATGTGACATATACCATGTGACACCGCCCCATTGTCACTATATAAGTGACCGCACAGCGCGGCTCTGGCATTCCGGCCGGAGAGCTCGTCGAGTCAACATCTCCAGGAGAAGAAGAAGAAGAACAAGAAGAAGAACAAGAACGGAAGGCGGCGGCGGCGGCGACAGAAGACCGGGCCACCGCCTGTAAAAGAGCTACAAGAAGGCGCGGTGGCCCGGCAGAAGAACCGAAGGCGGCGACAGAAGAACGGAAGACGGCGACAGAAGACCGGGCCACCGGACCAGGCGCGGTGGCCCGGCAGAAGAACCGAAGAGGGGGACAAGACCCCCGAAGTCGGGAGAAAAGGCCGGCGGCGGGGAGGAAGAAAGCCGGACTCCTCCGCTAGCAAAAGAGCTACACACACATAGCGGAGGAGTCCGGCGAGAAGACCCCCGAAGACGGAAGACCCCCGGAGCTGTGCAATAAAATACTTTTTCCATGTGTTGTGTTTTTTTTTGTACTTTATTTCACAGGTGAATGGGTAGGGGTACATTGTACCCCATACTCATTCACATAGGGTGGGGGGCCGGTATCCGGGGGCCCCCTTCTTAAAGGGGGCTCCCGGATTCCGATAAGCCCCCCGCCCGCAGACCCCGACAACCAACGGCCAGGGTTGTCGGGAAGAGGCCCTTGTCCTCATCAACATGGGGACAAGGTGCTTTGGGGTGGGGGGGGGCCGCGCGGCCCCCCCTTCCCCAAGGCACCCCCCATGTTGAGGGCACGCGGCCTGGTACGGCTCAGGAGGTGGGGCGCGCTCGCTCGCCCCCCTTTCCTGGCCGGCCGGGTAGCGTGCTCGGACAAGGGTCTGGTGTGGACTTTGGGGGAACCCCCACACCGATTTTTTTCGGCGTTGGGGTTCCCCTTTAAGCCCATTCCAGGCGGCGGAGCCCGCGACGTCTCCTTCGCGGGCCCCGCCTACCTGTACACGCGCTCGAAATGGGCGGATTTGCCTCCTCCTTACGTGGGCGAGTCCGTTCATTTCAAAAGTTGAGCGAACTGTTTGCCCAACCTTGTTCGTCAAACAGTCTGCTCGTGTGTGGGCAAGTCCGCTCATGCAAATTTTGAGCGGACTGTTTGCCGAAACTGTTTGACGAACAAGGTTGGGCAAACAGTCCGCGCGTGTGTACGCGGCCTTATGGTCAGTAAGAATGAGAGCCGGCACAGTGGTACTTTCGAGGAGATGTCTCCATTCTTTCAGGACTAAAATGATCGCTAACAGCTCTCTGTCACCAATCTTGTAATTGCACTCCACAGGTGACAATTTCTTGGAAAAGTAGCCACAAGGATGCATAGCGCTTTCAGAGGTAGGACGTGGAGCAGAAGGGTGCCAATTCCAGTCTCAGATGCATCAACCTCAAGGATAAAAGGTAACGTATGATCAGAATGTGCCAACACAGGAGCAGAAACAAAGGCAGCCTTGAGACTCACAAAGGCCTTAAGAGACTCCGGAGACCCACTCTGTGGGTTACCGTCCTTTCTGGTCATATCAGTCAGGGGCTTGACCAGAGATGAGAAGTTACAAATAAACTTCTAATAATAGTTGGCAAAGCCAAGAAAATGCTGCAGAGGAAGTAAACACATGGCTCCATCGAAAAACCAGCAGTGGAAATGACATAACCCAGGAATTTAACCTGTTCTCCAATTTACAATAGAGATTGTTCTCTCTTAGTTTTTTGAAGCACACGACAGACATCTGTGTGGTGGCTCTCCAGGGACTTGGAAAATATAAGGATATTGTTGAGATAAACAACCACACGTAACTGCAACAAATTTCAGAGGACATTGTTAATAAATTCCTGGAAAACTGCGGGGGTGTTACAAATGCCAAAAGGCATTACGAGTTATTCATAATAGCCTGTTCTGGTATTAAATGCAATTTTTCAGTTGTTGCCCTCCTTAATCCTCAGGAGATGGTATGCCCCTCTCAAATCAAGTTTTGTGAAAACCGTTGCTCCCTTGAGGCGCTCAAATAATGCTATAATCAACAGAGACATTATTAATCGTGAAACGATTGAGACCCCTATAATCAATACAAGGTCAAGGTCAATAATCAATCATACGACCAGTGTGGAGGCAAACTACCGGCTTGACCTTTGTCAATGATATTGCTAAAATTGCGGTACTCCTCCAGCAGGGAGGAGAGTGAAGAGGTGCACAGGACCTTGGCTACCTTCTGGAAGCATGTCTTATTGCATTGTGGTGACCAGGAGAGAACCTCAGCACTGAGCACTCTGCAACCAAGATTAATCAATAACCGGCAGAAACTTGGGTGAGAAAATAACTTGGAATTGGATTATTTCATGGTGAAGAGCCCCTATGGCTATGGACAATGGAACAGTCTCATGAGTCACATGGGCAGGCTGTAGAAGTCTTCCGTCAAGAGCCTCAATGGCAAGTGGAGTGTCATGCAGCTGCAGAGAAATGGAGTGCTTCCATACAAAGGCACCATCAATTAACAGGCCTGCAGACCCAGAGTCGATTAGAGCTTGTATCTTGACAGACGACTCAGGCCATAAAAGGGTATCCAAAACCAGGGGCTTTTCCTTCTGGATAACTGAGGACGAAATAATGCCACCTAAGGTCTGTCCATAACAGGACCTCAAGGTTCGACCATTCCCTGGACGGGTAAGATAAGACTTCAAAAAGTGACCTGCCTGGCCATAATAAAGGCACAATCTCTCCCTCCTCCTAAGGGTTCTCTCATCCGCAGAGAGATGTATGAAGCCCAAGTGCATGGGTTCTTCACAGACCGACTCAGTACCAGGAGGCATGGGAGGTGGGGGAGGCAAGGGTGGGACTTCAAAGTTCGGAGACAAATGTACAGGATTCTTCCGCAAGCGCTCTTTAAAAGGGAGTCTTTCTCTGAGTCTGTAGTCAATGAGAATGGCAAATATGATCAACCTCTCCAGCTCAGTGGGTATATCTTGGCCTGCTATCTCATCTTTGATGGTATCCGAGAGACCATGAGAAAAAGCAGCCAAGAGGGCCTCATTGTTCCAAGCCACCCCTGCTGACAGAGTACGGAATTTATTGGCGTAATCGGCAACAGTTCTCGTACTCTGTTTGATGGATATGAGGCACTTGGCAGCAGAAGCAGAGCATATGGGAACGTCAAATACCCTTTTAAAAGAAGTCACAAACTCAGGGTAACTCAAAACAACAAGTTTTTGCATCTCCCATAAAGGGTTTGCCCAGGCCAAGGCTCTGTCAGAAAGCAAAGATATTACGAAACCTACTTTGCTTCTGTCCATGGGAAACGACTGGGACAGCAACTCAAATGATATCAACCTGGTTGAGAAACCCTCTGTATTGGACTGGATCACCCCCAAATCGCTGGGAAAGTGGAGCGGAACTAGACATACCTCTTATAGGAAAATGCCTGGAGCAGCAGCAGGGACAGCCTGCAACACAGGTTGTACCGGAGCAGCCACAGTGGGAGATTCCAGGTGAGCCATGCGACCCAGGAGCATTTGTAATACCATAGCAAACTGATCCATGCGGTGATCCTGCTCATCCAATCTGAAAAAAATATTACCAACAAGTGGATTGACTGCATCTTCTGAATTCATGGCCTTCGTCTACTGTCAGAAACCATGAATCAGACTGAGACAGAAGTACAGTTAAATCACACTTGTTTAATATTAACCACTACAGCCCCGGACCAATAAACACCTTAAGGACCAGAGGTCTTTTTCCAATTTCGCACTGCACTGCTTTAACTGGTAATTGCGCAGTCATGCAATATTGCACCCAAACGAAAATTGCGTCCTTTTCTTCCCACAAATAGAGCTTTCTTTTGATGGTATTTGATTGCCTCTGCGATTTTTATTTTTTGCGATATAAATGGAAAAAGAGCGAAAATTTTGAAAAAAAAAGATATTTTCTTCTTTTTGTTATAAGAAAAATCGAATAAACTAAATTTTAGTCATACATTGAGAGCAAAATTTATTCAGCCACATGTCTTTAGTAAAAAAAATGTCAATAAGCGTATATTTTTTGGTTTGCGCAAAAGTTATAGCGTCTACAAACTAGAGTACATTTTCTGGAATTTACACAGCTTTTAATTTATGACTGCCTATCTCATTTCTTGAGGTGCTAAAATGGCAGGGCAGTACAAACCCCCCCCCCAAATGACCCCATTTTGGAAAGTAGACACCCCAAGGAAATTGCTGATGGGTATGTTGAGCCCATTGAATATTTATTTTTTTTGTCCTAAGGGATTGAATAATGACAAAAAAAATAAATAAATATTTTACAAAAAGTTGTCACTAAATGATATATTGCTCACACATGCCATGGTTATATGTGGAATTGCACCCCAAAATATATTCCACTACTTCTCCCGAGTATGGGGATACCACATGTGTGGGACTTTTTGGGAGTCTAGTCACGCACGGCACCCCGAAAACCAATCACCACCTTCAGGATTTCTAAGGGTGCAAATTTTTGATTTCACTCCTCACTACCTATCACAGTTTCGAAGGCCATAAAATGCCAAAATAGCACAAACCCCCCCCCCCCAAATGACCCCATTTTGGAAAGTAGACACCCCAAGCTATTTACTGAGAGGCATGTTGAGTCCATGGAATATTTTATATTTTGCCACAAGTTGCGGGAATATTCCAAACTTTTTTTTTTTTTTGCACAAAGTTGTCACTAAATGATATATTGCTCACACATGCTATGGGCATATGTGAAATGACACCCCAAAATACATTCTGCTGCTTCTCCTGAGTACAGGGATACCACATGTGTGGGACTTTTTGGGAGCCTAGCCGCGTACGGGACCCCCAAATCCAAGCGACGCCTTCAGGATTTCTAAGGGCAT
This sequence comes from Lithobates pipiens, assembly GCF_037356315.1. Lineage (NCBI taxonomy): Eukaryota > Metazoa > Chordata > Amphibia > Anura > Ranidae > Lithobates > Lithobates pipiens. The sequence continues at coordinate 326,495,556 of NW_027507748.1, forward strand.
ACATTTTTTATTTTACTCCTCACTACCTATCACTACCTGTCACAGTTTTGAAGGCCATAAAATGCTAAGATGGCACAAAACCCCCCCAAATGACCCCATTTTGGAAAGTAGACACCCAAGCTATTTGCTGAGGGCCATGTTGAGACCATTGAATATTTTTTTTTTTGTCCCAAGGGATTGAATAATGACAAAAAAAAAAAAATATATATTTTTTTACAAAAAGTTGTCACTAAATGATATATTGCTCACACATGCCATGGTTATATGTGGAATTTCACCCCAAAATATATTCCGCTACTTCTCCCGAGTATGGGGATACCACATGTGTGGGACTTTTTGGAAGTCTAGTCGCGCACGGCACCCCGAAAACCAATCACCACCTTCAGGATTTCTAAGGGTGCAAATTTTTGATTTCACACTCCTCACTACCTATCACAGTTTCGAAGGCCATAAAATGCCAAAATAGCACAAAAGCCCCCAAAATTACCCCATTTTGGAAAGTAGACACCCCAAGCTATTTACTGAGAGGCATGTTGAGTCCATGGAATATTTTATATTTTGCCACAAGTTGCGGGAATATTACAAACTTTTTTTTTTTTTGCACAAAGTTGTCACTAAATGATATATTGCTCACACATGCTATGGGCATAAGTCAAATTACACCCCAAAATAAATTCTACTGCTTCTCCCGAGTATGGGGATACCACATGTGGGGGACTTTTTGGGAGCCTAGCCACGTACGGGACCCCGAAAACCAAGCACTGCCTTCCGGATTTAAATATAAAATGCTACCAAAAAAACTGTTAGCGATGGCAGGGATCAGGCCTGACTTTGCGATCGCTGCAGTTATGTGTTTAGTGTTTTGTAAGTGACAGTGATCGATCGATACTGCACTTGGGTGGGCTGGGCAGAGGGGCAAAATGCAGGTGCTAGCAGGTATCTGGGCTGATTCCGCTAACAATGCGTTTTTTTGGAACCCTAAACTGCTGGGGACGCTAGTATAGATCTGATCAGATCAGATATTGATCTGTTCAGATTCTATACCACTACGGGAGGTTTATGCTTTGCGTGTGGGTGTTAGCGGTACTGGCACTAACCTAGCGCTGCCTGGGGCGACGCAGACCCTGACCCTAAAACCTAATTGATATCACCCGCCGGGTGATCAGGGGGTTAAACCTTTATTGGGTAATAAATGGTGGGTGCCCTGATGCTATAAAAAACAAACTAACCAGAGTCACCCGTAACACTTATACGGTGATCAGTGGTGAAAGGGTTAACTAGGAGCAATCAGGGGGTTCAAATTTTTATTAGGTAGTATATGAGGGTCCCTGGCGCTATATAAAAACCTGACGGGGAACCTAAATAACTAACTGGCTAACCAGCGTCACCAGTGACACTTATATTGTGATCGCTGGTGAAAGGGTTAACTAGGGGGAATCAGGGGGTTAAAACAATTATCGGGTAGTATATGGGGGTACCTAACGCTATAAAAACCTGGCGGTGAACCTAAAAAAATAACTAGCTACCTAACGACACTAGCGACACTAATGCAGCGATCAGAAAAACGATCGCCTAGTGACACTGGCAAAAGGGGGTGAAAGGGTTAACTAGGGGCAATCAGGGGGTTAAAACCATTATTGGGTAGTATATTGGGGTACCTAGCGCTATAAAAACCTGGCGGTGAACCTAAAAAAATAACTAGCTACCTAGCGACACTAGCGACACTAATGCAGCGATCAGAAAAATTATCGCTTAGTGACACTGGCAAAAGGGGGTGAAAGGGTTAACTAGCGGCAATCATGGGGTTAAAACCATTATTGGGTAGTATATCGGGGTACCTAGCGCTAAAAAAACCTGGCGGTGAACCTAAAAAATAACTAGCTACCTAGCGACAGTAGCGACACTAATGCAGCGATCAGAAAAATGATCGCTTAGTGACACTGGCAAAAGGGGGTGAAAGGGTTAACTAGCGGCAATCAGGGGGTTAAAACCATTATTGGGTAGTATATCAGGGTACCTAGCGCTATAAAAACCTGGCGGTGAACCTAAAAAAATAACTAGCTACCTAGCGACACTAGCGACACTAATGCAGTGATCAGAAAAATTATCGCTTAGTGACACTGGCAAAAGGGGGTGAAAGGGTTAACTAGGGGCAATCAGGGGGTTAAAACCATTATTGGGTAGTATATCGGGGTACCTAGCGCTATAAAAACCTGGCGGTGAACCTAAAGAAATAACTAGCTACCTAGCGACAGTAGCGACACTAATGCAGCGATCAGAAAAATGATCGCTTAGTGACACTGGCAAAAGGGGGTGAAAGGGTTAACTAGCGGCAATCAGGAGGTTAAAACCATTATTGGGTAGTATATCGGGGTACCTAGCGATATAAAAACCTGGCGGTGAACCTAAAAAAATAACTAGCTACCTAGCGACACTAGCGACACACCCACACTCTAGGGGCAATCAGGGGGTTAAATCTTTATTGGGGGGTGATAGGGGGCTACCCTGGACCTAACACTAACTGTCCTGACAGTTTTTACTGTCACAACTGACACTGAATACAGTGATCAGTAAAGAAATGATCACTGCAATCAGTGACACTGTGACAAGGGGGGGAGGGGGGGCGGGGGGGGGGGCGATCGGGGTGGGATCAGGGGGGGGTTTGTGTGCCTGTGTGTACCTACATGTCAGTGTAGTGTTGGTGCACACTTACTTTTAGTCTTCTCCTCGTAGTCCGGTCAAAAAGACCGCCCCGAGGAGAATGACATCACTTCCTCCTTCCTGTGTAAACAATACACAGTGGGAGGAAGTTCGTCATTGGCCAGGAGCGATCCAGAGGGGGTGGCCAGAAACCAGCGGCCATCCCCTCATCACGGATCGCTCCTGGAGGGAAACGGACCGCCGTATCCAGTGGGAGGGGGTCCGATCGGACCCCCCCCACCCGCTGGAAGGCAGACACGTACATCTACGTGCTTGTGCCTGCCTGTGCCATTGTAATGACGTACAATGGCAATACGGCGGTCCTTAAGTGGTTAATAAAAAAAGGTAAACAGAATAAACTTAGTCAAAACATAGCCAGAGTTCAGGAACCGGAAAGGATAATCAGACAAGCCAAATCGCCAGGGAGCCAGAGATGAGCGTAGTAGAACAGCAAGCAGGATCTGCACTGGTGGGGCTGCACTGATAAGTTGTACTGATGGGGCTGCACTGATGGGTACTGATGAGGCTGCACTGATTGCCACTAATGTGATGCACTGATGAGACTGTACTGATGGGCACCGATTGGCTGCACTGATGAGCACCGATGAGGCTGCACTGATGGGCACTGATACGGTTTATGTTAATACTGTTAATTCTGCATACAACATTTAATAATGTCAGTTCATCAAATCAGTTGTGAGGGTGTGTTTAGGGGAGGACTTAGGGACGGGGTAGGGCAGGGTGGAAAGTGTAAGGGTTAAAAAAGGTTAGAAAATGCTAATCAGACAATGGCAGCTTGATCCTTCTATTAAGCTTTTGCAGCAGGTTTCTCAAACCTTTGCATGCTGCGCTTTATATGATGACTAGGCCCCTCCCCTTCATGAAATTGTCAAAAAAGGGGCGGAGCATGGGTAACCTTAAAATTATGCCCCCCCCCCCGAAAAAAAGGTCTTCGGACACCCATGACTGAAGAGTACCTGGTGGAAGTTGAGGGAAGAATGTCCAGCTGTCCTATGGTAGTGTGAGTCTGCGTCTCCCTCACTGAAGAGTGCCCGGTGCATATTGGAAGTAGGCAGCTGATGATCCTGTGATATAGCAAGTAAATGACCAAAGTACTGTGCCTTAGTGACCATGTGCAGTTCTCAGTTCTTTAAAGGAAGTCATAGGCACCTTTCAGCCAGTAGAGAGTCGTGTGGGACTTTTTTTTTGTGCAGATCAGTATGAAGAGAAGGGTCCTCAAAGAAGTCAGTTCAGACAATGCTCCCATCCAAATTATTTCTGCAATAAAGCATAAAATGGTGGGATTTGCCATTTTCTATGTCACGTTGTATTTGCGCAGTAGTTTTTATAAACCCAAATTTTTGGGGGAAAAAATACACTTTAACACATTTTTGTGCACATAAATGCACAAAAATTCAATATAATACCCATCTTTGATAAAATATAAAGTATGATGTTGTGCTAAATAAACAGATACCTAACATGTCACACTTAAAATTGCGTACACCCGTGGAACGGCACCGAACTACGGTACATAAAAGTTTCCATAGGCGACTTTACAAGTTACTAATTTAGGGTTACATTAGGTCTGGTACTAGAATTATTGTTCTCACTCTGTCACTTGTTGCAATACCTCACATGTATGCTGCAAACACCATTTACATATGCACGTAGGACTTACGTTTGCATTCTTCTTTGTGTGCAATATTTTTTTTAAACATTTTTATTCCTATCGCAAAGCATAGACAATATAGTATCCCTTGTGATCGCATGGGTAATGACAGGTCCTCTTTACGGTGACATCTGGGGTACTAGACCCCCGATCTCTCCTCTACCCTTAAAAGCATCTGATCAAACTAAGATCAGTTAGTGTTGGTGTCAGTGTGAGCGTGTTTCTTGGCCCTACTATGGGTAGAAAGAACAAATCTGTCAGAAACCATGAATCAGACTGAGACAGAAGTACAGTTCAATCACACTTGTTTAATAATAATGAAAAAAGGTAAACAGAGTAAACGTATTCAAAACATAGCCAAAGTTCAGGAACTTCAGGAACTTCGGACAAGACAAAACGTCAGGGAGCCAGAGATGAGCGTAGTAGAACAGCAAGCAGGATCTGGAGCCAGAAGGAATTTCAGCCAAGCAAGTCTTTAACAGGAATAAGGATGAGCCGAACACCCCCCGGTTAGGTTCGCACCAGAACCTGCGAATAGACCTAAACTTCATGTGAACTTTATAACCCTATTAAAGTCTAGGGGACTCGAACATTCAAAATCAAAAGTGCTAATTTTAAAGGCTAATATGCAAGTTATTGTCATAAAAAGTGTTTGGGGACCTGGGTCTTGCTCCAGGGAACATGTAACAATGCAAAAAAAAGTTTTAAAAACTGACTTTTTTTCGGGAGCAGTGATTATAATAATGCTTAAGTGAAACAATAAAGTGTAATATTCTGTTACATTTCGTACCTGTGAGGTGTCTATAGTATGCCTGTACCTGTACAAAGTGTAATTTCTGCAGGGAAAAAAAGTCATTTAAAAGCACTTGCGCTATAATGAATTGTCGGCTCCCCGTAATACAGATAACAGTCCTTAAAAGTCATTGATAAAAAAAAAGCACGGGGTTCCCCCAAATTCAATTACCAGGCCCTCAGATCTGGTATGGATATTAAGGGGAACCCCGCGTCAAATTTAAAAAAAAATTACGTGGTGTTCCCCCAAATATCCATACCAGACGCTTCAGGTTCCCCCTAAAAATCCATACCAGGCCCTTTATCCGAGCACGCAACCTGGCAGGCAGCAGGAAAAGAGGGGGGTACAAGAGAGTGCCCCCACCTCCTGAACCGTACCAGGCCACATGCCCTCAACATTGGGAGGATGCTTTGGGGGTCTGTGACCCCTCAAAGCACCATGCCCCCATATTGATGGGGACAAGGGTCTCATCCCTACAACCCTGGCCGGGGGTCTGCAGGTAGGGGGCTTATCAGAATCTGGAAGCACCCTTTAACAAGGGAACCCCCAGTTTGAAATGGTAAGGGGGTACAAATGTTCCCCTACCATTTCACAAAGAGAGTATAAAAAAAAATTAAAAATAACAACACACACACCGTTGGGAAAAGTCCTTTATTAACCACTACAGATCCGCGCTATTGCCAAATGACGGCATTAGCGCGGACCTACATTTCCGGGACTACGTCTATTGACGTTGTCCCGGATACGAGCGGCCCTGCGCGCGGCGCGCTCTGTGATCGGCGAGTCCGTGAGACTCGCCTGATCACCGATCCGTGCAAGGGGTCGATCCCGACCCCTTATCACGTGATCAGCTGTCAGCCAATGACAGCTGATCATGTGATAAAACGGAGCCGGTAATCGGCTATTATTCCTCCTCCCTGACAGCGCGAGGAGAGAAAAAAAAAGCCGATCACCGGCGGCCGTGATCGGGACATCAGTCCCGATCACGGCCAGCAATACAGCTGACCACCTGCCCCCTGCCAGTGCCCACCTGCCCACCGCCGTGCCATCCTGAATAAAAGTAAGTGCCCCCCATCAGTGCCCCCCATCAGTGCCCATAGTGCCCACAGTGCCACCTACAGTGCCACCCACAATGCCACCCACAGTGCCATCCAGCAGTGCCACCAACAGTGCCACCCACAGTGCCCACAATCTGCCTCAAAGGTGCTGCGACCCAGTGCCGCCCATCAGTGCCCAGCAGTGCCGCCCATCAGTGCCCAGCAGTGCCACCTATCAGAGCCACCTATCAGTGCCACCTATCAGTGCCCATCAGTCCCATCTATCAGTGCCCATCCGTGCCACCCATCCGTGCCACCCATCCGTGCCACTTATCCGTGCCACCCATCCATGCCATCTTATCTGTGCCCATCTTTGCCCATCAGTGCCGCCTTATCTGTGCCCATCGGTGCCGCCTTATCTGTGCCTATTAGTGCCGCCTTAACTATGCCTATCAGTGCCCACCAGTGCAGCCTATCAGTGCCCACCAATGCAGCCCATCAGTGCTCACCAATGCAGCCCATCAGTGCCCACCAATGCAGCCATCAGTGCCGCCTAATCAGCGCACTTCAATGAAGGAGAAAAATGACCGTTTGCAAAATTTTATAACAAACTATTAAAACATGATTTTTTTTTTTTTGCATCTTTTTTTGTTTGTTTAGCAAAAAATAAAACTCCGAGCTGTAACTAAATACCACCAAAAGAAAGCTCTATTTGTGGGAAAAAAATGATAAAAATTTCATTTGGGTACAGTGTTGTATGACCGCGCAATTGTCATTCAAAGTGCATCAGCGCTGAAAGCTGAAAATTGGTCTGGGACTGAGGGGGGTTTAAGTGCCCAGTAAGCAAGTGGTTAAAAATAAAAAAATGATGATCATCTCTCCTGGGTCCAGCGATGGGTGATCTGATCCAGCGATGGGTGATCTCTTCCTCCAGCGCAGCGCATCCATCCTGTCCCCACCGGAGACACTGCGGGAATCTCGGCAGCCTGACAGGATAAAGAGGGCAGGGCCACCCGTCTCCTGACCCCGCCCCCTCTGACGCAAGGGGGAAGGCTGGGCTTCCCCAGTGATGTACGGGTGACCGCGCCCCCTCTGATGTAATGCAGGTTTCCGTTACATCAGAGGGGGGCAGGGTCACCCCTGGGGCAGGACCCAGGTCCCCAAACACTTTTTATGACAATAACTTGCATATAAGCCTTTAAAATTAGCACTTTAGATTTCTCCCATAGACTTGTATAGGGTGTTCCATGGCTTTTCGAATTAGCCGAGAACACCCCAAATTGTTCGCTGTTCGGTGAACAGGCAATGTACTAGTCGAACATGAGTTTGACTTGAACTCAAAGATCATCCCTAAACAGGGACACAGGAGAGCATCTCTAGAGATGTGCCCAAGGTGAAGGCAGAGATCATCTGGACTGGAAGGCTTAAGTAGGCAGGACTGACGAGCAGGATCTCATCAACAGGTGAGTCACTGTGGAGAGAAAGGAGCTGGCAATTAGCCGCCAGCTGAGCAGCAAAGTCAGAGAAGAAAGGGCTGAGTCCAACCCTGACAAAATCACATACACATGTGTGACATTGCGGAGATTGTCAGGAGTTGAAGAATTTATTTTGAAGGTTTTTTGGTGGTGAGCCATGGTAATTGAACTAAAATGATAAAAAATGATTTTATGTTTACTATTTTCTTGGTTTTCCTTTCATAATAAGAAAAAACAAATCTGGAAATATACAATAACATTTCCCACCAAATGAAAACCCAATCTTTCCTGAAAAAAACAAAACAAACAAGGTATAATCTACCTAGATACATTAATGCCCTATACACATGGTAGGACATTCCGACCACAAAATCCGTCAGATTTTTTCCAACGGATTTTGGCCAAAACTTGTCTTGCATACACACGGTCGCACAAAGTTGTCGGAAAATCCAATCGTTCGGAACAAAATTACATTATACACGTACAACGGGACTACGTAGAGGACGGCAGCCAATAGCTTTCATCTCCAATTTTTTTCTGAGCATGCGTGGCACTTTGTGTGTTGGAATTCTCTACACACGATCGGAAAAAGTCCAATCGGATTTTGTTGTCGGAAAATTTTAGATCCAGCTCTCAAACTTTTTCCATCGGATATTCCGACAGAAAAAGTCTGATAGAGCCCACACACGATCGGATTTTCTGACAACATAATCCGATCAGATTTTTGCCATCGGAATTTCCGACCATGTGTGTATGGGGCAAAAGTAGTTGCAATGATATGTACAGTTTTATCAACATACCTTATATTACCAAACGTATTAGGACCCCTGCCTTTACACACACATGAACTCCAATAGAATCCCATATTGAGTTGGCCCACCCTTTGCAGAAATAACAGCTTCAACCCTTCTAGGAAGGCTGTCCATAAGGTTTAGGAGTGTGTCTTCTTCCAGAAGCGCGTTTGTGAGGTCAGGCACTTATGTGAATGAGAAGGTCTGGCTCACTGTCTCCACTCTAATTCATCCCAAAGGTGTTCTATCGGGTCAAGGTCAGGACTCTGCACAGGCCAGTCAAATTCCTCCACCCCAAACTCGCTCATCCATGTCTTTTTGTCTTTTTTGTTTCACACTAGGTATACAGTACACATTTTTTTTTATTCAATCTGTGTGCTGAGCAAAAACAATCTAACAGATTCCTCTATTGATGCTAAACAGTGCAGATGAACAAATCCACCATTCATGGATGCAGCCACAGTTCCTCTGATAATTTTAAACCTGGCTGGGAGGGGGCCAACAGGGTTTCCCACTAGGCTGATTTATCAGGAACTCCCGAAAATTCGTAAAGTGTATGACCAGCAAGCATTATGCTAATACTAGGACTTGAACAACCGTTCTCTTATGAATCGCCAAGTGTAAAAACAACTGCTTCAGGAATTGAATGCATATACTAACTTGTACCCTGAATTGTTTCCAAAGAATTAACCTTTTTGCTGCAAGACCTGCATTACCCTAACTAATTTTAACCAGTTCCTGCCCAGCCTATGGACAAATGACAGCCTGGGTGGGACCGCTCTAGTTTTGGGTGAACGCTATATGACTGGACACAGTTGATGACAGATCATTATACTGGGTCACTGCCAGTACCAAGTGATCACTGTAACGAATAACAGCAGATCACATGACAATTGTACACAATGGATGGCTTCCATTCATGCTATTAATAGTCTGCCTACTAGTGTGTTGTCCTCTATGATTGTTCACAGTGATCACATGGTACAGACAGGGCCAATCACAGCCCACTTGGACCATGTGATTAGCTGTGTCTAATTACAGCAAGTTACAACACATGATAAATGAATGGATTTCATTTGGTAAAAACGGTTGCTTAGAATAGTGAATATCACTTTTATAAGCGATCGTAATGTAAAAAAAAAAAATCCTGATCACCCCCCAGAGTAGTACAGTGTTCCTATGGTAACATTGTACAGTATTGTTCTGGTCACAGTGTGTGTAAAAAAAAAAAAAAAAAAAAAATATATATATATATATAAAATAATAAAATGGACATTTAACCACTTGCTTACTGGGCACTTCCTGCCCAGGCCAATTTTCAGTTTTCAGCTCTGTCACTCTTTGAATAGCAATTGCACGGTTATGCCACACTGTACCCATATGAAATTTTTATAATTTTTTTCACACAAATAGAGCTTTCTTTTGGTGGTATTTATTCACACTACTGGGGTTTTCATTTTTGGTTAAACAAACAACAAAAGAACAATTTTGAAAAAAATAATAATATTTTCATAGTTTTGCAAACAGGTAATTTTTCTCCTTCATTGGTGTGCGCTGATGAGGCACTAATAGCACAGATGGGCACTGATAAGGCAGCACTGATGGGCACTGATAGATGGCACTGATGGGCACTGATGAGGCAGCACTGGTGGGCACTGATAGGTGGCACTGATGGGCACTGATAGGCGGCACTGAAGGACACTGATAGGCAGCACCAATGGGCACTGATAGGTGGCACTAATAGGTAGCACAGATTATCAGAAGACACTGATGAGGCTGCACAGATAGGTGGCACTGATGAGCACTGATGGGTGGCACTGAAGGACACTGATAGGCAGCACTTATGGGCACTGATAGATGGCACTGATGGGCACTGATAGGCGGCACTGAAAGACACTGATAGGCAGCACCGATGGGCACTGATAGGTGGCAATGATGGTCACTAGTGCAAATCTTTTCATGTGACAACACTAAAGAAATTACTACATGCTACAAAGTAAAGTAGTGAGTGTACAGATTGTATAACAGTTTAAACATGCTGTCCCCTCAAACTAAACTCAACACACAGCCATTAATGTCTAAACCCGCTGGCAACAAAAGTGAGTACACCCTAAAATTATTTTCCAGCACTGCCTTACCCCTCTTGGGCATAGAGTTTACCAGAGCTTCACAGGTTGCCACTGGAGTCCTCTTCCACACCTTTGTGCTTTAGGCTTGACCAGTCCATCACCTTTACCCTCAGCTTCTTTAGCAAGGCAGTGGTCATCTTGGAGGTGTATTTGAGGTCGTTATCATGTTGGAATACTGCCCTGCAGTCCAGTCTCCGAGGGGAGTGAATCATGATCTGCTTCAGTATGTCACAGTAGTGGCATTCATTGTTCCCTCAATAAACTGTAGCTCCCCAGTCCCAGCAGCACTCATGCAGCCCCAGACCGTGACACTCCCACCACCATGCTTGACTGTAGGCAAGACACACTTGTCCTTGTACTCCTCACCTGGTTGCCACCACACACACTTGACACCATCTGAGCCAAATAAGTTTATCTTGGTCTCAGACCAAAGGACATGGTTCCAGTAATCCATGTCCTTAGTCTGCTTGTCTTCGGCAAACTGTTTGCAGGCTTTCTTGTGCATCATCTTTAGAAGAGGCTTCCTTCTAGGATGACAGCCATGCACACCAATTTGATGCAGTGTGCGGTGTATGGTCTGAGCACTGGCTGGCTGACCCCCACCCCTTCAACCTCCACCACCGAAAGTGCTGTAGGTCCTCTGGTCGATGAAGGAGTGGTCTTTACCATCCACAAAGTTCCAATTCATCAAAGGTCCAGATGTATTGGAAATGAAAGAAAAAAAAAGAAAAACAGATGTTAAATTAGATCAGTCCTGGAGTCTCATAAATGTCTTCCCTTTGCAGCCTGGGGCACTGGTGCGATCTTACAGGGATCCAGAGATTGCTGGGAACCAGGAGGCAGGAAACAAGAAGCAGCTGGTCGTGACTTCACAGGAACAGGAAATGTGATTATTCACAGTGGCAAGGAATGGTAATGCATTTCGAAGCTACAGCTTCTTCATCAGATTTAACATCCGTTTTTCTTTTTTGTCTCATATGTGATCCCCTTTACAAGTTTGGCCTAGTTTGTCACCGAGTTTTTGGTTGGAGTCGGTTCTTCTTTTCCATTACATCTGGACCTTTGATGAATTGGAACTTTGTGGATGGTACAGACCACTCCTTCATCGACCAGATGACCTACAGCACTTTCGGTGGCGGATACACTTGCAGGGATTCATCGATCCATATATGCATGCATGACCTAGTGTACACACACAGGTCCACTGGTTTCGGTAAGAGTACCCATCTTTTTTACCTACCTAGATGTCACCGATGTGAGATGTCTCCGACATTACTTTCTGGTTCTTACACCGTGTGAAACACCACATTTCGTGTCCTATGTGGACTCAAAGGACTATTTTATTCACTTAATATTTAGACTTTATTAGCTCTTTTTTTATACTTCACTCATTTTCACAGCACTTTTCCAGCGCTACATTATAGTGTTTTGTTTATTGATGAATTTGTTCATATTCGTATGTAGCTGCTTATTTTCACTTGTTTTTGGTTAGCACAATATTTTTTCTTCTTAAATCACTGTATGGTCTTGGCCACCGTGCTGCAGCTCCGTTTCAGGGTCTTGGCAATCTTCTTATAGCCTAGGCCAGGGATGTCCAAACTTTTTTCAAAGAGGGCCAGATTTGATGAACTGAACATGCGCGAGGGGCGACCATTTTGCCTGACATTCTTTGAACCATTAAAATTCGGTCTAAGTGTGTCCATCCGACCAATAATACACTTCCCCACAAGAATTCTCTTGCCTTTGTGGCTGTGTGCGGTGAATAGATGAGCTCAAGTGTATTATTTGGATACACCATATTTATTGACGTATAACACGCACCTTCACTTTAAGAAAACTTCAGGAAAAAAAAACTTAAAATTTTAAATAAAGAACTGTGAAGCAAAACAAGGATCAGTGTCTATCTGCAGACCCACAATTGCTAGGAAGGCAGCGCTCACCATTGCTAGGAATGCAGCGGCCACCATTGCCAGGGATGCACCCACCATTGCCAGGGAATTCACCCACCATTGCCAGGGAATTCACCCACCATTGCCGGGAATTCACTCACCATTGCCGGGAATTCACTCACCATTGCAGGGAATGCTGCCACCATTGCCGGGAATGCACCCACCATTGCCAGGGATTCACCCGCCATTGCCAGGGATTCACTCACCATTGCCGGGAATGCAGCCACCATTGCCGGGAATGCAGCCACCATTGCCAGGAATGCACGCACCATTGCCAGGAATGCACCCACCATTGCCAGGGATTCACCCGCCATTGCCAGGGATTCACTCACCATTGCCGGGAATGCAGCCACCATTGCCGGGAATGCAGCCACCATTGCCAGGAATGCAGCCACCATTGCCAGAGAATTCACTCACCATTGCCAGGAATGCAGCCACCATTGCCAGGAATGCAGCCACCATTGCCAGAGAATTCACTCACCATTGCCGGGAATGCAGCCACCATTGCTGGGAATGCAGCCACCATTTCCGGGAATGCAGCCACCATTGCCGGGAATGCAGCCACCATTGCCAGGCATTCACCCACCATTGCCAGGGATTCACTCACCATTGCCGGGAATGCAGCCACCATTGCCGGGAATGCAGCCACCATTGCCGGGAATGCAGCCACCATTGCCAGGAATGCAGCCACCATTGCCGGGAAGGCAGCCACCATTGCCGGGAATGCAGCCACCATTGCCAGGAATGCAGCCACCATTGCCGGGAATGCAGCCACCATTGCCGGGAATGCAGCCACCATTGCCAGCAATTCACTCACCATTGCCGGGAATGCAGCCACCATTGCCAGGAATGCAGGCACCATTGCCAGGAATGCACCCGCCATTGATAGGAATGCACCCACCATTGCCAGGAATGCACCCACCATTGCCCGGGATTCACCCGCCAATGCCAGGAATTCACTCGCCATTGCCGGGAATGCTGCCACCATTGCCAGGAATGTATCCACCAATGCCAGAAATGCAGCCACCATTGCTAGGAATGCAGCCACCATTGCCAGGAATTTCACCCACCATTGCCAGGAATTTCACCCACCATTGCCAGGAATGCAGCCACCATTGCTAGTAATTCACTCACCATTGCCAGGAATGCAGCTCCACAATTGCAATTGCCAGGAATGCAGCCACCATTACCATCAGTGCAGCCATGGAGGGCAGGACTAGTGCCAAAGACATCTTACAGGAGAATCTCCTGTTTACACAACGGCCTCTTTAAGAGAAAGTCCCGCCTCCTTTGATGGACAGCACAGTCGTCCAATGGCAGAGACGGGACTTCCTATTACAGCTGCCGTGTAAACAGGAAATTCTCCTCCTGTGTGCACGGCACTCGTCCCGCCTCCTCCCTCCGAGGCAGCCGGACTATACATCTTTTGTGGCCCCGGCGCTGGGAGATCGTCGGGGGCCACAAAAGATGTATATGTTTAAACAACCAGGCGGGCCGTTCAAAACCGGACCGCGGGCCGCAATTGGCCCGCGGGCCGGACTTTGGACATGCCTGGCCTAGGCCTTCTTTATGTAGAGCAACAATTCTTTTTTTCAGATCCTCAGAGAGTTCTTTGCCATGAGGTGCCATGCTGAACATCCAGTGACCAGTATGAGAGAGAGTGAGAGCGATAACACCAAATTTAACACACTTGCTCCCCATTCACACCTGAGACCTTGTAACAATAATGAGTCACATGCCACCGGGGAGGGAAAATGGCTAATTGGGCCCAATTTCAAAGTGTCATTTCTTCAGTGTTCTTCAATCTTTTCACATGAAAAGATATAATAAAATATTTACAAACATAGTTTCCTACAGACTAAATAATATGCACTGATTTGGGTTATTTTTACCAAGAAATGTAGCAGAATACACTTTGGCTTACATTTAGGAAGAAAGATTATTTATTTGCAAAATTGTATAACAGAAACAAAGAAAATATTTGGTATTTTTTCATTATTTTAGCAAAAGATAAAAGACACATTAGTTATTAAATACCACCAAAAGAAAACTCTATTTATGTGAACAAAATGATAAAATTATTTATATGGGTACAGTGTTGCATGACCGGGTAATTGTCATTCAAAGTGTGACAGCACTGAAAACTGGCCTGTACAGGAAGGGGGTGAAAGGGCCCGGTATTTTAAATAGTTAAAGTAGTTAAAATACTGTACAATATACAAATTCATAGGGCAGCTCATGTCAGACATTTGGGTTAGTTCTCAGTGGTTACAAATCCTCAACCGTATTAGTCCTTTTGTTTGTTTATTTATTTTATTTTTATTAGAAGGATGGTGACATCTTTGTTAAGACAAACCCTTAGAGCTTACAAATCCATGTAAATCCTGGCATCTCCTGCCATCTGTGCAGTTCTTAGCTAGGTTTGAAAATAAAATGTCTAACAAAGATCGACTTGTGTCCAACCAGCCTGCCCAAACATGGATCAAAATTCATCCGGTTCCTGCTAAACCGGCAGAATTTCGTTCCATGCATGGTCAGCTTAAAAAGTTACTTACAGGTCCACTAAAAGTGTTGGCTTCATAAGAAAGATATATTAGAGAAAGTGTACACCCTTTTCTTAAGTGTCTCAAATCTCAACTGAAAATACTTTGCAATAATGCCCTTTTTTTGAAAAAGAAAAAAAAAGTGAAAAACCTGAAAACATAAGCACACATTAAAGATTTAGTACTGTGTAAACTTATTTTAGTGCATGCTTGGTAATTAAAATTTAATTAGTGGTCATATTGTAAAAATGTTTTTAGGCATAAAGAAACAAAAATGATAAAGCATAACTATTTGCACAATATACAGTTCTACCTTTTGAAAAACTGCACCAAAAGACTTTTTAAAGTGCAGCATGCCTGCAGTGTGAACAGTTACATGGGATTTAATGGGGAATAGTTTTCATGCACTTTTGTCGCACTGGAAAAGCGCGGCAAAAATGCACCAGTGTAAAAAGGGCTTTGAGAAGCAAGATGTAATCCAAGCAGTAAACTTGCAAGTCAACCCTAAGAAGACACACATGCAATGCTAAATTATTTTAAAATATAGATCACCTAAATGAAAAAGCATAACTCAATTCAGAGACTTTTCCCTAAAACTTTATGGTAAAGTGTAACAACTGTTTCAATTGTATGACTAATTTAAATATTTACTGTATTAGTTAACAACTACAAACATTTATTTATTTCAGGGTACGTACAACGTATTTGTGCAGCGGTCTTACAAGCGCACTTTTTTCTGAAAAAATACACTTTTTTAATTCAAATATAACACAACAGTAAAGTTAGCCCAATTGTATTTTCTTTGTGAAAGATAATGTTATGCTGAGTATATTGATACCCAACATGTCATGCTTCAATATTGCGCCCGCTCGTGGAATGGCGACAAACGTTTACCCTTAAAAATCTCCATAGGCGATGTTTAAAACTTTCCACAGGTTACCAGTTTTGAGTTACAGAAGAGTTCTAGGGCTAGAATTATTGCTCTTGCTCTAATGATCACGGCAATATCTCACGTGTGTGGTTTGAACACTGTTTTCCTATGCGGGCGCTACTCACGTATGCATTCGGTTCTGCGTGCAAGCTCATCTTTAAAACATAATTTTTTCTTATTTATTTTACTTTTAGTTTCTTATTTTGACACTGTTTTACAAAAAAAAACATTTGGGTCACTTTTATTCCTATTACAAGGAATGTAAACATCCCTTGTAAAAGAAAAGAAAGCATGACAGGCAATAAAAAAAAAAAATTTTTTTTTTTCAATTCCCCTTTAAGAGCTATGAGTGAAAGTGAAGTTTGACGTCACTTCCACACTCCCATGCCATGGAGCCAAGCAGGGGCCATCTTCCCCTCAGTTGGCAGCCAGGCATCCATGGGAGAGGATGCGATCATCGACCGGAGCACGGCAGGATAAGGGTGAGCACCTCTCCCACCACCAATAAAAGTGATCTCGCTGCAAATCCGCCACAGAAAACCACTTTTATCCTAAAGAGAAACGCACGCTGTTTCTGAAAATATTATTTAGTATTTCGCATCATCGTACTGATGTATGGGTATGACGATTTGCATGAAGTGGTTAAACTAATTTTTTTGGATCATTATTATTTATTTATTTTTTGTTTCTTACCTTGTATGAAGTACTAAGTGTACTTCTGTCCTACCTTGGCCATGGCCCAGAGCATCATTTCCTCCTCCTCCCCCCGCTGCCTTCTGGGACCTGTGTGTGTCCCAGGCGACAATTCAGAAAGCTCCGTGTGACTCGTGCATGCACAGTAGGAAATCTGCCGTGAAGCCTGAAGGCTCCACTGCTGGTTTCCCTTAGTTACAATGGCGGCGCCTGCACCCGCCATTGCAGGCTCAGGTAAGTGTCCTTATTAAAAAGTCAGCAGCTACAGTGTTTGTAGCTGCTGACTTTAAAAAAAAGAAAATTGTGTCTGGAACACCGCTTTAATGAATAAGAATAAAAAAAAAATATACATCTATATATATTCAAGATAGGACAAAGATAAGTCTAGAATAGTGCTTACATTTCTTTATTTTTCTGAAAAACAAGACTCCAACACCATTAACACAGCTTTCCCAAAGCTTGAGGTTCACAGTGTCACATTCTGCTGACCCAATTATTTGCAAAACTTATGGTTTAGACTTTTGAACTGTTTTAGAAACTTTACTCTTTCAATGTTAAGCTGTTTATATCCAACTTCTAAAAGCATTGGAGCTTTTATAACTTTAAACTTAGGCCTTTGCTGACTCTCATGTCTGTGCCAACATTCAGAATGTGGCAAATACACTTCTGTTTCTCTCCTCGCAGTTCTATATTGAGTTTGTTTATCCTTAAAACTGTGCTTCTTTCTGTGAGATGAGTGGCAAGCTCATACAATTCCATTTTACCACACATATAAAACTTAATCTTATCAAATATTTTGCAGGAATGCTTAAATAAAAGAAACAGTTTTGGTCTGACAATACACTTTAAAATAAGGTTTGTCTTGTAGTTTGGGTGCCACACAAGCTATTTCCAAAAAACTCTTTCTTTGGTTCTAAGATTCAACATTTATGACCACACACTTTCCAGTGTCACACATTAGACCTGGAAACATTGAAAGCCGGTAAAACACTCTTTGTTATATTTAGAGAATAAGAAGCCTTTTCCTTGCTGAAGGATGTGGACAGATTGTGCACAGACTTCTCTGCAGCTTATCTCCAGCTCCTCATTTTTATACAGTATGTGAATTTGTAAAACTGCATAATCTGAAATGCATAACAGTAAATGGAACATAATGTTCTAGTAAGTACAGCAGCAGCAATGATGGGCACAAAAAATTCTGTTAAAATGATATATCAGGCCCTTCAGGTCTGGTATGGAAATGAAGGGGAACCCTGCACCAAATTTTTTTAAAAATGGCATAGGGGCCCCCCAAATCCATACCAGACCCTTATCTGAGCAGGAAACCTGGCAGGCCACAGGAAAAAAGGGGGGATGAGAGAGCGCCCCTCTCCTGAACAGTACTAGGCCACATGCCCTCAATATGGGGAGGGTGTTTTGGAGTAGCCCCCCAAAGCACCTTGTCCCCCATGTCCCCTCATGTCGGAATCTGTATCCCCTTTTAATAAGGGGACCCCAGATCCTGGTCCCCCCATGTGAACTGGTAAGGGGTACATTGTATCCATAGTGTCAAAAATAGTAAAAGAGACAGGAGACACTTAGGGACAAGTCCTTTATTAAAAGATAAAAAAAAAAAAAATGCCCTGCAATGTCCATTCATCTTCTATCACGCCGCCGACAAGCTAAAAAAAGAAAAAAAACACAACAGCTCCGCCTCCGTGAGAGGCTCCCGTCGAGTGACACTTCTTCTTGGTGACAGCTGTTATACAGCTGAGGGCGAGGCCACTCAATGACGTAAACAGGTGACCCCGCCTTCCTCTGACGTCACTAGGCGACCCTTTGGGGACTCTGGAGCAGGACCCGGGTCCCCAAACACTTTTTATGACAATAACTTGATTAAAGGCCTTTAAAATTAGCACATTTGATTTTACATGTCCCATAGACTTTAACGGTGTTCATTTGTTCGTCCGCATTTTTTGCCCGTTCACAAGTTCTGGTGCGAACCGAATTGGGAGGGGAGGGGAGGGGTGTTTGGCTTACCCTTAATTGCTTCCATTAAGGGATGTACTTAGTCAGCAGGACCAAGGTTTCCCTGCAGAACATTGTCGAAAGCACTACACTTTCTCTACTGGCTTGCCTTCTTCCCTTACTGCACCCTGGTGCATCTCTTTCCCAAGTAAGCATGGCACACATGCCTGGCCATCCACACAACTTGGGAAATTTTATCATTGGTGCTACATTGGCTTTTCTCCAATCATCTGGTACCATTCCAGTCAGTATACTATCGGTAAAACTTAGGAACAATGGTCTGACAATTACTTGACTGAGTTCCCTAAGTACTCTCGGGATCCAAGCCATCTGATCCCGGTGATTTATTAATGTTAAGTTTGCCAAGTCTAATTTTTTTTCTGTCCTTTGTTAACCATGGAGGTGCTTCCAGTGATGTTTCATGAGGATAAACACTGAAGTTTTGGTTACTAAAGCCCCCTGATTCCCTCGTGAAGACTGAGGAGAAGAATACATTTAATACCTTTGCCATCTCCCCATCCTTTGTAACCATTCCTCATTTTTATGGGGCCAATATGGTCTGGCCTCCCTTTTTTACTGTTTACATACTTAAAGAATTTATTGGGATTTTTTTTTGCTCTCCTCCACTATGTGTCTTTCATGTTCTATCTTAGCTGTTCTTATTGCACCCTTACATTTCTTGTTGCATTCTTTATAAAGTCTCATGAAGATCCCTCAACCGTGTATTTTTTGAAGGACTTCTCCTTTGCTTTTATATGCATTTTTACATTGGAGTTAAGCCATCAAGGACTTTTGTTCGCTCTTTTAAATTTATTACCCAATGGGATGCATTGGCTAATGCCCTTATTTAATATGCTCTTAAAACAAACCCATCTCTACTCCATGTTCTTTGTTCCTAAGATTTTATCCCAATCCATGCCTTCTAGCAAGGTTCGCAGTTTAGGAAAGTTGGCTCTTTCGAAATTCAGTGACTTTGTATTCCCCTTATGTTTCCTATTTGTGTGATGTATAGAAGCCAATTGACCTGTGATTGCTGTTACGTAAATTGCCCATTATTTTCAAATCCGTGATCCGTGATCAGGTCTGTATTGTTGGTAATTAGTAGATCCAGTAATGCTTTATTTCTAGTTGGTGCGTCTACCATCTGACCCATAAAATTGTCCTGCCAGACATTTAGGAACTGGCGAGCCTTAGATGAATGCGTGGTTCCCTTCGCCCAGTCTATGTCTGGATAATTAAAATCCCCCATTATGATAACACTTTCCATCCTTGCTGCTAATCCAATTTGTGATAGGAGATCTGTCTCCCCTTCCTCCCTCAGGTTAGGGGGCCTATATCATACTCCCAGTATTATTTTCCCCTTAGTTTCATCCCTTTGGAGCTCTACCCATAAGGATTCCACCTCCTCCCTAGCTCCCTTAGTGATGTCATCTCTCACATTCACTTGTACATTATTCTTGATATATAGGCATACCCCTCCCCCTTTTTTACCCTCTCTATGCTTGCAATAAAGGGTATACCCTTGCATGGTTGCCAGCCAATCATGAGAGCTGTTGAACCAGGTCTCTTGAATTCCCACAAAATCTAAATCCTCCTCGTACAACAGTATCTCTAGTTCACCCAATGCCAGGATCCTGGCATTGGTGAACATGCCACGTGGTTTAGATCGGTCTCATATTATCCTCTTATTGGGTGTTCCAAGATTGCAACTAGGACTTGCTACTATACTTACCTTGGGTTTATGTGCTTTGGTCAACCCATCACTAATACCACCAATACTACCCTCTGGAATATGTTCCGTGCTGACTATCTCTACCTCTGCACCCTCCCCCCCATCGCCCCCTCCCCCCCCCAATCATGTTTAAAAAGTGTCAGAAAAAAGTGTTAAAAAGCTACAAGAAAAAGCCCCAAAAAGAACCTAAAATGCAACCAAGCAATCACCAGCAGTCAAAAAGCAAAACTTGTTCACTCGTGACACAAGGTTCCCACTGTTTATCTTCCAACAAGCTTTCTGGCAATTTCAGATGTGTTCTACGCAAGGTTATACAGGCCACAAGCACTTGTGACAAATTAACCACTCCCCTTAATTAGTAGGCTGAAGGACGCAAAGAAAAAAAAAACTGTTTAACCGCTTCCCTTCACGCAGATATACTGCAGCAGAAGGGCACGTACAGGCAAATTAACGTACCTGTACGTTCCCCCTTAAGAGACGGCTTGTGGAGGTGCCAGCTGGGAGCTCTGTGACCAGGATTGAATGGGGAGATGCTAATGTATACAAGCATCTCCCCATTCTGCATAGTGGCACTGTAATTGATCACAGCTCCCTGTAATCGGGAGCGGTGATCAATGATGTGTCACACACAGTCCCTCCCCCCCTAGTTAGAATCACTCCCTAGGACACACTTAACCCATACAGCACCACCTAGTAGTTAACCCCTTCACTGCCAGTCACATTTACACAGCCATTACTAGTAAAAAAAAAATTGTCAATAAAAATGGCATAGAACTATCCCCTATTTTGTAGATGCTATAACTTTTACGCAAACCAATCAATAAACGCTTATTGCAATTTTTTTACCAAAAATATGTAAAAGAATACATACCAGCCTAAACTGAGGGGAAAAAAATTAATATATTTTTCGGGGATATTTATTATAGCAAAAAGTAAAAAATAATGCGTTTTTTCAAAATTGACGCTATTTTTTTGTTTATAGAGCAAAAAATTAAAACCACAGAGGTGATCAAATACCACCAAAAGAAATTTGTGACAAAACAAAGGACATCAATTTTGTTTGGGAGCCACATCACATAGTGCAATTGTCAGTTAAAGCAACGTAGTGCCGAATCGCAAAAAAGTGCTCTGGTCAGGAAGGGGGTAAAGGGGTAAATTCTTCCAGGCCTGAAGTGGTTAAAAAGTGTCAGAAAAAGGTGTTAAAAAAGCTACAAGGAAAAGCCCCAAAAACAACCTAAAAATGCAACCCAGCAATCACCAGCAGTCAAAAAGCAAAACTTGTTCACTCTACATTCAAGGTCCCCACTGTTTAGCTTCCAACCAGCAGTCTGGCCTATTGAAGGGAGACTTCTACAACCTGCCCATGTGACTCATGAGATGGCTCCATTGACCATGGTCGTAGGGGCTCTTCACCATGAGATAATCCAATTTCAAGTTATTTTCTCACCCCATTACCCGGTTATCCTTGGTTACAGAGGCACAACCCCTCTTTTGATTGGCTTCAGGCTGAGGTTCTTTCCTGGTTGCCACAATGCAATAAGATATCTTTTCGGAAAGTGGTCAAGGTGTGCACCTCTTCATTCACCACCCTGCCAGAGGAGTACTGCTAATTTGGTGATGTCTTTGACAAAGCTGGTAGTTTGCCTCCACAGCGGTTGTATGATTGTGCAATTGTCCTTCAATCTGGTGCCATGCCTCCTCGTGGCCAGATTTACCCTTTGTCGGTCTCGAAGGATAAAGCTATGGAGGACTATGTTGCCGATGCACTTTCTCAATGGTTCATCCACAAATCCTCGTCTCCTGTTGGTGCTGGCTTCTTTTTTGTGAAAAAGAAGAGCGGCGAACTGACTGACTCAAGGGAGCAACAGTTTTCATGAAGCTTGATCTGAGAGGGTCATACAATCTCGTGAGGATCAAGAAGTGCGAAAAATGTAAAATTGCATTTAATGCTGGGACAGGACATTACAAATACCTTGTAATGCCGTTTGGTCTTTGCAAAACTCCTGCAGTTTTTCATGAATTTATCATCAATGTCCTCTGAGCTATGTTGCAGTGGTGGTTTATCTCAATGACATTCTTATATATTCTAATTCCCTAGAGAGCCACCACACAGATGTCTCCCGTGTGCTACAGAGGCTAAGAAATAATACATTTTATTGCAATTGGATGAAGATATGGATAGCTTGGATTGGATAGCTATGAATAAGCACTTTTGAAAGTGTGAAACGTGTCAGCTCCTGTGATCCATCGTTTGCTGTGGCTTGTACTTTTTGGATTATTTCCCCCTTTTTTTTAATAAAGGCATTTGATTTTGAGTGTGACTGTCCAGAATCTTCCCTTCATCCATTTACCTATGCTTAGCCAGCACCTGTTGTTCCTGTTCTGAGGAGAGCTACATTTCCTTCCTGGAGCTGCATCTCTCTTTAACCTGTATTGCAAGTTGGAAAAGTGTGAGTTTCATTGTGAACAGGTTAAATTTCTGTAATTTCTACTGCTGTTTTTTGGAGAAACTATCCGCAGTTCTACAGTGGCCTTGACCTGTGGCCAATTATTATCGTAAGTTTATTCGTAACGTCTCTTCTCTGTTCAAAGACCTGACTGATATGACCAGAAATGATGGTAACTCACAGAATTGGTCTTTGGATTCCATTAAAGCCTTTGAGTCTCTCAAGGCTGCCTTTGTTTCAGCTCCTGGGATGGCACCTCCTGATCCCATGTTATCCTTAATTCTTGAGGTTGATGCATCTGAGAGTGGAGTGGTGCCCTTCTGTCTCAAAGTCCTACATCTGAGAGCGATATGCTTTGTGGCGACTTTTCCAAGAAATTTTCTCCTGCCAAATGCAATTACAAGATTGGGGACAGAAAGCTGTTAGCGATCATTTTATCTCTCAAAGAATAGAGGCATTTCCTCAAAAGAAGGTACCACTGTGCCGGTTCACATTTTGACTGACCACAAGAATCTCACTTTCTTGTATGAGGGAAAATGTTTATTTCGCAGAAGGGTGCGATCGGCTCTTTTTCTGTCAAGCTTCAATTTCATCTCGTTCTCACCCAGTGCCAAGAAATGTAAGGCTGATGCATTGTCGCAACAGTTTTCCTCCGCTTCCAAGATGGAGTCGGTTCCTGTTCCTGTGATACCTCCTGATTGTATTCTGGCCACTGTTTGTACCAGTCTCACTTCACCCTTGGATGACAGAATTCTTGCAGCTCAGATCCACTCTCCTCCCAAGAAACCTTGTGACCGCTGCTTTGTCCCTGAGAGTCTCCAAACTGCTTTGCTCCAGACTTACCATTCTCCTAAGGCAGCTGGACAACCAGGGAAGAATCAACTCATTTGGGCCATTTCCCAACAATTCCGATGTCCTAATTTCTGTGCAGATTTAGACACCTTCATAGCCATTTGATTCGTGTGTGCTCAGTGTAAGACACCACAAGACACCACAACACCTTCCAGTGGGTCTCCTACAACCCATATGTAATGTCTGATTCATCCACTGTGGGCTCAATCATTTCCACTATCCCCTCAGCCCATTGATGAGGTCTCAGCCACATCACCTGATACCTCCTCTTATTCCTATTTAAACAGTTGCCGCCAATGACTCATCGTTTGTGCTAGGAACCTGTTACCAGGCCTAGTGCACCAGCCACACGTTGCTGCTTACTTCTCCAAGTTTGGGCCGGACAGAGCCCCACTTCATCCTCTTCATTTGGGCTGGATAGGGCCCCACTTCCTCCTCTTCGTTTGGGCTGGATAGGGCCCCACTTCCTCCTCTTCATTTGGGCCGGACAGAGCCCCGCTTCATCCTCTTCATTTGGGCTGGATAGAGCCCCACTTCCTCCTCTTCGTTTGGGTCAGACAGAGCCCCACTTCATTCTCTTCGTTTGGGCCAGACAGAGCCCCACTTCATCCTCTTCATTTGGGCCAGACAGAGCCCCACTTACTACTCTTTATTTTGGGCCAATGAGCGCTTCACCACCATCTCTCCAGACCTACGGAGTGTCCCCATCAGCATAACGCAACTCACTGCAAGTATACCTGAACTGCATAAACTTTGTATTTATGAACTGCTAATGCCTTGCTGACCCTCCTGATACCTAAGTTATGGCTGTATATAAACTCTCTAAATAAACCCCAACTAATCCTTCAACATACCTTTGTTCCTTTATCTGTAATTTGCCATAAGGTGTAACCACTCAACTACATAGTATGTATATAAGTCCGAAGCTGTGATCCTCTACAAAAACGCTACTAGCTCACTGCCTGAGACATTACACCATACCCAAAGGAGAGAGGCCTTGGACTCACCTGTCTATGGACTTTATTGTGGAGTTACCTAACTCCCAGGGCAACACAGTTATTCTTATAGTGGATGACCTGTTCTCAAAAATGTCACATTATATTCCACTTAAGATGTTGCCCACATCCAAAGAACTGGCGTCCATTTTTGCTCAGGAGATCTTTCGATTCATGGGCTACCCAAGGTTATCATCTTGGACAGGGGTAGCCAGTTTGTTTCCAGATTTTGGAAATACTTTTTTACAAAGTTGGGAATTCAGCTTTCCTTCTCCTCTGCGTATCACTGGCAGTCCAATCGGGCCTGCAGAATGAGCCAACCAAGCCTTGGAGCAGTTTCTACGCCACTATATTTCTGACCACCATAACAACTGGTCAGACCTCTTACATTGGGCAGAGTTTGCTCAAAATAGTGCCATCAATACCTCTTCCTGGTTGTCTCCGTTTTTGGCGAATTATGGTTTTCAACCATCCATGTTGCCTGACTCATTTGGTCCTCAAAGAATTCCTGCATTAGAGGAGCATCACTGTGGTCTTTGTTCCATTTGGGTACAGGTCCAAGAGTCCTTGCAATGTACCAATAATAGTTATAGACTCCATGCTGACCACATACGACTACCAGCGCCTTCCTACCAGGTTGGGGAGAGGGTCTGGCTGTCATCTTGCAACCTCCGACTCTGTGTTCCCTCACTGAAACTGGCACCATGGTTTATTGGGCCTTTCTGTATTCTCCGTAAGATCAACCCAGTGGCTTATGCATTAGACCTTCCTTCTAACATGCGTATTTCTAATGTATTTCATGTCTCCTTATTAAAACCCTTGGTGTGCAACCGCTTCACCACCTCGGTACTAAGCCCTCATCTCGTTTAGGTTGAGAACCATGAGAAGTATGAGATACAATCAATCATTGACTCCTGTAGGTTCCTTGGGGGCATACCGTACCTGTTTCATTGGAAAGTGTACAGTCCAGAGGAGCACTCCTCCTCGGATGTATATGCTCCTGTCCTCCTCAGTACTATCCATAGAAGTTTTCCCCTCAAACCTGGTGGCCCACGGAGGGGGAGGGGTCATGGCTGGGCTTAGCCCTCCCTTCTTAGTGCTCAGCTGTTGGTTAATTGCCAGCACCCATCATTCCACAGTGTCTCACCTGGTGATCATTTCCTGCTCATCAGCCAGCCCGTTATGGCTATTTAAACTGCCTGGTTAATTTCTCCCATGCCTTTACCTTGATCAACATATTTGAATATTTGAAGATTCTCTGCTGTGTTTCTGTTAAAGACTTGCCCGGCTGACATCCCTTCTGGTTCCTGATCCTGTTTGCTGTCTCCAACTTTGCTGATCTCTGGCTTCCTGATTTACTGGCTTGCACTGACTGCCCGCTTTGAATACCGAACCCTGGCTATGTTTTGACTACGTTTATTATTTGTACCATTTTGCCACTATATTAAAAGGTGTGATTTTTTTACTGCATTTTCTACACTTTCCCATAGGATTATATTATGTCCTGTGGTTTTCGTATGCTTTCAGGAAACACACCAAAACTATTGCATTCACCCTATTTCTAAAAACAGACTGAACACTTGAATATGGTAAAAAAGAAAGTTGTTCTGTTCACCATGTGAGAAGGAAATGTTTTGCTGGAAAACATAATGCATGTTTTAATTTATTTAACCTAAGTCCATTACCATATTTGTGGAGTAAAGACTGATATTTATTTATATAAACCCAACTGGACATTCTTTATTATGTGTTGACATGATGAAGAGAGATGCTTGGCTTCTGATAGGGCGTTTGTGCAGTGAGTGTTGATACACCCAATCAGAAGAAAACTATGAATGAAGAAGGCCTTGGT
This sequence comes from Lithobates pipiens, assembly GCF_037356315.1. NCBI lineage: Eukaryota > Metazoa > Chordata > Amphibia > Anura > Ranidae > Lithobates > Lithobates pipiens. The sequence goes on from NW_027507748.1 coordinate 326,522,154, forward strand.
TACTTATAACTGGGCAGAACCCTGTGATGAACGTCATAGTATTTTCTATCCTGGTATTTTCTATCCTAAACACAAGAAGCAAACACACTGAAATTTCGGTGTTCAGATACAGTAAAAAAAAAAAACTGTAGAGATTATTTGGTGCTACTTGTGTTCCTCTCACATTTTATTATGGTGTCAGAGGTATGTCTCATTGTCCTGCCTTACTTTTATTTAGTTAATAATAACAATTTCAAATGTTATGTATATTACCATTATCAGTTTTTATTTTTTTTTTTTTTTTTTTTGCAAATATAAGTTTTATTCAAAATTTTTTACACAGATAGGGTAGAGACCCTAAACAAAAAAAATACAACATGTACAATGAAGGACGCAGCCCCCTGAGTGCACAACACAGTAACAGAAAGTGCGATTACCAACCCTGCAGTACAGTGTAAATAATGAGTGGACCCCACAGGTAGCACTCCCTCAACCAAGTGTGGAGGGGGGACCAAAAACACACCAGAGCCGCTTAACAGCTCAGACCCAGGTCTACAGATAGAGGTCAAGGCTAACATGAGCCGGCAATCGGTCGCAACCACATGTAGAGGCACAAAGTGGGCGCACACCCAGAAGAAAGAGGGGGAGACAAGAGACTTGGGGGGGGGGGGGAGTGGGATAGGGTAGAGGAACAGTAGAGAGGGGAGGAAGGGGGATTGTGGGAAGAGGGGAGTAAGGGAGGGCAAGATAGGGGATCAAGTAGGAAAGAGGGATGGGGGCGATTTAGAGTTCCCCCCGTGGATACCCGTCAATCCGCACCTCTCCGCTCAACGCACCAGAAGGCTCCTGCCTTCAGTCGAGTACACAAACGTATTCCAAAGCGACCAGGTCCTTTGGTATGCTTCTTGCCTATCTTGGGCAGTCATAATCAAATCCTCCATTTTGTTAATATCCTCCACCCTCCGCAGCCACATTGCCACGGAGGGGGGGGTTTGTTGCTTCCATAGCAAAGGGATACAAGATTTGGCTGCATTGGTGAGATGACGCAAAATGGATCGTGCATATATCTTAGGGGATACATCCGATACGTGTAAGAGGAAGAACGCCGGGTCATGCGGGATCTGCCATTCTGTAAACTTTTGGGCTATATTTCGGACAGCCGTCCAGAAGTCAGAAAGCTTGGGGCAGGACCAAAAGATATGCAGGACTGTACCCCTCATCTCCCCACAACGCCAGCAACAGGCCGATACGTCCGGGAAGATAAGGTGGAGTCGGCTGGGAGTCAGGTACCATCTCGTGAGGATTTTATAGTTCAGCTCCTGTGTTTTAGTGCATATTGAGGATTTCAGGGTAAATCGTAAAACCCGCGAAACTTGCGCGGGTGTAAAAGTGCGATCGAGATCCCCCTCCCATTTCGCGAGACTAGAGATACGGTGCGTAGGAGGTGGGGTAATCAATAACGCATACATCTTAGAGAGAGGTCGGGAGATGGGTTCCGTGCCAGAAATGTATTCCTCAAACACTGTCAGCGCTCTGGAATAAGCCTTAGGGTTCGGGAGGGACTGTAGGAAGTGATGTAGACGCGCAGCATTCCAGAAATCCAGACCATAAAGGCCCCCGTGGTCCATAAGGTCACCAATAGAGACCCAACCGTCGCGTGTTACAAACTGAGGGGCCCTAGTAAGGTTGGAGTCCCGTAACCTCTTGAATTGCGTGGTCGGCAGACCCGGCAAAAAGCCAGGGTTACCCAGGATTGGTGTTAGCGGCGACTCCGCGGTTGTCAGGGAACATCGCAATGCTACCTTCTCACTCTGGTAGAGAGTATTGCCTATGAGGGGATGAACCTTCACCTCTCTCGGCAACGTGGCCCTACACCAAAGAGCAGACTGCAACGGAGCCGGGCATTGGCGTTGCTCAATTTGGACCCACAATTTGGTGGTGGGGTTACGACCCCAATCAATCACTCTACTCAAATGGGAGGCGCTGTAATACCGCCCGACGTCCGGTAACGCTATACCCCCGCATTGTTTCGGAAGGGATAGTTGAGATCGTGGTATTCGAGGCCGCTTCTGTGCCCAGACAAAACGGGTAAACAGGGCTTGCACCTGCCTAAAATAGGCAGGGGGGATTTTGATCGGCAAAGTCTGAAACAGATACAAAAATTTAGGTAAAATGCACATTTTCAGTAGATTACATCTACCGAACCAGGAGTGTGTTCCCTTTTGCCACGAGTCCAGAAGCAGCCGCGTCTTAGTAAATAAGGGGGGGAAATTGCGTCCGTACAGATCCGCGAGGTCTGGAGAAATGCTAGTGCCTAGATAAGTCAGGGCGGTCGTCGTCCACTTAAAACGAAAGCTAGAGCGTAAAGTGGGAAGTAACCGTGGCGGTACCAGTATCCCCATGGCTTCCGATTTGGTGAAGTTAATCTTTAGGTTGGACAATGTGCCGTACACCTCAAACTCCCTGAGCAGGTTCGGTAAGGAAATGCTGGGGTTAGTCAATGTGAAAAGCATATCGTCCGCATAAGCCGAAATTTTATATTGCGCGTCTCCCAGAACAACCCCCTGTATGTCTGGGTTCAGTCTCACCGTGGCTAAGAAAGGTTCTAAGGATAGCGCGAACAGGAGAGGAGATAGGGGGCAACCCTGGCGCGTCCCATTGGTTATCGGGAAGGGAGTTGATAAAGTCCCATTGACTTTAACTTGCGCAGTCGGTCCAGAGTAAACCCCCGATATACGCGCTATCATCCGTTCCCCCAATCCCACATGTCGGAGCACAGCAAACAGAAAGGGCCAGCTCACGCGATCAAAGGCCTTTTCAGCATCCGTGTTCAACAACACACACGGTGTGCCCGCCGACCTCACCACGTGAATCAGATTGAGCACCTTCGTGGTACTGTCTCGGGCCTCACGGGAGGGAATGAAGCCGACCTGGTCTAAATGGACTAATTGCTGGAGATGACTTGCCAGCCTAGCAGCCAAGACCTTGGTGTAAATTTTTAGATCCACATTTTTAGGAGAGAGTTTTTATTTTTTTACTTGACAACCTAATGGCATAGTGACAAACAAAAGGCAACGACTGAAGCTTTGCCAATGCTTGACAAGCTCTGTCAGAGAAATTTTCTCTTTAATAAAATCCTACTAGAAGATTACTTTGATGTTGGGCCAACTTTGGAAACAAAAGAATAAAATACAAATTGGATGGTTTTTGTCAGTGAACAATAACAACAAGAAGTAGTTATTAAGATAGTTCTTTTTTTAATGATTTTAACAGGTGCAAATGGTAACAAAACATCATCAATACATGACATGCAGTAAATACATGTATTAAACGTACATGCATAATTAACCTGTGCAACATATTCAGAAAGTCATTCATAATTTTTATTTCAAGTGTTTCTATCAAAGAAAACTATCAGTTTAGTCTACCCCAAAGAACATCTCTTGTGTCATACACTTGAATGAGTATTCATACCCCTTGCCATTTTCCACATTTTGTGATGTTACAACCAAAAATGTAGGTGGAGATTGCATGTGATAGACCAACACATAAGTGTGAAGTAGAAGGAAAATGATAAATGATTTTTATTTTTTTTTACAAATAAATATGTGAAAAGTGTGGCCTGCATTTGTATTCAATACCATTCTTTTTTGCAAAATAGCTCAAGCTCTGTTAGAATGGATGAAAAGCATCTGTGAACAGCAATTTTCAGGTCTTGCCACAGATTGGATTTAAGTCTGGACTTTGACTGGATCATTCTAACACATGAATATGTTTTGATCTAAATCATTCCTTTGTAGCTCTGGCTGTATATTTAGGGTCATTGTCCTGCTGGAAGGAAAACCTCCATCTCAGTCTCAAGTCTTTTGCAGACTCTAACAGATTTTCTTCTAAGATTGCCCTGTATTTGACTCCATCTATCTTCCCATCAACTCTGACCACCTTCCCTGTCCCTGCTGAGGAAAAGCATCCCCACAACATGATGCTGCCATCACCATGTTTCATAGTGGGGATGGTGTGTTTAGGGTGATGTGCAGTGTTAGTTTTCTGCCACACATAGCATTTTGCTTTTAGGCCAAAATGTTGAATTTTGGTCTTATCTGACCAGAGCACCTTCTTCCACATGTTTGCTGTGTCCCCTTCATGGCTTCTCGTAAACTGCAAATGTGACTTCTTATAGCTTTTTTTCAACAATGGCTTTCTTCTTGCCGCTCTTCCATAAAGGCCAGATTTGTGGAGTGTACAAATAGTTGTCCGGTGGACAGATTCTCCAACCTGAGCTGTGGATCTCTGCAGGTCCTCCAGCGTTACCATGGGCCTCTTGGCTGTTTTTCTGAATAATGCTCTCCTTGCCAAGCCTGTCAGTTTAGGTGGAGGGCCATGTTTTGATAGGTTTGCAGTTGTGCCATACTCTTTGTATTTTTGGCTGATGGATTTAACAGTGCTCTATGAGATGTTCAAAACTTGGGACATTTTTTATAATCTAACCCTGCTTTAAACTTCTCCACAACTCTATCCCTGACCTGTCTGGTATGATCCTTGGCCTTTGTGATGTTTGTTAACTAAGGTTCTCTAACAAACCTCTGAGGGCTTCACAGCTGTATTTATACTGAGTTTAAATTACACACAGGTGGACTCTATTTACTAATTAGGTGACTTTTGAAGCAAATTGGTTCCACTAGATTTTAGTTAGGGGTATCAGAGTAAAGGGGGCTGAATACAAATGCATGCCACACTTTTTACAAATTTATTTATAAAATTTTTGAAAACCATTTATCATTTTCCTTTCACTTCACAATTATGTGCCACTTTGTTTTGGTCTAAAACATAAAGTCCAAATAAAATACATTTATGTTTTTTGTTGTAACATGACAAAATGTGGAAAATATTAAGGGGTATGAATACTTTTTCAAGGCACTGTATTACCTGTACTGTGGTTCAGCCTAGTGGTCATCACCTAAACCTATGTCATGATACACTGTTGTGTTATTGCCTGTAAAAAAGTTTCTATCAAGATTGATGGTTGATAAATAGCAAGGAGAAAACAGATGAGAAAAGTAAAAGTGTATGTATAATTAGGGTAGGATGTATCACAGTTGTTATCAAAACAGGAGTGAAATTAAATCTTTTTCATCTGGTGATAACTGCAAAAGAGAAAAAAATTACTTTACTTTGAAGAGATTTCTTCTCATTTTCTCTTGTGTCTAATGGACAGGAAGCGGGGAAAAATCTCCCCAACAGGACACACAAAGATCACAAAAAACTGACATGAGCTTTATCTATACCCAGCTATACCCCAGAGTAAAAAAAAAAATTGCTAATGATACACTTTAGGAAGCATAAATCTGAATTTAATCATCAACAATGCAGAGCTGTCCCCTGATGACGTCACATATGATGAAACGCGTTAGCCAGAGCCGCAACACACACCTCTGCACAAGCTCGAACCAGCCACAGTCATCTTGGTTTCAGTTAGACAGATGGAGTATATGATTTGAAGTGCCTGTTTATCACCCATTCATTTTAAGTGCATATACCAAATTAAAACAATTCACTTCTGATTTACATTATGGCGAGTGTTTCTTTTTTCCTTTATGATACCGCTTTTACATCAAGTTCAATTGCATACTGATCTGTGGGAATACAGTGGAGCTGCATAAACACGATTGGACTATCCAGTGGACTTAGTCTGGCGGACAGACCTCCGGACTTTGAAACGGAGGTCCGCCAGACTTTCGAGCGGACCTGCCGAACAAGAGGACCTGCCCACACACAACCGGACTTTTCCAGCGGACTAGGTGCGGCGGACAAACCACCGGACTTTTGAAATGAACGGACTTGCCCACACACGGAGGAAAGTCCATTCATTTTGAACATGGCTCCAGGTAGACGGGACTAGCGAAGGAAATCAACATTGACATGTCACTGGCCCCGTCACCTGATATGGACTTAAAGGGGAAGTCCTACGCCAAAAAAATTGTGTGGGGGTCCCCCCAAAGTCCATATCAGACCCTTATCCGAGCATGCAAACAGGCTGGCCATGAAAGGGGATGGGGACGAGCGAGTGGCCCCCCTCCTGAGCCGTACCAGGCCACGTGCCCTCAACATGGGGGCCCTTGAGGAAGGGGGGGCATGTGCCCCCCCACTCCAAAGCACCTTGTCCCCATGTTGATGAGGACAAGGGCCTCTTCCCGACAACCCTAGCCATTGGTTGTCGGGGTCTAGCAGTGGCCCGGTCTTCTGTCATTGGAACAACCATAGGTTAGCATACCCCTACCTCCGGCCTCCTTTCCATTTTTTACGCTATCCTAGGACGACTATTCCAGATCACAGCCAGACTTCTTTTCTAAGCGGAGACCTCAACCTTAAGTAAAGGCAGCTGGAACAGCCAGCAACCGAATACAGCCAGCAACCGAATACAACAACTCCTTCCGCATCCATATAGGCATCCCCTGATCAACTTGCGCGCTAATAGCCTCAAGCACGGCGGCAAGTCTGATACCTAGCCCCACCTCAGGATCAATACCCTGATCAGGATCATCATCTTAGGCCCATAGTACCATCAACAGCATCCACAAACCATGTGCTACTTCAAATACTCAGCTGAAGTTCTGCACAGACTAAGGAACATCAACACCACATTGCCATCTTCCATACAAAAAATACTTCAAAGAGAACAACTATTAAAAACCGGACGACAACCAGCTCCCAACCACAGGAAAACATCTACTCGACCACTACAATTAGATTGCGCCTTGATTAACGCCAGGTCTGCAGTCAAACATAGACTGGAAGTACACGACTTCATCATCGAGAACAATGTAGACTGCCTCTTCATCACCGAAAGCTGGTTAACCTCTGACTGCAACACCATCCTCACCGAATTGGTGCCGGAAAACTACAGGATCATAACCGAACACCGGATAGGGAAAAAAGGAGGAGGCCTAGCAGTGATCTTTAAAGGTCACCTTGATCTCACTAAACCATCAGCTCAGAATCCAGTGTCTTTTATGGAAACCCTGACGCTACATTTTCAACCAACACCCCATGACACCACTCATATTCTACTGTGCTACAGACCACCGGGACCAAAGTCCAATCTTCTTTCACCCCTCACGGAATCCTTTGCAATGCACACCCTAAAATTCAAAAATTTCCTGGCACTCGGAGATTTCAACCTTTGGGCAAACGAGCCTAAAGACCCCATCGCGACTGCCTGCATCAATCAACTAGAAGAACTGGGTCTACAGCAACTGATAAAGACTCCCACGCATGGGTCAGGACACACCCTGGACCTCATTTTCAAACAGAACATCGACGTCAACATACTCGACAACATAACTCTGCCATGGACGGATCACCACGCCATCAAATTCAAAATCGCTACCAACATCACCAACGCAAAACGGAAACCTGTAACAACGCACTGGACCAGATCGCATAAAAAACTGTACTCCGAAGCCTTCAAAACCACTCTGTCCAAAAAAAATATCTACAATAACCTTAAACCACTCTACGGAGGAAACACTCAACTCCCTGAACAAGGCATTACTGCAATCAGCAGACTCGGTAGCACCAAAACGCAGGGCTCTCATCAGGAAGAAAAATGCTGGATGGTTTAATAGCTCCCTCTCCGTACTAAAGCAAGAACGCAGAAGAGCGGAAAGAACATGGAGAAGAAATCCCACCGAGGAAAACCTATTTAACTACAAAGGTCTGACAGAGAATTATCGGAAAGCAATCTTCAAAGCCAAAAAGGACCACTTCTCATATACAATCTCAACGGCCGCAAACCAACCACGGGAACTGTTTAAACTGGTTAATCAATCAATGAATCCGGTGTGCCTAGAACCCCCAGAAAGCGAATCCCAGGATTACTGTGACAAACTGTCGGATTTTTTCATCGATAAAGTCAAAACCATCAGGGAAACAATTTGTCAGAAGAAAACATCCAACCTCAGCCAGCAAATACATAAAGAGGATGTCCGCACCAACATACCGCAACCGCCAAAATTTTCACTATCCCCAATTACCGTAGACACCGCAAAAAACATCATTAATAAACTGCGTGACAGTACCTCACCTATTGACATCATCCCCACAAAACTACTGAAAGAATGCTCCGACATCGTGGCTCCAACCATAACCCACCTCATAAACCGATCATTCCACGAAGGGATTGTTCCCAGCATCCTCAAACAAGGCATTGTCAAACCTCTACTCAAGAAACCAAACCTGGACCCTCAGGATCCAAACAACCGTAGGCCGATTACAAGCCTCAACACCATTTCTAAGATCATGGAGAAAGCTGTAGTACATCAGCTACAACTTCACCTGGATACTCACAAACTCCTGGACCCGCTGCAATCAGGCTTCCGCCCGGGTCATGGAACAGAAACAGCTCTCCTCAAGATTTGGGATGACGCCCTCGAAGCAGCAGATGACGGAGAGCCGTGTCTCCTCGTACTGCTAGACCTAAGTGCAGCGTTTGATACAGTAGATCACAATACTCTACTCGTCCGCCTCACAGAAGTAGCCGGAGTCCAAGACATAGATCTCCATTGGTTCGCGTCCTTCCTAGGAAATCGGTCACAGACAGTGAAACTAGGAAAATTCCTCTCCGAAACTCGGGCAGTCACCTGCGGAGTCCCTCAAGGCTCTCCATTGTCACCCGTTCTCTTCAACATTTACATTCGCCCACTCCTTCAAATCATCAGATGCTCAGATCTCTGCTTCCACTCTTACGCTGATGACACGCAACTTTATTTCCGGATCAATGGAAAAAAAGATCACCAACAACAACTTGAAAACTGCCTCAAATCAATAGAGGACTGGATGACCACCAACTCCCTCCAGCTGAACCAATCAAAGACAGAGCTTCTTATCTTACACCCAAATCATAAGCCCGCAACCAAAACCTCCTGGTCTCCACCAACCGTCTTTGGGCAGACTATCTCCCCAAAGACCAAAGCGAAGAGTCTCGGGGTTATTTTAGACGCACAAATGTCAATGGATGCGCAAATAGGATCTGTAGTCAGTCGATCTCACCATCTACTGCGCATGCTTCGCAGACTCATCCCTTTTATCCCAAAGAATGACAAAGCAGTGGTAGTTGGAACAATCATTAATTCAGGACTGGACTACGCAAACTCGCTTTACATAGGATTACCACAATATCAACTTGCGCGATAACAACTGATCCAAAACACGGCGGCAAGGCTGATAACAGGAAAAAAACCCTGGGAATCCATTTCTCCTTCACTGAGGAGCTTACATTGGCTAACCGTAAAAAATCGGATCACGTTCAAGACCCTTTGCCTCACCCACAAATGCGTGCATAGAGAAGCTCCGCAATACCTAATGGAGAAAATAAATCATTACACACCAAACCGCAGTCTTCGATCAGCCAACAAAAACCTCCTCCTCGTGCCCAAAGCCCGGTATAAATCCAAGGGTGATCGGAGATTCGCTGTCCAAGGGCCTCTGCTATGGAATGCTCTACCAATCAACATCCTCCTGGAAGAAAATCACCTGGCTTTTAGGAAAAAACTCAAGACCTTCCTCTTTTAGCAGATGATCAAAGCTCGCCACAGCGCCTAGAGGCGATTCAGTTCGCATTGTGCGCTATATAAGTATTTCATTCATTCATTCATTCATCGCAGCTGTCGCTGTCGCCGCCACCTTCTCTTCTTCTCTTCTTCCTTGAGATGTTGACTCTACGCTGTCGACGTGGCGACTTATATAGGGTCAATGGCCGGGGTCACCGGGGATGCCCCGCCCATTATGATGTCACAGTCACAGCATCCTCTGGATATATATAAGTCACTGCGCAACACGTCCGTGTCATTGCGGCCAGAGACAGCGTTGAGTCAACATCTCAAGGAAGAAGAAGAGAAGGCGGTGGTGACAGTGGCAATGGCGGCAATGACAGAAGACCGGGCCACCACTAGTAAAAGAGCTGGAAGAAGGAGCGGAGGCCCGGCAAGAAGAACCGAAGAGGGGGACAAGATCCCCTAAGTCGGAAGAAGAGGCGGCGGTGACAGAAAACCGGCCTCCACTAGTAAAAGAGCTAAAGGAAGAAAGCGGAGGCCCGGCAAGAAGAACCGAAGAGAGGGGGACAAGACCCCCGAAGATGGGGACAAGACCCTCGAAGTCGGAAGAAGACCCCTGGGCGGCGACAAAGAAGAAAGCCAGGCTCCTCCGCTAGTAAAAGAGCTAGCAGAAGATAGCGGAGGAGTCCGGTGGGAAGACCCCCAAGACGGAAGAAGACCCCCGGAGCTGTGCAATAAATTATTTTGAAACCTTGTGTTGTGTTTTATTTAAATTTTTTTCACCAGGTGAATGGGTAGGGGTACATTGTACCCCATACTCATTCACATAGGGTGGGGGCCGGTATCTGGGGGCCCCCTTATTAAAGGAGGCCCCCGGATTCTGATAAGCCCCCCACCCGCAGTCCCCGACAACTAACGGCCAGGGTTTTCAGGAAGATGCCCTTGTCCTCATCAACATGGGGACAAGGTCCTTTGGGGTGGGGGGCCGCAGGGCCCCCTTTCCCCAAAGCACCCCCCATGTTGAGGGCACGCAGCCTGGCAGCTCAGGAGGGGGGGTGCTCGCTCGTCCCCACCCCCTTTCCTGACTGGCCGGGTTGCGTGCTCGGATAAGGCTCTTATATGGGCCTTGGGGGGGACATCCACGCTGTTTTTTCGGCATAGGGCTTCCCCTTTGAGTCCATACCAGGTGACAGGGCCAGCGACGTGTCAATCTCGCTGCCGAAGGCGGCGACATTGACTTCCTTTGCTAGTCCCGGCTACCTGGAACCGCGTTCAAAATGAAAAGACTTTTCTCCGTGTGCGGGAAAGTCCGTTCATTTCAAAAGTCAGACTAGCACACAGACGGCCGGATCGTCCGACGGACTCGCAGTCCGCCGGACAACTTTTGAGTCAAAACTACTTTCTAAGTTCGCCGGACTTTTGGGGAAAAAAAAACCCCACACACGGGCGGATTGTCCGGCGGACTCTGGTCCACCGGACCGAGTCCGCCGGATAGTCTGATTGCGTGTACACGGCATTGGAGTGTATTGAGCACTGTTTGATCACTTTTTATTGATGATCTAATTCTGAAAAGCCCTCCCTTTTAAACACTGAGGTGGTGTGCGATCTTACTACTGGGAACTTTAGAGGCTGTCAGGACTCACATCTGTCCTCTTTTTGATATATACAAAGATCTCTTGATTTATCTTCTGAATAACCATACAAGAAAATGAAGTCCCCCCCCCAAAAAAAAGTACACAGGGAACTTTAAGGGCCACTATATACAGTATCTCACAAAAGTGAGTATACCCCTCACATTTTAGATTTTTTTTTATACCTTTTCATGTGACAACACTGAAGAAATGACACTTTGCTAAAATGTAAAGTAGTTAATGTACAGCTTGTATAATAGTGTAAATTTTCTGCCCCCTCAAAATAACTCAACATACAGCCATTAATGCCTAAACAACAAAAGTGAGTACACCCCTAAGTGAAAATGTCCAAATTATGCCCAAAGTGTCAATATATTGTGTGGCCACCAATATTTTCTAGCACTGTCTTAACCCTCTTTGGCATAGAGTTCACCAGAGCTTCACAGGTTGCCACTGGAGTCCTCTTCCACTCCTCCATGACGACGGTGGATGTTAGAGACCTTGCACTCCTCCATCTTCCATTTGGGGATGCCCCACAAATGCTCAATAGGGTTTAGGCCTGGAGACATGCTTGGCCAATCCATCACCTTTACCCTCAGCTTCTTTAGCAAGGCAGTGGTCGTCTTGGAGGTGTGTTTGGGGTCGTTATCATGTTGGAACACTGCACTGCAGCCAAGTCTCCGAAGGGAGGGGATCATGCTTCTGCTTCAGTATGTCACAGTAGATGTTGGCATTTATGATTCCCTCAATGAACTGTAGCTGTCCAGTGCCCACAGCACTCATGCACACCCAGACCATGACACTCCCACCACCATGTTTGACTGTAGGCAAGAGACACTTGTCTCACCTGGTTGCTGCCACACACACTTGGCTCCATCTGAACCATATATGTTTATCTTGGTCTCATCAGACCACAGGACATGGTTCCAGTAATCCATGTCCTTACTTAGTCTCCTTGTCTTCAGCAAGCTGTTTTCTGGCTTTCTTGTGCATCATCATTAGATGAGGCTTCCTTCTGGGACGACGGCCATGCATTTGATGCAGTGTGCAGTGTATGGTTTGAGCACTGACAGGCTGACCCCTCACCCCTTTAACCTCTGCAGCAATGCTGGCAGCACTCATTAGATATGTGCGGTTCATTTCGTATGAATCGAAAATTCGTATGAATTTCCAAAAATTCGTACATTCGGAAGCATGCAAAATACTAATTTCTATGCTCCCGAATTGTATACGAAATTTCGTTGACGAATTTCGGATCCAAATTTCGTTACAATGGAAACGTGACTGGTGTTTTGTTGACCAGAGATTTTCTTCTGCTGCCAAGTGAGGGTTGGGAAAATCACCTTTTTTAATATGGGAGTGGGAGACTGGTACTGGTAGTCGATGGGAGATTCAGAATCGGACAAAATAAGAATGTTTGTTAATATAATTTTTTTATTGTCATAATAATTACGATTATTCCTTATGATGAAGTTAAAAACCCAGGAAGTCAGTACAGCACAGGGATGGTGGGAGCCCCTCATAATGAGCACAGCAGGGGTACAGCCCCAGGAGGAAGTCACCACAGCACAGGGATGGTGGAAGCCCCTCATAATGAGCACAGCACAGGGATGGTGGGAGCCCCTCATAATGAGCACAGCAGGGGTATGAGCACAGCAGGGGTACAGCCCCAGGAGGAAGTCAGCACAGCATTCGCAATTGTTACGAAAAGTTAACGAACTTAACGAAAATTCGCATTTCGCACAAATTCAAATTGAATTTCGAACATGAATGACAAAATGCAAATTAAAGGCTAATACGGAAAGGAGCGGAAGGAAACATAACAAATTTATTGACGGCGCACATGTCTAGCACTCAAAGGTCTATTTCCCAATGATGCTGAGCATGTGCACTCAACTTCTATGGTCGACTATGGCAAGGCCTGTTCTGAGTCTTGTTGAACCGCTGTATGGTCTTGGCCCCTATGCTGCAGCTCAGTTTCAGAGTCTTGACAATCTTATAGCTCAGGCCATCTATATGTACAGAAACAATTCTTTTTTTCAGATCCTCAGAGAGTTCTTTGCCACGAGGCGCCATGTTGAACTTCCAGCTTCCCAAGGTCCCCAGCTCTCCCAGCTCTTCCAGACAGTTTCCTCCAACTCCAACCGCTCCGGTCTTTGATAGCCCCGAACCCATGCAGCTTGGTCTTCTTTGTCTGTCCCTCACTCTGGAAGAACAGCAGCGCAGGTCGAGTCAACAACCTTTGCATGTACTGTGCGGAACCCGGACACTACGTGAGGTCTTGCCCTAACAAGACGCGTAAGTTCCTTCTAACTTCCTCCAATGTGTGCATCTGTTTTGCCTAATCCTGCTACTCACCTTGCTCTCTCCATCATATTACAGCTTCCAGGAAAGGATATCCTCAGGAAAGGATGTCTCAGTTATAATTGACTCCGGAGCTTGCAGCTACTTCATTGACCTGACTTTCGCTGCCAACCACTGCATTCCTCTTCAATCAGATACTTGGGGACTTGCTGTACATCTCGCTGATGGCTCCACCCTTATTTCTGGTCCTGTCACGCAGGAGACTGTCACTTTTTTGGCCATCAAGGGCACCCATCATCAGGAACTCCTGCGTCTGGATGCTATTGCCTCTCCTCTTTTTCCCATCATCCTGGGAATGCCCTGGCTGCAAGCCCATAATCCCAGAATTGACTGGACCACTGGGGAAATCAGATTCCTCTCCAAATACTGCCAGCAGTACTGTTTACAATGAACTTCTGTTAAATCTGCTCAACTTCTCTGCCTGGACTAATGCCGCGCATACGCGATTGGAATTTTGGTCAGAAAAAGCTCTGATGGTTTTCCCAATGGAATTCCAATGGATACACACAGTCACACCAAATTCCAACCATCAAGAATGTGGTGATGTACAAGTGACTAGAAAAAGAGATTTCAATACCCAGTAGCCAATAGCATCCATCTTGTAGTTGAATCTGAGCAAGCATGAGTTTTTGCGCATCGGAATTGCATACACACGATCAGAATTTTCGACAGAAAGTTTTTTTGTCTGAAAAATTGAGAACATGCTCTCAACTTTTTGCTGGCAGGAATTCAGCCAGCTAAATTCCGATGGAGCATACACACGGTCGCATTTTCCAATGAAAAGCTCTCATCGGTCTATTGCTGGCCAAAATTCCGATCGTGTGTACGGGGCATTAGACACTGAATTGCAGTAGGCCATTCCCGCACCCTACCAGGACTTCCTGGGTGTGTTTAGTAAGAAGGGGGCAGAGACTCTCCCCCCTCACAGGCCTTACTACTGCCCGATAGAACTTCAACCAGGAACTGAAGTCCCTTTCGGAAGAATCTTCCCATTAACAGAGCAGGAGTTGGATACTCTCAAAGACTACATAGACAAGAACCTAAAGAAGGGTTTTATCCGCATGTCTACCTCTCCGGCCAATGCTGGCTTTTTCTTTTTTGAAAAAAAATACTTTTCCCTATGGCCTTGTATCGATCATCGGGAGTTGAATAAAATAACTATCAAGAACCATTATCCATTGCCTCTTGTGCCCGAACTCTTGCAAAGGCTGGGAACCACAGTCATTTTCACTAAATTAGACCTCTTTGGTGCCTATAATTTAATCTGTATCCGAGAAGGAGACGAGTGGAAAATGGCCTTCCATACCCGATTCTGGCACTTCGGGTACCTCGTTATGGCTTTTGGTCTATGCAACGCACTAGTGTTTTGGACCAGGACTAGAAAAGCCCGGTATCTTGTTTCTGTCCCCCTAGCCAAAGTAATCCTTAATATAAAGTGTGCACACTTGAAGTCAAACACTGACACACACGTAGTTCAGTATTCAGATACTTCTGCTTTTTATTTCCTGAACTCCGACTGATATACTATAGCCGGATATCATACTATCAAATCAAAAATTAGATAAAAGACAGTGTGTACAAACCACAAATTATACATATTCATTATTGTGACGGAGTATAAGCTTTTTAGCTGGGTTATGTCTAAAACCCAGGGAAAAGCAAGCTTCGGTAGCTAAAGTAGTCTTGTTCCCAGCCCCCGTTTCTCCTTGGGTGTACTGACGAGGTGGCCGAGAACAGGCGCAATTCTTCTCTTTGACGTTGCCTTCTTTCTTTTAACTCTTGCAGTTTCACATGACGGGAGAAGCTGACATCTTAATTGTGATTAAATGTGTATGATTAAGGTTGATAACTGATAATGAAAGATAAGCACTTATATCTATAAGAGTACCGGCATTTCACTTATAACACTCATGAACACATCCATTACAGTTCCCCCCTTGAAATGCTTATTTCACTAAACTGTCCCTTACACTAAAAGACCACCTAAAACCACTGTCTTATCTATCATTCCCCTCTGCAACTCTTTTAAGCTGTACATAGGGAAAGGGCAGTGACTAGCTCACCCCCCCCCCCCCCACCCGATACAGCTGGTGAAATGTAGCCAGGTGCCGTCTATCCCTTTGGCCCTACAGTGTTGCATCTCGGGGGAGGGTGACTGTAACGGAGCGTAACACATAACTGTCATCATAGGCATCATCAAGTCTAACATAAACATTGTCGTCATCGTCTGGGGTTTTTTGGTTCACCAATGTAGGGGTAGCTTGACTAACTGCCTTTTCCACACATTTCCTGATGCAGGGGAGAATGCAGCAGATTATAGCCGCCATTACCAGGATAGCTATTCCTATCTGGGGCAACAATCCCTGCCATCCCCCCTTTATCCAGGTAAAATACTGATCCCAGGGATTGGTGAGCCCTGAATTCTGTTTTAGCTCTCTGGACAAGTCCTCAAGTTTCTGGATGGCTAAGGTCTGAGAATCCGGTTTCTGCTGCCATAGTATCCTCAAAGGTAGGGTTCGCTATAGCTACCATGTCCCCTATTGTTTGCATATGGGGCTTCAGGGGGTTAGAGTTAGGTGCAAACTGGGAACCTGTCCTCTCTGGATTGTTGAACATGTCTTTTAGTTGGAAAGGTTTCCTATTGCTGTAATACCCACTCCCCCACCATATACCGAAAACATAGGTCCCGCTGTCTCCTGGGCTGGGGGTTTTCAATGGTCAGTCTAAACTCCTTTTCAGCATACCGTCCTTGTTGTTTGTTTATTGTCATTCTGTCTAGAAGTGATTTCCCATTCTTGTCTTTCCTATTTTTGGCGGTTTCGGGGTCGTATCCCCATTTTGTATCTCCAGTGTTCCAACCCACTGCTCCCCAATAATCACAGTTGTCACCCCAGTAGGTGTCAGTGACACACACATACAAGGTTCCCGAGTCCAGTGCTATGTCTCTGACTGAATAGTCTGTGCCTAGTATCTTACCATAAGGGGATATGAATGTGGCAACACGTGTGTTAGATGAGTTATACCAGAATTGAGTCATACCATCTTTTTGTTTTATGGCCACCTCTTGGGCCTGAGCATAAATCCCAATAAAAAGGATAAACAGGATCATGGCTTGGTCCCCTCAGCCTTTCCTTCTTCTTCGGGCACGGGGACTTTCTTGCAATGGGAGGCATGTATCCACGAGTTCTTTCCGGCCACTTTTACTGATGTGGAGTTTGTCAGAAGGACTTGGAAAGGACCATGGTATCTGGGTTCAAGGGTGTGTTTCCTCACAAACTTCTTCACCAATACCCAATCTCCGAGGTTTAACCTGTGCGATCTCGTGTCTAATTCAGGATCTGGGATAGAGGAAGACACTTGCACATGGATATGGGTTAATTCTCGAGATAAAGCAGTCACATAATCAGTTAATACATCAGATTGTAGTTGCAACTGTTGTGGAAAATAACAACCCAGTCTGGGGGCTGAACCAAACAATATCTCATAGGGTGACAAACCATGATTTCCCCTTGGGGTGTACCTGACACTGAACAGGGCAATGGGTAGGCCGTTTGGCCAACTCATTCCTGTTTCCTGAGACATTTTCAGCATCCTGGACTTTATTGTGCCATTTAGTCTTTCCACCCTCCACTACTCTGAGGGTGGTATGGGGTGTGAAAGGCTAGTGTGACCCCCTAAGGCTGTCCATATCTCTTTGGTTACTGAGGCCGTAAAAGCCGCCCCCTGATCAGTCTCTATAACCTCTGGGACACCATATCTGCACGCTATTTCGGACAAGAGTCTTTTTGCGGTAGTCTTGGCGGTCATGTTGGCTACAGGATAGGCTTCATGTCATCTGGAAAACATGCAAATGACCGTTAAAGCGTAGTCATATCGGCAGCTTCTTGGCATCTGGACGTGGACGATCTGTATCCGCTGGAAGGGGTACTGGGCCTTTGCCAAGTGTTTCAAGGGTACCTTTTCTGTTCTTCCAGGATTGCATTTAGCACAGATAGCACATGATCTGCAGAAGTTTTTGGTAAGCGGGGTGATGCCTGGGGCTAGGTAGTATTTGTTGATTAAGAGTTTTCGACAGGTGAGAGGCACCATGGGCCCATTGTACCACTGCAGGGAACATTGTCCGTGGTAGGCACGGTCTCTTGTTCAACTCCATGATTCCTTCAACTTCTGTGGCTCCTTTCTTAATCCACGCATCCTTTTCTTCTTTGTCAGCTGCCTCCTGTTGTTCCTTGAGGTAAGTTCTGCTCACAGGAGGGTTTTGCAGAGTCATGACCATTTGCGTTGTCTCTTCGAGATCATCTATCGGGTCATCTAGGATAGGTGCTGCATTCACTCTGCTGACCACTTCTCGCGTCCCATCTGCTGCTTGCTTTGCGGCAGTATCTGCCAGGTGATTGCCTTGTGCTTCTCGGGAAACCATTTTGCTGTGCGCTTTTACTTTAAGTATGGCTACTTGTGTTGGGAGAAGTAAGGCATCCTTCAAGTTCTTGATAGCTGTGCTGTGTTTCACAGGTGTTCCTGCAGCCGTCAGGAACCCTCTGATTTTCCAGATGATCCCAAAATCGCAGGCCACTCCCAGAGCATACCTCGAGTCTGTGTAAATGTTGGCTCACTTGCCTTCTCTTGTCAGGTCAGGGTTCTCAAGGGCCATTTCACTGACTGTCGGTAGGTCTGATGTCTCCATCTTCATCACTTCAAAGCAGTCATGAGCAGTTTGGTGAGGATCATCTTCCAAAAAGGTTCCCCCCTCGAGAATGGGAAGCAGAGTGGATGGGTTGAGAGTATTACATCAAAGGATGGTAATGTTGTCGGGGAGAAGCAAGGTACACTGAAGTCTGAGGTGCCTCTGTGAAGACAGGTGTCTGGGCTGGGTCTGGTTAAGTATGGCAGTGATGTCATGTGGGCCGAGGAGGGTTAAGGGATGGCCCAGAACAAGGTCTGCAGTCTTGTCTAGGAGAATTTGGGCCACGAAAACAGCTCTGAGGCAGGAGGGTCCCCCCCTCGCCACTGAGTCCGATTGCCCAGAGTAGTACCCAATGGGTATGAGTCTACTGCCATGGTTTTGGGTTAGAACTCCTGTGGCATGTCCTTGTCTCTCTGAGACAAACAGTTTGAAAGCCTTTCCATAGTCAGGTAGGCCCAAAGCGGGGGCCGTCAAAAGGATTTTCTTCAGAATTTCAAAGTTGTTCACAGCTTCTGGTGAAAGCAGGAAGGGGTCGGATTTCAAAGCTTCGTAATTTTCCCATTACTGGCCAGCAGGCGTCCCCTGCTTTTATTTCACACAAACTTTTTAAATCCCGCCATGCACAACTACCGTATTTATCGGCATATAACACGCACCAGCGTATAACACGCACCCCAAGTTTAGGAGGGAATTTTGTGGAAAAAACTTTTAGGAGGGAAATTTAAGGAAAAAAAACTTACATTTAAATGCCCATCAATGCAGCCTTATCAGTGTCCATCTGAAGCCTCGTCAGCGTCATTTGCAGCCTTGTCATGCAGCCTGTCCGCATTGCAGCCTGTCCTCATTGCAGCGTTGTCATGCAGCCTGTCCTTATTGCAGCCTTGTCATGCAGCCTGTCCTCATTGCAGCCTTGTCATGCAGCCTGTCCTCATTGCAGCCTTGTCATGCAGCCTGTCCTCATTGCAGCCTTGTCATGCAGCCTGTCCTCATTGCAGCCTTGTCATGCAGCCTGTCCTCATTGCAGCCTTGTCATGCAGCCTGTCCTCATTGCAGCCTTGTCATGCAGCCTGTCCTCATTGCAGCCTTGTCATGCAGCCTGTCCTCATTGCAGCCTCGTCATTGCAGCCTGTCCTCATTGCAGCCTCGTCATTGCAGCCTTGACATGCAGCTTGTCCGTCTTAGTGCATTGTCCGCTTATGTTTTTTAAAATGGCGCCCGCCGAGATGTCCTGTGTATCTCGGCGGCACCCAGAAGTTCTTGGCGGCTTTCGGCCACTCTCAGACCTTCTCGGGGCTTTCGGCCGCTCTCTGACCTTCTCGGCGGCTTTCGTCCGCTCTCGAGAAAGGCCGAAAGCTGCCGAAAAGGTCTGAGAGCGTCCGAAAGCCGACGAGAAGGTCCGAGAGCGGCCAAAAGCCGTGAGAAGGGCTCTGGGCGACTGAAAGCCGCCCAGAGCCCAAAAAATTGTGCGGAAATCGCGGAGTATCGGCGTATAACACACACCCGCGATTTCCCCCTGATTTTAAGGGGAAAAAAGTGTGTGTTATACGCCGATAAATACGGTATATGATTTCTGGATCTGCTCAATCCTTCTATAAAAAGCCATGGGCTGTTTTTCCGGGTCCGGCAGGCCGGAAACCAGGCTGGCAGAATTCTTGGGAGTGAAAGTTACATACATCAGGGGGGCCCCCCGTGCCGCACTCGGGGGGGGCCCGGGGGGTGGTCCATTGTGTGGGGGTGGTTGGCCAATGGGGGGTCGTGTTAGACCCCTTCCCCCAGGTACAGGCGGCCAGTGTGAATGAAGTCCTTGAAGCCAGTGTTGAGAAGGGTAAGGAGTTTGGGAAGGGTATTGTGGTGACACATATGAGTCGTTGAACAGGGAATCCATGTTAGTCTCGGTATGTGGGTCATATTGTGGGAATGTAACATTATGTCTTGGTGGGACTGTATTCGGGGGGGCCAGTGGGACCGTGTTTGCACTGGTGTCTATGTTAGTTATACCCCCCGACACCACAATGTTCTGTGCACGAGGATTTGTCTGGTCAGGACTACGGTGGGTAGGACCGGCATGAACTGCGGATGTATCCGGGCTGTGGTGAGTGGGACTGGCATGAACTGGCGATGCTGCCTAATCCATCCCATCAATGTGGTTTGGCCCTGGCAACTCCACCGTAAACTGGTCCCGTGTTTGGTCCATTGAATCAGTCACAGAATGGGTGGAAGAGCTAGCCGGGCTTGCCCTAGCATCCCGGGAACCTGCCATCATCAGCGGGGGTGGTTGAGCAGAAATAGGGATAAGTTGGGCCTTGTAGTATGTTCCGGTCGATTGATCCATCACCGGGTATATGTGTGTGGGCTCCAGTGTGGGCGGCAGTGCTGGTGGGTCAGGCGAATGAGGTGTACTATAGTGATGGCAGTTGACTGAGGGGTACAAAGAGGGTGTGCCTTGCCAACCGTCAAACATGGCGGAGGAGGTATTCCCTGTTGATCTATTTCTTGCTGCATAGAGGCAGTAAGGGGAGGTGCCGTCTGTGAAAGAGGGGCGGTAGACGAAGGGCGGTCCTCATTTCCTGAAAGACAGCCGCCATCATAGGGAGGTGGCTGCCTACTCAACTTCCTCTTTCCTAATTTCTTGTACATGTACACAATACGGCTATTTTGGTTTGTTTCCTCCTCAATCCACCCTTCTTCAGCAATAGCTTTCGCAACCTTAAACCAGGAGTCTGCTATACCTAGTAGGCCATGATCTTTTAACAGGCCTCTTTTCCTTTTCAAGAGAGAGCGCCATTCGTCTACTTGTAATCTCCCACCCAAATACATGTCAATCTCACATATTTTTGCTAATTTCTTCCCCTTCTTAATGGCATCTTCTCCTTCCCGTTCCAACACCAAGTCACAAGCTAAACGGCTCTCTGTGGGCCTAATCAGTTTATTTCCCATCCTTCACAATTCTTAAGTTAAATGAAAGATAGGAAGGGATTGAGAGAGAGAGAGAGAGAGAGAGAAAATTAGAGACTTGAAGTTGATATAGAAAATGAGGAAGTAAAAAGATCTCAAGTTATAAGTCACTTAGTGAAGGCAGAGAGAAAGAGACCAGATAATAATTAAAAGATCCCTTGTAAGACAGTTATTGAGGAAACATACAATAAAAATCAACAACCATTATTCAATGGGCCTTTCTAAACATTCCTAACATGTCCCAGTGCAACACCCAAATTCCTCACTCTATCTTTCTCTGCCTCCTCGTAGTTTTCTGGTTGCTGAGGTTGTAGGGGACACCTTTTGCTCCCCTGTCCTCTTAAACTAGCCTCAGCCTCAATAACTGCCAATGTCTTGCCCAAGTAAAAATGTCACTGGATAATGCAAATTTAGTCCTCATTAATACCAAACAACAGTCCACAAATACACTTAGGACATACATGACATCACCACAATCAATGTGGCAACCAAGGTGAAATATGGGATTGATTATCCTCACGGGATCCCCATGCCCTCGCCTCGCACGAATGTGATGCCCCCTCTTGGTACAATTCCCGTGCTCTTGGTACAATTCCCGTACTCTTCTTAGTACAATTATTTATTCCCCCAAGAGGAGTTTAACCACGTCACCTCCATCCGTGATGATATACTCAATCTCTCCTTCCCAAAAGGTGGTTCCCACAAGACAAACAGACAAACTCCAACAAAACACAAAACACTCCAAATACAGGCGGGCCAGAAACAACAATTGCAGGTTCATATAAATGGACTCGAGAGAAGATATATACCTGTCTTTTAGGCCTCAGGAAGCCGATGTCAAGACAGAAATCAACCAGATACGGATGCGGACTTAACGGTAGACAAATTATTAAGGAAAATGTCTTACCGTTTTATCCAGAGTTGATCAGGCTCCGGCCTGCCCGTATTTGGTATTAGTTCGGTCTCTTTCCGTTTCGGCTGTCCCTTGGACCGGCTCTCGAGCCCCACGTTGGGCACCAGCTGTTTTGGACTCGGACTAGAAAAGCCTGGTATCTTGTTTCTGTCCCCCTGGCCAAATTAATCCTTAATATAAAGTGTGCACACTTGAAGTCAAACACTGACACACACGTAGTTCAGTTTTCAGATACTTCTGCTTTTTATTTCCTGAACTCCGACTGATATACTATAGCCGGATATCATACTATCAAATCAAAAATTAGATAAAATACAGCGTGTACAAACCACAAATTATACATATTCATTATTGTGACAGAGTATAAGCTTTTTAGCTGGGTTATGTCTAAAAATGGGAAAAGCAAGCTTAGGTATCTAAAGTAGTCTTATTCCCAGCCCCTGTTTCTCCTTGGGTGTACTGACGAGGTGGCCGAGAACAGGCGCAATTCTTTTCTTTGACGTTGCTCTCTTTCTTTTAACTCTTGCAGTTTCACATTAAGGGAGAAGCTGGCAGACATCTTAATTGTGATTAAATGTGTATGATTAAGGTTGATAACTGATAAGTTGAAGGCTGGCCGCAGGCCAGCCTGTATTTGTAGGAGGAGCCTGAGAGGGCTATTTAAACCTCCTCCTCTGTCAGGGCCAGTGTCGGTAGGTTTTTCTGGGTGGTAGCATGTCATTTCAGAGCTGCGGTCATGGTCCCCTAAACCCCCCCCCTCTCCCATCCCTGGGTCCACACTGGCGCATGGAGGCCACCCTGCTGCGCCCCCCCTCCCCCTTTTTTCAGCCCCATGTTCCAGCATGGAGGGGGGTGGGAAGCTGTCGGCAGTGGCTTCTCCCAGCGTTTAGGCAGTCCATCACTCCTGCTCTAAATCTCCCCACAGCTTCGTGGGGACAGCCTGCATCCCTCCTGGTGAGGGGAGGTGGAGGTAGTTGGCCGCCACTGGCTCCCCTTACAGGCACGGAGCGCCCGCCGTTCTCCTCGTGGGGGGGGGGAGGTAATCGGCTGCGCCGGCTCCCCCCCCCTCGCATATACAGTGCACCCGACTGATTCTCCTGGGGGGGGAGGTAATCGGCCGTGCTGGCTCCCCCTCGCCCCTCCCCCCCCCCCACACCATGCAGTGCACCTGCCGATTCTCCTGGCCGGGGAGGGGGGAGGTAATCGGCTGTGCTGGCTCGCCCTCCCCCGCCCGCCTGCCTGGGGATCGCCTGCCAGCTCCGCTCTCCATGCTTCATTCCCACAAGGGAGCTGCACGCCTGGTGGGTCTCGGGTGCAGTGGGGGATGGAAGATTAGTGACTTGTGGGATGCAGCACTGAAGGAGTTTCTCCCGTTATGGGGAGGGGGGGGGGTTGGCTGGCTCCGCCCGCCGATTCTCCTGGTGAGGGGAGGTGGAGATTGTCGGCGCCGCCGGTTCCCCCTCTCCCCTAGCAGGTTCGGAGCACCCGCCGTTTCTCCTCGTGGGGGGGGGAGGTAATCGGCCGCGCCGTCTCCCCCTCCCCCCTCACATTGCAGTGTACCCGCCGGTTCTCCTGGCGGGGGAGGGGGAAGTATTCGGCTGCGCTGGCTCCCCCCCCCCCTCACATAGGCGTTTTCTTGCAGTTCAGCAACATCAATTAACCAGAAAGGTTACTTCCAAGTGCTACGTTCTGGTTTTCAGATATTCATAATTACACAGAAATGTTCTGGTGATGTGGATATGAAACTCATGAAAGCCATATAAATATTTCCACAGGATATGAAGCTTTCATTTAACTTCTGACTGGTGGATCCTTTTCAAATCCAATTCATGTTTCAGCTGAATATCATTAAAATCCAGTGGGGCGTTGTTACACTGGGAACTGCACTGCACTTGCTGTGCGGGCTGCGATTCCGTACAGAGCAGAAACCCTTTCTCTGCGTTCAGGAGGCTCTGCAGCTCATTCAAATTATGTTTTACCTGACTAAACTGTAAGTACAATGTGCAAAGGGCACCCAGAGCAATTTCACGCATCTAACAACACTCCTGAGCTCCACGTGGTGGGCCTCCTGAGCTCCACGTGTTAGGTCCCCCCCACCCCCCGAGCTCCACGTGGTGGGTCCCCCCCCGCCTGTGCTCCACATTAGGTGGGTGGGGAGGAGGAAACCCATAATGTGGAGCACAGGCGGGGGGGGACCCACCACGTGGAGCTCAGGAGGCCCACCACGTGGAGCTCGGGGGGCCCACCACGTGGAGCTCAGGAGGGAGGTCCCACCATGTGGAGCTCAGGAGGCCTACCACGAGGAGCTTTAGGTGGGTGGGGAGGAGGAAACCCATAAAGCTCCTCGTGGTAGGCCTCCTGTCCTGAGCTCCACATGGTGGGACCCCCCTCCTGAGCTCCACGTGGTGGGCCTCCTGAGCTCCACGTGGTGGGTCTCCTCCCCACCCGCCTGAGCTCCACGTGTCGGGTTTTCCCACCCGCCTGAGCTCCACGTGGCGGGTCTCCCCACCCGCCTGAGCTCCACGTGGCGGGTCTCCCCACCCACCTGAGCTCCACGTGGCGGGTTCCCCCCCCCGCCTTAGCTCCACGTGACATTTCTGTCACAGCGCTCAGTCTAGCGTTCCTGTCGCAGCGTTCCATCACAGCGTTCGGCGCTGCATTTCCGTCACAGCGTTCGGCGCTGCATTTCCGTCACAGCGTTCTGCGCTGCATTTCCGTCACAGCGTTCGGCGCTGCATTTTCCGTCACAGCGTTCGGCGCTGCATTTTCCGTCACAGCGTTCGGCTCTGCATTTCCGTCACAGCGTTCTGCGCTGCATTTCCGTCACAGCGTTCGGCGCTGCATTTCCGTCACAGCGTTCTGCGCAGCATCTCCTGTCAGCAGTCTGTCCGGCATTATTGTCATAGCGGTCTGTCCCGCTTTTCAGTCATAGCGTTCTGGCCGGCATGTCTGGCATAGCGTTTCTGCCCCTGGATGCCTGTGATAGCGTTCTGCCCCGGCATGTCTGTCGTAGCTTTCTGCCCCGGGTCTTCTGTCATAGCATTCTGCCCTGGGACTTCTGTCAGCCCCTGGACTGCTGTCATAGTGTTTTGCCCCTGGACTGCTGTGGCGTTTTGAACCAGGGTTTCTGTCATGGCGTTTCTGAACCAGGATTTCTGTCATGGCGTTTCTGAACCAGGATTTCTGTCATGGTGTTTCTGATCCAGGATTTCCGTCATGGCGTTTCTGATCCAGGATTTCCGTCATGGCGTTCTCAACCAGGATTTCCGTCATGGCGTTCTCAACCAGGATTTCCGTCATGGCGTTCTCAACCAGGATTTCCGTCATGGCGTTCTCAACCAGGATTTCTGTCATGGCGTTCTCAACCAGGATTTCCGTCATGGCGCTCTCAACCAGGATTTCCGTCATGGCGTTCTCAACCAGGATTTCCGTCATGGCGTTCTCAACCAGAATTTCTGTCATGGTGTTCTGAACCAGGATTTCCGTCATGGCGTTCTGAACCGGGATTTCTGTCTTTGCATTCAGTCTCAGCGTGTTTTCGGGCTTTGCATTTCTGGCCAGGTTTCTGCTGTTGTGTCGCTGTCGCAGTTTTCTGTTATAGCATTTCTGGCCCAGGATTTCGGGCTTTTCATTTATGCCTCAGCGTTTCAGTTTTGGTTGTTGCTGTCATTGCGTTTTGCCTCTGTTTCTGTCACTACGTTTCTGCTTCAGCGGTTAGTTTCAGCGCTTTCTGTCATGGTATTTTTCATCATGGCATGTCGTGTTTCTGTCTCAGCGTTTTCTGTCTCAGCGTTTTCTGTCTTTGTGTTACTGCCAGCATGCCTGTCATGGTATTTCAGACTTGGTGTTCAGTCTCAGAGTTTCTCAGAGGGGCGTTGTTCACTCATGGCATACTCTGGTAGTCGTTTGTCTTTGTTGATTGTCATGTCCCATCGTGTCTGTGTCATGTTTTGTTCCTGGGTCAGGTAGCTAGGGCTCACACGTCAGGATATGTCACGTCTATAGATCCATACGGGCTGAGGTTTCGTTTATTAATTGATTGTTGTCCTCAATCTTCTCGCCCGTATACCATACGTCATACGTTGCATGTTCATTCACCACATCTATACGACTACCCACCACGGCCTGTGGGCACACTAGCCCTGAGTTTTCAGTTAATTACCTGCCTCTGCACTGCAGGTTACTTGGGCTCACTTACCACTCACATGTTGGGTGGGGGGGGGGGGGTCCGTCCGTCAGGTTCTTTTACGTGCAGTGGTCTTGACTTTTCTGCTCATGTTTCATTCTTAGTTAGGCAGGGGGGGGTATTGTTGTTCTCATGTCTGGTTGTCTGTCTTTTCTCTAGTTTGTGTTTCAGGTTGGGCCGTCTTGGCATCCATACCGATATCATCCATGCTTGCTATCATTTCCTTCAGCCCGGCTGTGGTTGGGGGCTAGTCATTTGGTGCTGATGTCTTTTCACCACTGGGCTCACCCTTGGGTCATGAAGCAGTCAAAAATGTTTTCCTTCAGTTGATGTCCTGTTGTGTTGAGGCCCTGGTTACTGCCCAGGGATGTACATTCTCTCTCAGGGTGTTTGTTAAGCCACGTCCCTGTGTCGGTCCTTGGGGGGTAGGTTGGGCAGATGTCACAATGGTTTGGGATTCCACTCTTGGCTCTGATCTTGTTGAACTTATTGCCTGGAGTTCCACTTAGGGACATCAGTACAGTCGTCTTTTCCGATCCCCAGCTTGTTCCAAGTAGGGGGGGCTTGGGTATGTCCGTTTCATGCCATGGGGACTATTTCCCTGGGAGGGGGTTTGGCCCTCCTTGGTTCAGGATTCTGTCCCAGCTGTTGGGTTCAGGCTGTAGCATGATCCGATCGTATCCTGTGGGACCTGGGTCCTGCGTCCGGTATGGTTTCTCCAGGTTGACAGTATTATTGCCATGATGCATGGGCCTTATCAGCTTACTCCGTCACATCCATCAGGTTTCCAGCTTTTCACACTCCTGCTAGTGGTCTTTTGCCACTTACCCTCTTGGGGGGGTATGTCTCTGGGCTATTTCACTGGTGTTCATTGGGGTATTTTGTCATCTTTTGCAGGGGTTTCCTCGGGCCAGGCCTTGTTCCATTCCCCTCTCATAGCCTCTCATTTCACAAGCAGTTCATTCTCGGGTCTGGGTGTCACGGGCATCTGGCTCATTTCAATCTTTCAGGGGATGTTCAGTTGGGTTCAGGGTAGCGTCACAGGTTCGATAGGGGGTTCCTTCTCATCGCCAAGTCAGGAGTCGGTGTGTTCTTTTGCCATTGCGAACACTTTTCAGTTACTTGCTGGATACGTACTACTGCCGCCCGAGAGCACACCTTTATCTGTGATGGTTCTTTACCTTCCCTTCTTCACCTAAATTTTGTGTCTTTTTGCCCTCTTCTCAGGCATACTGACCAGCTAGGCCAAGGCACACCTCAGGCCTTGGTTCTTAGGAGTATCGCATTTCCCGCTTGAAGACTCTGACTACAAGTTGAAGGCTGGCCGCAGGCCAGCCTGTATTTGTAGGAGGAGCCTGAGAGGGCTATTTAAACCTCCTCCTCTGTCAGGGCCAGTGTCGGTAGGTTTTTCTGGGTTCCCACCCACCCGTTCCCCAGTTTCATACATTCTCATAGTATTTTGTTCTTATTCTTACATTCAGGGTATGCCCTCTTCTCAGGCATACTGACCAGCTAGGCCAAGGCACACCTCAGGCCTTTGTTCTTAGGAGTATCGCATTTCCCGCATGAAGACTCTGACTACAATTAAGGATAAGCACTTATATCTATAAAGCCGCGTACACACGGGCGGACTGTATGGCCAACTTAGTCCGTCAGACAATCCGACGGACAGTCCATCCTACTTTCGAATGAACGGACTTGACCACACACGGATGCACAAACAGTCCGTCGAAAGTTTGCGCGATGCCGTGTAAGCACGTACGACGGGACTAGAAATAGGAAGTCCAATACACAGCAATGCAACCTTTCGCCGTGTAAATCCTTTCTGAGCATGCGCCATACTTAGTCCGTCGAACTAGCCTACTCACGAGCGGATTGTCCGCTGAAACCAAAGTACGATGGACAATATTACGGAAATTCCGAAATACTTAGTCCGCCAGACTGCACGCTGAAAAAGTCAGCTGAAGCCCACACACGAGCGGACTGTCCGCTGAAATGTGTTTCGACGGACTAAGTTGGCCAGACAGTCCGCCCGTGTGTACGCGGCTTAAGAGTACCGGAAATAGGCATTTCACTTATAACACTCATGATCACATCCATTACACTAGCAACATTCCAGCACTTTGTCAATGACACTTTCAGTGAATATCTGGACTTGTATACTATAGTATATTTAGACAATATCCTAATCTTCTCCTCTTCAGTAACTAACTATCGCAGGCACATCTGAAATGTCTAAACCCAGCTCAGGCAGCATGGACCTACCAGAAAAATGAATTCGAACTCCAGTGCATTCAGTTCCTAGGCTTAATTATTTCTGTCGACGGCATCAAGATGGATCCCCAAAAGGTGTCTGCCATCCTGGACTGGCCTGCATACACTCTGTTAACAAAGGGACACAACACTTTATTGGCTTTTCCAATTTTTATTGGAAGTTCAGCAGGGGCTTTTCTGCAATAATTGCTTCCATCACTGAGCTGACCAAGCAAGGAACCCGATTCTGTTGGTCCTCTAAGGTGCAATCCGCCTTTGAAAAACTTAAGGAGTTATTCACTTCTGCTTCCATTCTGAAACACCCGGACCCTCCCCTACCTTCGTTCTCAAAGTGGATGCATCAGAAATCACAGTAGGAGCTGTGCTATCCCAGCGGCAAGGAGCCGAGGCCCTTCTTTACCCAGTGGCCTTTTTCTCGCGCAAGCGGCAGAGAAAAATTATGATGTGGGAGATCAAGAGCTCCTGGCCATCAAGTCCACCCTAGAGGAGTGGTGTTACCTACTGGAGGGGGCTGCACATCCCATTTTGGCCTACAAGGGCCACAAAAACTTGGAGTACATAAGAACGGCCAAGAGATTGAAACCACGGTAGACGAGGTGGGCTCTTTTCTTCTCCAGATTTTGGTTCCACATCACATAGAGACCTGGTTCCAAAAACTTCAAACCAGATGCACTCTCCCGCATGTTCCATGACTCTGGGAAATCCTTACCTCCAGACACCATTCTCCCTTCAGGAAATTTCCTGTTACTCCAAGGGGATCTCATATCCCAAATAAGACAAGCCTCTATAGAATGGACCCTGTCTACTAACGACAATGTAAGGGCTCAAGATGGCTTATTTTGGCAAAAGGGCAAAACTGTGGTCCCAGAGGGCCTAAGGGTAGCAGTACTGGAGCTCTGCCACAACCATAAATTGGCCAGACACTTCAGCGCTCTGAAAATGGCTGAGCTAATACAGAGCATGTTCTGGTGGCCTCAGCTGACAAGTGATGGCAAGAGTTATGTGGCATCATGTATTACCTTCGCCCAAAGCAAGAATAGCTGGGCGAGAGCTTGGGACCTACTAAAGCCCTTACCCGTGCCAGAAAGGCCGTGGAAAATGATTTTGATTGATTTCATCATTGAGCTCTCTCAGGCAGAGGGTCTTTCTACTATCTTTGTTGTGGTGGATAGATTGTCTAAGATAGCTCACTTTTTGCATATGAAAGGCACAGCTTCGGCTATGGAAAAGGCAAAGGTTTTCATCAAGGAAATAGTGAGGTTGCATGGAGTTCTGGCAAGTATTGTATCTGATCGAGGTGTCCAGTTTACCTCCAGGTTTTGGAAGGCTCTCTGTGGTTCTCTTGAAATTGAGTTGGCATTTTTGTCTGCCTATCACCCTCAGATGAACAGGCAGACGGAGAGAACCAATCATACTTTGGAGCAATACCTCCGCTGCTTCTCTGCCTTCTCACAGGATGACTGGGTGTCTTTGCTGCCTATTGCTGAGTTTTCATACAACTCCCTGCATTCTGCTATTAAGCCGACACCATTTTTCAATTTTTTGCCAACTATGGCTTCCATCCATCTTTCCTGCCCAGTTCTATACCTGAGTGTGCCATCCCCGCAGTCTCCAAAACAATGGACTTCTTCCTCACTAAAAATACATTTTTACAGGAAACCATGGCTAAGACTCAAGAATACAACAAGAGAATGTTTGACAAGAAGAAGCGAGGAGAACTTATCCTAGAACCCTGCAACCAGGTATGGTTGTCCATGGCTAACTTAAAAATGGCTTGTCCTTCAAGGAAACTGGGTCCAAAATTCATGGGTCCTTTCTCGTTTAAGAGGAGAATAAATGATGTCATTTACAACCTTGACTTACCTGGTACTCTGAAAATTCTCTGTTGAAGCCTGTTATCCCTAATTTCTTTACTGGCTGAAATACCGGTCCACCAGAACCTATAATAAGCAACAACGAGGAAAAATTTGAGGTGGAAGCAATCCTGGATTGCAGGAAAAGACACAACCAAATCCAATATCTTATTAAATGGAGGGGGTATGGACCAGAAGACAATTCCTGGTAACCGGAAAGCAATTTACATGCCAAAGAGCTTTTACGGACCTTTAGGAGTTCCCATGCCACCAGACTGGCCCAACTGGGCATTCGGAGGCTGCCCTTGAGAAGGGGGCACTGTCAGAGAAGTTCCCAGAATAGACATGGTGCTGGGCGCTCTGGTGCTAGCCGGCGTGCAGGTGCATGTGAGTGTGCACGTTGTGCACACGCATGTGGCGTTTGGAGCCAATTGGCCTATTTCACCTGTCAGTGCACTCTGCTCAGTGCTGTCTGATCTGCAGCTCCCTGTGTCCTTTCTTCTGTTACCCTGTCTGAACGTTTGATCTCTTGATTACCTAGCTTGCCCCTTGGATTATCCTTTATCTTCCGCCTGCACCTGACCTCACCCTGTCTTGGTTCTGAACCTGCCTGCTCCTCTGTACTTCGCTGCCCGCCTGTTGCCAACCCTGCCTATGACCGGACCTGCCTGTGTGCCAGCCTGCCAGCCTGCTGTCAAGTGATCACCAACCACCTGCACCTGGATCCAGAGCCTTCTCTTCTACTACCACTCACCAGGCTCTCATACCACCCTGCACTCCCATGCCTCCTGTCTATACTACCAGGGGCTGTGAGCAAGACACGTAACCGCAGATATTAAGAAAATCCATAGACATAAACGCAGGCATAACCTAACAAAAGAAGAAATGGTTGGCCTACAATCTATTAAGATCCAGAATTTACTCACCATAAAACCTTCAGACAAAGGAGGAAATATAGTCTTCATGACAAACCCACAGTACAAAACAATATGTAAAGAAAATCTTCAGAATGAATCCTGGTACAAACAAATCTCAAACAATACTGTTGACAAATTTATGACCAATTCTACTCACTTATTGCTGCTTTACTCAATGGTACTATCAATAAAGATATCTGGGAATTTACCCGCACCAAACACCCTAAAATCCCCACCCTTTACTGTTTACATAAAATACATAAGGAGACGCAGTTCCTACCTGGAAGACCGATTATCTCAGGAAAGGGTAGTATCATGGAAAATCTGAGCAGATACATAGAGGCCCATCTAAGACCACATGTGACAAATCGTCCGTCATATATTAAAGATACCATACACCTATTACAAATCCTTGAAGATGTCTACCTAAACCCTCACAGTTTATTGGTGGCAATAGATGTGGAAGCACTCTACAGCTCCATTCATCATCACTTAGGTATTGCTGCAATCAACACATGCTCTCCCAATCACACAAGGATGATAGGAAGATTCACCAGTTTATTACAGCAGCACTTGAATTCATACTATCTCACAACGCCTTTACCTTTGAGGGATCCCACTACCTCCAGGTAAATGGAGTGGCAATGGGGACCTGTTGTGCCCCCTCTTATGCCAACCTGTACCACCTGGATGATGATGAATTGTCATCATTAATGAGCCACATTACCACTTGGTATCGATATACCTGTTTACATGCTTTACGGTTTACATGCTTAATGCTTTTATGTCAGCTATTAATAAAAACAACTTCAATTTAAACTTTACTATGTCCCATAGTGACACTGCAATTACATTTTTGGATGTCAAAATTCACAAGAATGCAGATGGTGGTCTCTCCAGTGGGCTCTAACATAAGCCCACTGCAGGGAACACCATCTTGCATTCATCTAGTGCACATCCCCAACCTTTAGTTCATTCCATTCCATATAGCCAGTACCCCAGACTAAGAAGGAACTGCTCCATGGATGGAGTCTTCCTGTCATGTACCTTACAGCGGATTCAGACTGTTGCGGGTGGCCTCTCGCACGGTTCCGGTCTCCACACCCCTGGAGGTGGTGACAGGGTAGTGTGAAGACAACGAAAGGGTGCAGGTGCCTGCAGTCGGAAGTTGAAGACCTGGAGACGCTGGGTCCTCATGGAGGGAGAGGTGTAGGTTGATCACGGAGGTAGGCAGCGGAAGTTCAGCAGGTATACAGGAAACACTGCACGTCTAGAACAGGCAAGGTCGGCAACTGGCAGGCAATGCGGTACAGAATCGAGAGGCAGGTGCGTAGTCAAGGACGAGCAAGGGTCTGGTAACATGCAAGCAATGAGGTACAGAATCAGGAAGCAAGCCAAAGTCGAAAGTCCAAGCTGAGGTCAGTGGTAGTCCAGGAGGTCGTAACAAGGGGTAACCAAGGAATGGGTATCAGGGACAAGGTCACAGGAACAAGATCACAGGAACAAGATCACAGGAACAACGATCAGGTGACTCAGGAGTAGCTGAAGACGATCCAGCACTGGTGTCAGGCCAGGAACCCGTTTATATAGTGAGGAGTGAGCCAGGATTGGTGGAAGTGGCCGTCCGTGCGTAAGTACATACATACGTTCAGTTTGCGCGGGTGCCTCCGCGTGTTCTGATTGGTGTACGTCTACACGTTCGGGTTAGCGTGCGTCCGTTCATCCCGGAACTCGTACGCCTCTGACGGGGACACCGCGCATGGCGCCTAGAACGAAGATGAACTGCTGCTATACGGGGACGGGCATACATACGGTGAGCCTTTAATCAATCTAGACACGAACTTCTCTTTTCCAAAAATACTGTTACAATCACTAAGCTTCAACATACTAGATTGATCACAAAATTCAATGACCAACATAGAATTGTTTGTAGGATATTAGAAAAGTATTGGCAGATATTGGAGATTCATCCAACACTTCGTCCTCATAAACCAGCATTCCCTGCCATCACCTACCAGAAGCCAATCTCCATTAAGGACAAACTAGTCCAAAGTAAATATTTGGGATCCTATAAAGGAGATCCCTGCAAATGTCTAGGCATGTTCGCATGCAGTGGTTGTAAAATCTGCCAATAAAGTCAAACATCATACTGCCAAATGGACAAACAGTTAAGCCCCAACATTTTGCTAACTACAAAACTTCAGATGTCGTATATATGCTAACGTGTCAATGTGAGAGTATTAATATTGGAAAAATTAAATTAGAATTTCGTAAAAGAGCAGGAAATGCGTGTTACTAGCATCCTGACAAACAATCCTGAGCTTCCCCTTGGGAGACACGTTAGAGATCACCATAAGGGAAGAAACCCCAAAATTAGTTTTTTGATCTTGGACCGTGTCCATCCCAACACTAGGGGTGGGGACTGGAACAAACACCTTCTCCAGTAAGAAACCCACTGGATTATGGAGCTAGGGGACACCAACCAACTAGCCAGCTCAGTTACAGACCTTTCTTCGAAGGCTTTGCCTCAGGTGTTGTGCGAAAAGGAACTTTGAGCAACCATGTTCCATATCTTCAATACCCTCTCCTTTCAAACCTTTCTCATCTCATCACTTTTCTTCCCCCTTCTCCCCCTTTGCAGACTAGTATCTTAATTCTTGAATTTTTACAATTATTTGATCTCTAATATGCTGGTATGTTCCCCTGTTATGTTGTTATGTACTCCCCCAAAGTTTATATGGTTTATAATATGCTGCTCTAATGTTTTGCCTTCAACTGCATTTATTTCAACTGTACATTGATGGTTAACATGTATTACTTCATCAATTTTGCCTATTGCCTATTGTGGTGAGTGTATAATCCCTTGGAGATGGAACTGGAAAACATTTGTGGATCTGTGAATTATACTTTTCATTTAAAAAATATGCCCAATGAACTTATTATACCTGCATGTGTTTTACATCTACACTTACTTGGTATACTGATACCAACTACTTGTCATCTGTACCCTGTCTGTGGTCCCATTGATGGCCTACTGTGGCCACATATGTATATACATGTATATGATGACTATACAATTCCAATTATATGGCTGTGATATGACTAGGTACTACATTCACTCAGCCAAGTAATTAATAACTTTCTTGGGCTTTATATGCCTTTTATAGATGAACAATCTGGTTTCAGCTCCCCATAGGTACCCCATCTCTATTACATTCCATGCATGTCTTGATATCTATGATATGTGATATGACTAGGTACTATAGTCACTCAGCCATGTAATTAACAACTTTATTGGGCTGTAATTGCCTTTTATAGATGCACAATCTTGTTTCAGCCCCCCATAGGTACCCCATCTCTATTTCATTCCATGCATGTTTTGTTATCTATGGGACTCACTGGGTCTGGCCATTGCCTCACCCTCTATGGCTCCTATGGTGCGATTTTCATCCTAACCAGGTCCAATCACGCCTCATACACATGTCAATGCAGGACAGTGTTTATCGTGCGCGTCATAC
Organism: Lithobates pipiens; assembly: GCF_037356315.1. Classification (NCBI taxonomy): domain Eukaryota; kingdom Metazoa; phylum Chordata; class Amphibia; order Anura; family Ranidae; genus Lithobates; species Lithobates pipiens. Next base: position 326,556,979 of record NW_027507748.1, read on the forward strand.
CTTACCTGTATACACATATCTTACTATTCACAGCATTGAAATACAGTATCCAGTTAATCGGTGAGTGTTCCCCGTTCCATCTCCCACGGTGCTCATTCCTTGTCCATTGGATTCTTGTATACTCAACCTTCTGTTATGTTCTATTATAGATTGTTATTTATCTTGATATCACCTGTAAAAAATCCCTGATGAAGGGATTAATATTGAAATCCTGAAAAGCGTCAGGGAGGCAACAGGAGATCAACAGGAAAAAAAATGTGTAGCGCTATGATAAAAGTATAAAATTATATAGATCAAAGAAGAAAACGATTCCTTAATAATAGTTAAACATAAGGACCAGAAACTTTTTCCAAAGGTGTACATAAAGTATAAATAAACTAATTTATATATGAAAATATATAAAGTGAAAATCTATATTAAAAAAGTGCTTGTGCCAAACAAATCTCAAAACTATAATGTCCAATGGTGAATAAGTAGAGAAGTAAATTTTTCCAAAGGTTGCTTTCAAAGGCTACATACTCTTCTAACGTGCAACATCGCCACCACCGTGAGAGTAGAGGGGGCTTACCAGAGGACTTGGACTTGGTGAGACGTACGTCCCCCAAGTCTTGTAGACTTTGTATATGGAATCTATCCACTGGGATCTCTCCGATATTATGGATATTCCTTTATCTGAGCTTGTAGGGCCACATCAAGTTGGATAAACAGAATGTTACTGTCCAATGTGAGATGGATCATCATTCCAAATGCTTACGCATTTAGATTTGTTTTACCCTTAGCTGTGAAGGGGTTAAAATAATGTAGTGTTTTTGAAATTGCATAAAAATGTGTATGTGTGGCCAGAATAAGAGAGAAGGTACAATACTTGGTTTTAATTTCACTGCAAAAAGACATATTGGCCTATCCAGGATATGGTTGGTCAATTCTTTCATATATTTGATAGCCTCTGATATGCTACCCCATCAATAACATAAATGATAGACTCCAGTGATATTATGTCATTGATAAGTGTTTTACTTTTTCCAGCATAGAATAATCGTAAGGCAACTTCACAGAATGCGTTCAACCTTTTTTACAGTGTTTGTTCAGCACTTATCAGGTAAAGCCAGGTACAACTTTCTGGAGTACTGAATACTGAATGGGGTTAATTTACTAAAACTGAAGAGTAATGTAGAAAAGACAAGAAGTGCGCCAAACTAAGTGTAGTATATAAGGTAAATAATATTTAATCTGATAAAATCACACAGCCAATTGGCTACTCATAAAATGACATTGTAGTCAGGCATAAAATGTAACGGAGGGGAGGGTAATCACAGCCACTTCTATCCGGAGGAGTGGAGATGATAAATAGCTGGAACGACCATTAAAGATGTTCAGCAGCAGAGGCTTCAGTGTAGCAGCCTGGTTTTGTAGAAAACGCCACCTCGTGGATGTCCAGATGATGGCAATAGGCAGTATCAGGGCCTTTTAGCATCCGGAGAGTCTGAGAACCGGAACCGGAACCGGAAGTGCGCTTCAGCGTGGAGCGCAAGATCCGTATATGTTTCCTCAGTTCAGATCAGGTGGATCTCAAATTATAGATATCAAACGAGCATACACACACAGGAGGGATTATTCGGCAGAGGATCAAACGATCAGCAATAACGAAATCCTTCCTCCTATTCTGGCTCGGCACTGCTGCAATGTTGTTTTACTGGATCTTCCAGGGGGGACACTCCATACAAAGATGTATATTGTAGAAGAGAGAGGCTTCATGGCTTTCCATCGGCACTGACATCCAACAAGAGCGGTATACCTGCTACACTGAAGCCTCTGCTGCTGAACATCTTTAATGGCCGTTCCAGCTATTTATCATCTCTGCTCCTCCGGATAGAAGTGGTTGTGATTACCCTCCCCTCCGTTTTATGCCTGACTACAATGTCATTTTGTGAGTAGCCAATTGGCTGTGTGATTTTATCGGATTAAATATTATTTATCTTATATACTACACTTAGTTTGGCGCACTTCTTGTCTTTTCTACATTATATTTCCTAGAGAGTTGTGCTTCTCCTCTCAAGACAGTTGCTGCCACTGGAGTTAGGAGTTTGAACTTTTATGGACCATACCTAAGGAACTCTGTGGACATTATCTGTGCTTTTTTGTGCATGTGTACATATTTATATATGTGCACGTGTGTATATATACACATATATACATTTTATTTCCCTTGATCCCATTTTCTCCCCCACCCCCGTTTCCCCCCATTCTAGAATTCTATGCAAAACTGCACAAAATGTTGTACTCTCCTGTTTTAGTAAATCAACCCCAATGTGTTTGTATGCCATTCATTTGCAGTTGACCCAATAACGTTCTATTTTTTCAGACTTAGGCCGCGTACACACGGGCGGATTGTCTGCCCAACTTAGTCCGCTGAACCGTGTTTCAGCGGACAATCCGCTCGTGTGTGGGCTTCAGCGGACTTTTTCAGCGGACAGTCTGACGGACTAAGTCTTTCGGAATTTCCGTAATTTTGTCCGTCCAAACTTGGTTTTAGCGGACAGTCCGCTCGTGTGTAGGCAAGTTGGACGGACTAAGTATGGCGCATGCTCAGAAAGGATTTACACGGCCGAAGGTTGCATTGCAGTGTATTGGACGTCGTTTTTCTAGTACCGTCGTACGTGCTGTACACGTCATCGCGCAAGCTTTCAGCGGACTGTCTGTTCATCGTGTGTGGTCAAGTCCGTTCATTCAAATGTTGGACGGACTGTCGGATTGTCTGACGAACTTAGTTGGGCAGACAATCCGCCCGTGTGTACGCGGCCTTAGTTCTTCGTCCACATATTTTTCCTATTTCAACAAAATGCTTATGCTTCTTAAAAGTATAATTTAATATATTAGGATATAATAAATGATTAATATAAAGCGTTTTTTTGCTGAATCACTTTTACAGGCTAATCCAAAGAGAGTGAGTTTTGAAAATGTTCTTGTTTTAACAAAGGATAAAACCATAATATCAGAATTGTAGGAATGACAAGTAGGTTTGGGGTGTTTGAATGGAAAAAAAAGGACTCATCTATGACCAGCTTTATACTGAGGAATATTGAGGTTACAATTAGTAATTTGTTTCTGAAACTACTGTCTCTAGCTACAGAACTGGCTAACATTCCACAGCAAGCATCCTAATCAAGTTGTTTCTTTTGAATGTATTGCTAAATAGTATTTTACTACCTCAGCAGATAAGAGTTCTCCTTGATTTTTGTAAAACTGAAAAAGATTGAAAGTACATGTTAACCCTTATCTTGTAAAACAAACCATTCAGTTTAACCACTTCAGCCCCGAAGAATTGACCCCCTTCCTGACCAGGCCATTTTTTGTGATGCAGCACTGGGCCGCGTTAACTGACAATTGCGCGGTCGTGCAACATTTTACCCAAACAAAGCCTGTCCTTTTTTTCCCATAAAAAGAGCTTTCTTTTGGTGGAATTTGATCACCTCTGCGGTTTTTATATTTTGCACTATAAACAATAGAAGAGCAACAATTTTGGAAAAAAAACACAATATTTTTTTACTTTTTGCTCTAATAAATATCCCCAAATTAAAATAAAATAAGAATGTTCATCAGTTTAGGCCGTTATGTATTCTTCTACATATTTTTGGTAAAAAAATCACAATAAGCGTATATTGATAGGTTTGTGCATGGGGCAGAGTTATAGCAAAAGTTATAGCGTCTACAAAATAGGGGACAGATTTAAGGCATTTTTATCATTTTTTTTTTTTTTTTTTACTACTAATGCCAACAATCAGCGATTTTTATCGGGACTGCGACATTGCAGCGGACAGATCGGACACTTTTTTGGGACCATTGACATTTATACAGTGATCAGAGCTAAAAATAGATACTGATTACTGTATAAATGTCACTGGCAGGGAAGACTAGGGGACAATCAAGGGTTTAAATGTGTTTCCTCTGTGTGTGTTCTAACTGTGGGGGGATTGGACTGACTGGGGGAGGAGACAATCGATGTTCATAAGCATTAGGAACAACATATCTGTCTCCTCACCCCTGACGGATTTTATACACACACAAATTCCCATTCTCGCTCTGTCAGGAGCGATCATGGGTGCCCGGCGGACATTGTGGCCACTGGGCACATGGATTGGCTCAAGTGACACAGTCGGCATGTCCCCTATACCCCTTAAAGCATCCACCATACAGCTTTTGGAAATTCGTGCATGGAATACCTTTTTTCCATAAGTGATCATATAATCTCTGTTCTCAGCCTCATAAGCGCTTGGAGAGGTGGAGGTGGAGAAACAGCAGAATACTGATCTTCCCAGTGAATGACTGGGAGGGGGCAGAATTCTGATCAGTGGAGGACAAGCAGGCTGTTCTCCCAGCACAAACAGAAAAATGACCACGTTGGGATGGATGTTTCCTTTAATGCCTAGCCTGGTCAGTTTGAAATAGGAAAAGAGGAAGACTGGTAGGATCACCTGGTATTTCACTTAAAGGAAGCAATACAGGAATAACCCACTTTTAAGTACACAATGGGTATTATTTACTAAAGCTGGAAAGTGCAAAATCAGGCTCACTTCTGCTTAGAAACCAATGAGCTTCTAACCCCAGCTTGTTCAATTAAGCTTTGGTAATAAAACCTGGAAGCTTATTGGTTTCTTTCAGCTGGGAGCCTGATTTTGCACTTTCCAGCTTTAGCAAATAAACCCCATTGTGTACTTAAAAGTGGGGTGTGCCTGTACAAAGAGTACAGGATACTTTTTAATACAAGTACATGGTACAATATACTGTACACATCAGGAATATGAAATCTTGGGGTAACATGCCTTAGAAGCCTACGTTGTGTGTTAGTGTCTGCTGTAGAGTAATAAAGTACAACATACAACCCAGTGTACAGAGTGCAGGGGTCAGGAGGTTGACCCCAGTAGTGGTGGCAAGTGGGAGTAAATAATTTCCCAGCATCAGTGGACAGTGGAATAAATGTCCCAGCATCAATGGTCAGTAGGAAGAATACCTAGCATCAGTGGTCAGTAGGAAAAAAAGATGCCCAAACATTGGTTGTACATGCAAGTAAATAATGCCTTGTTGATTCTCTTTGGGACATAAAAATGAATCAAAATCAGTTGGTCATGAAAGAAAGACTGCTCCAGTATCCAGTGGTCAATGGCAAAAATGTTGGTGGTAGTGGCAGAAGAACATTTTCCCATGTTTGGTGCCAGGGAGAAGACTGCCCTATCGTTTACATCAGTGTAATAAGAACAACCTTCAGCATTGGTGTCAGTGGTCACTCACCTTGCTGGTTCCTGCACACTGACTGGTCAGATGATGCTTGTAGTGGAACTTTGCTTGCAGGTACTTTTGGGCAGGAGATCACACTACCCAGCTGTGTTGGTATAGGCGCAATATGGCGGGGTTCTCTATTGCATAGTGTTTCAGTGCCCAGCACCTGCTGTCATTCTGCAGACAGGGATTTGAGGTGATCATTGAGAAGGTCCAGGGCCATAAGCGTGCGCAGCCTATTGCATTAGGGTGTGCACCCCAAAGCTCAAACAAACATGCATATATATATATATATATATATATCTATATATATATATAGATATATATATAGATATATATCTATCTCTATATATATATATCTGTATATAGATAAATATATATACACTAAATTACCACAAATATTGGGAAGCCTGCCTTTACACGCACATAAACTGTAATGGCATCCCAGTCTTAGTTCGTAGGGTTCAATATTGAGTTGTCCCACCCTTTGCAGCTATAACAGCTTTAACTCTTCTGGGAAGGCTGTCCACAAGGTTTAGGAGTGTGTCTATGGGAATGTTTGACCATTCTTCCAGAAGCACATTTGGCTCGCAGTCTCCACTCTAATGTGAATGCCAGTCAAGTTCCTCCACCCCAAACTCACTCATCCATTTCTTTATGGACCTTGCTTTGTGCACTGGTCCAAATCATTTGGTGGAGGGGGGATTATAGTGTGGGGTTGTTTTTCCATGGGTTAGGCTTGGCCCCTTAGTTCCAGTGAAGGGACCTCTTAAGGCATCAGTATACCAAGATGATTTGGATAATTTCATGCTCCCAACTTTGTGGGAACAGTTTGGGGATGGCCCCTTCCTGTTCCAACATGACTGCGCACCAGTCATCAAACAAGGTCCATAAAGACATGGACTTAGCGAAGGTGGTGGAAAATTAACTTCAAGTGCTAAAATTCACATTATAATAATAACTAAAACATATAAAATTAAGTGTAACAATCTGAAAATAACAATTCCAAAGTGCTATAATGGTGTGAACCTCCCAACTAAAAATGTGTTGCACTGGAAGTTAATTTGTATTGCAAATATCTATAGAGGGGTTTCCACCATCCCTGCTAAGTTAAAAAAAAATGTCTTATTCTCATTTTGATGTGTATTACATGTGGAATCACATATTAGTGGAATTATTGCACTTGAAGATAATCTGTATGGCAAATAGCTATAGGATGGGTTTCCACCATCCCTGCTAAGTTTCATTTTCTATTTCTTTTTTCAGTTTGATGTGTATTATATGTGAAGTTACACATCACAGAGACCGGTATTGTGGTAATATTGAAGTTTGTTGAGATGTCCATACATTAGAGGGTTCCACCATTATTGTTAAGTTATTGATTAGTAAGTTAGCGCTACACTTTTTTTTTGTGGTGTGGGGACATGTAACATTAGCGGCAAGCCTTTTACTGACACTTTTTAATTTTACCTCCAGTATTTAATTGTAAATAGTAGTGTGGTGATAACCTATTATACTAAAGATTGGCATGTGGCATTATTAAACAGACAGATTTCAGTTATGCCCCACCAGTCCGGCCTCCCATGGACAATGTGCCTGGCTGCTGAGTTCATCTCCCCCATCCCTGCACTCAGTGCACTGATAGGCAGCACTCATGGGCACTGATAGGCAGCACTGATAGGTGACACTGATTGGCAGCACTCATGGGCACTGATAGGCAGCACTGATTGGCAGCACTGATGGCCACTGGTAGGCGGGTACTGATTGGCAGCACTGATTGGAACTGATTGGCAGCACTGATGGGGACTGATAGGCAGTACTGATGGGCACTGATAGGTGGCACTGGTGGACATTCATAGGCAGCACTGATGGGCATTGATTGACATCACAGATGGGCACTGGGAGGCTGCACTTATAGACAGCACTGATAGGGCACTGATTGTCATTGATAGATGGCACTGATAGGCAACACTGATTGGCAGCACTGATGGGCACTAATAGGCAGCACTGATTGGCACTGATAGGTGGCACTGATTGGAAGCACTGACAGCACTGATTGGCACTGATAGGCAGCACAGATTAGCATTGATAGGCGGCATTGATTGGGAGCACAGATGGGCACTGATAGGCGGCTCTCATAGGCAGCAATGATGGGCACTGATTGATGTCACTGATAGGCAGCACTCATTGGTGGCACTGATTGACAGCACTGGTTGGCACTGATAGGCAACACTGATTGGCAGCACTGATGGGCACTAATAGGTGGAAGTGATTGGAAGTGCTGGTTGGCACTGATAGGCAGCACTGACTGGCAGCACTGATAGGCACTAATTGGCACTGATAGGTAGTACTGATTGGAAGCACTGATTGGCACTGAAAGGCAGCCCTGATGGGCACTGATTGTCACTAATAGGTGGCATTGGTTGGCACTGACAGGTGGTGCTGATTGGCACTGATAGGTGACACTGATGGGCACTGAATGGCACTGACAGGTGGCACTGATGGGCACTGATAGGTAGTACTGATTGGAAGCACTGATTGGCACTGAAAGGCAGCACTGATGGGCACCGATTGTCACTGATAAGTGCCATTGGTTGGCACTGATTGGCACTGACAGGTGGCTGGCGCTGATTGGCACTGATAGGTGGCACTAATGAGCACTGAATGGCACTGACAGGTGCCACTGATTGGCACTGATAGGTAGCACTGATTGGAAGCACTGACAGACAGTACTGATTGGCATTGATTTTAAGCACTGATAGGCAGCACAGATTAGCATTGATAGGCGGCACTGATTGGGAGCACAGATGGGCACTGATAGGCGGCTCTCATAGGCAGCAATGATGGGCACAGAATGATGTCATTGGTTGGCACTGATAAGCAGCACTGATAGGCAGCACTCATTGACACTTATGCAACACTGATTGGCAGCACTGATGGGCACTAATAGGTGGCACTGATTGGAAGCACTGGTTGGCACTGATAGGCAGAACTGATTGGCAGCACTGATAGGCACTAATTAGCACTGATAGGTAGTACTGATTGGAAGCACTGATTGGCACTGAAAGGCAGCCCTGATGGGCACTGATTGTCACTAATAGGTGGCATTGGTTGGCACTGACAGGTGGTGCTGATTGGCACTGATAGGTGACACTGATGGGCACTGAATGGCACTGGCAGGTGGCACTGATGGGCACTTATTGGCACTGATAGGCACTGATTGTCACTGACAGGTGGCACTGATAGCTGGTATTGGTTGTCACTGGTGGGCACTGACAGGTGGCACTGATTGGCACTGATAAGTGGCATTGGTTGGCACTGATAAGTGGCATTGGTTGGCACTGATGGGAACTGATTGGCACTGACAGGTGGCACTGATGGGCATTGATAGGCGGCACCAATTGGCACTGATCTAGGAGATGGTGGTTTTCACATTGAGCAGTTAGCGAGGTATGTAATAGATGCTGTAATGTAATGTCACTGCTTGCAGAGACCAGCTGTCAAAACTCAGCGCTGATGTCTGGGGTGGGTGGGACCAAACAGCTAGCTTATCAAACACAAGCCAACGGGATTGGGGCTGGGAGAGCTGCTCCGTGTATGTGGCTCCGCCCCCTTTCTTAAGCAGCCCAATCGTTGACTGGTGTTTGATAGCTGATAGAAGGGGGGAGAGCCACATACACAGAGCGGCCCACCCAGTCCATAGCCCATTGGCTTGTGTTTGATAGGCTAGCTGTTCAGTCAATCAGATCCCCGACATCAGCTCCAAGTTTGGACAGCTGGTCTCTGCAAGCAGTGACATTACATTACAGTTTCATGCACTGAGCGGCTTTTACATGCCTCCCTGACTGCTCAATGTGAAACTGTCTCACAGGCAGCATGCTATACAGTCTCTTGCAGCATCTTACAGCAAATCACGGATCTACATCAGTAGATTTTCTCTTGAATGCATAGTCCACCTTTTGCAAAAATGTAATAAATGCACCCAAATAATATAATAAAGCATACATTTGATACATTTTGCATACAAGCCTGCACAGCATTTCAACCACAATTAGTGCTTTGTGGGTGCAATGCATAGGTTTCTGAAATGTTTACCCCCAGCTGCAGATCCATATGCAGGCACAGACCTTCTGTTACAGGATTGTAGGGAGTGAACTGTGGTCTACCAGTGCAGTTATGTCACTACCCTGATGCTGGCCTGATCTGTGAGTCCTTATACTATGGTGGCAGATGGCACTTGTGGTCTTCCCATTTACAGATCCCTATGAATGAATAATATTCCACTCACACAGCCGCCGTGCTAAATAAAAAAATAAAAAATTCAAATCTCTGCAGGGAGAAGCACCCAGTGATTCAGCTAAGTGGGGTGCGGCTTGAGGGTGTTGGGTTTGGGCATGTAATCAGGTTTTATTTTGCACCCTAAATATGGGTTTAGCATGAAATATCATATGAACTATGGTGGACTATGCAACTTACAATATTTCATTATTGGGAAAGGGTTCAAAAACATTTTATAAATTCAGCTATAATTACATAGGAACTTAGAAAGTGAGACCTAATAAGTCAACTACAATTGTATGCTTCAAGCAGGGTTAAAGGGCAAATTGATTGGTAGCGAGGATTTATATATTTTCCTAATTTTTAGTCAGATTTTATAGATCTGTTTTAGAGCTTCTATTCACCTATTATCTAAAATCCCAATATTTTTCTCTATGTTCTACACATAATTTTAATTCAGATACACAGATAGATAGTTACTAATCCCAGAGAGACATTTTTAAGTGTACAAAACCTAATTATTGAATTCAGCAGGGGCTGGAAAAGACCAGTTGATCAATCAAAACCTATTTACTTTATTTATGTGCTTTTTGAACATCATTTTCACCCTATGCCTGTTTTATTTTTCTTGAGATTTGAGATTTCTTGAGATTTTAGCTCACATTTATCTGTTAAATACACTGTAGGTCTGGTGTTTTTTACCAGTCAAATAGTAGATAAGTGTTTTGATAGCCGTGTCTTTTTATATTGTGTAGTTCCAGATATATTTTTTATTCTGTTATATACGTTAATGTCTGTGCATGCTATGCGTGTATACAATACACTGCATAAATGAAAAAAGCACAAAAAAGAAAAATCATAATTTACCTGCAGTTAAATAAATCACTGGAATGTAAAACAAAATATTTAACAGGAACATATACCTGCAGTAAATGTTTGATGAATGCCACATTAAAGTGGAGTTCCACATAAAAATGGAACTTCCACTTATCCGGGTCCTCCCCCCCTCTGGTGTCACATTTGGCACCTTTCAGGGGGGAGGGGGGAGCAGATACCTGTCTAATAATAGTATCTGCTCCCACTTCTGGCGAAAGATCGCCACAAAATCCGTGGCGATCTACACCATGTCCGGCCCCTCCTCCATCTGCCTCCACCGCTGTCTTCTGGGAGACACACAGGTCCCAGAAGACAGTAGGGACCAGTCAGAACACACATCGCAACTCACGCATGCGCAGTAGGGAAACAGGCTGTGAAGCCTTACTTAAGATGCCGGCGCCTCCACCCGGAGCCGAGGGACTGGTCGACTTTGCGAGCGCCCTGGACAGGTAAGTGTCCTTATTTTAAAAGTTTACTGCAGTATGCGTAGCTGCTGATCTTTAAAGAACAAATTTCAAGAAGAACTCCGCTTTAACTGTTGTATAAATAAACCTTATCATTTCTCTATTCACTGTGTGCATGCATAATTTTTCACAATGATCTTTTTTGCCCTTTAATTGTTATTTTTTGTAGCACGTGTTGGCTCTCTCTAAAATAACAGCTGAATGAATTCTACCTATGATCTATAATTTTAGACTTCTATGGCCGCGTACACACGCGGGGACTGTTCGCCCAACTTTGTCCGCTGAACAGTGTTTCGGCAAACAGTCTGCTCGTGTGTGGGCTTTCAGCGGACAGTTTCAGCGAACAATCCGCTGAACAAGGTTTTTCGGAAATTCCGAAAAACTGTCCGCTGAAACTTTGTTTCAGCGAACAGTCCCCTCGTGTGTAGGCTTGTTCGTCAAACTAAGTTCCGCGCATGCTCAGAAAGGATTTACACGCCGAAAGTTATAATGCAGTGTATAGGACGTCGTATTTTTCGTCCCGTCGTACGTGCCGTTCACGTCATCGCGCACGGTTTCAGCAAACTGTTCGTTCGTCGTGTGTGGCCATGTCCGTCCATGCTAATTTTGAGCGGACTGTTTGCCGAAACTGTTTGACGGACAAAGTTGGGCGAACAGTCCCCGCGTGTGTACGCGGCCTATAGGTTTTAGGTTGGTAAAAATACTGTATGGCCTACTGTCATTACTGCATGTGTGAGTTTTTAAATATTTTTTCAATCTCTGTCTTTTTAAATCTGATGGCTTAAAAATTTAAATTTTTGTAAGCAATATGTCAAAGTTAATTAACTGAACAATATTTTTACCATTATTTTTGTAGTACTGCCTAAGCAAATAAAAAACAAAAATGTGTGAAGAACTGCTTATGTACCATTTAAAGATGTTGTATAAGATTATATGCAATTTTTTTGTACTGTCCCTGGAGGTTGATTTACTAAAGGAGCAGAAAATGTTCACATTTCCAAGTGACTGTCCACTGAGCTTAATTACCAAGATGAAGCTATGTTCACATAGAATACTTATTCATATGTAAAGGGAATTATTTTTTAAAAAATTAAAGGGAATGCTTTAAAAAAATCAGTTTTTGCTTGTGCATGATTGGTTGATTGAAATGATCAAAGTCTTACCTTCACCTTGTGTGACCATAAACACATATACATGCATAAATAAATCAACCCCTAGTAACAACAATTAGTATGCATTTCTAGAGTCAGGACAGGATTAGGGAGGGGAATTTCCTACTCACCTCCCAAACAACAATAGCTCAAACCCAACCCTACTGCACACAGCATGGAGAAATATTTTGCATGGATTTGCTCATTAATTCATTTTCATTCTATATGGACCAAGCATAGTTAATCCCCAAATAATATGTTCCCAGCAAAATTACATAATTAACATGAACTTCCCCTCCTAAAAATATGTCATGATTGTCTCACAAGATGATTAATGTGTAAGTACGAGTAATCTATTGGTAGCATAGGGTTTCTGTAGATTGTTAACTTCTTGAAACTTCATAAGATTGATTTGAACAATCCTCAGTGCTCCGGTGCAAGGAAACCATGATGGGCCCCCCTAACCCCCCTCCCCTTCCCCCCAAGCCATGGGCTTCCAATTTTGGGAGGGTGACCATGGACATCCTCCCAGAACCCTGCCTCCCATGCATCCCTGATATGTGCATCCGGCGCAATCACAGCAGCTGTTTACCATGTGATCAGCTGATCACATGTAAACAGACTTGCTGGTTATCGCTATCTCTTTCCTACCATGCTGTGTCTGTGTGAGGAAAGGAAAGCAACAAAGTCAGTAAATTGTTTTCACTTATAATCACTGCCCTGATCATCGGTGCAGCCTATCATTGCCACCTTTCAGTGCTCATTAATGCCGCCTATTAGTGCCCATCAATGCTGCCTATCAGTGCTCATCAATGCCACCCATCAGTGCCCATTAATTAGGCCTATAAGTGTCACCTATCATCGCTCATCAATGCTGCCTATCAGTGCTCATCAATGCCACCTATCAATGTTCATCAGTGCCACCTCAATGGTGTCTATCAGTGCCACCTATCAGTTCTCATTGCCTATCAGTACCTTCTTTTAATGCTCATCAATGCCACCCATCAGTGTCACCTATCAGTGCTTATCAATGCTGCCTATCAGTGCTCATCATTGCTGCCTATCAGTGCAGCTTATCAGTGCAGCATATCAGTGATCATCAATGCCACCTATTAGTGCCACCTATCAGTGCTCATCAATGCCACCTACCAGTGCAGCTTATCAGTGCTGCCTATCAGTGCTGCCTATTAGTGTCGCCTATCAATGCTTATCAATGCTGCCTATCAGTGCCCATCAGTGTAGCTTATGAGTGCTGCCTATCAGTGCTCATCAATGCCGCCTATCAGTGCCACCTATCATTGCTTATCAATGTCTCCTACCAGTGCAGCTTATCAGTGCTGCCTATCAGTGCCCATCAGTGCTGCCTATCAGTGCTTATCAATACCGCCTATCAGTGGCACCTATCTTTGCTGTCACCCAGTGCAGTTTATCAGTGCTGTCTATCAGTGCCCCCTATCAGTTCCCATTACTTGGGCAGAGTTACCGCAATTACATCTACCACCCGGGAGGCCCGTCCTGGCCGCGCTGCCTGGCCATTCTTTCCGCCACGGGGAGGGGGGCTTTTACCCGCTGAGTTGAGAAGAGGCTGAGACTCAGAAAGACTGTCTGGACCGCCCCATCCCACCCGCCTATCCAGAGAGAAAGAATGTAGGGAGGCGGGGCGGACACTGAAAAATGAAGTCAGCTGACACCAATTGAGTGAAGGGGAGGGTCTTTCTCTCTCCCCATGAGGAAAGGCATCTCTGGAGGCATTCAAGTAAGTGACTGTCTGACGATTCGAATTGCAGTGCAATCGATCCATCCCAAGTCCTCCACCACCTCTGCTTCTTACTGATCCCATCCCTACCCACCCACCATCACTTCTGCAATAGAGATGATGGGGTGATACGGTAGGGATGAGATCGGTGGTGGATGGGATCAGTAAGAGGCAGAGGTGGTGGTGGGAGAGGATGGCACCAGCACCGCTGCCACCCCCCAAGTACCACCGCTGCCTGCCACCCCCCCAAGTACACCACCGCTGCCACCCCCCCAAGTACCACCGCTGCCACCCCCCAAGTACCGTACACCACCACCACTGCCACCCCCCAAGTACTCCACCACCGCTGCCACCCCCTCAAGTAGTACCGCTGCCACCCCTATCAGTTACTTTGCTGAGTAACTAAATACTTTCCAATGTAGTAACCGAGTTACTAACGCAATTCCTTTTTGGGAGAAGTAATTTGTAACTTAACTAATTACTTTTTTAAAGTAAGATGACCAACACTGCTGATCAGAGTGCCATCCCTAATGGGCAATGATTGCCATCCCTGGTGGGCTCTAGTGGGCTTACCTGGTGGTCAGGGGTGGGCATCCCTGGTGGCCATGGATGGGCATCCCTGGTGGTCCTGGGTAGGCATCCTCGGGGGGGGGCTGCACAGTTACTCAATCATTGCAGACCCCCCCTGTCAGGAGATCAGCCAATCGGCTCTCCTTTACTCCCTTCTATCAGTAGAAGTAAAGCTTATACATGGCTTTTCCTGTTTACACTGTGATCAGCTGGGATTGGACACAGCTGATCACATGGTAAAGAGCCTCCGTCAGAGGCTCTTTACCTAGAGTGGAGATGCGGTGTGTCAGAATGACACACCACACCACTGATCGCTGCACTGCGCATCCCCGCAGACGTGCATTTGTGACTTATTCTGCTGAAAGTCATATGGCGCCTAGTCAGGACAACTGAACCACTTTCCAGCTGCGAGAAGTGGTTAAAGGTCTGGTATAAATTTTGTGAGGGACCCCATACCATTTTTTTTTACCTGTCAGCCACCATCAGTGCCCTTTGTTTTCATTCATGAGTCAGTAAGGAAGATCCAAGGATGGCAGGGATACACCACTGGTTTCCAGGAAGCTGGCAGCTGCCAGCTCTCCAACAGCCAGTGTGAGCAGGAACTGTCATTGCTAAATGTTTCACTTTCAACTGCAGCCAGAGGTTCAGCCATTCTCCAAATATATACATTTAATATTGGAGATGGGTTCAGTCCACATCTGAAACAGAACCCTAAGAATCAGCAAACTTATGATCAGATTTTCGACAGTGTGAAATGAGCTGAAAATAAACTTTGCTCAGTGAAAACATTCAATTATTTGAGTAGCAAGCTCTATTTTTTTTAAATTCCCCTACATATGATTGGATGTTGGAAGTACCAACTTTATCTAACTTTTTAATTTAGTAAGGGTCAATTAAGACTCTCCTGCACACAGCAATACACGTTTTCGAGCATTAGGCACAATATGACCCATGCACTAAAACATGTGCTGATGTGCATTATGATGTGCATTGATATTCAATAAAAAGTGCTGAAATTGTATGGCAAAGCATGTTGAAGCATATTGAGATGTGTTTTGATGATGTCCACTTGTGATGAAACTGGTTAGGCAAAGCTTCTGACTTCATCATATAGCAATGCTACGGACCTGAATAT
The DNA here is from genome assembly GCF_037356315.1 of Lithobates pipiens. Lineage (NCBI taxonomy): Eukaryota > Metazoa > Chordata > Amphibia > Anura > Ranidae > Lithobates > Lithobates pipiens. The sequence continues at coordinate 326,572,483 of NW_027507748.1, forward strand.
TTTGTGCCTACACAGAGCTCTTTTATGCATCACAGATGTGAGTTGTTGTTTTTTTTATCTCTCTTACCAATAAATTATAATTATACAGATCTACTTTATTGGGAGAATTCTTTTGTCTTTGTTTCCATGCTAAACATTCAATAACATATGGATATCTGAAAGAGCTGTAGGATTTGGATGATATGTTACTCCTGATAGGGGACCATGTACTCCTCTAAGTGCTGTTTAGCCACTCATATATGGGGTCAACACCTCTGAATCACGGATCCGCTTTGGAATTGTTTTTCTTAAATTGATCAGATACAAATCTTGTGTGTATGGGACACTTTAGTGAATTACAGTATGTTAATAATAGTTTTTTGCACAATTCAGAGTTGTATCATGGACATTTACATCACATTATCCTATCTGCAGTTTTAGTTTGTAATTTGGTTGATTTTTCTAGGAATGTTCATTTTAAAAAGCACCTGTCATTTTTTCCAATTCAATTTTTTTAATGAATTTTATGTACATGCTTTTTGATGGGTTTCAATTGATTTTAATGGAAAACACATCAGTAGGAAAAACGTCTAGGTGTAAATAGGGTACTTAGAAAGTGACTAGTTTTCTTTCCATATTTGTTCAATCCATCAGTCAATCATAGACACTGGTGTGTTTTAGTGTTTTTTTAGACTATGTCACTTACTATTTATTCATTTCAAGAGAGCAAAACTTTGCTTTTAGCTAGAATGGCTAAACTTTCTCATTTCCAACTTTGAATCAAATGGTCCCTTTTGGGAATTTCAGATCTAGACAATACTACTTTGGAATAAACATTTAGAAATACCCTTTATAATACTGTAATATCTATAATCATGGCATAAAGGACATCTTGAAGTCAAGATGTTTTAAGAAACTACTGTAAATGAAATATTGATCATTACAAAGAAATACTGACAGTGTCATCATGAGTACTTGATTAATTGAAGCTTATGTAATATACTACCATGCAGTATCTAACACCAGCAGAAAAAAAAATATATACTCTAGAATACCACGCATTTAAGTGCAGTCTTTACACAAAATAAACGATTATTTGGAGAATATATACTAGGGTCACAAAAACACTGCTAAATGTATATTTTTGTAGATATTAGACATATGCAATTAATTTTGTTATGAATCGAAATTCGGACAAACATTTTGTTATTTGGAGATTCCGATTTATTTTAATCTCAGAATAGCAACAAATTTCAGAAATTCTGAAATACGTTATAACAAAACAAAGAATTCATCCATATGCATTTGTTTCATTTGGATGACATGATGTGATAGTTTGGGCCTTTTGTTAATGTTTGAAGGATCCAAAATAACAAAACAACATAACGAATGAATTGTTTGGGATCCATTTCATTTTTTTGCATTAACATTTTTCCTTATTTAAAAAAAAAATGCACTACATATAAAATAGAAAAATATTGCAATATATACAGTAATGTAAAAAGTGAAATGCTATAAGATGATTTCTGCTTATTGTGGTTGAGTTGGAAGGAGGACCCTGGTGAGTCCCTTAATCATAACATAATGAATGAACCTGAAATTTATTTTGTTCCATTCATTACTTTCGGATGCATGCGACTCTAGTCGATATCGTCCAATCAGGTCATTACATTTCTCTTTGTGGGTTGGACAAGCAGGGATGGCTCTGAGTGCATATGTATTCTCCCAAAATAACAAATTACCATGTTAAAATGAATAAAGCCAATCTTCCAAAATATATATAAGGAATATACTAAACAAATAGGAATATACAAAAAAAATACCGGAAACAAATATGACGAACAAAAATGATTTACTTAACAAATGAATCCAAGACAAAATGAAACAAATTTTTCTGTCATGCACATCTCTAGTAGATAGATATCATGCTTTCTTCTGAAAAAAAAAGGCCATTATAGTAGAGGTAAGCAGTGAAAGCCCTTGTGAAGGAGCCCACTAATTTCACTGAACACAGGGGTTTAAGCCTCTTTTATTTTGCCTACTACTACCATAAAAGGAAAAAATCCATGAAATTTAATCTGTAGCCAAAACAAAATATGATAAGCAGCAGCCATGACACATTCTATGGTGATTGGAATAAGGTGACTCCACTACTTGTGTTGATATAAATGTTGGGGTATAGTTCTGACACTCTTTGGAATTGAAGAAATTATTTGGATAAACAACAAAATGTAGTCATGTATTCAGTATTATAGAACAAGTCCAACCGATTGTGACTAACTACTGCTAGCTATACCATGGATAACTAAAACTTATTTGTAGCCCCTGAAAGGGTAGAACACCTTTGAATATTCTTTTGAGAGTTTTTTCCCTGGATATCCAACATTAAATTTCAAACATTTTAAACAAAATTGGCAATGATTTGCAGAAAAAAATGAAAAAAATGAAAAAAATGAAACTAGGGGCATATCAGTGCCCCTGGATGGGATCTATGATTCCACTTTTTGATATATGAGCAATTCCATGTGAAAGGCAAAATTGATTAAGCTGCAAATAATAAGCCATGTGCATGTCACCAAAATGGAACACTGTCTGTGTCTGAGGGAGAATATCCCCCCTTTCCCGAAGTCTCCACTCGATGGTAGAAGCTGAAGATTGAAAGCCTTAGAGAATTCATATGGAAAAACCTGCTTTAGCAGTTTTTGCTTCATTACACTGAAATTCAGAAAGACATAATCCATTCCACATTAGCCAAAGTAGCAGCTTTAACCGCCTCATCCACCATCATTTCCCTTTGCTGCAACATCAGTCAGTCTTTTTTGAGCAGCACGCTTAACAATGGAAAATATGGTGGCAATAAAATTACCTCCAGGAGGTCATTAACTTCCTGAGCAATTGAAATATAGTTGCCTGAGAAAGTTAGAAACCCCCTTGCCCACCACAAGTGGAAAAAATGATGGGGCAAAACTTACCAGCATACCAGGAGGGTCTCATTTCAAAGAAGTTAGAAAGGTGAGAAAAATTGCACAGAAACTTGAGAACAATTATGTTCCGTGTTTGCCTCCCTTTTTGGGAGTGGTTCAGGTATCAAAAAAGCTGTACTAACCACATTGCATCTCAGATAGTCCAGACTGGAAGATTCCAAGAGAGCAAGCTCATACTTTTTCATTCTAGTTGCAGACAGGTGATTTATTTTTTTCTTCAACCTTTACTGCAATGGTAGCACTAGTGTCACAGGACCCAGCTGAAAGCTAAAGTGGACAAGGGGGAGTTTTTTCCCCATGTTTTTCCACTCACAGATTTTGGGACTGGAAGACTCAAACAAAAGGTCATGGCAGAAAGGTTACATGTTCATTGTCAACAATTAAGGAGAATAGTTCCACACTATGGGAAATAAATATAAATAAATATATATATAGCTGCGGCCCCCACTGGCCACACCTGATGGCGTCACTCTGACGAAATGCGTAGTACAGAGCTTCACATCACATTGGGGTCCATGGAGTGCATTGCTTGTTATTAATTGTACTGTTTTTTATTTTATTTATTGCATTGTGAGCACTATGCATTACTAGTTATAAGTACTATTGAACTTTATTTCACTCAATAATAGGAAGGAATTTCACTTTAAGAAAACACTTTCAGCTATAATTTTGGTATAATAATAGAGACTGTGTCACAACACATTAAAGGTACCATCCTAACTCCTAACAAAGCAGCGCTATATCCACTCCCTACTTTATTTTAGTTTTCATTGGCAACAATTGCCCACCAACCCTGAGAAATTTATCAAGCTGTTTTGGTTCTCAGGCAGAGAGGCTCTAATGCCTTGTACACATGGTCGGACATTCCGACCACAAAATGCGTCTGATTTTTTCTGACAGATTTTGTCCGAAACTGGTGTTGCATACACATGGTCGGACAAAGTTGTCGGAAAATCCAATTGTTCAGAATGTGGTGACATTCGTTGCATACAACAAGACTACGTAGAGGCTAGTAGCCAATAGCTTTGGTCTCTTAATTTAATCGGAGCATGTGTGGCACTTTGTCAGTCGGAATTCTCTATAAATGATCGGAAAAAGTCAGATCGGATTTTTTTGACGGAATTTTCAACGGAAAAAGTCCGATAGAGCCCACACATGATCGGATTTTCCGACAATATAATCCGATCAGACCTTTTCCGTCTGAATTTCCATCCGTGTGTACAGGGCATAAGAATGGCATGTAGAAGGGTGCACCTTTGTGGAAGCTGCTGTGGTCATGTTGAGTTGTGGTGACAATTGTGAGCATGAGACAGCAATCTGTAGATCACCCATTTACGTGCTAATTAGTGCCAGACGTAAACACAGTGATTGTGTAATGGTGCTAAGGGAACTTTACAGAGGACTGACTTGCCTTCTGTATTGGGCTCCCAGTGGCCATTTTAAGGGGTTCAGTATCTAATTGGGCACTGAGCTTTATCAAGATTTGGAAAGCCATTTGGACCCAAAGAAGTGAAATGTAACCCTTGCTGGGTCAGTCTGGTGTGATGAGCTACTAGATAGAGACTGTAGATATGCTTGAACTACAGCAGCTAAAACAAGGAGAGCTTCCTGGCATGTAGAGACAGTATAGAGTCAGGCAGATTATCCTTGCATACTGCTGCTCACTTGGGGGAAGCATCGTGCACCAGCCTTTAACTGGTTTGATACATTTGTGCATCCAATATTGCCACAGAACCCTATTGTAAGGTTGGAGAAAGATTTCAAAAGCTGCGCTACAACCCCTGTTAGCTAACCAAACCAATATAAATTAATAACTAAATGAATAAGTGAATGCTTGATATGCACATAAATAAATGAATAAATAAATAAATATATGATACATAAATAGGTGAATTACATTAATCCCATATAAATTAATTAAGCAGAAAATCATAAATCACAATTCATCAGCTTGAAGAAAACCAGAGCTTATAAAATAAAGTCCTCTATATATGTTCCTGTAAGGACACCAAGGTGAATCCACACGAAACAGCAAACCAGTGCCCGTCACCGAGAAGTGGATGCGCTTAACAGATGGAAATCAAAATACAGCCTTAATAGTAAATCATCTGTGTCTTTCTCCATACATCAGATGCTCATGGATCAGCTATCCCCAGTGTGTAGCGGCATCACACAAATAACTCCCACGATCGGCAATCCAAAATACCACGATCCCCGCTCACACCGCTCTCTCTCTCTTCCCAGGGCCGGGCGCAGCTTTTGAAATCTTTCTCCAGTCTATTTTAGTGTGTGCATCCCACTTAGAGCTGCAGCCTTTATTTAGGTTTTATTTATTTATTTTTATTTGTTCACACCTGAGCACAGTTCATTTTTTATTTTCTTATGGTAAGGTTACTTTATTCCAGCTAAAGGGATCGGTTTAAGAATCCCCTTAGCTGGAATAAAGAAACCCTAAAGCACACTGAAATTTCTGCATACTGATTGCCGTGCTACAGAACTGTAAATTGCTTTATTGTACATGTGGATACTTGGGATTATTACGACATTGCTGTTCTGTTTACTATTCATTATATAAAAGCTGTAAATTCCCAGAAATTGTTGTCTCATGTGGTTCCTTTGAGTTACTGCCACCTAGTTAGCCCCGTCCACAGGCAGATACTTTTTCAGTAGTAAGATATTTTGTTCTTGCAGAAATACATAGACCCTGGAAAATGTAACTTTTAAGGAAATGTCCTACTGCCAGATTCATAGAGAAACATAGAAAGTCTTTAGTAGCTATCCTTCACACAACTGCTGAGCCACAGGCCAATAACAGGTCATCAATCTACTGCAAAAGAACACTTCCTTCAGGTGCTTTCTAGACATGTCAAGTTTTAAGAAGTGCTTGAGAAATCTCAGTGGGACTAGGTGTAAATCCCTGTCATAATAAAGCCCCAGTTGTTTGCTTCTAATGCCACTTACACACAACCGCACTTTTCAACAGCCAAGGTCCGACCGAGCAAATCTGTCAGACAATTCGATCATGTGTGGGCTCCATCAGACCTTTTCTGTTCAAAAATCTGACGGACTTTAGAAATAGAACATGTTTCAAATTGTTTCCCCGGAACTCCGCCGTACCCAGTTCCTATCGAGAAATCTGCTTATATGTATACTAGTCCGACGCATGAAAACCGACGCTAGGGCAGCTATTGGCTACTGGCTATGAACTTCCTTATTATAGTCCGGTCGTACGTAATCACATTTGAATCCGTCGGTGTGATTGTGGGTGGCCAAGCCCGGTCATTCGAAAAAGTCAGTCGGAATTCCACCGAAAGTCCTTTGGGAAGACTGTCGGACCTAGTCAGACGAAAAGTCCGGGTGTTGTGTACGCGGCATTAGGGTAAAGGCAAAAAAATAGTAACACTCTGGGTACTCTGACCAGAGTACTTTGTGCCAAATCATACAAAGGAATAATTGACTTTAGTAAATAAACAAAAAATTCAAGCTCTATCCCTCCAGGGAGTTAACAATGTATAAATTTAACTTACACCGGAGATAGATCTCCACCCAGCAAATTACTAGGTACTTTGTCACTTAAAAGAAATTAAGCTTGAGTATTCAGTAGACCAATCTTTACCATTATAGTGGTTGTAAACCCACTTTAAAAAAAAAATAACACCTGCAAGACAAAGGCATAATGAGCTTGTATGCATAGCATACTAGCTCATTATGTAACACTCACCTGAGATCAAAGCCGTCGCTGCATTGCCCATACACCGCTCCGGCAGCCAACATCACTCCGGGGGTTACTTCCGGGTATCGCGGCTCCGGTGCTGTGATTGGCCGGAGCCGTGATGATGTCACTCCTGTGCATGCGTACGGTAATGGCACACTCACTTCAGGTTGTGTCAGTGCGCATGTGCCGATGACGTGGGCACATGCAAATACAGGGGATATCTCCTAAACAGTGCAGGCTTAGGAGATATCTTGGGTAGCTACAGTTAAGCCTTATTATAGGCTTTCCTGTAGCACAAAGTGGTCTGTAAACGTTTACAACCACTGTAAGGGCTGTATCGTAGACACTTTGTATGCTTTATCCCATGGCAGGGACCTGTTTCTCAGTGAAAGGAAAGTCAGGAGTTGGAAAGGAGGTTTAAAAACCACTTTGAGCAGCCCCTGTGTCAATTATGTCAATGCCATTTAAGTTCATAAAGTTCATAAAGTTACAATTAGCCTAACACCTAGGTTACACAGATCGTGACTTTGAAATCGTGCTACTTCACTTGAAGTAGCACAATTTCAAAGTAGTGTTACTTCAGGTGCTACTTGGAGGACATCTGTGCGACTTCATACACAGATATCTATGCAAGTCGGACCTGAACTTGCAAAAAGTAGTGCAGGAACTGTGATGCAGACAATGGGGTGCGACTTGTCATGCTGTTTGAAACTGTCAAATTGTATGACAGGTTGCACTGGTGTTACCGGGGTCTTATAATAACATTAAACAAAAACATTTATAAACAGTTAAACAATAAATTCTCAAGATCCTATAACTTTGACTGAGGCTCACAGCACATAAAAGAAGAACCAGATCAAATTAAATTAACAGATAATTGATCCAAAGTATATCTGAATAATTAATTAACCACTTGTTGGCCGCCCTGTAGTAGTTTTACGGCTATAGGGCGGCAGCTGTGTGCCTCATCACTTATATATATATGTGATCCAGCATTTTCGGGTAGTGAATGCGTGCCGCCAGTGGCTCGCTCCCACTGTGATAATACACAGTGATAGCCGATCTGCGGGTATCGCAGACTCGATTTCCGCCAGAACCCGCCAATCATTCGGTACACAGGCAGAACAGCAGTCTGCCTATGCAAACAAGGCAGATTGCCTTCCTGTCAGTATCAAAGGCATGGATCCTGTGTTCCTGCAAAGCAGGGACATGGATCCATGCCTTTCCCTAGTAAAAGCACCTCTCACATAGCACACAAACACTAACTAGGAACATAGTTAACCCTTTAATCGCCGCTAATGTTACCTCCTTCCCAGCCAGCATCATTGACACTGATGTTAACTCCTTCCCAGCCAGTGACAGTGACAGTGCATTTTTTTTAGCACTGATCACCGTACTAGTGTCACTGGTTCCCAAAAAATGATCAAAAGTGTCAGTGTCTGATTTCTCTGCCGCAATATCGCAGTCCCACTAAAAGTGGCTAATCGCCACCATTACTAGTAAAAAATAAATAAATTAATATAAATTACAAAAATATGTCTTATAGTTTGCAGGCACTATAACTTTTGCACAAGGCAATCTATATATATGCTTATTGGGAATTTTTTTTACCAAAAATATATAGCAGAATACATATTCACCTAAATTGATAAAGAAATTAGATTTTAAATTTTTTTTATTGGATGTGTTTTATAACAGAAAGTTAAAAATATTGTTATTTTTCAAAATTGTTGGTCTTTTTTTGTTTAAAGCGCAAAAAATAAAAACCGCAGAGGTGATCAAATACCACCAAAAGACAGCTCTATTTGTAGGAAAAAATGACATACATTTTATTTGGGTACATTGTCACACAACTGCACAATTATTAGCTAAAATAACAGTGCTGTATCGCAAAAAATGGCCTGGTCTTTTTACCGCCTTCCTGACCAGAGCACTTTTTACAATTTCACACTGCGTCGCTTTAACTGGTAATTGCACGGTAATGCAATGCTGTACCCCAAAAAAAATTGCGTGCTTTTTTTCCCACAAATAGAGCTTTCTTTTGGTGGCATTTGATTACCTCTGTGGTTTTTATTGTTTGTGCTATAAACAAAAAAAACAGCATCAATTTTAAAAAAAATATATAATAAATACCCCCAAAAATGTTTTTAAAAAACAAACTTCTTCATCAGTTTAGGCCAATATGTATTCTTCTACATATTTTTGGTAAAAAAATCGCAATAAGCCTATATTGATTGGTTTGCGCAAAGGTTATAGCATCTGCAAACTATGGGAAATGCGTGACCGGGAGGACATCATATGATGTCCACTTGGGATGGGAAAACTCCCTCTTGCCATTATTTGACTTACATTAAAATACCTAGCAACATTTGTGAGATTGTTTTCACCAATATCATATGAATGATCACTGATCACTGAGCTGATTCCTTAATCTTCGTGTAGTCCTACCCATACATTGAACCTGATATTAACTATAAGTGAAGAAATACATTAGATAAAAGCCATTGCAGATAATGGGGAACCACTTATTGATGGCTACAGGTATAGCTTACATCCTTTCTTTATACATGCACAGCAGGGACAGCTATTTATAATTGCCATTAAATGTAGCCAGACTTCTTTAAATGCCTTCTCAGTCTTATAATATATTTGATTTGTTGCAGGCTGGCTGGTAAGTGAGCTGGGAATTGTTATTTGGTGTTTTATGAAATACATCGCCCTTCCATGTTTTCTTTGCTGCAGAGGTCAGTTATAGAGTGGGCTCTTTGCCATTTGTTTGTGCTGTTATTTAATTGTTAGTTAGGACTGCAGTACACTGGGGTGCTGTGAAGTGGCCCTGCAGCGTATGTATATTGTTTCAAATGTGTGCAACCTAAACCCCTGGTTTTAATGTGAACTGTTAGACAGGACAATTTTGTTTTAAAAATGGAGAGGAGAAACAGGATTTTTACAGTGCTTTACAAATAATAATAAAAACCAATATAAAAATATAAAAATTTTAATGAGAATATAGTTAAAAAATAGAGAGAGCCACTTAGTTCACTAATAATGAACAGTTAGTGATAGAGGTGGTCAATAGGCGAATATTCAAACTTTGACAGAAGTTGTTTTTTCGTATATTAACCCGACATATTTCGCGTTAGCTTCATCAGGGGATGTACGAATCAGAAAAATGAAAGAAACGATACAAAAATAAAAACAAAACAGTGGATTAATTACAGAATTTACAAAACATAAGTACCTTACAGTATACAAAAGGACACATCTATCCCCTGCCAATGCCTGCCCCCTGAAAAAAGAGGGTGAACCTACTGCGCCAGACCTCCTAAAAGCAACCACTGCCAATCAATCCAAGTGAAGGGGCTCTGTGCCGCTACAGAAGGCACACAAGGAGACCAGGCTGCAAGTGCATGAGAAAGAAGGATTGAGTGTGAAAGTATGGTGAGAAAAAAAATCTAGATGTCAGATGTACATACCCTGTTTCCCCAAAAATAAGACCTAGAGTGATTGTCGGTGATGGCTGCAATATAAGCCCTACCCCCCCAAATAAGCTCTAGTTAAAGTACTTGTAGGTCTTATTTTCAGGGTAGGGCTTATAGTGGAAAAAAAAAAATTTTTTTCATATTGGTGAATACACACTTAAAATAAATAAATTCAGAGCATGGGATGGAGGGTGTCTGAGATGTGAAAAAAGTATATATGAATCCAATGAGAATATACAGAATACATCTAAAGAAAGAAAAATGGAAAATGAATAGGGCATACAGTATGTGTTTATATATATATATATATATATATATATATATACAGAAGCAGAGAAAAAAGGGAAAGGGAGATACAGTATACAGAAAAAAAAAATAAATGAGATATCTCATAATCATATATATTAATTGCTTAGATCAGGGGTCTCCAAACTGTGGCCCGGGGGCCAGATGTGGCCCTTGGTGCACTCTTCCTTCCATTGAAACAAGACACTATTCCTCCCTTTGACACCAACAAACCAAAAATGGGGTAATATTCCGGCTACTGACATCAGCATTTCTCCCATTGACATCAACAATGAGGCACTATTGCTCAAATTGACACCAAAAATGAGGCACTATTAATCCCACTGACACCAAAGAAGGGGGGGGGGGCTAATTTCTCCCACTGACACCAACAATATTCCACTATTCCTCTCATTGAAACCAATGATGCATTATTCCTCAAACTGGCACCAACAATGGGGCACTATTGACCTTACTGACACCAATGATGGGGCAATACTCCTTTCACTGACACCAATGATATGGCACTATTAATCTCATTTACACCAATAGTGAGGCACTATTCCTTTAACTGACACCAACAATAGGGCACTATTTCCCCCACTGACACAAACGATGGGGCACTATATCTCCCCTAATATCAAAGATGCATTGTTTTTCCCAATGAACCCAGGACAATTTCTACTCCTACTGGCCATAAACTGGCCCCCCTAAAGTTTGAAGGACATTAAACTGGCCCTTTGTTTAGAAAGTTTGCAGACCCCTGGCTTAGATTATAAAAAGGAATAATCCAAGTAGAATATACTCAAAAATGAGAGAAAAAAAACGAGGGCGCAGATGGAAATTATTTAAACCAATAAACTAGGAATAAATAGTAATGAAACTATCAGCAATATAATCAGGGTATGCATCCAAGGTAAACAGGGATGCAAGGGACAAATGTCTCACTATAATCAAGGGGATTATTAACATAATAAAAGTCATAAAGGGAAGAAAGAAACTTATAATGTGTTTGAAAAAAAAGGAAGGAAAAAGAAAAAAAATCCAGGAATGAACATGTAGAATAACCGTATGAAGAGGCCATAATAAAAAACAATATATGACATGAATGAATGAAAATAAATTCAATAAGGTAGGGAATAATGAGCTATGCCAATAAAATGGTATACAGATTAGGCAAAAATAAAACCAAAGGAGTGAAAAAAAACTAACTATGGCAAGATGAAAAGTCAAAGTGCCTGGTGAAATTTGTGTGAAAAGATAGTACCTGTAGTACGAAAGTACACTGTAGAAGCCGCCCTCTGTTTCTGGCGGATGTATGGCCCAAGATACCAGCTTAAATGCGCCTTCCATCTAGTCGGCATCTGATGTCACCAACCAGATGCGGAGGTGATGATGCCCATGCACAAGAGTCCCAGCTAGGCTCCCAAACTAGAGTACCCATCCCCCCACCAATCCAAACACCAGAGAAGAGGGGCGGAGAACGGGAGACAACTCCAGAAGCCAGATGGCATGAGAGTGGAGGGAGGGAGAATACACCCAAAAGGCAAAACCCCACCGAATGGAACCACAAGGGCAGGGCAGAGGCTTGAAACGGGCGCCAAAGTGGGGGAAACCCCCCTTTGGCTCCCTGGGTGTCCATATGGCTGCAAATATGGCCCAAATCACAAAAAGGGCAAGAGTGGACCCACCAGGTAGGGGAAAGGTCAGGCATGGCAGAGGCACTGACCATAAGTCCGGGACTGGTGACCACCTACCATCAACCCGTAGGTCAAGAGGGCAAGCATGGCAGAAGAACATGCATATGGAATAATAAATAAAATGCAATAATAAATACAAATAAAGAATAAAGACAGAACATCATTTATTATACAATAGAAAACAAATATAAATAACCTACAGTCACATGCAGTAAATAGAGAATGATAATACAAAAATAAACATAAAATTATATAGGGAAAGGGGGGGAAAGAAGGAAAGGCAAGGGAATGACCGACAAGGAGTGGGAAGGGAAATGGGGAAAATTACAAAGGAAATAAGGGAAAACTAGTGTCCCACAGGTGTGGGGAAGTGAAAATCAGATCATCATAAGAACAACTTAAAACTCAAATTTTCATTAAAGCCAGGAAACTCAGTAGCCTTCAAGGTAGCCTTCAAGGTGTAAATCCAGCGTAAATCCTCAAGTGTTTGATCTACACTGCCACCTCTTATATACAGTGGAATATGCTCCAGAGCCATAAGCTTAATCATATTAGCTTTGAATTGAGGATAAATTCCTACATGCCTACTGATGGCTGTTTCCATATTGCTTTTCCAGGTTTGATGTGATCTCTAATACGTTTTGGACGTTTTGTTTTTCCGATATAGAACCAGCCACAAAGACAGCCAAATAAACTACCCCTGGGGTTTGGCAATTAACTCTGTATTTAACAGAGTGAGTGCGACCTCTGGCTTTTACACTGGAGTGAATGGAGAAGCTGTTTTAGGGAGTTTTTCAGGTGCTATTTTTAATGCTATAGCGCCTGCAAAATGCCCCAGTGTGAAAGGGTTATAACAGTTTCAGATTTTTGTGGGGGTTTGGAGGAAAAAAATTTAAGAATTTCTGTCCTTTTGTATTACTCAATTGTAGGCTTTTTTTAGGCAAACATCTCTGGAAGCTTTTTTGAAGTCTTCTTCCTTACTACAGTTCTGTTTTTTTCGTAAGTATTGACTTTAGGGAATACTCTTAAGTATTGGCTCGGGGTGTGAGCTCTCAGCGTGCAAAATTGTTTTGCCAGCTGATGGCTTTTTGTAGAGGGAGCAGTTTATCCTTCCATCTTTGTCCAAAGATATCTCCAGATCTAAAAAATGAATTTTCATTTTATTACAGTTCATTCTGAAATTGATATTGAAATCATTAATAGAGATTATTTGCAGGAATTGCCCAAGTTCAGCCTCAGTACCATACCAAAAAAGGAATACATCATCCATGTAATGTTACCATGATATAATGTGGTCCAAAAGACCAACAAGATCATCACGACAGAATAGATCCCTTTCCCACCCCCCCAGGTACAGGTTGGCATACGATGGGGCACACTTGGTTCCCATCGCAACCCCCTGCACCTGGAGGTACTGAAAAGTGCCAAACATAAATACATTATGTCTAAGACTAAAACTCAACCGATCTATAACAAAAGAACTGTAGTTGTGGAAGGAGGGTCCCCTTTCATGTAAATGGTTTATGACAACATCCAGTCCCTTATCATGGCGGGGGGGGGGGGGGTGGTGTTTTTAGGCTTTTTATATCCAAGGCAACAAGCCATGTATTCTTGGGGAGGTAAATACCTTCACTCGTTTTCAACAAGTCTATAGTATCTTTGATATAGGAAAAGAGGGATGTCACATGCAGGTACAGATAATTGTCAACTTAGTAACTAGCATTTTAAGTCAATCTGGCACTGGCAGATATTATGGGATGGCCGGGTGGTTGAGTTTTTGACTTGTGTATTTTCGGTAAAGCATAAAACGTTGGTGTTTTTGGATCTTAAATGTTTAAAAAACTCCAAGTGTTCTTTTCTATAATGCCCTGTTGATATGCTCTAAGGATTATAGTATGATATTCAGTACAAAAGTTTTCTAATACTGTTTTGTAAATAGGTCGGTACCTACACATAGTTTCATAATCTTGGATGTTCATAATCACGGAATTTCCCCCTTTATCAGCAGGGTTAATGATTATTTCTGAGTTGATCTGTAATGAATTAATAGACTGTTTCTGTATCTGTGAAAGGTTGGAGTTTCTTTGAGGTTTTAAGTTTAAATCTTCAATGGCTTTAGTTGTTTGCTGAACAAAGATCCAGATCATAGTGCTAGTGTTCAGCAGGTGAAACTATTTTAGATTTTGGTTTTGAAGGATGGGGGGGGTGGACACACCGGCGGCAGACACCCTGGGTGGAGAAGCCAACCAAGGGGCATCAGTGTCATCAGTGTGTCCCTCCTCCCACAGATCTATCAAATCCTCCAGTGCCTGACTCTCATCCATAGTTCCTTGAAAATATGAAAGATCATATTGAAATAAAAGATCAGTATTGGGTTTGTCATATAGTACCTTGTACAGCAATCTTCGGGCAAAAAGATGTAAATCTTTTATTGGGTGAAATGTATCCATTTGTGAATCAGAACAGAAAGTTAAACCAAGCTTTAATACTTGTGTATTTTCATCAGACAGTGAATAGGAAGAAAGATTAATAATTTCTAATTCTGTGTCATTGTCACATTTTGGAGCTGAATGTCTAGACCCTAAGTTTGGGTCAGATCCTGGTCTTTCCCTAAAAAAATAGGAGCCAGCCTTGTATCAGCTGGTGTAGGGCTACCTACAGAAGGAGCAAAAATTTCCAGGTTACTAACCTTAGTGGTAGTGTTAAAAGGTATAGCTGGTTCAGAGACCATGATAGGAAGTGTGGTTAGAGTGAGAGGCCAATGGACGTGGACCATGTGAAGACCATGGTGACGGATGAAACATCAAAGTTATACATGAAGGCATTAATTGTGACCAAATGGTAGGACGGTGCCAAGTTGGTGTTGTAAAGATTCGGTAGAGGCTACATCAGGGTTTCCTTTTTTTGTTTTTTGGGGAGTCTGTTGTCTGAGAGATCCCAATATATAGTGTATTGACTGGAAGGTAGGGAAGAAGCAGAAGATAAATTTGGTACGACTTCATCAATTTTAGTTTTTCTAGAGTGGGTTTGTTTATTAAAGGATCTAGTAGTAAAATTTTGATTATATTTATAGGCAAATCCATCGCCATGGGCATTGCTATCACATAAAAATTGGTTGTCCTTGCTGCAAATAATACCCGTGGTGTATTCCTCAATAGGCTCTCTAAGTTCCTGTTCCCTTTTCTTAAAACTAGCACTGGTAAGAATACAACAGTGGTCAGCATAGCATTTTTGTATTTGTTCATCTATATTAGCTAATTCTCGTTCATACTGAGTACACAATATGGAGATCATTCTGAAAGAACAAGTCTGCAGATTGTGTTCCCAAGTCTGTTTGAGAGACTCGTCAATCTTTCTCAGATTGGGAAAAATTTGGATCCTTAATCCCCAGGGTGATCTATGATTTTCAGTATATTTCTAAATTATTTTTTTCCCAGAATATTCTAGCTTTCTTTTCCAGAAGGCACTGCATTCTGAGAAAAGCTCAATCCAAATCTATCTCCAAAAATTCTCCAGAATTACATGATTCTTGGGCTTTGGTCATAATGCCCTCCCAATCCTCCCCACAGAAGGTAGCCATGGCTATAGGGAACTAAACAACAAGAACACAACAGAATAGACTTACTTAATCACAAGAACACGATGTGTATGAGTATGGGAAAAAAGAGAGGAACAACATATCATGTACATAGTAACATGAACTTTAATTACAACAAGGTAAATAATTATAATTGGTTTGTCATTATAATATGTAATATTTTATAAAGTAGGGAGAAACAGGATATTTTTTGTGTTCCCCAAAAGTCAGACGCAGGAGAATGTGTCCTTGCTGCAGAGTAGAAATGGGCCGAACACCCCCCCGGTTCGGTTCGCACCAGAACATACCAAACAGGCAAAACATTTGGCAGAACACACGAACATCATTAAAGTCTATGGGATACGAACATGAATAATCAAAAGTGCTAATTTTAAAGGCTTATATGCAAGTTATTGTCATAAAAATGTTTGGGGACCCGGGTCCTGCCCCAGGAGACATGTATCAATGCAAAAAAAGTTTTAAAAACTGCAATTTTTTGGGGAGCAGTGATTTTAATAATGCTTAAAGTGAAACAATAAAAGGAGGGGAGGCGCTCTCTCGTCCCCCCTCTTTTGCTGCGGCCTGCCAGGATGCATGCTTGGATAAGGGTCTGTTATGGGTTTTTGGGGGGACCCCCACTCCATTTTTTTTCATTTTGGCACCGGGTTCCCCTTAAAAACCATACCAGACCTGAAGGGCCTGGTAATGGACTGTGGGGGATCCCTTTGCCGTTTTTTCAATGACTTTTATGTGTATTGCCTGGACCGACAATTGATTATAGCCACTAGTACGTTTAAATTACTTTTTTTGCTTTAGAAATGCCATTTTGTGCAGGGAAAAATGCACCACTTTACAGGCATACTATAGACACCCCCCAGGTATGAATTTTAAAGGACTATTTCACTTTTATTGTTTCACTTTAGCATTATTAAAATCACTTCTCCCAATAAAACGGCCGTTTAAAAAAAAATCATTTCATTGATACATGTCCCCTGGGCCAAGACCCGGGACCCCATACACTTTTTATGACAATAACATGCATATAAGCCTTTAAAATTAACACTTTTGATTTTTCATGTTAATGTCCCATAGACTTTAACGGTGTTTCAAATTTTCCCCCGAACACCGCATATTGTTCAGTGTTCGCACAAACCAAACCAACCAAAGTCTGGCCCGAACTTATGCTCGGACCGAAACGTTCGCCCATTCCTACTGCAGAGGCCAGCAATAGGCTGGGGTGATTGCCATTTGTTTGTACTGTGAGTCTTATAATATCACTTTTTTTAATTTCTGAATAAATCATATTGTTTGACAGTACCAGCAGATATCGCTCAACAACCCTCCTCACTCTTTTGTATTCAAAACTGTATTCGGTAGAAAAATTACATTGCTATCTTTTTTCTTACATCTTTGTTTATCTTTTAATAACTCCTTCCTATCTTATTTTTGAAGTGTCATAAGCTATATTCAAAATTGGCCTGGAATAACATTGTTTCCAAATCTGTCACACATTATCTTAGCCTCCATTTTAACTTTATCCTATACTAGTACAAATCCTATGTCGTCTAGTAAATTGTCCCACAAGGATCTTTTTAATTAAGTGTCTAGAATGTCTTGAGTCTGCAGGTATTTTTTGAAACAGGGAAAGTCTAATTAAACAAAACCCTTTTATCCTCTTAAATACCAAAAAAAAATAGATAACTTATTTTTCAAGTTACTAATTAAGGTTTAATTTATTGTCCTTTTAATTGGCTAAAAAAGCTGACACATTATTGAGTGCCTCTGTGGGCAAGGCCTACTCACCCTATACGTGGGGGTACCTTTACCACATATGCATGCTCATCAATGCCATTGCCGGGGACCAGGTGGGGCTGCGTTCATGTTAAAGTCAACATTATGGCAGTACCCCAGTTTAGAGATGAGCTGTACACTGTGTACAGTAGTTAAATGTACAGAGTCCATCTGTAAACGTCAGAGGCAGCTCTCGGCTTTGTGAGACCTTAGGCCAGTGATGCCAACCTTGGCTCCCCAGATGTTTTGGAACTACATTTCCCATGATGCTCAGCTACAATGCAGAGTGCATGAGCATGATGGGAAATGTCATTCCAAAACATCTGGGTGCCAAGGTCTGCCATCACTGCCTTAGGCAAATCTTAGACATTAAGAGCCTCACTCACTTCCACAATGGGAAAAATAATTCAAGAAATAGAAATTAACTGTATAAATTGCATGTATTAAAAGCCTTAAATCCTATGAACTAAGAATTCACAGTTTCTAAAACTTCCTCTAACCAATTACTCTTTTATAAAATATAATTAAACATAGATATATTTTACACACACACAAATATAGATAACATTTGTGCAGCTGCTACTAGCAATGTGTTTAAGTTATAACAAAGGTCAAAAACCATGAAGATCAGGTTACTATAATCCAGCCAGCAAAGAGTTCACCCTTACATCAGAGTCTACAGCCTTTCCCCTTGCAGTGCAGGGGGAACTGTTGTATAAAGGGGAATGCTGTGGATCATGATGTAAGGGAAGATGCTGCGGACCTTGGTGTATATAAGGGGGTGGGGGCTGTACACACATGATACAAGAGATGGTCTTATTATAGTAATGACAAGCAAACTGTCACCTATCTAACACGGTAATACCACATTGCTGCAGCAGCCACCACTATAGCCACATCCACAGACAATCCCGCCACAGACAGATTGCAGACAGATGATCCCTCTATACACTTCTCCATCCCCTACTACAAGCAGGAAAAGCCAACACAATCACTTTGAGTGCCCTGCAGTGCATTTTGGGAGGTGTAATCTCTGCAGAGTGCAAAGGCCAAGTCTAGTGTGTGGTGTAGAGAACTACAACTCCTGCTATGCAATGCGGTGTAGGCTTTGCGAGAAGGCTAGGATGGCAGTAGAGCTTGCTATTGGCTGCAGCTGATGAGATGTTCTCCATGGCAGGGGGGCGTTACAGCTGGCTGAAACCTCCATGGCTTTACCCCAATGTGTACCAGCTCACTCACCCTGCCTGCCTGGAGACACTGATTAGTGATTGGACCCTGGGCAAACATTTTCCTGGGCGTGACCACCCCTAGCAATATTGTTCTCCACCCCAACAAACAAACACGCACATAGACTTATCTAAAAAAAATGTTTAATAATGTATACATAAAGATCTGGTTCATGCTCACTGATTGCTTAAGGCTCACTGATTGGTTGTTAGCAGCTGATTGGTAGCAGCTGCACAAATGTTATCTATATTTGTGTGTGTGTAAAATATATCTATGTTTAATTATATTTTAGTGCACGTCATTACCACTTACATGATTGGTTGCTAGAGGTTACTGCACAATATTACCATTCATTGATTGGTTGCTAGAGGTTACGGCACATCATTACTGCTCACCCATTGGTTGCCAGAGGTTACTGCACATCATTACCACTTACCCATTAGTTACTAGAGGTTACTGCACATCATTACCATTCACTAATTGGTTGCTATAGGTTACTGCTTATAATTATCACTCACTGATTGGTTACTAGAGGTTACAGCATATCATTACTTTTCATTGGGTTGCAGGGCGGTATTGTGGTGTGTGATGCAGCTGTTGGGGTACAGTTGGTTGGATGACAGGATGCAGTTTTGGGTAATGGTGGCAGAATTGCAGTAAGAGGCTGAGATCATATCTCCCCAATAAAATGATAGGGGGTAGGGTGATAGGATGCCAGAGGTGGGGTACAGGAGGGAAGAGGATGATAATGACAGGAGGCAGGGTGGTAAAACACCAGAGGTGGAGTACAGGGGGATGATGGTGACAGGGGGTGGGGTGGTAAGATGCCAGAGGTAGGGTATAGAGGAATGATGGGGATGTTGATGACAGTGGGTGGGGTGGTAGGAAGCTGTCAGTGGGAAACAGGGGGGAGGAGGATGATTATGATGGGGTAGGGTGATTGGATGCTAGAAGTGGGGTACAGGGGATGATGGGGATGTTCATGACAGGAGGCAGGATGTCAGAGGTGTGTTATGTTGATGGTGATGATGATGATGATGATGATGATAGTGGGTGGGGTGGTAGAAAGCTGCCATTGGGGTACAGGGGGCATGAGGATGATGATGATGTGGATAATTATGGGGTAGGGTGGTTGGATGCTAGAGGTGGGGTACAGGGGGATGTTGATGGCAGGAGACAGGGTGGTAGGATATCAGAGGTGGGATATGGGGATGATAGTAGTGGGTGGGGTGGTAGGAAGCTGGCAGTGGGGTACAGGGGAATTAAGATTACAGGGGGTGGGGTGGTAGGAAACTGTCAATGAGGTACAGATGGGATGATGATGGGGGTGGGATTGTAGGAAGGTAGCAGTGGTGTACAGTGGGGTACGGGGGGGTGAAGATGACAGGGGGTGGGAGCAAGCTGGCAGAAGGGTGCAGGGGGGATGAAGATGACAGGGGGTGGGGTAATAGGGTACAAGGCATAGAGGTGATGACAGGGGGTAAGTTGGTAGGAAGCTGACAGTTGTAAAAATGATGATAGGATGTAGGTGGGATGCCAGGAACAGGGGAATGATTATGAAGGGGATCAGTAGGTGACATTGTATGCCGGATACGATACATATACATACATATCATCAGGGCTGTGCATGTGAGGTCATGGGCGGCTGGCAGTGGTGATTTCTTGGGCACTCTCGGTCAGGAGGTGACATCACCATGGGATGTTGTCAGTATCGGGCAGGACCGCCATGCAACACCTTATCCATTATCCATGCTCTTCACATGGCAGGAGATTTGCAGAGTGCAGCAGAAGGGGAGGGACAGGGGAAGGGAGTACATGCAGCCCGCCACCCACTGACCTTAAGACCTCGGGCAGTGCTCAAGTGGTCAGTCTGCCCCTGGCCAGAAAAAGATAGTTGCGAGCACCACAGGCTTTTGCAATGCGTTAAAGATGGCAATGGGGACATAACTAACTGGGGGACATTCCCTCCCATTCTGACACACACATTAGGCACATTAGGCAAATTAGGCAGTCATGAGGCCCCTGGCAGCCTCTGGTAAAATTGCTGTCCCATGTTACTACACACCTTCCCCAGTGTACGTTGCATTTGAGAGGGACACTGCTGAGCCCTCTCCACCAGTCCAACGTACCTCTGCCATCCTACTCCCAGTGACAGAATAGGGTCCTTCTAAGCAATAGCATGGACCTCATATGTGCTCATCTTTAACTCCTTCAGCTCTCCTATACCATGTGGCTAGGTACATGGGGTCTCTGTACCATGGGTTCAGTCTTAGTTACTTTAGGGGAACCAGCTCCTAGGCAGGAAATCAGAGCACTGACCGATTTGCTTCCAGAGGACCTGCCACTTTTGCCAAATACCACACTTCATGATCCACTGCTATACATTTCTCACCAGTCCTTGGTTACCCATGGCAATTGCTTACCCCACACTCCTGCCAAATTAACCTTTCATAGTGGTTCTGGCTTCATACCTAATGTGTGCTTTACAGGCCCTGTTCTTTTGATGTGCCATTTGCCACCATGCACCCTTTTGAATAACTTCAAACCAGGCTCAAGAACAGTTTGAGAACTTTACTGAAAATACTTCAGGAACATAACAGTGTTAAAGTGCATCTCCAATTGCCTAACTATTTTGTGCTCGCCCATGCATACCCGAAAGGTGTGAGTATAAAAGCAGTAGTGTCCTTAACTGGTGATTCTAAAACACAAAATAGCGGGTTACAGTCCTAATACAGGGATATGCAATTAGCGGACCTCCAGCTGTTGCAGAACTGCAAGTCCCATGAGGCATAGCAAGACTCTGACAGCCACAAGTATGACACCCGGAGGCAGAGGCATGATGGGACTTGTAGTTTTGCAACAGCTGGAGATGCGCTAATTGCATGTTCCTGGTCTAATATATAGATGAGACCATTGACGAAACACGTAGGGCAAGACTATACAGCGTCATTGCATCACTTCCGGTTTTGAGCCGTGGAGCACAGATCGCTCCGGTTTCCTGTTTTTAAACACTGTTTTCGCTTTTAATGATTTTTATTAAATGTGAGTACCCATCAGTATTATTAATACATTTTTGGATATTTGTACGGTATCACACTATGGAGTTTCTTTCCTCTCTACACGTGGGCAACATCTAAGAGGTTAAAAGTGAGGAGACTACTTACATTGCAGACAAGGAGGCACTTGGAGAACACAGGACAGGAAGTTTCCTCCCACTCCACAGGCTGCACAGTGGCCCATACTGTGAAAGTGAAATACCACCTTGTGGGGAGAATCATAGCGGTGAGTGCGTTTCTTATGGGGCAGTGTTTTCCAAGAAGCACAGAACAATTTGAAGGAGCACATTGTTACTTTATTGGACTTTTTTTATACACCAGGGTTTAAGGACGGTGTATGCATATTTCTAAACCCAGTTTCACAGCAATAATATACACCAGTCATATATGTTGGATTTTTTGCACAGAAATGGCACTTTGAATTGCAGGTTTTGCACAGGATTGTGTTTATTTTATTTTGTTTTTGTTTGAACATAACAATATGCATGATTTTTTGTGGATTTTTGTGAATATACAAATATTTATTTTCTGCACTTTTAGTCACGTTTTGCACTAAATGCACCCGTGACACACACCCCTCATGTATTTAGAGGTTGTAGGTCACCTCTTGATAAGTGCCATACCTATCCCCTCTTTTTCACATTTCTTCTAGATTTACTTTAGGGTGAAATTATTGATAGAGCCTGCAGCTCCTAATTTTTCATTTTCAACATAAGCGCGGGGGGTCTAATTTTTTTCAAGGATTTCCTTTCACTTCATTCTTTGGCTATAAGTGTAGAAGTGAAGATAGATCTCCTCGATGACACATAGATGGCAAAAAAAACAAAACGTGAAAGGGGTTATAAACCTCTCTTACTTTATCTAAAATTAAAAAAAATGTCCATTTAGTTGTACTTTAAGGATCCAATTCCTGCCATAATAGTCTTCATTTAGGAAGATTTATCCCCTTATGAACTTTAGGTAAATGGCAGAAAATAGGCATAACGTTAAACCCCAGTTCCAATATTTCTGCCTCTTTTTTTTTTTCAAAACTCCCACATTTAGCCCCTTTAACACCATTTCCTTCAGAATAATTAGAAATTCTTTAGTTGGATCCCTTTTTTCTGAATATTTGTACAGTCATCAGGGAAATGTCTAAAGGTTTCATTTGTGTATGCCTCTACATCTAAAATTGCCATGCATGCTCTCTTATTGGATATTTTATGATTATAGATTTATTCACACAAAGGCTTTTCAAGGCTATTAATTTGCTACTACTTAAACTGTCATCTTTTATGTGGCCAGATAACAATTGGTTTTTGACATCATTCTTGTAAGTTCTTGTTCTACCAAACTCTGATTCATAACTGTCCACAATAATTAATAGGGCAAAAATCTGATCTCAGCCTCATGCGTATGCTCCACCTCATTCCAATTTGCTCACCTGCTTCCCTATGTAATGGATCATTCTGAGAGGCTTGTTTTTTTTTTTTTTTTATACATCCCCAATGCCACACATATCATAAAAAATCAAAAACCACTTCCTCTGTATCCATGGGACATTTATTAGATTCAACCCCTCTGCTAGCATCGTCTCCTTTGCTAATGCTTTTTAAACATTAAGCACCTTGAAAATGCATATAATAAGTTAAAAATGTTTAGGGAGACACAAATTTAAACTTCTAGACCAGTGATGGCGAACCTTAGCACCCCAGATGTTTTGGAACTACATTTCCCATAATGATCATGCACTCTACAGTGTAGCTGAGCATCATGGGAAATGTAGTTCCCAAACATCTGGGGTGCCAAGGTTCGCCATCACTGTTCTAGACAGTAGAAACCTCTCATTCTTGGACGAACTCCTCAGATGCCGGTTTATAACATTTACATTTTATTTCCAAACCTGCCCCAACCAGTTGCGTAACAATAGCCATAGCAACTCATGCAGCTGCTATGAGGTCTGGGATAGTATGGGGCCCCATTAGGTGGTTAGCAAAAACTGTGAAGCTTCAAGTATAGATGAGGTAGCAGTGTAGCAATCTTAGCAGTGTAGATTTACACACACAACCCAGAGATTCGCCTCTGTTAAAACAATACAGTGTTTTATCTACATTGCAGTAAACTTTGAGAAATCCCCACTATATGAATTGATAGATAAAGCACCACTCAAAGCATCCTGCATGTATTCCCACTTGATCTCTCTCTGTTTCAGGTGTTGGTCCATCAAGGAACATGTCCCACTCCATCTATCTACAGCAATACAAAGCTCCAGGCCACCGCATGACTATTATAAGTTCTCATTCTTACAGCGTACCTAGATTTCTTTCTATATTTTTTTATTTTCTATGTGTTTGTTTGGAGCAGGCCTCATGAGACTGCAAGCTGCTCTGAACAATATGAAATGAGACGAAAGTCCATCTGTCCTCACTGACAAAGAATAGATTCTAGAGCTTTAACCCTTTGTTAGGACAGACAGATCCAGTTTACACCTGATAATGAGATGCGCCAGCACAGTACGCCTAGGGCAGTGATGGCGAACCTTTTTGAGTCTGAGTGCCCAAACTGAAATAAATAAGTTGGTTTTGTGTTGTAAAGTGCCAACACGGCAATTCACGAGAGAGGGGTGCTGAGAAAAAGAGAGTGGGTGTGTGAGAGATATGGGGGTGTGTGTAAGAGAGAGAGGGGGTTGTGTGTGAGAGAGAGGGGGTTGTGAGATAGGGGTTTGTGAGAGAGCGAGAAAGGGGGCTGTGAGAGAAAGAGAGAGAGAGAGAGGACACATAGAGAGAGAAAGGTGACAGAGAGTGAGGGGGGACAGATAGATAGAGATGGGGCACACACAGAGAGGGGGGACACACGGGGGGCAGAGAGAGAGGGGGGACAGAGAGGGCGAGGGGGAGGGGTGTGAGAGATGCTGAGAGAGAGAGGGGGCAGAGAGAGAAATGGGACAGAGATAAAGGGGAGGGCACAGTGAAAGAGAGAGAGGGGACAGAGAGAGAGAGCACACATAGAGAGAGAAAGGTGACAGAGAGTGAGGGGGGGACAGATAGATAGAGATAGGGGGCACACACAGAGAGGTGGGACACATGGGGGGCAGAGAGAGAGGGGGGACGGAGAGGGAGAGGGGAGACAGAGGGGGAGGGGTGTGAGAGATGCTGAGAGGGAGAGGGGGCAGAGAGAGAGAGAGAGAGAGGACACATAGAGAGAGAAAGGTGACAGAGAGTGAGGGGGGACAGATAGATAGAGATAGGCAACACACAGGGGGGCAGAGAGAGAGGGGGGCAGAAAGATGGGGGCACACAGAGGGGGAGGAGTGTGAGAGATGCTGAGAGAGAGGGGGGCAGAGAGAGAGATATGGGACAGAGAGAAAGATATGGGACAGAGATAAAGGGGAGGGCACAGAGAAAGAGGGGACAGAGAGGGGGGGGCAGAGAGAGAGGGGGGGACACAAAGAGAGAGAGAGGGGGGACACAGAGAGAGAGAGAGAGAGAGAGGGGACACATAGAGAGAGAGGGGACACATAGAGAGAGAGGGGGGGGACAGAGAGAGAGAGAGGGACAGAGAGAGAGAGAGAGGGGACAGAGAGAGGACACAGAGAGAGAGGGGGGGATACGGGGGCTGAAAAAGTGGAGAGCTGAGAGAAAGGGAGACCTCTAGCTATGTCCTTATCTGCAATCCCTGCTCTGCCTCCCTGCCCCAGTCTTCGTCTGCAGGTATTCAGTGTATAATTGTGCCCGGTACCTGTCTCCATCCCTGTTCCATCCAGCGGCTCCCTCACAGCCTGTGCCTCTCGCCTGTCCTTGTCTACTGGGCCCACAGTCAGTCTGTTCTCCGGGCCTCACTGTTGAAGGAGGTTTGAGGAGTTCAAGCTCTGGAAGGCGCAAGGGATGCTGCGCCCCTCTTCAGCCATACAATGAAGCAGTGGAGCTCTTCTCTCCCTCCCGTGCGTGCTGTCAGGCCTGTAGCCTACCACGCGGAGAATGTGGGGCCGCCCACTCACTCGTGCAGACAGTTTCCCACACCTCGCCGCTGCCTGCTTCTCTCCCTCACGTGCTCTCAGGTCTGCAGCCTTCAGCGCGGAGGCTGCGGAGCCACCCACTCACTCGTGCAGTTAATTTCCTGTACCTCGCCGCTGTTTGCTGCCATGTTCTCCCCACCGTGAACCAGGACCCTCTCGCGTGCCCACAGAGATGGCTCTGGGTGCCAGCTGTGGCACGCGTGCCATAGGTTCGCCATCACTGGCCTAGGGTTATTTATAATAAACATAACTCCCCAGACCCCTCTGCATAGAAGAGGAAAACTTCAGTTTTGGGGTTTTCAAAAAAGAGCAAGTAAAATGTAAGAAGCAATTCTATTTTTATGTTACTGTTACACCATGTGAATAAAAAAGTGTAACAAATACAGTGCCTTGAAAAAGTATTTATACCCCTTGAAATTTTCCACATTTTGTCATGTTACAACCATTTTATTGGAATTTTATGTGACCAACACAAAGTGGCATATAATTGTGTAGTGGAAGGAAATTGATAAATGGTTTTCAATATTTTTTACAAATACAGTTAGGTTCATATATATTTTGGACACAGGCACAATTTTAGTTTTTTTCAGGTATTTACCAAAACATATTCAAGCTATAGTTATATAATGGATATGGGCTCAAAGTGCACACTCTCAGATTTAATTTGATTATGTACATCCAAATCAGAGGAAGGGTTTATGAATTACAGCTCTTAAGAATAGCCAACCCCCTTTTTCAAGGGACCAAACGTAATTGGACAATTGAATCAAAAGCTGTTTTATGGCCAGGTGTGGGCTATGCCTGAAGTTGATTCTAAGTGTGGTATTTGCATTTGGAATCTATTGCTGTGAACCTACATCATGCGCTCAAAGGAGCTGTCCATGCAAGTGAAACAGGCCATTGCAAGGCTTCAAAAATTTAACAAATCCATCGGAGAGATAGCAGTAGCATTAGGAGCGCAAAATCAACAGTTTGGTACATTCTGAGGAAAGAAGAACGCACTGTGAGCTCAGCAACATAAAAAGACCTGGATGTCCATGGAAGACAACAGTGGTGGATGGTCACAGGATCCCCTCTATGGTAAAGAAAAAACTATGCACAACATCCAGTGAAGGACACTCTCCAGGAGGCGGGTGTATCATTGTCAAAGTCTACAATCAAGAGAAGACTTCATGAGAGCAAATACAGAGGGTACACCACAAGGTGCAAACCATTCATAAGCCTGAAGAATTGAAAAGCCAGATTAGACTTTGGCAAAAAACATCTAAAAAAGTCAAACCAGTTCTGGAAAAGCATTCAGTGGACAGATTAAACTAAGATTAATCTCTACCAGAATGACGGGAAGAAAAAAGTGTGTAGAAGGCTTGGCCCAGCTCATGATCCAAAGCACACATGGTGGAGGCAGTGTGATAGCATGGGCATGCATGGCCTTCAGTGGCACTGGGTCATTGGTGTTTATTGATGATGTGACAGAAGACAGAAGCAGCCGGATGAATTCTGCAGTGTTTAGAGATATGCAGTCAGTCCAGATTCAGCCAAATGCAGCAAACTTGATTGGACGACGCTTCAGGTTACAGATGGACAATGATCCAAAGCACACTGCAAAAGCAACCCAGGAGCTTTTGATGGAAAAGAAGTGGAATATTCTGCAATGGCCAAGTCAATCACCTGATCTCAGCCAAATTGAGTATGCATTTCAATTACTGAAGGCAAATCTAAAGGCAGAAAGGCCCATAAACAAACAACTGAAGAGAGCTGCAGAGCAAAGCATCAGAAAGGGGAAAACCCAGTCATTGGTAATGTCCATGGGTTCCAGACTGTTATTACCAGTAAAGAATTATCAACAAAATATTAAAAATGAACATTTTTTTTATGATTATATTCATTTGTCCAATTACAATTTGAGCAAATAGGAGAACTGTATATAAAAATGGTTGAAGTTCCTAAAATGTATATGTGATATCTATGTTCAACCTCTTGAATTAAAGCTAAGTCTGCGCTTCAAATTAATTTGGATTGTTTTTTTTAATTTTATTCTGGTGACATACAGAGCCAAAAGTATGAAAATTGTGCCTGTGTCCAAATATATATGGACCTAACTGTAAATATGTGAAAAGTGTGGAATGTATTTGTATTCAGCCCCCTTTACTCTGATACCCCTAACTAAAATCTAGTGAAACCAATTGCCTTCAAAAGTCACCTATTTAGTAAATAGAGTCCACCAGTATGTAATTTAATCTCAGTATAAATACAGCTGTTCTGTGAAGCCCTCAGAGGTTGTTAGAGAACCTTAGTGAACAAACAGCATCATGAAGGCCAAGGAACACACCAGACAGGTCAGTGATAAAATTGTGGAGAAGTTTAACCACTTCAATACCAGGCCCTTAAACACCTTCCTGCCCAGACCAATTTTGAGCTTTCAGCGCTGTCGCACTTTGAATGACAATTGCGAGGTCATGCTACACTGTACCCAAATGAAATTTTTATCATTTTTTTTCCCACAAATAGACTTTTCTTTTGGTGTTATTTGATCACCTCTGCGGTTTTAATTTTTTGCTAAACAAATAAAAAAATACCGAAAATTTTGAAAAAAAAAATGTTTTTTTTTGTTTCAGTTTCAAAGCTTTGCAAATAAGTAAGTTTTCTCCTTCACTGATGGGCACTGATGGGGTTACACTGATGGGCAATGATAAGGCGGCACTGATGGGCACCGATGAGGTGGCACAAATGAAGTGGCACTGATGAGGTGGCATTGATGGACACCGATATGTGGCACTGATAGGCGGCACTGATGGGCGACACGGATGGGCACTGATAGGTGGCACAAATTGGCACTGATAGCTGGCACGGATTGGCATGGATGGGCATGGATAGGTGGCACAGGTGGGCATGGGTTAGTCGGCACAGGTGGACATGGGTAGGCGGCACAGGTGGGCATGTGTAGGCAGCACAGGTGGGCATGGGTAGGCACTGATAGGCGGCACAGATGGGAACTGATAGGCGGCACTGTATTATAATATATTGTACTAATGGATGCCAATCAGTGCCAATCAATAATGCATGCCAATCAGTGATGCCCATTGTGGGCACTGATTGGCATCCATTATGGGCACTGATTGGCATCCATTGTGGCACTGACTGGAATCCCTGGTGGTCTAGGGTGGCATACCTTGTCCTTGGCATCCCTGGTGGTCTGGTGGCGTCCCTGGTGGTCCAGTGTGGGCATCCTCGGGGGGGCTGTGCTGATAATCGATCAGCACAGACCCCCCCTGTCAGAGGAGCAGCCGATCGGCTCTCCTCTACTCGCGTCTGACAGACGCGAGTGAGGAAAAGCAGATCACCGGCTTTTCCTATTTACACTGTGATCAGTCGTGATTGGACACGGCTGATCACGTGGTAAAGAGTCTCCGTCGGAGACTCTTTACCGAGATCGTAGTTGCCGGGTGTCAGACTGACACCCCGCAACAACGATCGCCGCGATGCGTGCCCCCGGGGGCGCGCAGCGGCTCATAATCCTGATCACGTCATATGACGTCCGGTCAGGATTATGCAACCACTTTGCCACCATCTATTTGCTATAGGGCGGGCGACAAGTGGTTAAAGCAGGTTATAAAAGACTATCCCACGTTTTGAACATCTCACGGAGCACTGTTCAATCCATCATTTGAAAATGAAAAGAATATGACACAACTGCAAACCCACCAAGACATGGCCGTCCACCTAAACTTACAAGCCGGGCAAAGAGAGCAATAATCAGAGAAGCAGCCAAGAGGCCCATGGTAACACTGGAGGAGCTGAAGGGATCCACAGCTCAGGTGGGAGAATCTGTCCACAGGACAACTATTGTGCACTCCACAAATCTAGCCTTTATGGAAGAGTGGCAAGAGGAAAGACATTGTTGAAAGAAAGCCATAAGAAGTCCCATTTGCAGTTAGCCAGAAGCCCTGTGGGGGACACAGCAAAAATGTTGATGAAGGTGCTCTGGTCAGATGAGATTAAAATTTAACTTTTTGGCCTAAAAGCAAAATGCTATGGGTGGTGGAAAACTAACACTACATATCACCCTGAACACCTCATTCCCACCACGAAACATGATGGTGGCAGCATTAAATTGTGTGGATGCTTTTATTCAGCAGGGACAGGGAAGCTGATCAGAGCTGATGGAAAGATGGATGGAGCCAAATACAGGACAATCTTAGAAGAAAACCTGTTTATGCCATGTACACATGAGCGGAATGTCCAACAGAAAAAGGCAGGCGGAAGCTTTTCATCATATATTTCGATCATGTGTATGCCTGATCTGACTTTTTTTTAATGAAAATTCTGATGGACCTAGAAATAGAACATGTTTTAAATATTTTCAACAGAACCAATTCCTATCGGGAAAACCGCTCATCTGTATGCTGTTCCGACAGACCAAAAACAACGCATGCTCTGAAGCAAGTATGAGACGGAGGCTATTGGCTACTGGCTATTGAACTTCCTTTTTCTAGTCCCATCATATGTGCTGTACGTCACCCTGTTCTTGATGATCGGACTTTGGTGTGATCGTATGTACGCATGACAGTTTCAGCAGAACTCCATCAGAAAAACTTTCGGAGTTTATTCCAATGGGAAAACCGGTCATGTGTACGCGACATTAGAGTCTGCAAGAAAAGACTTGGAGGTTCACCTTCCAATAGGACAACGACCCTAAACATACAGCCAGAGCTACAATTGAATGGTTTAGATCAAAGCATATTCATGTGTTAGAATGGCCCTGTCAAAGTCCAGACCTAAATCCAATTGAGAATCTGTGGCAAGGCTTTAAAATTGCTGTTCACAGACACTCTCAATCCAATCTGACAGAGCTTGAGCTATTTTGCAAAGAAGAATGGGCAAAAATTTCACTCTCTAGATGTGCAAAGCTGGTAGAAACATATCCAAAAAGACTTGCAGCTGTAATTGCAGCAAAAGGTGGTTCTAAAAAGTATTGACTCAGGGTGGCTGAATACAAATGCACGTCACACTTTTCACAATTGGGTTCACTAGATTTTAGTTAGGGGTATCAGAGTAAAGGGAATTAAATACAAATGCATGCCACACTTTTCAGATACTTATTTGTAAAAAAAATTGAAAACCATTTATAATTTTCCTTCCACTTCACAATTATGTGCCAGTTTGTGTTGGTCTATCACATAAATTGCCAATAAAATACATTTATGTTATGGTTGTAACATGACAAAATGTGCAATAATTTCAAGGGGTATGAATACTTCTTCAAGGCACTGTATAAAGAAAGACAATTTTGGCTACAAAAGAAAACATACACTTTAAAGGACATCTGAGATTTGCAATTCTATAAATAAAAAAAAGGTTTAAAGATAGTAAGTTCAAAGACATTTATATTAGGCTTATAAAGTAATTGCATGCAAGAACAATAATATCATGATATAAAAAGTCGTTATGGTTTTTATTATTATTATTATTATTATTATTATTATTATTTCTACAAGTATAAATTTGATCCCTAGTGGTGAACTAGTGTTGGCTCTACCCTTGTCCATCCTTGATTTAGGGATATTTTATGTTACGATCCATGTATTTTTCACAGTAGACACTGACAGGTACTACAGAGAAACTTAGACAGGGAAGCAAAATCAAAATTTAGCTGTGGATCCCCATGATTAGTAGTTAAACCCCTGCTACTGTACTGTATGTTTCTTTAATATTTTGTATTTTATCCACCTATCTTGTCTTCCTCATTTTCTCTAATTCTCTTTGCCTTTGATCAATCCTGGATTCACCACTGATACGTTTTTCCTCCTTTGAGCAGATTCTGGTGATGACTCTGTGTCTATTTCTACAAATGTAGAATTAATAACGTTAGTGTCTGTATCAGAAAAACTGATACGTTTCTTTCCTTTCCAAAAAAAACAATGGACATGATATGCACAATTTGTTCTGCAACATTTTATCTTTTCACCTCCGATTATTTCTTTCTCTAATCAATCTAATTGATTATTTAATTGTGTATCCAAATCTCCAAAAATAGCCACTTTTCTCAAGTGTAATTTTATGTTGCAATATGCTAATATGCTTCTGAAGCGTTTCCACTTCTATTGTTTAGAAACTTATAAAAATTCTCACGAGATCAAAAGAAAGAGTAGATAATGTTTTGGCCAATTTTTTTTTTTTTAACCCATCATTAAACAAATAAAATATCTGGAACATTTAACTAATTTAAATGTTAAATACCCAGTCAAAGTATCCAAATTCCAATATGCCTGAATTTTCTTAAAAATCTAATTCTTAAGCTTAAAGAAGAACTTCACTTGCCCCTTTTTTTTAAACTGCCCTCCACCGTTACCTGTTATGCTGGGTTGTCCCTGGTTTTAAATCTCAGGCCGCGTACACACGCGCGGACTGTTCGCCCAACTTTGTCCGTCCAACAGTTTCGGCAAACAGTCCGCTCAAACTTAGCATGGACGGACATGGCCACACACGACGGACGAACAGTTTGCTGAAACCGTGCGCGATGACGTGAACGGCACGTACGACGGGACGAAAAATACGACGTCCTATACACTGCATTATAGCTTTCGGCGTGAAAATCCTTTCTGAGCATGCGCGAGACTTAGTTGGCCGAACAAGCCTACACACGAGCGAACAGTCCGCTGAAACCTTGTTTCAGCGGACAGTTTTTCGGAATTTCCGTAAGACCTTGTTCGTCCAACTGTCCACTGAAACTGTCCGCTGAAGCCCCACACACGAGCGGACTGTCCGCCCAAACACTGTTCAGCGGACAAGGTTGGGCGAACAGTCCGCGCGTGTGTACGCGGCCTCACCTGTCCAGTGGTTCAGGTGTCACAGCCCAGTTACTGGGCCACCATTTTCTTCCTCCTCAGTCATCAAAAGATATCTGCCTCTTCCAGATTCAGGCAGCTGGCACCCGAGGACGTGAGCCAGCTCTGTTCACTGACCTGCTCCTGCAGCCTCCTGGGATATGTGACAATGATTTTGAATATTCTATTAAAAAAAAAAATCCTTGATAAAACTTGCCAGCATAAGAGACGTAATCTGGCTACTGAGCAAATTTACTTCTATTTCTTCCAATTAGTTGAAGTGCCAATGCTCTATCTTCTCTAAAATGGTTCATTGCCACCATTGTAACCACATTCAGAAAAGAGGCACCACCAAAAGAGATCTGGAAAGAGTAATAATTATAAAGGCAAATAAATGATTATAAATAGAGTCCTGTGTCAGCCTTGCTCATGTAAGTTAATGCATGATTGGACTAAGAGAAGCTGGATAGGGATTTTCTTTATTTGCTGAAAATGTTAGAAGGAGGTAATAAACATTATACAGTGCACTAAAGGTAGATCTTTTTTATAAGTAATAGTTGTTATAAAAAACAAATGTAGAACAAGTTAAAAATGCACATCATGGTGCTATCCTTTTGTCATGATATGCTTTAAAACGTGATGTCCCATTCTGACTGAGACATGTAAGATGTCTACAGTGAATAGGATTAACACCTGGTTTGCATATTTGCATAGTCCATCAAATGATGTTCCCAAAAAGCCAGGCTAAGGGCAATGTACTACATAAAGAAGAGCAACAGCAATAAAAAATGTCATCACAACTATAGCGGAGCTCCACCCCAAAGGTTATGCTCCAATTTGCTCCCATGCTGCCACATTTGGCAACTTTCAGTGGGGAGCGGGTACTTGGTTTTGACAAGTACCCGCTCCCACTTCTGGCTGAGCTTGCCATGGCAAACTAAACAGGAAGTTCGGCCCCTCTCCTCCTTCCCCCACCACAGACCCATTCACAAAGCACAGGCTTCACTGCCGGTTTCCCTTAGCCGAGATCGTGGTGGCAGTACCCAAGAGCCGAATGAAAAATCGGCTTGGGTGAAGACACTGCTGAAATCGTGGACAGGTAAGTGTCCTAATATTAAAAGTCAGCAGCTACAGTATTTGTAGCTACTGACATTAAATTTTTTTGAAGAAGCCTGGAGCTCTGCTTTAACCACTTCATTGCTTTCTGTAAATATCATGTTATAAATCCACTCTACTATTCCAATGACTTGTTCATAAACATATATAGGAAAAAATATGGGATTCTATAAATAAATGGATGTAGTCTCCATAAGCTGTGTTATGTTGAAAAAAACAGTATTATTGACTGCCTTGCTTATATGGATTATATTCTGAGTATGCTTGGCCCATACCAGGCAATCTACAATAAGTCATATTTCCTAAATCAACAAGAAACATAAGTGATGGCAGATTCTCAGGGGTCCTATACTCTTTGTCATATACTGCTGGTATATTGTCTCACTGCCTAGAGGAGGTAAAGTGCCCTAATTACAGGGAGTCCTTGGGGTAAACTCTTCCTGAAATGGTTTCACTGATTCATGATTTATTCATTTGTTTCCTCGAAAGCCTCAGGAGAAGAGACAAGGATGTGTGAGAGTTAGCTCAACTACATCAAAGCAACCAATGCTTCTTTCTTCTTGTGAATCCCTTCTATGCTAGTTTTTATTAACATCTTTTATATTTTATCATTCTTAGCCTATATGGTCTACTGTGACTCTGCATAATTCATTACCTTGCATTCTATATATCATTTAATTTTAACATGATCTATCTATGTATATTTTCTTGTATAACTATCTATCTATCTATCTATCTACTTATTTCAGGTTCTTCTTTTTTTTAATCCTTATTCTCATTTGCCATCAAAATCAAGGCCAGGGCACGTATCCATATATTTAAATAGTTGTGTTATTTATTCATCTTCTTGGAAACAGATACATCAATAACATTCTACAAAGAATGATTAACTAGAATGTAATTGCTTTCTGCTTAGGGAGGCATGCCATAACGAACAGTGCAAGGTCTTTATTTTTTGACGTTTAATTAAACAGATGCATTTGCAGCCTGTGAACTAACATATTATCACTTGTCAAGTTAATATACAGTATTTTATTTATTGAAAATGTAAACCAAATGTAAAGCCATGAACTCACTATAGTGCAATAACTGAAATCCACAGACATATGCATGTAGAAAACATGTACAATATCAGGTATTTTGTATGTCTGTTTCAGGGCATTTGCTTGATGAGACTAGAAGCCATGATAATGAGGACAGCCTCTAAGCAACCCTTAAAGTGACACTGTCATGAGAAAAGTAGGGAGGGCTGCCATTGCTGGCCTTCCTTTGAAAATGCTAGATACCATGGGTGCTTGTGAGCAGCAATGAGATATGGATACACATCGATCTCACAATGCAACACCCGAGAATATCAACATTCAGCTAAGCTATTCAGATCACAAAACATAACCCTCCACATCTTCCAATCCTTACCCCTCTTCACCGGAAAATGGGAAGGAAAAATTCAGTAGTTCTTTGCTCTGGGTCTGGAACTCCAGCCCAACTGAAGTGCAACCAACTTGCTAGGTAAGGCCTTTTGCATATTAACCTCGCTTTCCCCAGCAGTCCTCATAGAATATTTGGAGCTATCCTCTGATGTTAGAAACACCACTGCAGTACCTTTTTCACAGCAGACATCATCATACCAGGAAGAAGCACTATTGCCTAAGCTTAACAATGCTGCAAAAGCAATAGGGAATGACCATGAACAAACTTACTTTTTACCTAACATGGCAAATCAGGGAGCTTGGTGGCCGCACTTATGCCCTAGAATATAAAATAGACAATGCTATCAGGGTCATTGATAGGCATGAGCAAGGGGATGTAAACCAAGCTCCCCTGTGGCTTAAAGACTTTATAATCTTTTACAGAGGGGCGACCTGAAGCTAATAGACATTCTCAAAACCATCAAAAATCTGATCAGTGGCTAACATTTTATTTAAAAAACTGGTCCCATTCCCATAGAACAATTTGGATTGAACCATGTTCATTAAGCCTTGGGAATTTACTTTCTACTGCATGAAGGAGACTCTGCTCCAGGCGTCCCATGACGAGCCTAATTTTAGTGTTTAAGACCAACACTACCAGATCTGGCACCTATCACCCTTCAGAAACACAAACAAATTAAACCTTAAACCACTGCGTTGGTTTGCGTTGGCAAATTGGAAATATAATTGAATATCACTATTGGGCACAATTTTTTTATACCAGGGAATAAATCACAGTTTGGAGACTGAGTTAAGAACACACAGTTAAAAGAGATCAAAAAAAGGAAAATGACGTTCACTTCAAGAACTGAAACACATGGGAGATATGATAAAATTAAATGAATGGAGGTTTTCACAGCTCAAACACTTTGTAGCAACTCTCTCACAACCGATAAGATCAGAAGAAAAGTTAAATGCAATGGAACAAATATGTAACTCTAGGAAGTTTGTTAAACACTGTATAGTACAGATTTATAAAATAATCACAGGAATAGCAGGGCCGAGAATACCTCCATTCATAGAGAAATAGAAAAGGGAATTGGGAACTAGGTTAATTAAAAATAAATTAAAGAAAATATTAAGAGCTTTATACAGCTATTCAGTAGATATCAGAAGTATAAAACAAATTATAAATGTCTAGCCAGGTATATTACCCCTGACAAAGCACATAAATACCAAGTAGGAAAACCCCCTTGTGTTGGAGAGATTGTAATTTACAGGGCACCATGACACATATTTGGTGGGAATGCCCAAAGGTACGTGAATATTGGTGCAACAATATATAATGGAAAATACTGAAGAAGAGGTTATAGATGACCCGTGGAGTTGCCTATTCAATAATACAGACAAAACAATATAAAAATACATTAGTACCATATCTATTAAATGCAGCTAAAGGAAAAATACAAAAAAATGGCTGAAAGTAGATAGACCTACAGTAAAGGAATGGTTTAAAAGCATGCATTTGTGTTTAATCCCTTTACTCTGATACCCTTAACTAAAATCTAGTGAAACCAATTGCCTTCAGAAGCCACCTAATTAGTAAATAGAGTTTACCTGTGTGTAATTTAATCTCAGTATAAATACAGCTGTTCTGTGAAGCCCTCAAAGGTTTTTAGAGAACCTTAATGAAAACACAGCATCATGAAGGCCAAGGAACACACCAGACAGGCCAGGGGTAAAGTTGTGGAGCAGTGTAAAGCAGGGTTAGGTTATAAAATAATATCCCATGCTTTGAACATCTCATGGAGCACTGTTTGGTCCAACACCTGAAAATGAAAAGAGTATGGCACAACTGCAAACCTACCAAGACATGGCCGGCCACCTAAATTGACAGGCCGGGCAAGGAGAGCATTAATCAGAGCAGCAGCCAAGAGGACCATGATAACTCAGGAGGAGCTGCAGAGATCCACAGCTCAGGTGGGAGAATCTGTCCACTGGACAACTATTAGTCGTGAGCTCCACAAATCTGGCCTTTATGGAAGAGTGGCAAGAAGAAAGCCATTGTTGAAAGAAAGACACAAGAAGTCCTGTTTGCAGTTTGCAAGAAGCCATGTGGGAGACACAGCAATCATGTGGAAGAAAATGCTCTGGTCAGATGAGACCAAAATGTACCTTTTTGGCCTAAAAGTAAAACGCTATGTGTGGCAAAAAACTAACACTGCACATCACCCTGAACACACCATCCCCACTGTAAAACATGGTGGTGGCAGCATCATGTTGTGGGGATGCTTTTCTTCAGCAGGGACAGGGAAGATAGTCAAAGTTGATGGGAAGATGGATGGAGCCAAATACATGGCAATCTTAGAAGACAACCTGGTATAGTCTGCAAAAGACTTGAGACTGGGGTGGAGGTTCACCTTTCAGCAGGACAACAACCCTAAACATACAGCCAGAGCTACAATGGAATGGTTTAGATCAAAGCATATTCATGTGTTAGAATGGCCCAGTCAAGGTCCAGACCTAAATCCAACTGAGAATCTGTGACAAGACTTTAAAACTGCTGTTCACAGACAGTCTCAAACCAATCTGACAGAGTTTGAGTTATTTTGCAAAGAAGAATGGTCAAAAATGTTACTCTCTAGATGTGCAAAGCTGGTGGAGACATACCCAAAAAGACTTGCAGATTAAATTGCAGCGAAAGGTGGTTCTACAAAGTATTGATTTTCACATATTTATTTGTAAAAAGAATTAAAAACCATTTATCTTTTTCCTTCACAATGTGCCACTTTGTGTTGGTCTATCACATAAAAACCCAATAAAATCCATTTAAGTTTTTGGTGGTAACATGACAAAATGTGGAAAATTTCAAGGGGTAGGAATACTTATTCAAGGCACTGCATTTTGAACACAGGGAGAGGGTGCTGCTTATATATATTTTTTTTAAACTGTAATTTATGTATCACACCTGACCCTATGCTGGTCAATAAGCATAAGGCAACTGTGAAGCCCTTCACCTCAATCGAACTGCCTAATAGAGACAGAAACTTAGTGGAGCTCTGCTGAATTGTCCAATCATGTGCAAACAAAAATTATGTTTTTTTATTTATTCTCCTTGCATGTGATTGGGTATTCTTTGCAAAGTGAAACGTCACCACATTCACCAAGCTCTGAGGCAAATTCTCCTGCAAAGTGCAACTTCTCTAGCAAAGTGAACAGTCTATTTGCTTTCAGTAAATCAACCCCAGTGTCAGAAAGGGCATCAGCACAAAATTCCCAGCTTCCTTTTATACCTTAACATCTACTAGGCATTTGATTCCCTAGCAAAAGGTGGGTATATTGGGACTTTAAGGCACAAATAATGCGCCTCCATCACTAATCATAGAAGCAATAGAAAGGGGGGTTGGGACTGATTTTTGTTTTGTTTTCCCTCTTCCTGAATTTTTAATATGTTTATCTAACTTAGACCATAATAGTAACTGCACATTTATCTTTAACAGACATGTTCAACATCAGTTCCTGATAAGTGGAACAAATCCATGAAACACGTCGAGCTAGCTAGGACACTGTACTTATTTCAACCCATGGCTTTTTATCAATCTGTGTCAAGCCATGATTTCCACATATGTTTTTTATCATATCATGTTAAGCTTGTACCATAGAATAGATCCTATGACACGATATAATGTGTTCTACAATATGGTCAATGCCAATGTGTTACTGTTTTTATACACGTACCAATTATTTATGATATGTTTGCCTTAAGAAATTAGATATATGTATGCACCTTTGGCAGTGTTTTCCATTGTACACGTTAATAAACATACTTTTATCACCCAACCAGTTATTACTTCATTCAAAGTCCCAAACCCCCTTTTTATTGCATTTTATTCCCTATCCTTAGATTATCTCCGTTAGACAATATACTACTAATATGGGGCTTGGGGGACTGGGTGTTATTAAGGGTGTCTGTCCTGTGCTACAATCTGCTGGCCATCATCCAATATGTTGGTCTTCACTCCCAGATACTCAGCAGAACTGTTCCTTATCCTCAATATTTTTTATCCTGACTAATCCTTTCTTTGCCCTCCCAAACCACTCTTGAACCCTCTTACCTGTTCTAACTGCTATATTTTAGTACAGGAACTTCTCTCTCTTTCTTAGATAGGCTGCATTTATCTGATGTCATTGACCCTTCTGCCCAAGTGTATGTATTATTTCCAAACTTTGCTGGATAGGGTCCATCCTTTTACTTGTGCTTGCTCTAAATATGATTTTTTTTGTCCACTCATTTTGGCACATAAAAGACTGTATTGTACCTCTAACTACACTCATACCTCCCTAATATAGATAAATGTTACAAAGCTGCTCGGATTTAACTACTTTTTCTGTTACATGCTACAAAGGACACCCCTCTCTGAGCCTTTCTGGTTCCAATCTATTTTTATTGAGAAACATTTTTTATATGTACATAAAACTACAATACAAAAATGATATATATATACATCTCCGAAAGAAGAACAATTCTCAAATCTCTAATGAACTACAATATTATGATGTGTATATGATATTTGACATTAAAACACCCTGTGAGGAACCATTACAGCTATATAATAGAAGTTAATTCTAATATAAATAGAGTAGGACGGACAATAAAAAATTAGACACATCACAACTTTTTAGTACCAAGAAGATTTATAATATCTTGGTCCTTATCATCTATTATAAAAACTAAAGGGATATAGATAACAAAAATATAAATAAAAAGGGGGGAGGGGGCAAAAAAGGGGGCGTGGGTGGTATAAAGGAGTATGACAACCAGACCCTGCTCCAAATAGGGAAACCTTGGGCCAATTCAGATGCTATATGTGTCCCCTTAGGACTGTATAATTTCCAAGGGAGGCATATTTGACATCCAGGTATCCAGACAATAGATAACTTTGAAATGACAACTTGGATTTTCTGTCAACAAAAAAACTTTTAAACCGTCCTTCTAAATACTGCTCAGAATGGTGTTACTTATTATTTTATAATAACAATGACGAAATATTGTTACTTTGTATTCACTCTATTTTATTCATATACTGTAAAGATCAAAGGGGTGACTTTTTATCTGCATGTGATGCCAGGTAAAGCAACTTTACAAGTAAACTCTAATCAACCATAATAAACTCTTATTCCTCCTCCATCTATTTTTAGCTATTATATTTCTGCGATTGTAATTATTTATCCAGTCTGCATTAGTG
This sequence comes from Lithobates pipiens, assembly GCF_037356315.1. NCBI lineage: Eukaryota > Metazoa > Chordata > Amphibia > Anura > Ranidae > Lithobates > Lithobates pipiens. Next base: position 326,612,868 of record NW_027507748.1, read on the forward strand.
GAGCGGACATGGACCTTTCCTCTGCCCGCTGAGCAGGAATCAGTGGACAGATCCCCCGCTGAGCAGATGGATCCACTTGACAGAGTCCACCCCATGTAAAAGGGGCCTAAGTGTTGCATCAAAAAATGAAAACAATCCTGCATTTCATTATAGAATAAAATATGTACTTTCTATCTATAGGAACTTTACATTTTTTAAACTAACATTGTCAAAGAAAAAAAAAGAGTGTTTTTACATATTAGTCTGTGTACTGCATAGAGAGTAAAAAAAAATACTTTTTGCAATTCAATGGGGGTTATTTACGAAAGGCAAATCCACTTGCACTGCAAGTGCACTTGGAAGTGCAGTCGCTCTAAATCTAAGGCCGCGTACACACGCGCGGACTGTTGGCCCAACCTTGTCCGCTGAACAGTGTTTGGGCGGACAGTCCGCTCGTGTGTGGGCTTTCAGCGGACAGTTTCAGCGGACAGTTGGACGGACAAGGTTTTACGGAAATTCAGAAAAACTGTCCGCTGAAACCTTGTTTCAACGAACAGTCCGCCCGTGTGTAGGCTTGTTCGTCAAACTAAGTTCCGCGCATGCTCAGAAAGGATTTTCAAGCCGAAAGTTATAATGCAGTGTATAGGACGTCGTATTTTGCGTCCCGTCATACGTGCCGTTCACGTCATCGCGCACGGTTTCAGCAAACTGTTCGTTCGTCGTGTGTGGCCATGTCCGTCCATGCTAAGTTTGAGCGGACTGTTCGCTCAAACTGTTGGACGGACAAAGTTGGGCCAACAGTCCGCGCGTGTGTACGCGGCCTTAGGGGTATATCTGAAATGAGTTATCATCCAATCATGTGCAAGCTAAAATGCTGTTTTTTATTTTCCTTGCATGTCCCCCTCGGATCTACAGCAACTTTACTTCCAAGTGCACTTTCAGTGCACTTGCAGTGCAAAGTGGATTTGCCTTTAGTATATAACCAATAGTACCAGAAATAAAATCTTGTTTACCCTGAAAAAAACAATGGGGGTTATTTAGTAAAGGCAAATCCACTTTGCACTACAAGTGCACTGCAAGTGCACTTGAAAGAGCACTGAAAGTGCACTTGGAAGTAAAGTTGCTGTAGATCCGAGGGGGACATGCAAGGAAAATAAAAAACAGCATTTTAGCTTGCAAATGATTGGATGATAAAATCAGCAGAGCTTCCCCTAATTTCAGATGTACCCCTTAGATTTAGAGTGACTGCACTTCCAAGTGCACTTTCAGCGCACTTTCAAGTGCACTTGTAGTGCAAAGTGGATTTTCCTTTCGTAAATAACCCCCAATATGTGTATTATTGTATTATTAATAATGAAGTTATATTGCTTCTGTTAAAAAAATATAATGACAAAGTTATCACTGAACAAACACATTTATAGCAGTAATATAAAAATTGCTCTAGTCCTGAGGTAGACATGTGCTGATGTGGTTCATATTTATATGCAGTATTGCAAATGTATCCAGCTTTTTTTTTTTTATAACTGCTTGATCATTTTCAGATTGCTTTGTAGTGCATTTTATATTAATATTAATATAAATATTTCCTCTAAAAAAGACAATTCAATGTATAATGAAAAAAAATCAATAACATTACAAGACTGGCTTCTTTCATTTGTAAACAAAATAACAAAAAATGTGATTATTTAGCAGTGAAGTAACAGGTATTTTACATCGCATCTGTCATGAATTCTATAAATATTGTATGTTGCTTGATATTTTATTCACTTTGATACAGTTTCATACAAATATCTATACAGCTACATCATGCTTGCATTTTAACAGAAGAAAAGAGAAAGTAAACAGGATAATACATTAGTAAATAAGCAGAAGCCCCAAAAAATGTAAAATATGTAAACCAGACTGCAGCATTTCAAACTTGACCACATTTTTAAATAGTTTTATGTGTTAGAATATAAACTAAATACAAAAGGAATTTATCTTACAGGCATTCTGCTAGAAAACTGCCAGAAAACCCAAAACATAATAAATTCATAAGGTTTTACTTTGTTCATGGCATAAATATGTAAGTTTAAAGTGTATCTAAACCCTAAAAATGTAATATATTGCAGTTTATTAGACTTTCTATGAGGTGCCTTCATCAGTTTTCCTTTTCTCAGCCTTTGGGTATCTTGATTTCCTATTTGTACAATGCTCCTATATGGGAAGCCTGTTTAGCAGTGTTAAAGTGGTTCAGATTTTTGTGATGTTTTAGAAGTACAATGTTGTAATTTTATTTGTTGTGGTGGTTTATTGAATGTGTATCTGTTTGTACATTTATACATCTTAGCATAAAAAAGTATCACTTTTTTTTACATACTACACTTTGGCTCCCATGTAACTATCTTGTGGCTGCATCTACGGCATTTTTTTTTTTGAGTATCGCATGGTTATAGGCTAGTATCCCATTTTGGATGAGTCACTCTGAGTTGATTTTTTAAAATTGTGAGACTTCAAGACGTGACATGATGTCATCCTTCATGAGTAGAGTGCATGCACAGAAGCAGGAAGTGCCAGTGATTTGCAGCTCCTATGTATGACTATGCTATTGTAGCGTACCTGGTGATGGAGCTAGAAATGTAGAGCAAGGCCTCTCTTACAGCTCCGGCTCAGAAGCCCTTGTAGTGTAATAGGGAATGTTCGAGCACAGAGTGACACGAGTGCCTGATAAGACTTCAGCTGGAAAGTGCTGATGTACATCTGAATGGGAGCAGCTGGCTGGTAGCATGCTGGCAGAAGAGAAGGAACTGATGACAGGCACGGTACAGCTGAATCAGGTGCTGGTAGAAGAACCAAGGCAAGGTCAGACAGCCCAGGTTGGCAACTAGCAGTTAGATCAGACACAGGTGACAGACAGAGGAATAGCCAGAATTCAGTCTGGGTTTGGTAATATCAAGACAGGTTAGCAGAAGGATAAGGCAGAAGCGTAGTCCAGGGGCAAGCCAGGGGTCAGTGCAATCAGAGTTCAGGCAAGGTCGGGAACAGATCCACTCAGCAACTGGTGAGTAATACAGGAACAGATGCACAGATAACACAATAGACCAAACAGCACTGACACAAGGCACTAGTGCAGTTTAAATAGCCCACCTGGCGCCAATGTGCATGCGCACATTGGCATACACGTGTGCCCGATCGTGCATATGCACCTGCTAAACAGCCATGAACAGGGCTTACAGGGATAATGCACCTGCGCACATGCATGTCTCTTCTCTGACAGCTATTGACCCAGAGTGCTGAACTGGGCACCAATTTCTGTAAGTGAAATTGTTTGTTTTATGATATTGTAATAAAAAATTCCTCTTCTTTTTGATTTTTAGACAACATAATAGAGGTTTATGGAGGAATGAGATGAAGCAGAGTGCTAGCTTTTGACAGTGATCAAGCCTGATTGCTTATTAGTTTAAGGACTCTTGACGTTTAGTGAGTTTTTATTGCACTAGTGTAGGAGATGTATGGAGACATGGTTGATGCAAGAACACTTTTTTTGTGTATATACAGTATCTCTCAAAAATGAGTACATCCCTCACATTTTTAAAATATTTTATTACTGAGTACACCACTACGTGAAAATGTCCAAATTAGGCCCAAAGTGTCAATATTTTGTGTGGCCACCATTATTTTCCAGCACTGCCTTAACTCTCTTGGACATGGAGTTCACCAGAGCTTCACAGGTTGTCAATAGAGACATCTCCAACCCTCCTTGATGACCATGATCATGGAGTTGATGGATGTTAGAGACCTTGCACTCCTCCACCTTCCGTTTGAGCAGTGGAGGTGCGTCCATAAAGGGCGCAGGAGCACTGCCCCCTCTCTCCTGCACCGCTCTAATCACCATAGATAGATTCATGCATTGCATGAATCTATCTATGGTCACTGCTGACACCCCCTATTCAGGTGTCTGGCCCATTTTTGGGGGCCGTGCATCTGACTTACACTGTCAGGGGTGTTTTTTGGAAGCACCCGATTGGAGCCATAGGATCTAATAGGCGCCCAAAAATGTGAACAGCAGGCGCAATGCTGTGCGTTCACTATTCACTCAGCTGTGTGTTAGCAAAGGGAAGGAATTTGCTTTGCTAACACTGAGTCCACCCCTCAGCCAATCAGGTTGCCGGGTCTGTTACTGGTCACCTGATTGGCTGAAACATCAGGTGCTGTGATTGGATGCCTGAGAGAGGACGGAAGAAGACATGGAGGATGTGCAGGAGCCTGCCGCTGACCCACTCTGAGACAGGTGTCTGGCAGAATCTGATAGGGCACACTGGTGGCATCTGATGGGGTACACTAAGAGCATCTGATGGGGCACAGTAGCGGCATCTGATGGGGCACACTGGCAGCATCTGATGGGGCACAGTAGCCGCAACTGATGGGCACAGTGTCAGCAAATGATGGGCACAGTGTCAGAAATTGATGGGAACAGTAGCTGCATTTGATGGGCACAGTGGCTGTGCTTGATGGGCACAGTAGCTGCGCTTGATGGGCACAGTGGCTACGTGTGATGGCACAGTAGCTGCATTTGATGGCACGGTAGCTGCATTTGATGGCACAGTGGCTGCATTTGATGGCACAGCAGCTGCGGTTGATAGAACAGTGGCTGTGTTTGATGGCACAGTAGCTGCAATTGATGGGGGTTTTTTTCAGTTTGTTTTTGCGCCTCCCCCAAAAAAATTTTGAGCACCAGCCATCACTGCATTTGAGGATGCCCCATAGATGCTCAATAGGGTTTAGGTCTGGAGATATGCTTGGCCAGTCCATCACCTTTACCTTTAGCTTTTTAGCAAGGCAGTGGTCATCTTGGAGGTGTGCTTGGGGTCGTTACCATGTTGGAATGACATGTCTACTGGGATATTTTGACGATGAAGGCTTCTTTCCTAGGGAGGTGATATTAGTTACCAGACTATTATTTATTGCACGTAAGTTAATTGCTCTAAGGTGGATATTTTCGAATGCACCTTTACTTGAGGACTGGCGTCTTCAGGTAAATGAAAACATCTTGAAAGAACAAAAATTGATTGCAATAGGGGAGAATCCAATAACTGGATTAAAATATGGAAACGATGGATATCGGATCCACGGTTAGCTCCACCCTCACTAGTAATGGGGGAGTCTGTATTGAGTGGTTAGTATCATTTTTTTTTTCTGTTTGAGTGGGACAGTAAACGCGGTATTCAAAGGAAAACGGGGTAGAGAGTTATAGCAGAGGGCAGGGAAAAAAATAAAAAAAATAAAAAATTATAACGATAAAAGATGTGGGTAGAAACTATCTTCTCCTTTGTCAGCTTGTGGTATATAACTCACTATGGAGACTACGCTATGGAGGAGAGTGCGTTTTTTTTTCCATTTTTTTTGTGTGTATGTCTGTGTGTATATGCTTGTAAATACTTGTGTCTAAAGGATGGTTAGGTAGTATATATGATAGTGGCAAGTAAGAAAAAGAGAAAAATATAAAAAGATGTTTTGCACGGATCAATCGAAATAAATAGGAAAATGAGAATAGGACGTACTAGCGGTATAAGGAAAAAAAATTGTAAAATATATACTGATGCTGTAACTTGGTCTGTTATAACTTGTAATATGTCAAATAAAGAATTAAACAATCCATAATTCCCCTCAAAAAAAAAAGAAAAACGTGTTGGAATACTGCCCTGCGGCCCAGTTTCCGAAGGGAGGGGATCATGCTCTGCTTCAGTATGTCACAGAACATGTTGGCATTCATGGTTCCCTCATTGAACGGTAGCTCCCTAGTGCCCGCAGCACTCATGCAGCCCCAGACCATGACACTCCCACCACCATGCTCGACTGTAGGCAAGACACACTTGTCTTTGTACTCCTTGTGATGGACTGGGGTCACATAAAAGACAAAACAGACACCCCAAAGTACATATTCATTTTTTTTTTATTTCTAAGCAAAGAAATACCATCCTGCTATTTTATCAACAACCAGTAGATGGCAGAGAAGGTACAAGAGCAGAGTCTATATAAGACCACACTATGTGACTGAAGTGAAACTACTTCAAGCCATAAAGATGAGTGGTCATATCTGATACTGTTTGTGTAATTCTTTGCAGGTATGTACTTTAAATTGTTTCTAATCCATGTTAAACTGTGATAGAAAGAGTCTTAAACATCTTGAACAGATGCAGGAAAAGTTTCAGCAGATTTTATGCAATAGTTTTGCTGTAATTAGATGTTCAGAACAGCATGTGTGAGTAACAGTGAAAAGGGCACAAAAGCATAAAAATACTATATTAGTCAGAATAAATGTTTATTGTAAGCACTAAACTGTTATACATAGGTATATTTAAACCTGGTTTATGCAAAGTTACATACATTTAGAAAGCACATGTTGAAAAAAACGATATTAAATTGGTAAAAAAACCTATTGTACTGGAAAGCTTATGCATTGCTTTATACAGACATGCAACCATCTAGTGGTCAAAAAAGAGAACTACTGAAAGAATATCTGCATTAAAGCAATACAATGCCAGTATTATTATTGCGCAGCTACAGTGTACCAGAGAGATAAAGATAATTATCTATAATACTGAATAAGAGGAAAATATATGTTTATTAAAATATAATAATGTTCATTGTTGTAACTATGTTTTAAAGTATTTCAGTCAAAATCTGTACTATATATTGTTAACGGTTATGAACATGTGACTATAAAATGTAATATATGTATTTTTATGTAAAAGTGAAACTACTTTAAGCCATAAAGATGAGTTGTCATATCTGATACTGTTCGTTTAATTCTTTGCAGTCCCTGCCGAGCTGATCACATTACTTCATCGCATCTACAATCATGGGCTCTCTTAATTTACATTTACATATAGATTTGGAACTGTCACTGTACTGATGAATTTAGTGGAACTGCACAAATCACTTTATAGATTTTTTGTTAGCACAGAAGAAATTATCTATTAATTATTGTTATATACTGTATTTACAGTTGAGCTCAAAAGTTTGCATACCCTGGCAGAAATTGAAATGTTGGCATTAATATTGAAAATATGATTGATCATGCCAAAAAACTGTCTTTTATTTAAGTAAAGCAATCACATGAAACCATTTATTATCACATAGATTTTTGGGTCCTTTTTTACATAAATCTTCCAAATGGCCCTGATAAAAAGTTTACATACCCTGGAATGTTTGGCCTTGGTACAGACACAGAAGGTGGCACACACAGGTTAAAATTACAAATAAAGGTTAATTTCCCACATTTGTGGCTTTTTAAATCACAATTAGCGTCTGTGTATAAATAGTTAATGAGGTGCTAGAGTGAGGATTTTGTAAGGAAAACTGTCAGTACAGGAAAATTTGGCCAGGCCTATGCTTCAGGCTAGGCCTGCTTGTTTTGATCTGGGGGGCAGGGAGTAGTTAGTGCAGCAGTGGGTGTGACCACCTGTGCTTTAGTTCTGAGGCGCCTCCCATGCTTTCAGGAAGAATGATCTGGAAAAAGGGCAGGGCTTAGGACTGGAGTGGAAGGCAGCTCATGTGAGGAGCCCTGACCAATCCCCAACTGGAATTGGCAGGGGGCAGGCCTCACATATAAGCTGAGATAACAACTTACTGGTTCGGGAGACGTGGAGAATGGAGTACTAGGCAGCAGCAGGGGCCCCATCTGGGGGGGGGGGGTGCGAGGCCTAGCAGAGGAGAGCTGGGAAGGAGCTTAATCTTTACACAACATGGATAAAGTGTTATGGAACAGAAGGGCTGGAGAAGCTTCCAGAATGTATGTCCAGTTAACCACTTAAGCCCCGGACCATTTTGCTGGCTTAAGACCAGAGCACTCTTTGTGATTTGGCACTGCGTCGCTTTAACTGACAATTGCGCGGTCGTGCGACGTGGATCCCAAACAAAATTGACGTTCTTTTTTTTCCTCATAATTAGAGCTTTCTTTTGGTGTTATTTGTTCACCTCTGCGGTTTTTATTTTTTACGGTATAAAATAAAAAGTATGACAATTTTGAAAAAAAACACATTATGTTTTTACTTTTTGCTATAATAAATAGATACTGCAGACCTCTGGCCTAGTAACAGTGCAACCAATTCTAGCCAGCAACCGAGACTGTTCAGAGCGGTTTCTTTTGTCAAGGGAAGATGATGTGATAGGAAGAGTAATGATCTACAGTGGAATTTTGTGCAGCAGGGTGGAAGTCCTGGGAGCAACAGTCTGCAGGAGATACGCAGAGGAGGAGAAACATTCTGCATGGTGTTATGCAGGGGAAAAGTCTGTAGATATTATGTGTACATCAGTACTTCACGGCTCAACCTTTCATTCTAATTCTTAAATATGGGCATCTCATATTTCCTTTCCCCCAACCAAGTTATATTCCCCAATAAACAAAAAAAAACAACACAAATGACTGTTCATTGTCTCAGAAGTGATAGATGGAGGTCTGGCAGCAGGGTGACATGGTGGATGTTAGTTACTAGTAGCAACCAAGTACTACACAGGCTAGACACTGAGCCATGGGGCGATAGAAAAGAACAGTCAAAAGACCTGCGTAACAAGGTAATGAAACTTTACAAAGCTGGAAAAGGATATAAAAAGATATAAAAAGCCTTAAATATGCTAGTCAGTACTGTTCTATCACTTAATAAGTAGAAAATGTGGGGATCTCTTGATACCAAGTCATGGTCAGGGTAAAGGTAGATCAAGAAAGATTTCAGCCACAAATGCCACTGAAACTGTTCGGGATACAAAGAGAAACCCACAGGTAACCTCAGGAGAAATACAGGCTGCTCTGGAAAAAGATGGTGTGGTTGTTTTTTACCACTTCATCCCCGGAAGAAATTGCTTCCTTAACCTCCCTGGCGGTATGATTCAGTCTGGAATTAGGTGCTGAAAGCGGTACAATTATTTTGCATGGAAATCTGGCGTTTTATTTTGTAGTCCTGTAATTCTTAGGAATAACGCTCTTAAATCTGTTCAAACCAGAGTCTAGCAGACATCCCAGGTATGATAGCGTTTATAATATAATAAAGAATAATAAAAATTATTCAATAATGTAATTAAATCCTAAAACACTGAAAAAGGGACACATTTTGGTTGCTATGGACAATCTCCAAATTCCAGGCAAAAAAAACAGTATTTATAATATAAAAGTGCATGCAGGGCATTGCACAGACCACTAGGGACAAAGGGGGTGTGTATTTTGCAATACAGTACTGTAATCTGTAAGATTACAGTGCTGTGTGTGTTTTGTGTCTTTTTATTTTTTTTAATTTGCCGCCGTTCTCCACTCCCGTGCGCCGTAATGCCGCAGAGAACGGAGCTCGGCGGCATTCGGCACTGTGAATTGAGCGGAGGACAACTCGATCACACAGCGCGGGGGACATTGCTGGATCCAGGGGACAAGGTAAGTAAGTCTCCCTGTGTCCTCCCCTGCATCTAGCGAAGCGATCCCGAGTCTGGCTCAGGGTTACCGCTTCTATCAGTAAATTCCTAACCCGAGCCAGACTCGGGATTACCGCTAGGGGAGTTAATGACCAGAGCACTTTTTACAATTTGACACTGAGCTGCTTTAACTGGTAATGTCAATAAGTGTATATTTGCTAGTTTCCGCAAACGTTATAGCAAAACTATAAATATAACTATGTGAAACAAAAAAATGTAGCGCTAAAGTGGTGAACACAATGACCTATAAAAAAAATTGGTAAGTATAAACAACCCGTGCTAAAGGGAAAAGTCTCACACTTATTGTGAGATAAATGCAAGTACTATTGCATGTAATATGCAATACCCAATACAGTATGCCCCTGTTGAAGACTGCTAGTGTCGAAACGCGTCAGAAAGCATTACTTGCACCCCACATTGCTTTTTACTAGTTTTTCTCTTGTGATCACTTTTTATTTTTATATATTATATATTTTTAATAAAACCAACTGTTTTTTTTTACCTACACCATCCGGAGCCCCCTTCTTTTTCTTTTTCTTGTTTTATATACCATCCGTATGAGCCTCTATTTGAAATTGAAGTTTGGATACACTGGGTTCCCGAAATACCATCGCCTTTGAGTTTGGAGAACATTGGTTGGTGACCATCGGGAATACTTACCTCTATCCGGGACTGAGGATGTTTATATGAGGATTACATACCGGGATCTATTTAGTCAAAAGCTGGAATACAATCCTTTGGGATTACAAGCAGTTTAGACCCACTGTCGTAGGACAGGTGGGTCCAACACTTCCGTTAAGAGTATCCACCTTGTATCTATAGAAGGTTATGTCCTCAAATACCACTGTAGACAAACAGGTTGCTGTCATCAGTTTCCTTTTCGCCTCAGTCTATGGTTTAGATGAGAAGATTGGTCACTTTTGTCTAACACGATAAGAGGACTCCTTTACAGATTGATGAACTGACAATAGTCTATTTTTCAGTATCTGTGTTATGCAGCTTTATTTTCACCATATCACATAATTATTATTCACAGTTGCATTCATACTGTATTGGGTATTGCATATTACACGCAATATTACTTGCATTTATCTCACAATAAGTGTGAGACTTTTCCCTTTAGCATGGGTTGTCTATACTTACCAATTTTTTTTTTATAGGTCATTGTGTTCACCACTTTAGCGCTACATTTTTGTTTCACATTTACTGTAACTTTGTTTGTTTGAGTGTTAGCTGCTAATTTTATTAGAGTAGCACAGTGTTTTCCCCCTTGTTACATTTATAAATATAACTACAAACTATGGTACATTTTCTGGAATTTACGCAGCTTTTTGTTTATGCCTATCTCATTTCTTGAGGTGCTAAAATGGCAGGGCAGTACAAAATTGCTGAGAGGCATTTTGAGCCCATACAATATTTTTTTGTCACAAGTGATTGAAAAATTACAAAAAAAAATAATAATAAATAAGTATACACAAAATTGTCGCTAAATTATATATTGCTCACACATGCCATGGGTATATGTGGAATTACACCCCAAAATACATTCTGCTACTTCTCTTGAGTATGAGGATACCACATGTGTGAGATTTTTTGGGAGCCTAGCTGCATACAGGACCCCGAAAACCAATTGCAGCCTTCAGGATTTATAAAGGCGTCAATTTTTGATTTCACGCTTCACTACCTATCACAGTTTTAGAGCCATGAAGTGCCAAGATAGCACAACCCCCCCCCCCCCCCCAAATGATCCAATTTTAGAAAATAGACAGCTCAAGCTATTGGCTTCCAAAAAGTCTAAGCCCTTGTACACACGGTCAGAGAATCTGTCGGAATGTGTCCTATCGGACCGTGTTGTCGGATAATCCGACTGTGTGTGGTAGGCATCGGACTGATTCCGTCGGAATATCCGTCGGACCCAATTTTCCAACATGTTGGAAATATTTCCCGACCAACTGGGCCGATCGGACATACTCCGATCATCTGTAGAGAATTTTGATCTGACCAAGTGCCACGCATGCTCAGATCAAATTCCTACATCAAAGCTATTGGCTACTAGCCTGAATGTAGTCCCATCGTAACGAAATTACATCATCACGTTCTGAAAGATCTGATTTTTCGCCAACTTTGTCCGACCGTGTGTATGCAACAGTTTCGGACAAAATCCGACGGATTTGGTTGTGGAAATCTCCGACCATGTGTACAGGGGCTTAGACATGCAGTATTCCCATATTCAGGAGAAGCAGCAGAGTGTATTTCCACTGCTGGTTTTTCGATGGACCCAGAGAAACTTTTAGCAGTCCTACAGTGGTCCGACCTGTGTGTTTATTTCCTCTGCAGCGTTTCCTGGGCTTTGCCAACTATTATCGGAAGTTTATTCGTAACCTCTCATCTCTGGTCAAGCCCCTGACTGATATGACCAGAAAAGACGGTAACCCACAGAGTTGGTCTCCGGAGTCTGTAAAGGCCTTTGAGAGTCTCAAGGCTGCCTTTGTTTCTGCTCCTGTGTTGGCACATCCTGATCCTATGTTACCTTTTATCCTTGAGGTTGATGCTCCTGAAACTGGAGTCTCAACGTCCTACCTCTGAGAGAATCCTTGTGGCTTCTTTACCAAGACATTGTCACCTGCGGAGTGCAATTATGAGATTGGTGACAGAAAGCTGTTGGCGATCATATTAGCCCTGAAAGAATGGAGACAAAGTTACATAGTTAAACAGTTACATAGTTAGCAAGGTTGAATAAAGACACCAGTCCATCCAGTTCAACCTGAGTGAGTGTCTACAATTGTCCCTATCCCTGTACATTGCACACTCACATCAGTCCCTACCCACAAGGAGCCCACAATCCAAGGTCCCCATTCATATACTAGGGCCAATTTTTTGGGCAGAAGCCAATTAACCTACCCACATGTCTTTGTAGTGTGGGAGGAAACTGGAGTACCCAGAGGAAACCCACGCAGGAACAGGGAGAACATGCAAACTCCAGGCAGGTAGTGTTGTGGTTGGGATTCGAACCAGTAACCCTTCTTACTGCTAGGCGAGAGTGGTAACCACTACACCACTGTGCCTCCCAGTAAAGGTACCACTGTGCCGGTTCTCATTGTTACTGACTATAACAATCTCACATTCTTGTCTGAGGTTAAATGCCTCTCTCCCAGAAGGGCACGATGGGCTCTTTTCTTATCAAGTTTCAATTACATTGTCTCATTCTTACCCGGTACTAAGAATGTAAGGGCTGATGCCTTGTCATGACAATTTTCCTCCACTTCCAAGATGTAGTCAGTTCCGCTTCCTGCGATTCCTCCTGATTGTATTCTGGCTACGGTTCGCACCAGTCTCACTTCTCCTTTGGGTGACAAAATTGTTGCTGCTCAGGTTCATGCTCCTCCTGAGAAACCTTCTGACCACTGCTTTGTCCCAGAGAGCCTACGTTCTGCTGTTCTTCAGACTTATCATTCTCCCATGACTGCTGGCCACCCTGGGAAAATCAACTCTTTTGGACCATTTCCCATCAATTCTGGTGACCTAGTCTACATGCTGATGTGGCTGCCTTTGTAGCTGCCTTCTCCACTACACCTTCCAGTAGGCCCCCTACAACCAATACCCAATGGAGAGAGGCCCTGGACTCGCCTGTCTATGGATTTCATTGTGGAGTTGCCCAAATCCCAAGGCAACACTGTTATCCTTATGGTGGTTGACCGGTTCTCAAAGATGTGTCATTGTATTCCACTTAAGAAGTTGCCCACCTCTAAGGAACTGGCTTCCATTTTTGCCCGGGAGATCTTTCGCTTACATGGGCTACCCAAGGTGATTGTCTTGGACAGGGGCAGTCAGTTTGACTCCTGGTTGTGGCGAGCCTTTTGTGCACAGTTGGGAATCCAGCTTGTGTTCTCTTCTGCGTATCACCCGCAGTCTAATGGGGCGGCAGAAGGAGCCAATAAGTCCTTGGAGCAATTCCTACGTTGCTATATTTCTGACCATTGTAACAACTGGTCTGACCTATTACCTTGGGCAGAGTTTGCTCACAACAGTGCCTTGAATTCTGCTTCCTGATTGTCCGCTTTTATGGCGAATGATGGTTTCCAACCTTCCATGTTGCCTGACTCGTTTGTTCCACAGAATATTTCTGCGTTAGAGGAGCATCTCTGTGGTCTTCGTTCCACTTGGGCACAAGTCCAGGAGGCTTTGTGACATGCTAATGATAGGTACAGACTCCATGCTTACCGCAGACACCTGCCTGCACCTTCCTCCCAGGTTGGGGACAGGGTCTGGCTGTCATTTTGCAGCCTTCAATTTCGTGTTCCCTCACTGAAGTTCGCACCTCGGTTTATTGGGCCTTTCCGTAGTTTTCGCAGGATTAACTCAGAGGCTTACGCATTAGACCTTCCTTCTAATATGCATATTTCGAATGTATTTCATGTCTCCTTATTAAAACCTTTGGTCTGCAACCACTTTACCACCTCGGTGCCACGTCCTCACCCTGTACAGGTTGAGAACCATGAAGAGTATGAAGTACAGTCCATTTTTGACTCCCGTCGTTTTCGTGGGTGCATACAGTACCTGGTGCATTGTAAAGGGTGCGGTCCGGAGGAATTCTCTTGGGTCTTATCCTCGGATGTACATGCCCCTGTCCTCCTCTGTGATTTCAATAGATGTTTTCCCCTCAAGCCTTGTGGTCCTCCGAGGGGGAGAGGTCGAAGAGAAGGGGATACTGTCAGGGCTGGGCTCAGCCCTTCCTTCTCTGAGCTGGCCGCTCAGCTGTCGGCTAATTGTCAGCTCCTGTCTCCCTACGGTTACTCAGCTGTTGCTGATATCCTGCTCATCGGTCCTGCCTACTTAAGCCGCCCAGTTCAGAGGATCTCTGTCTTCGCCTTAGTCAACATCACAGAGATGCAATTGCATTCCTGTTAATAGACTTGCTTGGCTGACATCCCTTCTGTCTCCAGAGCCTGCTTGCTGTTTTACTACGCTCATCTCTAGCTCCCTGACTTTATGCTTGTCTGACTATCCATTCCCATTCCTGAACTCTGGCTTTGTTTTGACTATGTTTTTTTTCTATTTGCTTTTATAATTAAACAAGTGTGATTTAACTGTACTTCTGTCTCGGTCTGATTTCATGGTTTCTGACAGTTCTACAAGCCGTTGGGGGAATTCCACAATCAAAAAGGTGACTAAAAGTGGCATGCTTGTGTAATAATTGTCCACGTACAAGTGGTACCCCTTTCAGAATAAGGGTGACACCAATTCCCAAACAATCTTGCCAGTGTTCCCTATGTAGTCTGGGCAGTTCTCGGGCTCCGCGTGAATATCTTTTCCCTCGTAAACCATAAAACTATACGTATAGCCTGTTGCCCTGTCACAGAGCTTATACAACTTGACACCATATCTGGCACGCTTGCTGAGGAGATACTGTTTAAAAGACAAGCAGACAGAAAATGTAATCAGGGACTCATCAACGCAGACAACTTGATTGGGAATAAACAAGGCTGCAAGCTGTTGGTTGAAGTGGTTTACGAGGGGCTAAATTTTGTAGAGCCAAACGTATACAGGGTCACCCTGAGGACGACAGAGTTCTTTATCATTGAAATGCATGAAACGCAAGATCTGCTCATATAGCATCCTGGTCATGGAAGCAGAGGACACAGGCATATGGTGTATTGGATCAGTGGGCCAATATGACCGCAAATTACACCCATGAGGAGGTATAGGCCCAGAAAGGTCTTAAATTCAGAAACTGTAATAGTTTTCCAATCTCTGGCAAGAGTAAACTCGGGAATAGCGGTGATGAATTGACCAGCATACTAATTGCTTTGGTCCACAATAGATCTATAGAGATCTTCCGTGAAAAACAGTGAATAAAAATCAAGTGATGTAAAACTGTTTCCGGGTTTGCCAGTGAATGGGGGAAGTACGGGCACTGCAGAAGTGGTGGGCTCCCAATCAGGATTGGCAAATGCAGCGGGAAGGGCACTATGGGCTTGACATGCCTGTGTTTGTCTTCTTGGTGGCTTCAGGGTACTACTTGTGCTAGGCACCGCACCAGCTTGTACTGCACTTATGGGACTCGCCACATCACCATGTATTACTGCAGTGCTGGTTTGACTACAACCAGGATGTACTAGGTCACTGATGCTTGCCAGTTCACCAGAGGGATGAGTGGCACTAGTACTGGCTCTCTGCTCCATATGAGAGCCCTGCGGTTCTTGCACTTGAAAAACAGAAGAAGGGGGTCAGGTATGCCTGACCTTAGCAAGGACCACTACTCCGTCATCAGAGCTATCTGTCATAGTGCTGCTGCTGTCTACTGATTTGTATACTGAGCCTGAATGTGCCAGTGAGTTGGCTTCCCCTTTGGACATTTTGGTCTCTAAATTTACTGGTACTGGAACTAGTGCAACTCACAGGCAAAAAGAACATCTAATTGTCAGAGCCTGTTTCAATCACTGTTAGCATTCGCAGGGATCAGGCTGGACTGTGCAAACATAGTAGGTGAAGTTGAAAAAAGATAGTCCATCAAGTCCAACCTATGTGTGTGATTATATGTCAGTATTATATCGTATATCCCTGTATGTTGTGGTCATTCAGGTGCCTAACTAACAGTTTTTTGAAACTATCGATGCTCCTTGCTGAGACCACCGTCTGTGGAAGGGAATTCCACATCTTTGCCACTCTTACAGTAAAGAACCCTCTATGCAGTTTAAGGTTAAACCTCTTTTCTTCTAATTTTCTTGTGAAAAGTATTTTATTGGAGTACAAAGGAATATATACAAATAACATAAATAGATTACAACATGTACAATGAAAGGAAGCTCCTTGGCTAATATACAAATATGAAATTATTTGCAATAAAATGAAACAAGACAATTTATAATGAATGATAAAAAGAAAGATAATGAAAAATAAAAAGAAGGAGTGTTTAACACTCTATTTTGAGAGAGAAAAAAAAAAAGAATTAGAAATGTAAGATCTATAAAGATCATTTTCCTGTTACTTTTTGTAACCAGAGATATTATCATCTGAACTTTTCTTCTAATTTTAATGAGTGGCCATGTGTCTTGTTAAACTCCCTTCTGTGAAAAAGTTTTATCCCTATTGTGAGGTCACCAGTACGGTATTTATAAATTGAAATCTTATCCCCTCTCAAACGTCTCTTCTCCAGAGAGAATAAGTTCAGTGCTCGCAACCTTTCCTCATAACTAATATCCTCCTTAGCTTAATTTCCCTTCTTTGTACTCGCTCCATTTCCGGTACATCCTTCCTGAGGACTGGTGCCCAGAACTGGACAGCATACTGCAGGTACGGCTGGACCAGAGTCTTGTAGAGCGGGAGAATTACCGTTTTATCTCTGGACTTGATCCCTTTTTAATGCATGCCAATATTCTGTTTGCTTTGTTAGCAGCATCTTGGCATTGCATGCCATTGCTGAGCTTATCATCTACTAGGACCCCCAGGTCCTTTTTCATCCCAGATTCGCCCAGAGGTCCTCCCCCTAGTGTATAGAATGCATTCATATTTTTGCCACCCAAATGCATTATTTTAAATTTTTCTACATTAAACCTAATTTGCCATGTGGTTGCCCACCCCCGTTAATTTGTTCAGACCTTTTTGTAAGGTTATTGCCCTGCTTAGCTTAGTATCGCCCGCAAATACAGAGTTTGAACTATTTATCCCATCCTCCAGGTCGTTTATGAAAAAAAAAATAGGATTGGTCCCAGCACAGAACCCTGGGGGACCCCAATACCCACCTCTGACCATTCAGAGTACTCCCCATTTATCATCACTCTCTGAACTCATCCTTGTAGCCAGTTTTCAATCCATGTACTCACCCTATGGTCCAAGGCAACGGACCTTATTTTGTACAGTAAACGTTTATGAGGAACTGTGTCAAATGCTTTTGCAAAATCCAGATACATCCACGCTAACGGGCCTTCCTTTATCTAAATAGCAGCTCACCTCCTCATAGATGGTTAATAGATTGGTTTGGCAAGATCGATTCTTCATGAATCCATGCTGATTACTGCTAATGATACCGTTCTCGTTACTAAAATCATGGCTATAGTCCCTTAACATCCCCTCCAAGAGCTTGCATAGTATTGATGTTAGGCTAACTGGTCTGTAAATCCCAGGGATGTTTTTTGGGCCCTTTTTAAATATTGGTGCTACATTGGCTTTCCTGCAATCACCTGATACCACTCCAGTCAGTAGAGTGTGAGTAAAAATTAGGAACAATGGTCTAGCAATTACTTACCTGAGTTCCCTAAATACCCTCGGATGCAAGCCATCTGGTCCCAGTGATTTATTAATGTCAAGTTTCCCAAGTCTAATTTTAATTCTGTCCTCTGTTAACCATGGAGGTGCTTCCTGTGATGTGTCATAAGGATAAACACTTTTGTTTTGGTTACTGAAGCCCCCCCGATTCCCTCGTGAACACTAAAGAGAAGAATAAATTCAATACCTTCGCCATCTCCTCATCCTTTGTAACCAGATGTCCTTCCTCATTATTTATGGGGCCAATATGGTATGTCCTCCCTTTTTTACTGTTTACATACTTAAAGAATTTAGTGATGTCATCTCTCACATTCACTTGTACATTATTCTTGATATATAGGCATACCCCTCCCCGTTTTTAACCCTCTCTATCCCTACGATAAAGAGTATACTCTTGAATGGTTGCCAGCCATTTATGAGAGTTGTTGAACCAGGTCTCCCACAAAATCCAAATCTTTCTTGTACAACAGCATTTCTAGTTCACACATCTTGTCCGCCAGGCTCTGGGAAAAGGTGAACATGCCACATAGTTTAGACCGGTTGCATACTAACCTCTCATTGGGTGTTACGAGATTGCAACTAAGATTTGCTACTATACTTACCTTGGGTTTATGTGCTCTAGTCAACCTACCACTTATGCCCCCAATACTCCCTTCTGGAATATGATCCACGCTGACTATCCCTACCTCTGTGCTCTCCCCCCGACGTCTAGTTTAACCACCTTCAGACCGGACCATTTTGCTGGTAAATTACCAGAGGTCTTTTTACAATTTGGCACTGCGCTGCTTTAACTGGTAATTGCGCGGTCATGCAATGTTGTACCCAAACAAAATTTGCGTCCTTTTCTTCCCACAAATAGAGCTTTCTTTTGATGGTATTTGATTGCCTCTGCGATTTTAATTTTTTGCGATATAAACGTAAAAAGACCGCAAATTTTGAAAAAAAATGATATTTTCTACTTTTTGTTATTAGAAAAATCCAATAAACTCAATTTTAGTCATACATTTAGGCCAAAATGTATTCAGCCACATGTCTTTGGTAAAAAAAAAGTCAACAATTGTATATTTATTGGTTTGCGCAAAAGTTGTCACATCTACAAACTAAGGTACGTTTTCTGGAATTTACGCAGCTTTTAGTTTACGACTGCCTATCTCATTTCTTGAGGTGCTAAAATGGCAGGGCAGTACAAAACCCCCCCAAATGACCCCATTTTGGAAAGTAGACACCCTAAGGAAATTGATAAGTGGCATGTTGAGCCCATTGAATATTTTATTTTTTTGCCTCAAGCGATTGAATAATGACAAAAAATTAATTTTTTTTTTTTTTTTACACAAAGTTGTCACTAAATGATATATTGCTCACACATGCTATGGGCATATATGAAATGACACCCCAAAATAAATTCTGCTGCTTCTCCTGAGTACGGGGATACCACATATGTGGGACTTTTTGGGAGCCTAGCCGCGTACGGGGCCCCGAAAACCAAGCACCGCCTTCAGGCTTTCTAAGGGCGTAAATTTTTGATTTCACTTCTCACTACCTATTACAGTTTTGAAGGCCATAAAATGCCAAGATGGCACAAAACCCCCACAAATGACCCCATTTTAGAAAGTAGACACCCCAAGCTATTTGCTGAGAGGCATGTTGAGTCCATGGAATATTTTATATTTTGCCACAAGTTGCGGGAAAATTACAAACTTTTTTTTTTTTTTTTTTTTTTCACAAAGTTGTCACTAAATGATATATTGCTCACGCATGCCATGGGCATATGTGAAATGACACCCCAAAATAAATTCTGCTGCTTCTCCTGAGTAGGGGGATACCACATATGTGGGACTTTTTGGGAGCCTAGCCGCGTACGGGGCCCCGAAAACCAAGCACCGCCTTCAGGCTTTCTAAGGGCGTTACAGTTTTGAAGGCCATAAAATGCCAAGATGGCCCCAACCCCCCCCAAATGACCCCATTTTGGAAAGTAGACACCCCTAAATTTAGGGGTACAATAGTGAGACTAGGTAATAAATGGCGGGTGCCCTGAAACTATAAAAAAAATAACTAACCAACCAGCGTCACCTGTAACAGTTATATGGTGATCACTGGTGAAAGGGTTAACTAGGGGGCAATCAGGGGGCTTTATGCGGTAGTATATGGGGGTCCCTGGCGCTATAAAAAGCTGCGGCGAACCTAAATACCTACCTGCCTAACTAGCGTCACCTGTGACACTAATACAGCGATTAGAAAAACTATCGCTTATTAGGCTGGGTTCACACTGGAGCGATGCAGGAACGCCATGAATCCGCGGCGGGTTCCCGCATCGCATGCCTCCCGGCGGCAGTTCACACTGCCCTATGCGAACTGCTGGGAGTGTCAGTGAAATGTTAATGACACCCCCAGATCAGTTCGCATATCGCAGTGCGATCTGCAAACTCGGATCACATGGTGTGAACACCCATGCGATCCGATTCTGCTGCGGGCCAAAAAAAGGGTCCCGTGCGAATTTGCGGCGGGTGCGGCGGGTGCGGCGGGTGCGACACAAATTCAGCCATACTATCTGTATGGCTGAACTCAAATCGCACAGAGATCGGATGTGATTTGCACTGCAGTGCGGTGCGAATCACATTCGTTCTCATAAACCGCTGCAATGTGAACCCAGCCTTAGTGACACTGGCGACGGGGGGTGATCACGGGGTTAAACCTTTATTGGGGGGGTTAGGGGGGCACATTAGAACTAAAGGGGGCTAACCCTAACTGCCCTAACAGTTATTACAGTCACAAATGACACCAATGCAAAAAAAAAAAAGCAATTGGTGTCACTGTGACTGGGGGGGGCAGGGGTAATTGGGGGGTGATCGGGGGGTAAAGGGGGGGTGTGAGTGTGCCTGGCATGTTCTACTGTGTAGTGTAGTGCTTGTGCAACTCACCGATGCTCTCTCCTCGGTGCCGGAACGAAAAATACCGACACGGAGGAGAGATTACATCACTTCCTCTCCTGTGTTTACATTACAGGAGAGGAAATGATGTCACGGGACATTTTCATTCGTCGGGAGCGATCGCGAGGGGGTGGCCATGAATGAATGGCCGCCCCCTCGTCCGGGATCGCTCCCGAACGAATACCGACCGCCGCAGGCACCGGGCGGGGGCCCGATCGGGCCCCCGACCGTCGGGCAGGCAAGGACGTACATGTAAGCCCTTATGCCTGCCCGTGCCATTCTGTCGACGTACATCGTCGTGCGGCGGTCGGCAAGTGGTTAAAAACCCCTCTAACTTCTTTGCCATCTTTATTCCCAGCTGATCTGCACCCTCCTCATTTAGGTGCAGTCTGTCCCTTCTATAGTATTGGTGATCAAGTTAGAAGTTGGCCAAGTCCTCCAGAAACCCAAACCCTTCCTTGATACACCAGCTCTTCAGCCACTTGTTTACTTCCCTAATCTCCCTCTGCCTTTCTGGTGTGGCTTGATGTACTGGCACCTTGGAGGTCCTTTTCCTCAATTTATCTCCCAAGTCCCTAAAATTGTTCTTTAGGACACTCCATCTGCCTCTGATTTTATCATTGGTGCCAACGTGACAGCCAGGTCTTCACCAGCCCCTCCCAGTAATCTGTCCGCAAGATCCGTGATGTGCCGAATCCAAGTGCCCGGTAGACAATATACAGTTCAGTGTTTCAGTTCTTTGTTACAGATTGCCCTCTCTGTCCTTCTAAGAATTCAGTCCCCTACCACAAGAAACTGTCTTTCCTTTCCCTTCGCTTTCCCCCCACTCTCACTGGAGGAGTTCTTCCCTTGGCAGCTAGGATAGTCACTCAGCTCCAGCAGTGCTGGTCTCTGACTGGTTTCACCATTCTCACTCAATGGAGCGTACTTATTGGGATGCTCCAGCCCTGGATGGGCCTCCTTGGCACTTTCCCCTCTACCCTTCTTGAATGTCACCCATCTACTCTTTCCTAGTGCCTGCACCTCCTTGTCTCCACCCACCTCTGTGCTTGCCCCTGCAGGCACCTGCCGTGTACAATCCTGGCTCTCCTTTAGTATGGATCAACTTCTCAGTGCTGACAGTTGCTTCCCCAGATTCAGAACCTAGGCTTCCAGGGAAATAATGTGCTTACATTTTGCACAGCAGTATTTACCCTTGATCGGATGATCAAGGAACACATACATGCCACTAAATGTACACTAGTTGCATCTCCACACCCACCGGGCATCATACCTACTAATTTAATGAGGATTGGGGATTATACTGTGTCCAAATTACCTAACATATAGCTACCTGACATTAATACTCAACAAGACAATTCATAGGTAATCAACAAGACAATAAACAGGTACTCGCTGAACCAACGTGCGCTCGCGGAACCAACATGCACCCGATGAACCAACATGCACCCGCTAAACCAACGTGCACTCGCTGAACCAACATGCACTCGCTGACCAACGTGCACTCGCTGACCAACGTGCACTCGCTGAACCTACGTGCACTTATTGACCAATGTGCACTCGCTGACCAACGTTCACACACACTACAAAAGTACTAACGATCCACACACACTACTCAGACAACACTCAGGTACTCACAATACACAGGTACTACCCGACAACACTCAATACAGACCACGTGCACTCGCAGAACTCATGTACTTACAATACACAGGTACTTGACCCCTGTTACAACCTCTTGTTTTCAACTCTGGTTTAACTCACCACTTAATCCAGTTCAACTTAGACACTTAGTTCCAGCAAGCTCAAAGATGAACAGGCTCAAAATGAGTTTTACACAAGGTTATATAGGCCTCAAGCACCTGTGACCAATTAACCACTCCGTTTAGTAAGTAGGCTAAAGGAAGCAAAAAAAAAAAAAAAAAAAAGAAGCTGTTTAAAAAGTGACAAAAAAGGTGTTAAAAAGCTACAAAGAAAAGCCCCAAGCAAGGGAGAAGCATGCATGTCTGCATGGTGTAGTCAAAGGGCCCAAAGCTGTGGGATGAGCAGTGAGGAAGAGTAAAAGAGGTACAGTCCGTGATCTCTGTTATATGGCCAAGAGGGCTGAAGGGTAAAGCCTAAACGGCAGTACTACTGACCGTAGAGCCAGGTGGCTTGGTATTTTTCGTTTATAACAGCTGTGAAATTGAAACCCCTGCGTGGGAGCTATTGATGGACATTTTCTTTTCTTTTTTTTAATAAAAGTCGGTCAAAAAGCCCTGAAATTGAGTTTCTGGTGTGGCGTGGATTGGTCTTGCTAGTGAGTGCTACACTTGAGTTAATCAATCCCCAATATTACAAGTGGTGCTTGGATGCGGGCAGACCTGGAGATCCCTGCAAAAAGTGAGTTCATCTGTTATATGAACTGTGTTTGTGTGCATGAGACAGCACAATCTGTGTGGGCAGGTAAGGAGAGCTTGCACGAAGAGAAAAGCAGCTTGCTTTAAAGTGACAGTGTTACATTTTTTTTTGCTGGATGGTGCAAAAGTCTGGTGGAGAGACTGCGAAGATGAAGCAAGGGTTTGAGCCTGCTGGAGAGTATTGCAGACGGTTTTTTGCTACACCAACCCCAGTTAAAGGGGACGTGCATATTGTTGCCCCTGACAACGCTGGTGCAAGCAGGCCAGCTATTAATGAGCAGAAGCCTAATTTTGAAAGAGGATGCAATTGAGGAAGCCCTGTTAAGGCTCTGAAACAAGAGCGCTGTTTGCGCTGCAGAGAGTGGGGTCATGTTTTCTCCATGTGCCCATTGTCTCTGTCTCCAATACAAAGTGACATGGCCAGACAAAACTCTACAACAATGTTTGGGAAGCCTGATTTGTGTACCAGGAGTGATCAACATGCTGAACGGAAGTTGGAGAGGTATGTGGTTGCCCGTAGCAACAGTGGTAATTTCAAGGCTGCAGACCACCACATGAGAAAAGTATTGCCTGCAGAGGGTTGTGGCAAGGTGAAAACAACAATGCTGCAAGGAATGCAAAATCGCTGCATTTGGGAAAGTCAAAGTACAGCTGGAAGAGTGCCATCTCCCCTAGCAACAAAAGATGGGGTGTTAACCGGAAGGAGGCGCTACAGTGGAGATGTGGAGCGGCGTCCCACTGAAGATATGTGCAGAAATGTACCATGCCTGGAATGTGGTCAACTGGGGCATGGAATTTTTCAGGTTATGGAACATGCCTGGAGATGTGGTTACTGGGCAGAAGTCTTTGTCCACAAGCCCAGATTTTTGTGCAAACGTGTTTTCAGTCACCTCTGGCAACAGTGAGGAAGTACCTGTTGTGCTTGCAGGGGGTGCTAAGGAGTGAGAAGTGGCTGCTGCAGTTTCATTCCATGGCCACCAGGGAGAGTTGGCCAGTAAAAGTGTGATAAAGGAGAGACAACATACTCAAATGAAGCCAGAGTTACCTGCTACAGATTATGGTAAGACTGTTGCAGTTTGTGGGACTGATTCCAGTGAAGTGGGAGTATATCCGGCTGGGAGATCAGCAGAGGGTGTAAAAATGGACTTGCTGCAGTGTGCTACCCTGAGTAGTGGGGAGACACGGGTTGAAGCTCAACCTGCAGCAAAGTTAAGAACTCAAAAAGACTGGACTCTGTGTGTGCCTGGTGTAATCCACCAGGGTGCTGGAAGTGGTAACCTAGGGCTGACCAATACAGTTTGTGTGCCACTGCCAGGTTCCCTAGTGACTGGTGCTACAGAGATGCCCAGGTAAACCTACCAGGAGCCCGCAGTGGTGAGGCATGTGGTTTCCCAGGACAACTGTGAAGCCGCCCTAATGGGAAAAATAATGCCTTTGGAGAGGAAGGGTGGTGTGCTGAGCGGTACACAGGGTGCTGAGTATACTGACCAAAAACAGCCTGTTAAAGCTTATAACACTGCTATGTCTACGAATGCTGATGGTAAAGGCATTGCTGATGATAAATGTACTTATTCTCATTTGTTCAAAAGTAATGAGGAAAGAGTGATGTCTCCCTTGGCAACCAGACGCAGAGCCACAGGGTTGTCCATGGAAGTCTCAGGGGCTCTCCATGCATTTGAGCCAGAGATTTTCCAGCACAGCACTGAATTTGCTCTGGTGGAACAGACTGGGTCTACACCATGCAATGATAGTTTGGGTGAGCAGTCTGTTTACCATATGTGTAACCCAGTTGGTAAGGGGTTAAGTCCACTGGCCAAAGCTGAAGGTACACAGCTGAGTGTGCTTGTGCCCCAGAAGCAAGGTGGTGATGGTGTGTTGCAGCCTGCCTTGTTTGATGAAGCATTAGTGAAGAGTAAAAACATGTTGTCAAAATGCGATTTATATAGAACTGACTAAGGTACTGATTGTGCTGCAGAATCCCAGGTGCCTCCTAAAGCAGATGACGAGGTACTGCTGAGCCCTCATTATGGAAGCACAATGGATTGGGACAGTTGGGCCAAACAATTACTAGCCATGTTAGACAAGGCTATGTTGAGTGACAGGGATGTGAATACAACAACTGCTATGCCAGACAGGGGATTGCAGAGCGACTGATGGTTGAGGATGCGGTGGTCACTGCAAGGGATGTTTCCCTCCAGTCGGAAAGGACCATATCAGGGCGCATGCATGGCAGATGTGGTGCTCGCAACCCATCCGCTAAATGTCAAGTGTCAAGGTGACACGGTAATAAATTTTGACTTGCAGAGGCTTATTGGAGAGTTAGAGGGGATGAATGGGAGACATGCATCTAACAGTGTTCCAGAGAAGCATCAGGTGATAATGGATACCTCCAGTGAGGTGGAGGCCCCCTTAAATGTTGTGGCCCCTCACGC
Organism: Lithobates pipiens; assembly: GCF_037356315.1. Classification (NCBI taxonomy): domain Eukaryota; kingdom Metazoa; phylum Chordata; class Amphibia; order Anura; family Ranidae; genus Lithobates; species Lithobates pipiens. The sequence goes on from NW_027507748.1 coordinate 326,638,311, forward strand.
TGAAGTGAATGAGCCCCTTTATGTCTCTGATAAGGGAAAGGTCCCCAAAAATGTTTTGCATGTTGATGTGGAGTGTGTAGAATTTACAGATATGCTAGTGGAATTACTTGAACTGATGAAAGCACATTCCTCGTATACCTGGGTGCCTCTGTTACAGTCAGATGTGGTAATGCTGCATGGTACCAAAGGGTGGAGCCAGGTAATGCAAGCTGTGCTGGGTAACATTAATCACCAGTGGAACTGGGTGGTATGGTGCTTATTAATCTGGAAAGTTATCTCACAGTTCCCTGTAAGAGTGCTTCCGGATACGGTTCAGTACGGAAGGCGCTCCAGGGGGCTGCTGGAGACATCAGAGGTCTCTCCGCCTTATGCAGTGATAGACATGTCTGCTAGTGCAGTCCGAGGTGTGGCTGAGCAGGGTATAGTAAATGGTGTGGATACTGCCTCACCCGCTAGACCTCGTAAGAAGGAAGGGCCAGATATGGACATGGCAAAAGCAGAGATTCTGTCTGTCACCTGCAAAGAGGTACAAGTTTGGGTACCCGGAGACGCTCTCAAATATAGTATGGAGAGGAACAAAAATTGTGACATGGAAAAGGGTGAGCTGCCAAAGATTGGTACTGCTGGAAATAGGTCATGCGTTGTTCAATGTCCATTGTTAGGACAATTGCCCACAGAGATTTGGACAACAGGTGAAGTGAAGCCTTGTGAAGATCCCATAGGGGCTAGCTGCTCACCTGTGTGTTATCCCTCCTTGGGCCTGGCCCTAACAAATCCAGAGCAAGAAAGAACTGACGGTATTGGTAATTGGAGAAATGGTGGTGTATTCCTGAATGTTAGTGTAAATAATGGCCTTGATATTAACATGAATAATTTCTTGGGAAATGAGAGTGATACACAGATTTTGAGCTCTGGGGAGTTGGTGGTCAAGGGTAAAGGCAAAGGAGTTGGTAAACCCAAGAGACCTGTTGTGATGGGAAAAACAGGTACCAATGAGGGAAAAGGTAGTTCCTCATCAGCTGTAGTGTCTGAAGCAGATTCCCTACGGAATCTGGAAACTGAGTTTAAAGGAAGTAGCGGGAAAGGCGGTGGGCCACCAGAAAATAAATGTGAGCTCAGGATCCCCAAGGAGAGAGGGAGTAGGCTGAGGATACAGAACTGTAGGACCCTATTGCGATCCAGGGTAGGGCGTGCCTGGAAGCGCACCCGAAAAAAGGGTTGGGCCTGCGTGGCTGATGGCCAGCACAGAGGTGTCCCAACTGCTATGGTGGGTGCAGGTGTTTCTCCCTCTGGGTCGAAACAAGGGGGGGAGATATGTGGTAGTGTGGTACCCCACCAGTGTATGGACCCAGTATTTTCAACCAGGCGGGTTGAGGGGCTCCAGGGAGCGTTCAACGTTAGGAGGAAACTGACTTTTCAGTTTCCTCATTATTTACTAAAATATGTTTTGGGATCTGGAGCCCGGGGATTTCGTAGTGATCCGGATGGGATGAAATCCCCAGTCCTGGGTCCATATTTTGGGATTCACCAGCACACTGACTGGTCAGGTGTGTGTTGGTCTATTTCTAGACACCTGACCATGGTTCTGGGCTCCACCCTCCCGAGGAGTCCAGGCAAGCAAGGGAGAAGCATGCATGTCTGCATGGTGTAGTCAGAGGGCCCAAAGCTGTGGGATGAGCAGTGAGGAAGAGTAAAAGAGGTACAGTCCGTGATCTCTGTTATATGGCCAAAAGGGCTGAAGGGGAAAGCCTAAACGGCAGTACTGCTGACCATAGAGCCAGGTGGCTTGGTATTTTTCGTTTACGACTGCTGTGAAATTGAAACCCCTGCGTGGGAGCTATTGATGGACATTTTCTTTTCTTTTTTTTAATAAAAGTGGGTCAAAAAGCCCTGAAATTGAGTTTCTGGTGTGGATTGGTCTTACTAGTGAGTGCTACACTTGAGTTAAACAACCCCCAATATTACAATATATATATATATATATATATATATATATATATATATATATATATATATATATTTTTAGCCTTGTATCTATGTATCTGTATATTTTAGCCTTATTAAATAGTACCACATCCAAAAATAGTTAGAAAATAACTAAATAAAATGGTGTCACAGAAGATCATTGCATTGAAAAATCTTTTTTTTAAAACAAAGGAAATATAAAAAGGAATGTGTCTCAAGGTTGCATCTCAATGGCCCAATAGAGAGTTTATATCAAAAGTGGATCAATTGTTCGGTGATGTCGTGTCATGGTTATGCAGTAATCTTCCTCTGTTTGCCTACCTCTCCTCAGACTAAGAGGCCAGCCACGTCTACATGGTGGTTTTTATAACCTCTCCTCTAAGCATGGCTCCACCCCAGGCCCTATCAGGGACCCCTATATTAACCTGTGCACTGCAAGCCATTGTGTATCCATTGTGTATCCATTGTGTGTTTGGCTTCTTGTTTCCTGCTTGCCGTGTGCTCTATGTTTGTCTCTGTTACCGACCTTGGCGTGTTCTCAACAATTCCTGTCTGCTTGTGACCTTGACCTTTAGGCATGTCCCTGACCATCCCTGTCTGCCTGTGACTCTGAACCTTTGGCGTGTACTCTGTTGTTCCCTTCTGCTAGCTGCCCTGACCACTGCCTTATCCCCTTACAATCCTTGTTGTTCCAGCCTGCTGCTTCCTTCTCCTGTAGTCTACTGTGAGTGTGAGCTGTGAGACCCTAGGGGCTGCGACCTGGAGCCAGACTGCAGTGAAGTCCATCCTTACCACTGGAGGCTCTGGTGAACACCTGCTGGCTCTTAGACTCTGTGCCCTGGGGAATCTATGCTCTAGCTCCTACTGGGATCTGTGTTAGTGATCCAGTAGACCTGTGTCCTTAATCTCCCTGGGTACAATCTGCAGCAGTCAGTCCTAAGGTCCACTACCTAGCGGTGCACTTCCGACTCCTACAGAGTGCATCTGTCACCTGGCCTCAAGGTGACCTGACATGTCAAGGTCCCCCGACCATGAGGTGATGGACAAATAAGAGTACTGAGGCCAGAAGGTGGAAAGGATGGCCTATGGATAAAAAATATATATATATATATAAAATGATAATATATGTCCTGTCCATTCAGGCCAAAAAAATACTATGGGGTTACTTGAGAATGAAAACATTGTACCTGAATGATGCAGTTGTCCAAAACAGGGACAGAAGGGCTCATATAGAATATAGAGCGATCCTTAGAGGCTGCAGAATAAGAGAATGTAGAATGTGAAAGACAGCAAGTAGGCTATATGGTCATCTAAAGCCCCATACACACTATCAGATCATCTGCTGAGTTTTTCCTTCAGATTTACCAAAAATATATAATATGAGGACAAACCTTAGGCCGCGTACACACGCGGGGACTGTTCGCTCAACTTTGTCCGCTGAACAGTGTTTCGGCGGACAGTCCGCTCGTGTGTGGGCTTCAGCGGACAGTTTCAGCGGACAGTCTGACGAACAAAGTTTTTCGGAAATTCCGTAAAACTGTCCGCTGAAACTTGGTTTGAGCGGACAGTCCGCCCGTGTGTAGGCTTGTTCGTCAAACTAAGTTCCGCGCATGCTCAGAAAGGATTTACACGGCGAAGGTTGCATTGCAGTGTATAGGACGTCGTATTTCTAGTCCCGTCGTACGTGCCGTTCACGTCATCGCGCAAGTTTCAGCGGACTGTTCGTTCGTCGTGTGTGGCCAAGTCCGTCCATGTTAATTTTGAGCGGACTGTCCGCTCAAACTGTTTGACGAACAAAGTTGGGCGAACAGTCCCCGCGTGGCAGGCCCTTCTACTACATGGTTTTGCTAAATCTGAAGGAAAAACTCAGCAGATAATCTGATAGTGTGTATGGGGCTTAAGGGTCCATAATATTTAACCACTTGCTTACTGGGCACTTAAACCCCCCTCAGTCCCAGACCAATTTTCAGCTTTCAGCGCTGATGCACTTTGAATGACAATTGCGCGGTCATACAACACTGTACCCAAATGAAATTTTTATCATTTTTTTCCCACAAATAGAGCTTTCTTTTGGTGGTATTTAGTTACAGCTCAGAGTTTTATTTTTTGCTAAACAAACAAAAAAAGATGCAAAAAAATAAAAATAAATAAATCATGTTTTAATAGTTTGTTATAAAATTTTGCAAACGGGTCATTTTTCTCCTTCATTGAAGTGCGCTGATTAGGCGGCACTGATGGCTGCATTGGTGGGCACTGATGGGCTGCATTGGTGGGCACTGATGGGCTGCATTGGTGGGCACTGATAGGCTGCACTGGTGGGCACTGATAGGCATAGTTAAGGCGGCAATAATAGGCACAGATAAGGCGGCACCGATGGGCACAGATAAGGCGGCACTGATGGGCAAAGATGGGCACAGATAAGATGGCATGGATGGGTGGCACGGATAAGTGGCACGGATGGGTGGCACGGATGGGCACTGATAGGTGGCACTGATAGGTGGCTCTGATAGGTGGCACTGCTGGGCACTGATGGGCGGCACTGCTGGGCACTGATGGGCGGCACTGCTGGGCACTGATGGGCGGCACTGGGTCGCAGCACCTTTGAGGCAGATTGTGGGCACTGTGGGTGGCACTGTTGGTGGCACTGCTGGATGGCACTGTGGGTGGCATTGTGGGTGGCACTGTAGGTGGCACTGTGGGCACTATGGGCACTGATGGGGGGCACTGATGGGGGGCACTTACTTTTATTCAGGATGGCACGGCGGTGGGCAGGTGGGCACTGGCAGGGGGCAGGTGGTCAGCTGTATTGCTGGCCGTGATCGGGACTGATGTCCCGATCACGGCCGCCGGTGATCGGCTTTTTTTTTCTCTCCTCGCGCTGTCAGCGCGAGGAGGAATAATAGCCGATTACCGGCTCCGTTTTATCACATGATCAGCTGTCATTGGCTGACAGCTGATCACGTGATAAGGGGTCGGGATCGACCCCTTGCACGGATCGGTGATCAGGCGAGTCTCACGGACTCGCCGATCACAGAGCGCGCCGCGCGCGCCCCTCAGGGGGCGCGCAGGCCGCTCGTATCCGGGACGACGTCAATAGACGTAGTCCCGGAAATGTAGGTCCGCGCTAATGCCGTCATTTGGCAATAGCGCTGATCTGTAGTGGTTAAACAGCAGTTCAATTGAGTTACCTTGATTTCATTTATCCTTAAAGAGGATTGTATATCCCCAAAGAAAGGCATGAAATCACTTATCAAGAAGAGTGTTACCTATAAACGTTAAAGTGCTTGGTAGAAATAGTAAAATGGCCAGCAAGCTGTCACACTCTATTCAATTAATTAGTACATTAGTAACTAGAAAAGCTACAATTTCTGAGGAAATTGTGTGAAGTGTTCTTGCCTCCACCTACTGGCTGGGCAGAGTAACTGGGGGGGGTGTCATAATGTTTTGGCTGGTCATAATATTTTGGCTGATCACGGGGTGTTTTGGCTGATCTTTGTGTTTCGGCTGATCATGGGGTTGTCAGCATTTGTCACCTCCCACTCTAGTTTTGAACATTTCGCCATTCATTCCTATGGGACAAATTTCACTGCAAAAACAACGGTATTTTGTGAACCATTCGGTGAAACATTCCACAAAGTAATAGCACACGTAATAGCACACATCGGGAACAATCCGCACGTTTCGGTATTTTACCGTCTATGTAGTGTAAAAGCTGTGGGAGGAGTTAGGGTGGTAAATTTGGCTGCAATAATAATAAATAATATATATGTGAGATAACAGTATAACAGCTATGCAAGAACACTTAATTAGTAATTAATTAGTACAAACAGACAGAGATCATCATCCTCTTGTATTTTATTGTATTGTAACTGTATTGTCTCATTTTATATTGTAAAGCGCTGCGTAAACTGTTGGCGCTAGGGATGAGCTTCGTGTTCGAGTCGAACGCATGTTCGACTCGAACATCGGTCGTTCGTGCGTTCGCCGAATTCCGAACGTTTGGGCCGTTCGCGGCAAAATTCGTGTGGCCCACAATGCACTGCGATGGCGCAATGCATTGCTGTCTCACGATTGGCCAAGCATACACTGTGACCCTGCATGCTTGGCCAATCGCAGCGCCAGTAGCGGGAAGAGCAATGGTTGGCCACAGGCATCTTGCCTGTGGCCAATCATAGCTCAGACTGTGTAGTGCACGCCCCACACTATATAAAGCTGCCTTTCAGGCGGCCTCGTGTAGTGTTTGTTAGCATCTGAAGCAGTGGGTGTTCTGTGTACCTTCAACACAGTTACACACCAATCGTTTTTGGCTGATTTACTATTTTGCTCTTGTGTAGTGGTTACTGTCTGTGCCCTGACCGCAGTATACACCACTATATTCACCTCACCTATATAGCTAGTGATCTAGCTTTAATAATAGAGCTTGCAGTCAGTAGTGTTAGTGCGTGCTGTCTGCGTGCTCTGTACCCAGTACATACCACTATATACACCTACATAGCTGTTCAATTTGAGCCCGATTGTCATTTGCTGGAGTTATTGGAAGTTGTGTGTGCCTCCAGCACAGCACAGTATACATCTGTATATACCCCTTTAACTCTGCTGTTTTCTTGTTATTGTCTGCGTGCCCTGACCGCAGTATACACCGTGATATTCACCTCACCTATATAGCTAGTGGTCCATCTTTAACAATAGAGCTTGCAGTCAGCAGTGTCACTCAGGAGATAGTGCGTGCTGTGTGCGTGCTCTGTACCCAGTACATACCGCTATTATCCACCTACATAGCTGTTCTCTATTTGGGCCCGATTGGCATCTGCTGGAGTTATTGGAAGTTGTGTGTGCCTCCAGCACAGCACAGTATACAGCTGTATATACCCCTTTAACTCTGCTGTTTTCTGGTTATTGTCTGCGTGCCCTGACCGCAGTATACACCGTGATATTCACCTCACCTATATAGCTAGTGGTCCATCTTTAACAATAGAGCTTGCAGTCAGTAGTGTCACTCAGGAGATAGTGCGTGCTGTTTGCCTGCTCTGTACCCAGTACATACCGCTATTATCCACCTACATAGCTGTTCTCTATTTGGGCCCGATTGACATCTGCTGGAGTTATTGGAAGTTGTGTGTGCTTCCAGCACAGCACAGTATACATCTGTATATACCCCTTTAACTCTGCTGTTTTCTTGTTATTGTCTGCGTGCCCTGACCGCAGTATACACCGTGATATTCACCTCACCTATATAGCTAGTGGTCCATCTTTAACAATAGAGCTTGCAGTCAGTAGTGTCACTCAGGAGATAGTGCGTGCTGTGTGCCTGCTCTGTACCCAGTACATACCGCTATTATCCACCTACATAGCTGTTCTCTATTTGGGCCCGATTGACATCTGCTGGAGTTATTGGAAGTTGTGTGTGCTTCCAGCACAGCACAGTATACATCTGTATATACCCCTTTAACTCTGCTGTTCTATAAAAAAGGCATCTGCAGGAGTTAGTGGGTGTTGTGTGCCTCCAGCACAATATAAACTACCCAACTACTGTTTTACCCAACTCCCTTCAGGCCATTACCATGTCTGGAAGGCCAGCAAGGAGAGGCAGACAGGCGCGAGCCGATAAAAGAGGGCAAGCAGGCTCTGTGTCTAGAGACAACAGTGCTGGTTGGGGACGCGGTGCATTGTCATCAGCACGTGGCCATGGGACATGCTTGTCCTTCTTTTCTGCAGCTGGACATGTTGAACCGCAACATGCCAACGACTTGGTAGAGTGGATGACCAAGCCCTCTTCATCTTCCTCATCCTCTCTCACCCAGTCTCAGGGTAGTAGAAAAGCAGCTGCCAACACATCGTCGTCCCTCCTCTCAATGTCATCATCAGTGACTCCTTCCCTAGACCCACCACGTCCTCCTGAGGAGTCTCCTGAACTCTTTGAGCACAGTGTTGGGTACATGCTCCAGGAGGATGCCCAGTGTTTGGTGGGCTCTGATGATGACACTCAGCTAGAGGAAGGCAGTAGCGTGAGCACAGAGAGAGGGGATGCTCAAGAAGGACAGCAATCTGGCAGTCATGTTCCACAAGCTGCAGCATACTGCCAGGTTTGCTACAGCGATGAAGAGGGAGGGGATGATGAGGGCACTGACTCCACGTGGGTGCCTGGAAGGAGGGAGGAGGAGGAGGAGGCACATGTCCAACGAGGCAGGATGCCCTCCGGGGGCCAGCTTAGGGGCAGCACACCGACTGAATCACACCGCAGAGCTCCGCCTGCGCAGAGCGCTTCCTCTGCGCAGAGCGCTTCCTCTGTGCGTTATTCTAAAAGTTCTTTGGTGTGGGCCTTTTTTGAGAAGATCAGATCGCACCGCTGCTATTTGCAACATATGTCTCAAGCGTATCTCACGTGGCCAAAACATCAGCCGCTTGGGCACCACATGCTTGACCAGACATATGTTGACCTGCCATGCAGCTCGTTGGCAAGCATACCTCAAAGACCCACACCAAAGAACAAAGCGGACCTCTCCTTGCTCCTCATCAGCTGGCATCTCCAACCCCACTAGACCTTCAGTCCTCTCTGAAACCTGCTCTGAGAGGAATGAAGGTGTAGAATTAGGTGTGTCACAGCCAAGTGCTTCCGGGAACTCTGCTAGTGGTACATCCACGTCCGATTATAGCAGACAAATGTCCCTGCCCCAGCTGCTGGACCGGCGGAAGAAATTTACTCCCAGCCATCCACATGCCCAGCGGTTGAATGCTAGCTTGGCTAAATTGCTAGCACTTCAACTGCTGCCTTTTCAGTTGGTAGACTCGGCCCCCTTCCGTGAGTTTGTACAATGTGCGGTTCCTCAGTGGCAGGTCCCCAAACGCCACTTTTTCTCACGGAAGGCAATTCCGGCTCTCTACCGGCATGTGGAAGGCAATTTCCTTGCCTCGCTGGACAAGGCGGTCAGCGGTAAGGTGCATATTACGGCTGACTCATGGTCCAGCAGGCATGGACAGGGACGTTACCTGTCTTTCACGGCCCATTGGGTCACTCTTCTGGCTGCTGGGAAGGATGCAGGACAAGGTGCAGTAGTATTGGAGGTTGTTCCGCCACCACGCCTCCAAAATGCTACTATTGGTTGTGACACACCTCTCTCCTCCACCCCCTCCTCTTCTTCTTCCTCCATGGCCTCTTCCAGTGCTCTGTCCTCAGAACCAGCGGTGCTCCGTAGGCGTTGCAGGGGCTACGCAAGTACGCAGGCAAAACGATGCCATGCCGTGCTTGCGCTGGTTTGTTTGGGGGACAGGAGCCACACTGGGGCGGATGTTTTGTCAGCTCTGCAGGGGCAGGCCGAGAGGTGGTTGACGCCACGCCAGCTTAAGCCAGGAATGGTGGTTTGCGACAATGGCACCAACCTCCTCTCCGCCCTCCGACAGGGACAACTGACCCATGTGCCCTGTGTAGCTCACGTCCTTAACCTGGTGGTGCAGCGGTTCTTGGGCAGGTACCCCGGCTTACAGGATGTCCTGAAACAGGCCAGGAGAGTCTGTGTGCATTTCTGCCGATCATTTAATGCCTGTGCTCGGCTGGCTGAGCTCCAAAAGGAGTTGAACCTGCCCAAGAACCGCCTTATATGTGACATGCCCACCAGATGGAACTCAACATTGGCCATGCTGCAGCGGCTGCACACGCAGCAGAGGGCCATCAATGAGTACCTGTGCGACTACGGCACCAGGACAGGGTCAGGAGAGCTTGGTTTTTTCTCACCACGCCAGTGGGGCATGATCAGGGATGCATGCACTGTCCTGTCACCGTTTGAGGAGGCCACAAGGATGGTGAGCAGTGACAGTGCATGCATCAGTGACACTATACCTCTTGTCCACCTCTTGGAGCATACGCTGCGTGGAATAATGGACAGGGCACTTGAGGCAGAACAGAGGCAGGAAGAGGAGGACTTCCTTGCCTCTCAAGGCCCCCTTTATCCAGACAGTGTTCCTGCTGTGCCACCCATCACACAGGAAGAGGGTGAGGAGGAGGAAGAGGAGGAGGAGGATGATTGTGTCAGCATGGAGGTGGAGGCTGGCACTCAGCATCAGCAGCAGCAGTCTTATAGGGATGATTTACAGTCCCAAGAAACACGTGGACTTGTACGTGGCTGGGAGGAGGTAGCTGCGGATCATGTTGTCCTTAGTGACCCAGAAGACTCCGGACCGAATGCCTCAGCTAACCTACGCTGCATGGCCTCCCTGATCCTGCAAAGCCTGCGGAAGGATCCTCGTATTCTTCGGATCAAGGAGAGGGACCATTACTGGCTGGCCACTCTCCTTGATCCACGGTACAAGGGTAAGGTTGCCGACCTTATCTTGCCATCGCAGAGGGAGCAGAGGATGAGACATCTCCGGGAGGCCTTGCAGAAAGCTCTGTGCAACGCGTTCCCAGAGACTGGGAGGTCACAAACTCCTGGTCCTGGACAACGTGTTGCTGAGGCATCAGTCAGAAGGAGCGGTGGAGAAGGTGGCCGTCTGACTGATGCTTTCAGACAATTTTTTAGTCCGCAGCCCCAAGGTATGATTGGTTCCAGCACCCATCGCCAGCGTCTAATTTACATGGTGCAGGAATACCTAGGGGCAAGGTCAGACTTGGACACCTTTCCCACTGAAAATCCTCTGGCTTACTGGGTCTTGAGGATGGATCACTGGCCAGAGCTTGCACAGTATGCAATTGAGCTACTGGCCTGTCCTGCATCCAGCGTTCTTTCGGAACGCACCTTCAGTGCTGCTGGTGGCTTCGTTACCGATCACAGGGTGCGCCTGTCCACCGAATCAGTTGATCGACTGACCTTCATCAAGATGAATCAGTCTTGGATCACCCACAGCTACCAAGCACCTGAAGCTGATGTAACCGAATAATTTTTTTTGAAATACCACATCCCTTCAAGACTGCCTATGCTGATGCTGAGTGACTGTCCTGTTATGTTGATTGTCTATCCTCTTCCTCCTCCGCTGATATGTTGGAAGAACATTTTTGGTTCTGGGTGATGCCAACAGCCCAATTTTTCTGCCCCTGTTTAACAGGGGCGTTTAAGTACAATTTTTGATGCAATGCTTTGCAGCAGGGCTAATTCCTGCAAAAAAACTAGAGTGTATGGCAGAGGTTGCAGTGTGATGGCACCAGTGCCTAAGGCCCAATTTTTCTGCCCCTGTTTAACAGGGGCGTTTAAGTAAAATTTTTGATGCAATGCTTTGCAGCAGGGCTAATTCCTGCAATAAAACTAGAGTATATGGCAGAGGTTGCAGTGTGATGGCACCAGTGCCTAAGGCCCAATTTTTCTGCCCCTGTTTAACAGGGGCGTTTAAGTAAAATTTTTGATGCAATGCTTTGCAGCAGGGCTAATTCCTGCAATAAAACTAGAGTGTATGGCAGAGGTTGCAGTGTGATGGCACCAGTGCCTAAGGCCCAATTTTTCTGCCCCTGTTTAACAGGGGCGTTTAAGTACAATTTTTGATGCAATGCTTTGCAGCAGGGCTAATTCCTGCAATAAAACTAGAGTATATGGCAGAGGTTGCAGTGTGATGGCACCAGTGCCTAAGGCCCAATTTTTCTGCCCCTGTTTAACAGGGGCGTTTAAGTACAATTTTTGATGCAATGCTTTGCAGCAGGGCTAATTCCTGCAATAAAACTAGAGTGTATGGCAGAGGTTGCAGTGTGATGGCACCAGTGCCTAAGGCCCAATTTTTCTGCCCCTGTTTAACAGGGGCGTTTAAGTACAATTTTTGATGCAATGCTTTGCAGCAGGGCTAATTCCTGCAATAAAACTAGAGTGTATGGCAGAGGTTGCAGTGTGATGGCACCAGTGCCTAAGGCCCAATTTTTCTGCCCCTGTTTAACAGGGACATGTAATTACAATTCTTGATATAATATTTCACAGGAGGGCCCCTTCCTGTGCCCACCCAGAGTAACTGTGAGGACTTATAGTGTTGTGGCACCAGCACCACAACCACCAAAGGTCAATTTTTCTACCACTGTTCAACAATGGCATGTAATTACAATTCTTGATATAATCGTTCACAGCAGGGCGCTCCAGCGGCCACCAAGAGTCACTTTGAGGGCTTACAATGTTGTTGCAAAACCAACACCTTGTTCCGCCATTTCTGCAGAGCATATAGGGCAGGCCCCTACTTGCAAACATCCAACTTACAAACATCTCCTACTTGCAAACGGAAGGAGACAACAGCAAGTGAGATGAAAAAAGATGGACGACAAAACAAATTATACAGGGGTGATAACCCTTCCCTATGTTTTCCAAAAAGCTTAAAGATATTTTTTTTGACTGGAGCTACACTTTAAAAATGTACCGGTTGAAAATGACAAACAGATTCAACTTAACACAACAAACCTACACAGTCCCTGTCTTGTTTGCACCGCCTGTATACTGCTGTTCTGAGTATATAGGGCCTGGGGGCCACACGCATTTCCTTTTTTTTAATATGGGTACGGGGTTCCCCTTAATATGCGTACAAGACCCAAATAGGCTGGTAATGGGCAGGGAGGGCTACCCATGCCATTTTTCTGAATGATTTTCAACCATATTGCAGGAACCAGATATAACATTAAAACCGCAAGCAGTTTTAAATGGTGTTATTTCCGTTTAATGTCATTTTGTGCAGGGACTGTTCTAAACACGGGAAACACGTGGCACTTCACATGCATACTATAGACACCCCCCAGGCACCATATTTAAAGGAATATTTCACTTTTTTTTTTCACTTTAATCGTCATTAAAATCAGTGCTCCCGCCAAAACGGTAGTTTTTAAAACTTTTTTTTGCAGTGACCCATGTCCCCTGAGGCAGGAGGCAGATCGCCAAACCCTTTTTAGCACACTATCTTGCATATTAGCCGTTAAAATTAGCACTTTCCAATTCGAACGTTCGAGTCCCATAGACTTCAATGGGGTTCTAACGTTCGTACCGAACGCGGGGGTCGTTCGCAAGTTCTGGTGCGAACCGAACCGGGGGGTGTTCGGCTCATCCCTAGTTGGCGCTATATAAATCCACTATAATAATAATAATAATAATGGGAAATCAATTGAGTGTGCATGTTGATATTGTTTGAAATGGATAAAAGTAGAGTTTCTAATCAACAATGAATAACGTTGGCGTAAATACCTTAGAAGTTTGTTTAATCATGAGACCACAACGTTCTGACATCCAGCTTTCTCAGAGCTGATGCAAGAAGTGTGCTACCCCGTGATATAAATACAATTCTTCTTCCCTTCCCTAAGCACAGCTGAAAGCTGACAGCTGTGTTGGGATGGAGGTATGTAGGTGTTCCCCTTCCCATTTGTCCTCCTGAATGCATGCATGAAGGGTCAACGTGGCGGAGTGACGTCATGCATGCACAGTCCACCAATACACATCACTTCAACAGCGGACTGCGCATGTCAGCTGGAGCAGCAAAATAGAGGTCAGACGAGCAGGATGCATGCCTGAGCTCCAGATGTCAGCCGGGGGTGAGACATCACCATCAATCGAACAAAATGCATATATATATATATATATATATATATATATATAATATACATACATGTGTATATATATATATATATTTATGGTGTGGAGCCCTCTGACCGATACGGTTAAGGATGACAAACAAGGTTAACATAAACTCGCTTACTTGAAATGGACCTGAAAGTGTGCCCTGGTCTGACGTACGGTATACCAAAATAAGGGGGCATACCTTAGATAGAAAGTGGGTGATAAATGAAATGAATATGAATGGAGTGAAATGAGTACTCTCATGAGGAGTATGATGCTTGAGAAATGCCCTGAAAAAGGGGATGGGTGGGTGGGTATCGCGCACCGGAACCGACGAGGAAGACAGGCGAACGGGCTGGTTATATACGCCACCGGGCTCCTCCCATAATTTCAGGCCACCATACTGGCCTTTCTATTTATGGTGTGGAGCCCTCTGACCGATACGGTTAAGGATGACAAACAAGGTTAACATAAACTCGCTTACTTGAAATGGACCTGAAAGTGTGCCCTGGTCTGACGTACAGTATACCAAAATAAGGGGGCAAAAACATTCAGGTAGGGGTTGCATTTTATTGATCCAAGTTTGTTTACTGGGTGAGCTCGACAAAGGCCTGGGTCATCTCCGCTTGCGGAATGGGTATGTAGCGGGCGAAACAGGTGGACCTCCATCTGCCCAACTTCTTGACAATGTGAGTAGGACAGAGGTGAAGGATACCCGGGAGTATCCTGACACGTTCCACCGGGCAGCGTTCAGAGGTTTAGTGAGAAATGGCAGAGGACTAACTCCTGGTTGATCAGCCAAAAAAGGGGCCGACAGGCGCGTGAGAATGGCGACCGGGTACCAGCGGTTGTTGGACTTATAGAGGTGTATGTCCGAACCCGAGCCAAGCTGCTGCGTCTTGGAGACTGCTAAGTGTAAGACGAAATGGTCTTCGTATCGGACCAGGTGGTGCTCGCACAGCATGCGTGCTGTGAGGCTACAACAAGTAAAACTCGCTTGGCCGTAAGAAGCCGTAGAAGGCCAGGTGTATGGCTGCTTGTAAATGACACTAATGTGGAGACCGAAAAGGTGAAGTGGCCAGGAAATCTGACATATTTCTAAACGTCTCCTGTAACAGGCAGTCGTTTTGGTGCCGGCCATCGGCTGGCGCTTTCTGGATACCGCGCATAACAGCCCGAACGGCGTGGTAAAATAGGAAGGGTACGGTAGGGTCCTGGAGGGACGTGAAATGTTGTACACCGGTCAGGTATAGCCGGATCGTATTAAAGGATAACGCCAACTGCGAGTGGCAGTAGGCAATGAAGGCTATGACTTGCTTGACACGGGACGTCTCTGTACTGTGATACGTGATGAAGTTGGTTAAAGGCCCTCCAGGCTGATTGATAGGCTTTGAGGGTATTGCGGGAAAGGGAGTGATCAAATGAGTTGGGTAGCCGCTAGGAGGTGAGGGGCTAATCCAGGGTCAGTTGAGACCAGTCCGAGATAGCTGCTGATGTTAGTCCGGCTCCGGGTACCTGAACGAAAACGAGACAAGGTTAAAAGCGGGAGAGGGCGTCCGCTGCCTGATTGACTTTACCGGGGATAAAGGAAGAATGGATGTTGAACTGAAACAACAACAAGAGCTGGACCAGTCGACGTAGGAAGGACATAACCAACAGAGAGGGCGCCTTGGCGCAGCCAGGAATTGCCAGTAACTGGGGAGGCCAGGGAGCTGCGAGCCAGAGGTGGCCAAAAAACAGCCGCAAGCCCGTGGAGGCCGCTGCGTCGGTCATCACCTGGGGAGAAAGGGAAGACACGGAGGGAATGAACAGGGAGACGTCATTCCCAGACGATAGGTATTCCTCCCGCATAGCAAGGACTGCTATTGCCGCGGGAACCCGGCTGAGGACTTGCTCTGGATCCTGTGAGAGGGACAGTAAGACCAATAGGCGTGACACAAAGGCGCGACCCCTGAGGGATGATGTGCATAGCGACGCTCGACATGCCGTGAAGGGACTGTAGGTGTCTTTCGGATGACTAAACTGGGGAATATGCGAGGATATTATATGTCCGTAAAGATGGCAGTTGTAATGGGCGAGCATTGGCCGATGGCTATGGGCTGATGCCTCTGGACGCCTCGTAGTGGGGATGTTGCTGTATGGGCCGTAGCAACAGATGGCTCTCCGAGCATTGTAAGGATAAGAAATGTTGAACGCTGGCTAGAAATAGCCTGGGCGTGCTACAGGAAGAAGCCAGTCGCGTGTGTCAACATGATCCTGGTGCGGACGGAAGTAGAACTCAACTGTCCTAAGGAAGAGACGGATAGACAGACAACAGTGAATGGTTTGTAAGAAAGCCCCGGGAGACGAGAGGCCAATTAAGTGCTGCTGAAAATGACGTGTAGCCAGTTTGTGTGCCACTGAGAACGTGCTTGCCAATGAATGATTGCAAGAAGTTATGCTAAGTCACGAGCCTTGGCGTGACTAAAAGTTGTGTTTAAACATGTGCTTGCGACAATTGCCCGGGAGTTTGTCACTGGAGATGTATACGTAGTGACTGTGAGCCATTCGTGTTACCGCATGTGCACTGCGAAGACCACAGGAGTTGTGCTTGAATGCATGTTTGGATGCGTGCTTGCGATGATTGCAAGATGTTACCCAGGATGCATGCTTGCCATGACTGCAAGATGTTATGCTAGGATGCGTGCCTGCAACTAATGCAAGGAGTTGTGCCAGGACTCGTGCCTGCAACGACTGCAAGGAATTATGGTAGGCTTCATGGGTAGCCAGGCCGGAAAAGACAGAAGTCCATCCGGTCCAACCAAATCAAAATAAATAAGGTATCACACAACCCGACACCCAATTCTACGCCCGCAGCTGATCCAGAGGAAGGCAAAAAACCCCCAACAGAGCATAGGCCAATTTGCTACAGCCGGGGAAAATTCCTTCCTGACCCCTCGAGAGGCAATCGGATTTTTCCCTGGATCAACTATACCTATAAATATAAGTACCCCGTAATACAACGTACATTTAGGAAGGTATCCAGGTCTTCCCCAAAGCAATCTATTGAGCAAGCCAGAAGTGCCTGCCAGCAATGATTGCAACAAGTTGTGCCTGGACACCTGCTTGCAACGATTGCAAGAGGTCTATGCTCAAATGCGTGCTTGCCATGATTGCAAGAGAACTATGCTCGAATGCGAGCTTGTAATGAGTGCAAGAGGTCTATGCTCGAATGCGTGCTTGCAATGATCGCCAGAGGTCTATGCTCGAATGCCTGCATGCAACGATTGCAAGAGGTCTATGCTTGAATGCATGCTTGTAATGAGTGTAAGAGGTCTATGCTTGAATGCGTAATTGTAATGACCGCGAGAGGTCTATGCTCGAATGCGTGCTTGCAGCGATTGCAAGAGGTCTATGCCTGAATGCGTGCTTGTAATGAATGCAAAAAAAGGTCTATGCTCGAATGCGTGCTTGCAACGATTGCAAGAGGTCTATGCTCGAATGCGTGCTTGTAATGACCGCGAGAGGTCTATGCTCGAATGCGTGCTTGCAGCGATTGCAAGAGGTCTATGCCCGAATGCGTGCTTGTAATGAATGCAAAAGGTCTATGCTCGAATGCGTGCTCGCAACGATTGCAAGAGGTCTATGCTCGAATGCGTGCTTGTAATGACCGCGAGAGGTCTATGCTCGAATGCGTGCTTGCAGCGATTGCAAGAGGTCTATGCCCGAATGCGTGCTTGCAACGATTGCAAGAGGTCTATGCTCGAATGCGCGCTAGTAATAAGTGCAAGAGGTCTATGCTCGAATGCGTGCTTGTAACGATTGCGAGAAGTCTATGTCTGGATGCATGCTTGCAACGATTGCAAGAAGTCTACGCTTGGATGTGTGTTTGCAACGATTGCAAGAAGTCTGCGCTTGTATGTGGAGAAAACAGCGAGACACGCCTAAACGAAGCTGTGTTTCCCTTTTGAAGGCAATCTATAATGAAATGAGGCCGAGGAGCAAGGCCCCCCGGCAGGCATCCAAACATTGAAGAATCAACTGGACCCAAGCCGGGAAGCGGTATGTGACAGTGAAATGAGAGAACCTGCCATGACAGAGATCCGGATCGCCATGCCACAACTTGCGACCGAGCACGAAACGGATTCTGGAGCATGTACTGAAATGAGGCCATTCCTGGGGCACGCCGAGACGAATTTGGTACACCGATGTGACTATTCGTACCGGAACGTGATAGGTGAAATGAAATGAAAAAACCCATGACAAAGACAAGAATCAGAGGACGAGCCCATGAACCAAACAGATGAATCCTGTCTTTGGAGCATGTACTGAAATGAGGCGTAGCAGCTGGGCACACCAGAACGAATCGGTGCATAAGGAATGCGACAGGATTCGAATTGGCGCGTAATAAGTGACAGAAATGATATGCCATGACAGAGACAAGATTCAACGACTGGACTGATGGTTACAACAAAGAATCCGTCTCTGGAGCATGTACTGAAATGAGGCGTAGCAGCTGGGCACACCGGGACGAATCGGTGCATAAATAAACGCAACAGGATTCGAATCGGAGCGTAATAAGTGACAGAAATGATATCCCATGACAGAGACAAGATTCAACGACTGGACTGATGGTAGCAATAAAGAACCCGTCTCTGGAGCATGTACTGAAATGAGGCGTAGCAGCTGGGCACACCAGAACGAATCGGTGCATAAAAATGCGACAGGATTTGAATTGGAGTGTAATGAGTGACAGAAATGATGTCCCATGACAGAGACAGGATTCAACGACTGGACTGTAGGTTACAAAGAATCCGTCTCTGGAGCATGTACCGAAATGAGGCGTAGCAGCTGGGCACACCAGGACGAATCGGTGCATAGAAGAATGCGACAGGATTCGAATTGGAGCGTAATAAGTGACAGAAATGGTATGCCATGACAGAGACGAGAATCAGGGACCGTGCGTGAACCTGCGAGTGATTCAGTCTCTGGAGCATGTACAGAAATGAGGCCGAACCCTGGGGCACTTCAAAGCGAATCGGTGCACCAGAGGTGCGACAAGATTCGCGCCGGAGCGCGACTAGTGACAGACATGATTTGAAACGGTAGAAATGACTGGGAGTGAAATGATTTGACATGAGATAAAATAAGATACATAACATAACTGCATGAATGAAGAGACATATATTCGAACTGGAGCAGACAAAGCGAAACGTGCGGACTGCTTGCCTTGTCGTAACAAGCAGTCGGCTGTGAGTCGAACGATTCGACCGATACTAATGGAAATGCTCGGGCAGACGAATGGTTTCGAATGCCGTACCTGCGAATGAATCGCCTGACGTGGCGTAATCGAACGTGTCAAAGTGATAACGACTACATCGAAAATAGAAAATAGTGACATGCGTACGAGGGCCACAGTAAAACATTCGATTTAAAAGAAGCGAGCGGGTCGAGAGTACAGGGAATGTTGATGGTACATCGAAATACATATCTGAAAAGGGGATGCCGAAGCCAAACCTGCGACAGCCGGCCCAACGTGAAGCGACAAATTCGATGGGTACGACGACACTCCGACGGCGAAACCCACGGACGCTGATGTACGGGAAGACGAGTTGTCAAGACGGAAACGAATAACGTGGGAACTCACGAACAGGCTCACTGCCTCTGGTCTGGATAGTCGGCCCTTGATGTCTGACGTATCAGATATCGCGCACCGGAACCGACGAGGAAGACAGGCGAACGGGCTGGTTATATACTCCACCGGGCTCCTCCCATAATTTCAGGCCACCATACTGGCCTTTCTATATATATATATATATATATAAAACACAGTTATAGCTTAATCAATCATACAAATAAGTACCTTCTTAAGAGTGCATTCAAAGATTGACATTCATTTATCACCCCCTAAAGGTTATTGTATATAATACGAAAAATATCTAGTGTATATGATACACATGAGTTCCAAACAATAAGACACAAAGCAGAAACACATTTATGACAAAATTAGAATATTATTCATTAAAGCCCTATGTGTTTCGTCACTGGGACGTTATCTGGAGCTGAGTGCATTTCTTATGGGGCACCTCTAAGAAGCACAGAATACAGCTTATGAAGAGAACCTGTCACTTTTTATTATTTTCATTCATTTTATTTTGATATATGAACTTTTAGTGCACCAGCACTAATTTATTAGAGGGTGTCACAAGAAGGATATCAGTGTTTCACACTTTCACATATGTTTTATATGCGAACACTGTTGTTTATATATGCATGATACTTTTTTTATAGCTTCACACCAGGCTGTTGCATTAGAACCTAGATCATTTGTCTATTAGGATTGCACAATTTATTGGTCTGGTCTTTTGTTTATTTGAAATACAACAGTGCCACACCAGACTGTTGTATTAGAACCCAGATTATTTGCATATTAGGATTGCACAATTTACTGGTTTGGTTTTGTGTTTATTTAAATCACTCTGAGGTTATTTGCACTGTAGTTTATTAGATGGTTGCATTAGGACACAGGGATTTATCCAACAGGTTTACTACTATTTTTCACGCTTTGGTCCCATCAGGGATACTTCCCATGCTAGGGTTGTGAGACACTCCACCCCAGAACAGCACTATTTCTACCCCCCGCCCATTCTAAGGTATTTACTCAAAGGTTATTCATTGTTGCTTTTATCCATTTCAAACAATATCAACATGCACACGCAATTGATTCCCCATGATCTCTGTCTGTTTGTCGGAACCATTAAGAATCTGACAAACCCAGGCTTGGGTACTGCACTACTAATTAATTGAATAGAGTGTGACAGCTTGCTTGCCATTTTACTTTTTCTACCAAACACTTTAACGTTTATAGCAGTGGCGGAACTACCGCCATAGCAACCCACGCGGTCGCTATGGGGCCCGCAGTCGCTATGGGGCCCGAAGCCTAGTGGAACTGCTGCCGAATGGGGGCCGCTGCCGAGCGGTCCGGGGCTCGGCAATGCATTGGCAAGCTTCTGTCCTGCCCAGAACACCGGCGTCAGCCCCCTCCCAGCGTCGTGACGTCACTCGGCCGGAGGCTCGATGGGCGGAGCGTCAATGCAGAGCTACTGCAGCCTGCATACACAGGAACCAGGCAGCACCGCCGAGGAGGAACCAGACTCACCCTCACTTGCAAAATTTGCAGACCATTCATTGCAATCAGACAGAGGTACTGTACAAGCTAAAGTAATCTGATGCAATGATGGGGCCAGACTGCAGTCTAAACATTTTGAACTGTCTGTGAGTTTAACTGATTTTTATAATATGCAGCATGGCGGGGGGGAGGGGGGTGAATGTCCTGCACTGGTCACTGTAATTGTATTAATGTCCTGCACTGGTCACTGTAATTGTATTAATGTCCTGCACTGGTCACGGTCGAATGATTTTACTGGTCACAGATGAATGATTTTACTGGTCACGGTTGAATGATTTTACTGGTCACGGTCACTGATGAATGAATTAACTGGTCACGGTCACTGATGAATGAATTTACTGGTCAAGGTCACTGATGAATGATTTTACTGGTCACGGTCACTGATGAATGAATTTACTGGTCAAGGTCACTGATGAATGATTTTACTGGTCACGGTCGAATGATTTTACTGGTCACGGTCGAATGATTTTACTGGTCACGGTCACTGATGAATGATTTTACTGGTCACTGTGGAATGATTTTAGTGGTCACAGTCACTGATGAATAAATTTACTGGTCACTGATGAATGATTTTACTGGTCACGGTCACTGATGAATGACTTTACTGGTCACGGGCACTGATGAATTAATGTCCTGCACTGGTCACAGTAATTGTATTAATGTCCTGCACTGGTCACTGTAATTGTATTAATGTCCTACACTGGTCACAGTAATTGTATTAATGTCCTGCACTGGTCACTGTAATTGTATTAATGTCCTGCACTGGTCACTGTAATTGTATTAATGTCCTGCACTGGTCACAGTAATTGTATTAATGTCCTGCACAGCACTGGTCACAGTAATCGTATTCATGTCCTGCACTGGTCACGGTCACTGATGAATGATTTTACTGGTCACTGATGAATGATTTTACTGGTCACGGTCACTGATGAATGATTTTACTGGTCACGGTCACTGATGAATGAATTTACTGGTCATGGTCACTGATGAATGATTTTACTGGTCACTGATGAATGATTTTACTGGTCACGGTCACTGATGAATAAATTTACTGGTCACGGGCACTGATGAATTAATGTCCTGCACTGGTCACAGTAATCGTATTCATGTCCTGCACTGGTCACGGTCACTGATGAATGATTTTACTGGTCACGGTCGAATGATTTTACTGGTCACGGTCACTGATGAATGAATTTACTGGTCACGGTCACTGATGAATGATTTTACTGGTCACGGTCACTGATGAATGATTTCACTGGTCATGGTCACTGATGAATGATTTTACTGTTCACGGTCACTGATAAATGATTTTACTGGTCACGGTCGAATGATTTTACTGGTCACGGTCGAATGATTTTACTGGTCACGGTCACTGATGAATGATTTTACTGGTCACAGTCACTGATGAATGATTTTACTGGTCACGGTCACTGATGAATGATTTTACTGGTCATGGTCACTGATGAATGAATTTACTGGTCACGGTCACTGATGAATGAATTTACTGGTCACGGTCACTGATGAATGATTTTACTGGTCACGGTCACTGATGAATGATTTCACTGGTCATGGTCACTGATGAATGATTTTACTGGTCACGGTCACTGATAAATGATTTTACTGGTCACGGTCGAATGATTTTACTGGTCACGGTCGAATGATTTTACTGGTCACGGTCACTGATGAATGATTTTACTGGTCACGGTCACTGATGAATGATTTTACTGGTCACGGTCACTGATGAATGATTTTACTGGTCACGGTCACTGATGAATGATTTTACTGGTCACGGTCACTGATGAATGATTTTACTGGTCATGGTCACTGATGAATGATTTTACTGGTCACGGTCGAATGATTTTACTGGTCACGGTCGAATGATTTTACTGGTCACGGTCACTGAGGAATGATTTTACTGGTCACTGTGGAATGATTTTACTGGTCACTGTGGAATGATTTTACTGGTCACAGTCACTGATGAATAAATTTACTGGTCACTGATGAATGATTTTACTGGTCATGGTCACTGATGAATGATTTTACTGGCCACTGTGGAATGATTTTACTGGTCACAGTCACTGATGAATAAATTTACTGGTCACGGGCACTGATGAATTAATGTCCTGCACTGGTCACTGTAATTGTATTAATGTCCTGCACTGGTCACGGTCACTGATGAATGATTTTACTGGTCACGGTCGAATGATTTTACTGGTTACGGTCACTGATGAATGAATTTACTGGGGGGGGGGCTGTTTGCAGGGGGGCCCCATACAACATTTTGCTATGGGGCCCTGTGATTTCTAGTTACGCCCCTGGTTTATAGGTAACACTCTTGACAAGCCTCTCTTTGGGGATATACAATCCCCTTTGGGGATACATGAAATCAAGGTAACTCAATTGAACTGCTGTTTAAATTTTATGGCCTTAGATGACCATATAACTTACTTTCTGTCTTTTACAGAGGTTACTCTGCAGCCTCTCGCTATGTACTCTACATGAGCCCTTCTGTCTCTGTTTTGGACAACTACATCATTCGGGTAGCATGTTTTCACTCTCCAGCAACCCCATAGTATTTTTTGGCCTGAATGGAACATATATTATCATTATATATATACAGTATATATATATATATATATATATATATATATATATATATATATATATATATATATATATATAATGTATGTATATATATATTTTATCCATAGGCCATCCTTTCCACCTTCTAGCCTTAGTGCTCTTATTTGTCCATCATCCAATGGTCAGGGGACCTCGGCATCACCAACCAATTGATCCTCTTTTAATGTAAACTCTATATTAGGCCATTGAGATGCAACCTTGAGACACATTCCTTTTTAGATTTTCTTTGATTTTAAAAAAGATATTTCAATGGAATGTTCACCTGTGACACCACCATAGGATATGTAAGTCCTTCAGAATTTGAATAATGTACACATTATAATTACTCTACTGTCTGCTATTTGACATCTATATATTTCTTTATGATTACATTTTTAGAAGTATAATCTGTCTCTTAATAAAACACCTCTGAGGAAATGAAATAAACTGAAATGTCTTCTAGCTAATCCCTGGTTTACCATCTCCCAGAGATAACTAGTCCTCTGGCTTCCTTCTTCCCCCGGGATCCCCAAAACTTCTCCTCTTTGCTGTTTTAAGAGGAGGTAAAATTTGAACTCAAATATTTATCCTAGTAACTATACTTTGTTTCCTTTCTATTCACTGTAGTAGTGGTATTTAGTACTCATGTTTACTTCCTAATGGATCCCTTGTTTGTTTTTTCTGATCCCTCACGGCTCACTTTTATCTTACCACTCACACTTTGTACCTCTCTCCTTCTCAACCACGGAATTCCCTCCAGCTTTGGAGTATATAGACATTACTTTTGCTTTTTTCACACATCCTAAACTTCAATTTTACCTCAGTTCACCGTGGTATATATACATATGTCTTGGTTTTTTGGTCCTTTTTCTTTGTGGTGGTTTCTTTCACACTCCCCTATCTATTTTTAAATCCTTCACTTCCAATTCCGCTCATCCTTATGATTATATTTATCTCTATATACCTAGCAAACTCTTACAGTATCTCAACTCGTCGCTGGCACTGTGATTTATTTCTCCCCCAGTCGCCGGGAGGAATTCTCTCCCTCTACACCTTTGGGTTTTACCGGGATCGGAGAGTGAGCTTGGAAGGAGAGGTAGGAACATGCCTCCATGTCTAAACATTGTAATGATGACATTTTTTTCTCTCATGTCTCAACAAACTGTATGAATTTATTTTCAAATTTACCAATATTTGCGAATTCTATATCTATTGATCCTAATGACATATTTACATTTACTTGTATATCTGCAGACTTAGGTGTTGTCCTGAGGAAGCAATTAAGCGAAACTAGTTGAACAAACGCCTCACAAGTCTCTACCAACTGTATCTCGAAACCTCGTATATACTTTTATATGTTTCTTATCTGTCTTCTTTAAATAAATTGTTTTTTATGACTTATTGTCTTGATATTTATCTTTTATATAAAAATACCTTATGTGCCCCGCAATAGTCCCGATACTCACCCCTCCATCTCAGTTGATGTCCCCTTTGAGAGATAGGAGACATCCATTGTTTCTTTAATCTAATCTAATGGGATGAGGGTGCACACATACTATTACTAAATCATTACATTCTTCAAAGCATTTCTCTTCTCATAAACTGAAATGTGTCGGGTGAAGGATAGTACTGGACACTATGCTATGATTATGGTGTTTCTAGACACAGTTTTGTGTACATTCCATGTTTTTGTCCATATGCAAGTGTTTTAATATATTTTGTTAAATAAACATCCTTTTCTATATAAATATATTGATTTCTACTCTTCTCTATACATAAGTGCCTAAAAAGTCAGAGTAGGGGTATTTAGCTCTTTTTTAACAGTTACTGTATGTGTGTTGTGTTTTGTAAGTGACAGTGATTGATTGATACCGCACTTGGGTGGGCTGGGCGGAGGGGCTAAACGCAGGTGTCTGGGTGGATCCCACTAACAGTGCAGTTTTGGGAACACTAACCTATTGGAGACACTAATATAGTTCTGAACCGATCAAAGATATTGATCCGTTCAAACACTATACTTATAAGTGAGCTGTATGGTGAGTGCTTGGGTGTTAGTGCTGCTGGTACTAATCTAACACTGCATGGAATTGATGCTGACCCTAATTGACACCAAAACCTGTACTGGGGCTCTTGGGGGTTAAACCTTTATTCAGTAATATATGGCGGGTATCCTGATGCTATAAAATCCGGGCGGTGACAGTAATTGGCTAACTGGCTAACTAGCATCACCCGTGACACTAATACGGCGATCAGTAAAGAGAACTATACACTATATTAGTGACAATTGTGACAGGGGGTAAAAGGGTTAACTGAGGGGGTTATCAAGGGGTTAAACCTTTATTATGGGGGTTTAGGGGGTACCCAATTGGATATCCTCTCTCCTCGCTCTGGAACCAAAAAGGATTTCACAAGAGGAGATGAATTCACTTCCCTGCCTGTGTTTAAATTCACAGGCAGGGGATAGTCTCTTATTCGTCAGAACCGATCACCAGGTGTAGGCCAGAAATCATTGGCCTGGGCATAGAGACTGACTGGTTCTGAAACAAATCCGATTGCCGCTGGTGCGGATGCCCGATGTACAGCTGCGTTGGCTCTTTCAGGGGAGCCAACCTGCCATAGTATAACTGTGGCGGCTGATCCTAAAGTGGTTATGGGAGCACAATACGATGATACTTGAACAACAAAGTTGTTGGTTGCCAGAAAGAAGCCTCTGGTCAAGTTGCCAGAAAGAAGCCTTTACTGTAAAAGTTCCACAAAAAAGCCTGGTTACAATATGCGTAACAACACCTTGACTTGCCTCGTTGGCTTTTTTGTGGCATTGGTGCAGTAAAGGCTTTCTTCTGGCAGCTCAACAATGCAGTACTTTTTTGTTCAAGTATAGCTGAATTGTGCTCCTTAACCACTTGCCGGCCAGCCACCATAATTATTTTCCATTATATGACTAATTTTAAGTGAACATTTTTGTATCTATCTCAACCCAGCAACAACGCTACTAACCACTGTTCTCAGCCGCCATCATTATGCTGCGGCAGGTTGTCACGCTCCCGTGGACCATCATAGCTGTACGCCGGCTCCTTTAAGTTAGTTAGCAGGCACGCGCTGCACTACGGGGGTGCCAATGCTCTTGACCGGCGGTCATGCATGATATCGGGGTCACGAGAGGCAGAACAGGGACATGTGTGTGTAAACACACAAATCCCCATTCTGAGAGGAAAGGAGATGCAGATTGTGAGTTCCTAATAGCTAGGAACCACGATCTGTCATCTCCTAGAGTCAGTCCCTCCCCCTACAGTTAGAAGGCACACTAGGGAACACAGTTAACCCCTTCCCTGCCAGTGACATTTATACAGTAATCAATGCATTTTTATAGCACTGATCGCTATATAATTGTCAATTGTCCCAAAAATGTGTCAAAAGTGTCCAATGTGTCCGCCATAATGTCGCAGTCTCATAAAAATTGCAGATCGCTGTCATTACTAGTAAACAAAAGAATAATAATAAAAATGCCATAAATCTATCCCCTATTTTGTAGACGCTATAATTTTTGCGCAAACCAATCAATATACACGTATTTCAATTTTTATAAGCAAAAATATGTAGAAGAATACATATCGGCCTAAACTGAGAAAAATATTTGCCTTTTTTTTTAAATTGGAGATATTTATTATAGCAAAAAGTACAAAATATTGTGTTTTTTCAAAATTGTCTCTCTTTTTTTTGTTTATAGCGCAAAGAATAAAAACCACAGATGATCAAATACAACCAAAAGAAAGCTCTATTTGTGGGAAAAAAAGGATGTCAGTTTTGTTTGGGTACAGCGTTGCAATTGCCAGTTAAAGCGACGGAGTGCCGTATTGCAAAAAATGGCCTGGTCATTGAGCAGCCATTTCTTCTGGGGCTGTAGTGGTTAACCACTTCAGCCCCGGACCATTTTGCTGGCCAAAGACCAGACTACTTTTTGCGATTCGGCACTGCGTCGCTTTAACTGACAATTGCGCGGTCATGCGACGTGGCTCCCAAACAAAATTGACGTCCTTTTTTTTCCTACAAATAGTTCTTTCTTTTGGTGGTATTTGATCACCTCTGCGGTTTTTATTTTTTGCACTATAAACAAAAATAGAACGACAATTTTGAAAAAAACGCATTATTTTTTACTTTTTGTTATAATAAATATCCCAAAAAACTATATAAAATTTTTTTTTCCCTCAGTTTAGGCCTATACATATTCTTCTACATATTTTTGGTAAAAAAAATTGCAATAAGCGTTTATTGATTGGTTTGCGCAAAAGTTATAGCGTTTACAAAATAGAGGATAGTTTTATGGCATTTTTATTAATGATTTTTTTTTACTAGTAATGGCGGCAATCAGCGATTTTTATTGTGACTGCGATATTATGGCGGACACATCGGACATTTTTGACACATTTTTGGGACCATTGTCATTGTCATGCTATACAAATGCAGTGATTCCTGTGTAGTGAAGGGGTTAACCAGTGGGTGGCAGTGTAGGGGTTAAGTGTTCCTAGGGGTGTGTTACTAACTGTTGGGGGCTGGGCTTTCATTTAGTGAACACTGAGATCTGCTCCAATCACATGGAGCAGAGATCAGCGTCACTTGTTGCTAGGCAGAATGGGGAGATGCTGTTTACAACGGCATCTCTCTGTTCAGCCGCCCCGTGAGACGATCGCGGGTATGCCCGCGGCGATCGAGTCTACGGGACCCATGACCGGACTCACGGGGGCCCCGACCAGCATGCGAGCGCGCCGTCAGCGGCGCGCTCGCGATGGCAGGGCGGCATTAAAGATTAGACGTACCTGTACGCCAATATGCCCGCCTGTGCCATTCTGCCGACGTACATCGGCACGCGCTGGTCGGGAACTGGTTAAAAACAACCAGCAGTTATCGGTGGGGTTTTCTTTGTATCCTGAGTAGTTCTTCCACAGTTGTGGCTGCAAACTTTCTTGGTCTGCCTGATCTTGGCTTGGTTTCAAAAGAGCCCCTAATGTTCAACTTTTTAATAAGTGATTAAACAGTACTCACTGGCATATTGAAGGCTTTTGATATCTTTTTATATCCTTTTCCATCTTTGTAAAGTTTCATTACCTTGTTAGGCAGGTCTTTTTACTGTGCTTAGTGCATCCATGTGAGAGCTAACAAACTCATTGACTATTTAAACACAGACACTAATTGATGATTGTGATTTAAAAAGCCACAAATGTGGGAAATTACCCACTTCAGCCCGGAAGATTTGGCTGCTCAATGACCAGAGCACTTTTTACAATTTGGCACTGCGCTGCTTTAACTGGTAATTTTGCGTTTAATGAAATGCTGTACACAAACAATTTTTTTTGCGATATGAATGGAAAAAGACCGAAAATTTTGAAAAAAATTATATTTTCTACTTTTTGTTATAAAAGCAATCCAATAAACTCAATTTTAGTCATACATTTATGGCAAAATGTATTCAGCCACATGTCTTTGGTAAAAAAAATGCTAATAAGTGTATATTTATTGGTTTGTGCAAAAGTTATAGCATCTACAAACTAGGGTACATGTTCTGGAATTTACGCAGCTTTTAGTTTATGACTGCCTATCTCATTTCTTGAGGTGCTAAAATGGCAGGGCAGTACAACCCCCCCCCAAATCACCCCATTTTGGAAATTAGACACCCCAATGAAATTGCTGAGAGGCATGTTGAGCCCATTGAATTTTTTTTTTTTCACAAGTGATTGAAAAATTACCAAAAAAAATACACAAAGTTGTAACTAAATGATATATTGCTCACACATGCCATGGTTATATGTGGAATTACACATTACAAAATACATTCTGCTGCTTCTCCTGAGTATGGGAATACCACATCTGTAAGACTTTTTGCGAGCCTAGTTGCGTGCAGGACCCCAAAAACCAAAACCAAGCACGCCTTCATGATTTCTAAGGGAGTACATTTTTGATTTCACTCCTCACTACCTATAACAGTTTTGAAGGGCATAAAATGCCAAGATAGCCCCCCAACCCCCCCCCCCCCCCTCAATGACCCCATTTTAGAAAGAAGACACTTCAAGTTATTTTCTGAGAGGCATGTTGAGCCCATGCAATATTTTAGATTTTGCCACAAGTTTCGAGAAAATTCATTATTTTTTATATTTTTTTATAAACAAAGTTGTCACTAAATGATGTATTGCTCAAACATGCCATGGGCATATGTGAAATTAAACCCCAAAATACATTTTGCTGCTTCTCCTGAGTACGGGGACACCACATGTGTGAGACTTTTTGGGAGCCTAGCCATGTACAGGACCCCAAAAACCTTTCTAAAGGCGTAAAATTGAGATTTTACTCCTTACTACCTATCACAGTTACGGAGGCCCTGAAATGTATAGATAGCACAAACCCCCCCCCAAATGACCACATTTTGGAAAGTAGACACCCCAAGGTATTTGCTAAGAGGCATGGTGAAAAAAAAAAGTTTGTAAATTTTCCCCAAAATTGTGGCGAAATATAAAATATTCCATGGACACAACATGCCCATCAGCAAATAGCTTGGGGTGTCTACTTTCCAAAAAAGGGTCAATTGAGGTGGTTTTGAACTGTCCTGGAATTTTTTTGCACAACATTAGAAGCTTATCTCACACATCATCCACTCTTCTAACCACTTGAAGACAAAGCCCTTTTTTGACACTTTTTGTTTACATGAAAAAATATTTTTTTTTTGCTAGAAAATTACTTTGAGTTAGCAAAAACGAGTAATACTTTTCTTGATGTTTATTGGACTGAGTTCTATCACTGATTGTCACAAGTACAAGAGATAAAACTGAATTTTACCATCTTGTATGAGTTCTACTGAAATAGGATAACAGTGTATTTCCCTTCTGGAGCTACTGATATTTACAACACGGATGTCTGTTAATCTACAATTCCATCATGCTGCACAAAATTATAGTTTCGCAAATTAACTATGCTATAAAACGGAATATGCTAGAGTTCCTGTGAAGCACAGAAATCTTTAAAAATACATGGATCATTTTATATTCTGAACTCATGTGAATAACTCTGTCCTAGATACTTTACAGAGTGACTTGGGAAAACATGCTGTACTTTCAAATTTTATCCTACTGAAATTCTCTTCCCCGAGTTTAGTTTTCTAAGAACACAAGTTAGGAAAAAGTAATTCAAACCAGGAAAAAAAAAAGACAAATTGATATAAAGCTTTTCTTTTTTCCTCAAATGCATACCAATAGCAATTAGTAAGAAAAGACTATTGGGGGTTATTTATGAAAGGCAAATCCACGTTGCACTGAAAGTGCACTTGGAAATGCAGTCGCTATAAATCTAAGGGGTAGATCTGAAATGAGTGGAAGCTCTGCTGATTTTATCATCCAATCATGTGCAAGCTAAAGTGCTGTTTTTTATTTTCCTTACATGTCCCCCTCGGATCTACAGCGACTTTACTTCCAAGTGCACTTTCAGTGCAAAGTGGATTTTCCTTTAGTAAATAACCCCCTATATCACTTCTTTTCAAACACAATTCACATTAAATGTTTCTTGCAAAATGTTGATGCTGTAAGTGAAATACCAATTTACAGTCCTAGGAAAGCTTCATGCATAGGATCTCTGTGACATCGTTCTATACTGTGTATATAAAAATAAATAATTTCAATATACAGGCATACCGCACTTTTAAGTACACAATGGGGTTTATTTACTAAAGCTGGAACGTGCAAAATCAGGCTAATTTCTGCATAGAAACCAATGAGTTTCCAGGATTTATTACCAAAGCTTAATTGAACAAGCTGGGGTTAGAAGCTCATTGGTTTCTATGCAGAAGTGAGCCTGATTTTGCACTTTCCAGCTTTAGTAAATAAACCCCATTGTGTACTTAAAAGTGGGGTATGCCTGTGTATTTTCGATTCCTGAAAGTGCATACAAACCATTGAACGGCTTTCTGCATACTTGAACCATATATACACTACAAAGTGATATTATATTCTAAAGTGCAATTACATTTTCCAACTACAATTCACAGTTCACTACTGTGAATACGCAGTTCCTGAATGGTAAATAATTGGCGCCACATCATCACCTAATTAAAAAACATGAACTGCAAGAAATAACTAATAAGCCTAGTTTGATGGATTATTCACTAATACAAAAATATTAGAACATTTCATTTACTTGAGTGCAAACTGTTTTCTCACTAATGCATAATGGGAAGGAAACCACACAGCGAAATTGACTTGATGCAAAAGGTGAAAAACAATGGAAAATCAATGTGTATGTTTCTTTTTTTAACCTAATAGAATGAATGGGTAAAAGGAACCCTTTTTAGGATCACCATAGCAGAGGGTAGGACATAGGTCACCAAACTTTTCCACATTAATGGGGGAATTAACTAAATTGGAGCAGACCAAATTTGGAGCAGCTGTTCATAGCAATTGACCAGCTTTAAGGTGAAAAAACACACCTGGCAGTCACCGGCCCCCTAGCACCCCCCCCCCCGTTTTACCTGAACCCCTTTATTCAGTCGGTGGGGATGCACTGTCTTTCTCTCCAAGGGTCCCAGTTCTTGATTGGATAGATTGATAGCAGCGCAGTCATTGGCTCCCGCTGCTGTCAATAAAATCCAATGACGTGGGCGCCAGGGGGCGGGGCTGAGTCCTGCATTCAGCCTCTATGGATGCAGAATGCTGGACTCGGAGCATGCCTGCAAGGTATGCCCCGGGGGTATCTGATGTGGGGAGGAGCCGTAAGAGCCACCAGAAGAGCAGGTTCGGGGTCACTCTGTGCAAAATTAGCTGCACTGTGGAAGTAAGTATATGTTTGTTATTTAAAAAAATAAAAAATTACCCTTACAATCACTAAGCTTTAAAAAATGAAGGCTAGAAGCTGATTGCCATGTGCAGCTGCTTCAGATTCTGGCTGCTCCAGACTTAGTAAATTCTGCTCTATGTGTCAAGTTACAAGCTTTATGCTGGATACACACTATACAATTTTCTTTTGATTTTTTTTCCTTTAGATTTACCAAAACCATATAATATGAGGTCAAACCTAAACACTTTCAATTTGTATGCAATCAGGAAGGCCCTTGCACTACATAGTTGAAAGTAAACTCTAAAGGAAATTGAACAACAAAAGTTGTATAGTGTGTATCCAGCTTTAGACAACCAGTGTACTAGTGAACAATAGTGCACCATGGACATGAGATCTTCTCCAATTCCTGGATCCTTCAAACATCACATCAGCCACAATACCTGAACCATCAGAAACACAGTGGTTTTACAGTCATACCAGCTGCAACTGAAGGTTATACTAGTTATACTAGGAGGTAAGATAAGGGGTAAGAGGGCTTGCTTTTAAATGTCTGCATTTGCAGGCAGGCCAGTACTGGTACTGGGAGGAAGGCAAGTGAACTGAAGGTCAGTGATGTTTACCAGACCTTTCTGAAACTTCATGGAGGCGATTGAACCATGGACACAGAGGGGCAGTTACAGTTTATGGCAGCAGCACTGTATTTGAAGGAGGCAGGAGCCCACCAGAGGATCCTCCGGGGTTGGGGGGGGGAGGATGGGGGAGTTGCTTATGGAAGGTTTTTTTTACCTTAATGCAGAAAATGCATTAAAGTGGTATTAAACAAACCAAAATTGTATTATATTGCAGATTACTACTCATTAGATGTGGTGGCTGCCTCAGTTTTTTTTTTCATTGTCTTTTTTCCCTTTGTTTTCACCTTCTTCTTTGGGGCAGGGAAATATTAAATGTATTGGCAGGTTTAGAACCACTGTCAAATTGAAGCCAACGTCAGCCCACACTTTATAATCATTTACAGCAAACATTTTTTTCCTTTTGGGATAAAGGTTTTGCATGGATACATAAAAGTTAATAATTTTCATCACCACTGCCAATGTTAAGCGGTTTGTCCCATCCACTGATACATTCTGCTGGAGAGTTTGTACTGTGAAAAACAACAGACTTGCTGGCTGGATTACCAGATGAAAACAGAAGAAAGAATGCATAAGAAAAAAGGAAACTAATGCATGAATGATTTTAGAATTTTGATTATACTCACCTGGTGTTTTCTTTTATGAACTTTTTGGTTGCACTTTGCACTTTCATTTATATCCACTTGCCGACCAAGCCTTTTCTGGCACTTTTTGTTTACAAGTTTAAATCAGTATTTTTTGCTAGAAAATGTCTTAGAACCCCCAAACATTATAGGGGGAATGGGGGGTTAACTTCCCCCGATAGCTTCAGACATAACACCAGTAAACCACTTGCAAACCACAACGTATACAGTATATACCGGTAAGTATTGCAGTTGGCAAGTGGATATTGTTTATAATTCGAAACACTTTACACTTTATTATGTATATATTATGTGTATCACTAATATATTGATTTAATTAATTTTAAGGACACTTTAAGCAAATTTAGTGCTACTCTGTTTGTTTATAGTATTTTGACACATTTGGTATCAGAAATTGTATAGTGGCAGCTTTATTCTTTTATGTTTGCATTTTCCCCAGCATGGATTATTTACTCAAATTTTTATATGTGAATGTAGATAACCACTTCCTCTGAGCATCTCCAACATATATTAATGTAGAAGGGTAAACACAAGTCAAAACCACCGGGGTCCTATACCACAAAGATATTATCTTGTATGTTTTTTCCTGGAAATAGGAAGACATAGATCAGGTGTAGGCAACCTTTTGAGCACAGCGTACCGAAATATGTTTTCAAAGAACTTGAGCGTGCCGATTTTATAACAATAAAATGTTAACTTCACACTCTCAATCAGGTAAAGGTTTTTTTTATAAAGTAAATTCTGTAAACTACTTTAGTAGTGAGAAATTAACATCAGTGCTCCTGTGTGTCAAAATATATGCGAAGTGACCCCAAAAAGGAAAAGGGGATAAAAACTATAAATAAGAAAAAATAGTAACCTATGAATGTGTGCATAAACCAAAAATGGGGACTGTATAGATGTTTATCCCAGTGAAAGGAAAACAAAGAAAAAACAGTCACTATAAACACATACAAATATGGCTAATAACAGTGATAAAGTCCATAATAAAACGATTTAGCCAAATTACCAGTTAAAAAGCATTACCCTACCTCCTTGCCAAAAACCGCACTGAGGTCTCTTTGTGACCAGAAACAAGTTATTATACGCCCTGCGGACAAGGGAGGGGGTATAGTTATTCTCGATAAGACACAGTATGAGGAAGAAATGGCGAATATTTTGAGTGAGCCAGACACGTATTGCAAATTACCTAATAACCCCACTAATATTTACAAAAAACAACTAAAAACCCTCATTGATAAAGGTTTCGAACAAAAAATTTTGAACAAAAAAGAAAGAGCTTTTTTGGTTCCGGTATCCCCCAGAATACCTACCATCTATTATCTGCCTAAAATCCATAAGAGCCTGACGGCCCCCCCCCGGTAGACCAATTGTGAGTGGCATTAATTCCATTACAGCACGCATAGGCAGGTATATAGATTTCTATCTCCAACCACTCGTTAGAAAAATGCCTTCATATATACAGGATACAGGTGACACCATCAAAAAATTGGAAGGTATACAATTCCAAGGACAATGTATCATAGCCACCGCAGATGTCGCATCCCTATACACCTGTATACCACAGGACAAGGGAATCGAAGCGGTACGTTGTTTTTTGGACAGAGAACAAACGTTAGTCTCTTGCCAACGCGATTATATCATCGAATTATTGGAATTTGCTACCAGCCATAGTTACTTTTGGTTTGATGGCCAGTATTACTCACAACAAAGGGGTGTGGCCATGGGGGCCAAATTTGCGCCCAGTCTGGCCAATCTTTTCATGGCCAAATGGGAGGAGGATGTCGTCTATGCCCAGCGGAGCCCATCATTGATTTTGTGGAAGTGGGGCCCCGGAAGTGGGGCCGTTATTATCCCCAATCATGCCTTCCAGGTCCAAGGATATTGGATATATAGGTGGAACGCATAAACAACGGAGGCGTGGAACGCACGCCTGTCCGCCATCTTGGATATACCGGAAGTGGGCATGATTGTGACACATGGGGGAATGGCATCACTTTAATGTGTAAGTACCTATATAAGGCAGTATGTCAGTAGTGGGAGCCCACCCCAGATGATGACCTGTAGGTCAAAACGCGTCGGGAGGACTCCGCTACTGCCATTTTTCCTCTGACATGCTTTACTGTTCATCCTGGAAATGTGAGTTTGAGCAATTTTTTTATTAAAGGTTTTTTTAAAAAAACTTTATTATGCCATGTTGGCTTTGTTTCTTCATCTTCCATGCCTGAGTCGTTGTCGGATTAGTACATGCATATGAAGAACAGTGATTACATCTAGTCGTTTGTGTTAATCGTATATGGCACGATTGGAACATCCAATTTTGGGACTACTCTGGCCGAGATTATAAGCTTTGATTGACCCCTGAGGCATATGTCTGCTAGGGTCATACAGATCCGGTAAGCCTGTACCCTATAAGGTGGTGGGATCGTCACAGGGTGAAATATCATCTTTTTTGGTTACAACACCACAGAATTTTGGTTGTTATCACAACACGTTGAGATTGACTTCCTGCACGCTTTCATATGGACTATACGTTTTATTATGGACTTTATCACTGTTATTAGCCATATTTGTATGTGTTTATAGTGACTGTTTTTTCTTTGTTTTCCTTTCACTGGGATAAACATCTATACAGTCCCCATTTTTGGTTTATGCACACATTCATAGGTTACTATTTTTTCTTATTTATAGTTTTTATCCCCTTTTCCTTTTTGGGGTCACTTCGCATATATTTTGACACACAGGAGCACATATATTTTTGTATTACTCTAAGAGCCCATTCACACAGGGGCAACTTGGGATCCGACTTCAAGTCGCCCCAAGTCGCCCCAAGTCGCCTCAGGTCGGACAACACACAGAACTGAATGTTAGGCAATGACTGCCGTCTTAATGGACACTACTGAAGTCGTTCCGACTTCAGAAAAGGTTCCTGTACTACTTGTATCCGACCTCTGGGCGACTTGCATCCATTGAATTCAATGCAAGTCGCCTCCAGGTCGGATTACAGTACATACTGAGGCGACTTAACAGGAAACTGAAGTCAAATTATCATACAGCCAGCCCCCTCCTGCTCAAACACAGCCAGCCCCTTCCTGCTCTGCAAGAGAATACCTCCATTTTTATTGCTCTGATTGCTCTGTTTTGTCCTGTTTTGTTCCTAAACTTCTGGAAAATGTCTAGCAGAGCCAGTAATACCAGGGAGGTGGTGGACAATGAGGCCCTAATTAGGTATATTAGGGCTAGAAAATGCCTATACGATAAAAAAGATCCTGCTTACAAGGATCATGTAAAGAGGGACCATGCCTGGGTTGAAATGTCGGCTATTCTTCCCAGATTGGGATCTCTTGTCAGAGACTGACCGCAGTGAAAAATGTAAGTTAAACATTTTTATATTTCTCTCTGTTATCTTTGACTTGTCATGATGTTTGTATTTCCAGATTTATCCGTGCAGAATAGGTACCTGCCAGAAGTT
The DNA here is from genome assembly GCF_037356315.1 of Lithobates pipiens. Lineage (NCBI taxonomy): Eukaryota > Metazoa > Chordata > Amphibia > Anura > Ranidae > Lithobates > Lithobates pipiens. The sequence continues at coordinate 326,675,120 of NW_027507748.1, forward strand.
GTGTATTGTCCACTTGCCACGACTACTGCCACAAGTTGTGTATTGTCCACTTGCCACGACTCCTGCCACAAGTTGTGTATTGTCCACTTGCCACACCACCTGCCAGGATTGCCACGTGACCCGCCACGAGTGCCACATCACGTGCCACGTGTGCCACGTCACGTGCCACATGTGCCACGTGTGCCACATGACCCGCCACGTGTGCCACATGACCCGCCACGTGTGCCACGTGACGTGCCACGTGACGTGCCACGTGACGTGCCACGTGACCCGCCACAAGTGCCACGTGACCCGCCACGAGTGCCACGTGACCCGCCACGAGTGCCACGTGATGTGCCACGTGTGCCACGTGACGTGCCACGTGTGCCACGTGACCCGCCACAAGTGCCACGTGATGTGCCACGTGTGCCACGTGACCCGCCACAAGTGCCACGTGACCCGCCACGAGTGCCACGTGATGTGCCACGTGTGCCACGTGACGTGCCACGTGTGCCACGTGACGTGCCACGTGTGCCACGTGACCCGCCACAAGTGCCACGTGATGTGCCACGTGTGCCACGTGACGTGCCACGTGTGCCACGTGACCCGCCACGAGTGCCACGTGATGTGCCACGTGAGCCACGTGACGTGCCACGTGACCCGCCACAAGTGCCACGTGACCCGCCACAAGTGCCACGTGACGTGCCACGTGTGCCACGTGACCCGCCACGTGTGCCACGTGACCCGCCACGTGACCCGCCACGAGTGCCACGTGACGTGCCACGAGTGCCACATGACGTGCCACGTGTGCCACGTGACCCGCCAAATTGCACATTCCAATTATACTTCAGATAACAGCAATGCTAGTGGTGCATTGATTGGATCAAGGGATCATTAATTAGGGTATTTAAATGTTCTATGAATCATAGCAAGCAATTACAATTGTTTCAAATATTTTTTAATAGTTCATCAATCATTTTTAATTAACTATATAAACATAGGCAAAGTAATTATTACAACATTTTCATGTCAAAATTTACAATAAAAGACATTAACTATAACGGAACATATCGTGAACTAATTGTAAAATCAATACCTGCAGGCTCTAGAGAACAGTACAGAAAAAACAACTGATTATAATAGTAATCAAGTTATGAAATGGCGTCCATTTGCCATTCTATTTCGCCAGCCGGTGAAACAAAGTATGATGTAAATTGATTGCGCACAGTTGCACCGTCACTGGATCCCCTCGTAGCAGTGATGTGTGCACTTTCCAGGTTGTGCATGAGTGAATCCTCAAAACAATAACCATCACGTATTCGAACATAATTGTGCAGCACACATGCTGCTTTAACAGCAGTAATTGCATTTTCCACGTGCAAGGCTATTGGTGTATGTAAAAAACGCCATTTATTGGCAAGAATGCCAAAACTGCACTCAACCACCCTTCTTGCCCTTGTTAAACGATAATTGAAAATCTTCTTCACAGTAGTGAGGTTCCTATTGGAATATGGCCTCATAAGGTGTTCTCCCAAGGCAAAAGCCTCATCTGCAACAAAGACATAGGGTAGTGGGGGTTCAGTTGTGCCTGGAAGTGGACAGTTTGCAGGAAGATCGAGTTGATCCTCTCGTAGCCTTTGACCGAAGGAGGAATTCGCAAAAATACGAGCATCGCAGGTACTTCCATAGGATCCTACATCTATGTAGGTGAAACAGTAATTTGAATCCGCCACGGCAAAGAGTACAAAGGAGCAATATTTTTTATAATTAAAGTACATACTTCCACTTCCAATAGGCTTAATGACACGCACGTGCTTCCCATCAATAGCTCCAATACAATTGGGGAAATTGCACCGATTCCAATATAGATTAGCAATGTCCCGCCAATTCTCCTGTGTAGGTCTCTTCATAACGATGTTGTTCAGAACGTTCCATAAAATTTTGCTGGTTTCACGGATAATATAGCTTATTGTTGACTTGCCCACCATGAACTCGAAATGAAGGCTTGCTATAGAGTGACCGGTTGCCAGGTATCTAAAATAAAAAATACATAAATGATTATGTTTCTGTTTATATTTTGCAGTATCCGTTTTACAGACACGATGGAAGGGTCTGAGGGACTGCTTCAAGCGCCACCTACGGAGACTGCACGAGGGCAGAAGTGGCTCAGGAAGTAGGCAGTTTGTTCCTTATGTACACGCCGAGGAGCTGCAGTTTCTGTTGCCTTTTATGGAACCGAGAGAGTAAGCTAACATCTTTCATATTTCACAAGTGATATACTGTAACGTTCTATATATAAATTGTGCTAAAATTTGTATTATATGTTTTATGCAGAACACAGTCGAGTTGGGGTGAGGGACAGCAGTCGCGTCGTGAGGCATCATCACAGTCATTGCATGAGGCAGCATCTGCAGGAGCAAATCTGGATTTGCCAGTACATGAGCCACTTGAGGCAGCTGAGGATGAAATATTTTTACCGCCTTCTCCCCAGCATGATCTACAAATTGCATCTTCTCCACAGGTTGAGCTGCAACAGGTGTCCCAACTCGACCTGCCCAATGTGGAGCAGCCCCAGGTGGAGCAACCACCAAACCAAAGGGCACCATTGCTTAGATCTAGCCGGCCTGTTGGGGGATCCAGGGGAGCCCAAACAATGGAGCGATTTGCAAACCTAATGGACCGCTTGGATAGGAAGTTGGAAACACTTGAAACTGAGGAGAGTGCGTTTGGGGTGATGGTGGCTTCAATGCTGAAAAGAGTGCCAGATGATCGTAAAAATCTTGTCCGAAAAGATATCATGGACATTTTAGAAGCAAACATGATCACTCCTAATTCCACCAATCAGAGTGTTATGCTTTCAAACCCACCATGCCCATCAGGCCCTTTTTATAATATGCCCAACCCTCCACCACCCCGTACCCACCCCTACTACCCCCCTCGCTTCCGTCCATACACGGATGAGTATGGGAATGCTCTGAATTCTGCCAATGCCCCGATCCCCTATCCATCACCATCCCCCGATTTTTTCGACCCATGATGCACCTAATAATTCAATCATGATGCCATCCACACCATCCCCAATGCCTTCCACCAGCTCCAATTTAACATACCACCAGCTATAATTTGATTCTTTTGTTTAAAGTTTATTCTATTGTTTTTCTACGTTTGACTTGTTGTTCCTGTTAATTAAAGTTTTTTTGGTGATTAAAATGTTTAGAACCTACTCTTTTCTAAATCTAAAAATATATTTGGAAAGATTGTGTTATTAATATTCCCCAAAAATTTGGGTATGCTATTAATGTGCATATAAAATACTTTACCTTAGTGTAATAATAAGTCTTTCAGTGCTTGAGATACTCCTCCTGTATGATGTATTCTGTCGCTGAAGATGGATGTCAACCAGACCAAGCAATTCGTCAAAACTGCAATACAAAACCCCAAAAAATTGTCATTTACAATATTCTAAATCACAAATCTAAACCAATTGGTAGCTACACACACACACACATTGCCGCTTAGCCAACCATATGCAAATATGTGGCCTCTCACACACACCAGGGTTTCTGCTGGGGGAAGGTGACATGGCAAGTGGACAATACTCAACTTTAATGCCGAAAAGTGCTTGACATTTGGCTACACATATCTCGGGGTCCCTTGTAGTTATAGATCCCAAATTTGGTAATTTTTTAGTGCTAGATCTACTGTGTTTGCAGACATTTGAGGTTTCTAGCTATACTTGGCCCCGAGATCCATGGCCCCAAAGTAGTGTCGCAAAATGTCATTCTCTGCTACATAAACATAATTGCCATATTGTCCATATTTTGGGGTCACTTGGTGCTTGGAATCTCACAACTTGTGTCCGGTCACATGGCTCACACGGCACATTACATGACTCACATGGCACATCAATGGGGTTCATGGGGCGGGCCACGTGGCACACGTGGCGTTTCACACGTGGCACGTCACGTGGCACTCGTGGCACGTCACGTGGCACTCGTGGCACGTCACGTGGCACTCGTGGCACGTCACGTGGCACACGTGGCGGGTCACGTGGCACACGTGGCGGGTCACGTGGCACTCGTGGCGGGTCACGTGGCACTCGTGGCGGGTCACGTGGCACACGTGGCACGTCACGTGGCACACGTGGCGGGTCACGTGGCACACGTGGCGGGTCACGTGGCACACGTGGCACGTCACGTGGCACACGTGGCACGTCACGTGGCACACGTGGCACGTCACGTGGCACTCGTGGCGGGTCACGTGGCACACGTGGCACGTCACGTGGCACGTCACGTGGCACTCGTGGCGGGTCACGTGGCACACGTGGCACGTCACGTGGCACACGTGGCACGTCACGTGGCACTCGTGGCGGGTCACGTGGCACTCGTGGCGGGTCACGTGGCACACGTGGCACGTCACGTGGCACACGTGGCACGTCACGTGGCACACATGGCGGGTCACATGGCACACGTGGCACGTCACGTGGCACACGTGGCGGGTCACGTTGCACACGTGGCACGTCACGTGGCACTCGTGGCGGGTCACGTGGCACACGTGGCACACGTGGCACACGTGGCACGTCACGTGGCACACATGGCGGGTCACGTTGCACACGTGGCACGTCACGTGGCACACGTGGCGGGTCACGTGGCACACGTGGCACACATGGCACGTCACGTGGCACACGTGGCACGTCACGTGGCACTCGTGGCACGTCACGTGGCACACATGGCGGGTCACGTGGCACACGTGGCGGGTCACGTTGCACACGTGGCGGGTCACGTTGCACACGTGGCACGTCACGTGGCACACGTGGCGGGTCACGTGGCACACGTGGCGGGTCACGTTGCACACGTGGCACGTCACGTGGCACACGTGGCGGGTCACGTGGCACACGTGGCACGTCACGTGGCACACGTGGCGGGTCACGTGGCACACGTGGCGGGTCACGTGGCACACGTGGCACGTCACGTGGCACTCGTGGCACGTCACGTGGCACACATGGCGGGTCACGTGGCACACATGGCGGGTCACGTTGCACACATGGCGGGTCACGTGGCACACATGGCGGGTCACGTTGCACACGTGGCACGTCACGTGGCACACGTGGCACGTCACGTGGCACACGTGGCACGTCACGTGGCACACGTGGCACGTCACGTGGCACGTCACGTGGCACACGTGGCACGTCACGTGGCACACGTGGCACGTCACGTGGCACTCGTGGCACGTCACGTGGCACACGTGGAGGATCACGTGGCACTCGTGGAGGATCACGTGGCACTCGTGGAGGATCACGTGGCACTCGTGGCACGTCATGTGGCTCACGTGGCACGTGGACAATGCACAACTTGTGGCAGGTGACGTGGCAAGTGGACAATGCACAATTTGTGGCAGGTGACGTGGCAAGTGGACAATGACATGCAGCTTATGTACTTGCCTTGCGATGGACATCCGTGTATAGTTGGAAAACTTGTCCTCAAAAGCACGCAAGTTCTCGTACATAGCCCAGAACTGCCCTCTGTTAGGTCTATTGACAATGATTGGATGGATCCAGTAGCGACGTCTTCTTCTCATCCTCATCCTTCGCTTCCTTTCTTCTTCTTCCTCTTCCATCAACACTGCCAACCCAGCAGTTATGACAGCTGACATTAAATAACGCAACGAGAGCATTTTGGACACAGCACCAGGAAACAGGGAACCAGGAAAAAGGGAATAGGAAGAGAACAGGAACAAGAATTATGTCACAAGAGCAGATAAGCTCTTATTGGCCACTTGTACACTATCCTTTGCTGGAGGCGACTTGTAAGTCGCCCCAAGTCGCGCTTGAAGTCATCACAAGTCGTTTTGAAGTCATCCCAAGTCGTGCTGTGATCTTAACTCAAGTCGTGTCCAAGTTGCCTGACTCAAGTCGCCTACAAGTCGTGTTGCCCCTGTGTGAATGGGCTCTAAGAGTCACATACATATAAGTTGAGCGCTTACACTTTACTTATGACATTTTTTCCCAGCTAAAAAGTCCCTAATTTTAGCGTGTCAGCAGCTTACAGCTTATTTTTTATAATATTTTTTCCTTTTTCAATCGACTATTGCGCAGTATTGTGGGTATATAGAAATTAACATCAGCCCTTATTCCTGCAACTCCACACCTCAGATCACTGTACCCCCCTGCTCATCTGTCCCATCACTGTAACCCCCTGCACTTCTGCCCCCATCCAAGCAAGTGTTTAATTCCCTAGGTGTTGAATGCCCAAATGTTCCATTTTATTAACTTTTTGAGGCTTATCACAAAATACCTGGAATTTGGAGCTTCATTATACTGTAATAGAGGATACTTTTGTTGCATTTTATGGGTATTCAAATATGTTATGGTATTACTTCCCTTTTTTCATGAGGAGTGTTTAGTTCATGCAAAAATGATGATCTAGGGCAAAAACAATATAAAGCATGACCTTTGTACAGATCTGTAGTCACTTCGTTTAAACCGTTCAGTTAAGCCTTTTGTTCAAACTCGAGAGAACAATGATGTCACATTTTAATTAGCAAAGTAATTGGATGTTTCTATCACGCATTTCTCCTTTTTTATTGAATTTTTTGGTAATTGAGGGGAATACAATTAAAAATACAAATTCAAAAAGTAGTGAGAAATTAGGATATGTCACATGTGCAAATTTTAGGGGCAGAACTGCTCATGACAATATATATTTATTATCATATTACATCATGCAACAATAAGGCGAAGCTTTATGCTGTCCACAGATTCTGCAATTTTTAAGACAATTTCCAGCATGGAATGGTAAACCGTTTTTTACCTGTATGCAGGGAATGCATTAAGGTAAAAAACATTTTAACTTTAGACTCACTTTTACCCATTGTTCTGCCCCTCTTCTTTACATTCATGCTGTGTATAGTATCAAAAATTCAGCCTAGTATCCAGGAAGTTTCAGATACTTATGCTAGGTGCACAGTATATATATAAAAAAAATCATACTTGTTTAAAATGTAACTGAAATGCCTGTTTTTTACTATTATACACTATCTACATGGAGTTCTACGTATATCAAGTGTCTAACCTACTCCAATCTAAATTGGTGGTAAATAGCAGTAACAGCAAATTGCAAATCTTAACATATTTTCTCCCTCAAAACAACATGCACACTTTATCAGGTCAAACATCAGCATCTCTCAGCAACTTTTCTCCTTAAATCTCATATGTGCTGATGATGAATTCAGTTATTTGGCCTTGAGCTCTAAAGACCTTTAACTAGTAATCGCAAGGTTCGGAATACACAGTATATCAGTAAGCAATGTGCTACATTAACAAGGAATTCCATACAGTAGATGATAACTCTTATTGAAAAAAAAAATATTTGTTAGTAAAATAGTGTATGGCTTATAAATCTATATCTTTTTTATTGAATGGTAGCATTGTATACTAATGTAGCCCTGTTATGGGGGGGGGGGGGGGTCATATGAAGTTGCACTCTCCACACAGGCTATGGCGCTAACCTGCAGGTAACCAAATGAGCCAGAGCCTTCGCTAAAGGAAGAGTGGACTATGAATATATAATTGGCAGTGCCTCCACCTAGAACAGGGCTCCATCGTATGTCGAGGTGAATCCTTTCTAGGGCAATAACTAGTAACTCACACAAAATAACTGACAGCAGTAGTTATTACAATACACCCACATAGTACTAAATCACGTCCCCGTCGACATCATTGATAATGAAACACGTAAGAAGGAGTAATGACCTGTGACGCGGCTCATGTACTGGGACGCAGCGGCCATTTTGTGGGTTGAAAATGCTGGGCATTTCCTATATTTCCTGTTTTTTCTCTGAAAATGTGAGTGTAACAGCCTTTGGCTTTTTATCATAAGAAAAACATTATCTGGATGTCTGCACTACGAGGAGTTCTTTTCTCTTTTTAAATGGGCATTGAACGTTTTGGAAAAGCTGTCGATTATATCCCCATGCCACTGGGGAGCTGGTTTTGAATAACATCCATGCGTATTACTATCTACCTGAGGGTAAGAGGCAGTGTGTTTGGGTGATGGTGGCAATCTCTTCGCAATTGTGTCACCTCAAGATACATCCTTCTGGTTCATTAATGGATTTTTAAGTGAACTTTTTTCACCTGTTCATGCTAGGTGAACTCTTATCACCAATATACAACTGTTCTATGTTGGACTTTTGCTTATGATTTTATAATAGCGCTACACCATCCTATATATACTAATACACCCAGCATAGATTTCTAAGAGTAAAAATATGCAGACATACCAGCAGGTGATTAGTGTAACTTTATATATGATAAAGTAATGGTATTACATACAACCAAAGCAGTGACAGGAAAAATGTACATATGTCTTAGACGAACAGTGTATATATGTATCTATACAGTATCTCACAAAAGTGAGCACATCCCTCACATTTTTGTAAATATTTTATTATATCTTTTCATGTGACAACACTGAAGAAATGACACTTTGCTACAAGGTAAAATAGTGAGTGTACAGCTTGTATAACAGTGTAAATTTGCCGTCCCCTCAAAATAACTCAACATACAACCATTAATGTCTAAACCACTGGCAACAAAAGTGAGTACACCTCTAAGTGAAAATGTCCAGATTGGGCCCAATTAGCCATTTCCCTCCCCGGTGTCATGTGATTTGTTAGTGTTACAGGGTCTCTGGTATGAATGGAGATCAGGTGTGTTACATTTGGTGTTATCGTTCTCACTCTTTCATACTGGTCACTGGAAGTTCAACATGACACCTCATGGCAAAGAACTCTCTAAGGATCTGAAAAAAAGAATTGTTGCTCTACATAAAGATGGCCTAGGCTATAAGAAGATTGCCAAGACCCTGAAACCGAGCTACAGAACAGTGTCCAAGACCATACAGCGGTTTAACAGGACAGATTACACTCAGAACAGGCCTTGCCATGGTCGACCAAAGAAGTTGAGTGCACGTGCTCAGCATCATATCCAGAAGTTGTCTTTGAAAAAAAGACATATGAGTGCTGCCAGCATTGCTGCAGAGGTTGAAAGGGTGGGGGGTCAGCCTGTCAGTGCTCAGACCAGATGCCGCACACTGCATCAAATTGGTCTGCATGGCTGTTGTCCCAGAAGGAAGCCTCTTCTAAAGATGATGCACAAGAAAGCCCTCAAACAGTTTGCTGAAGACATACAGACAAGCAGACTAAGGACATGGATTACTGGAACCATGTCCTGTGGTCTGATGAGACCAAGATTACTTATTTGGTTCAGATGGTGTCAAGCGTGTGTGGCAGCAACCAGGTGAGGAGTACAAAGACAAGTGTGTCTTGCCTACAGACAAGCATGGTGGTGGGAGTGTCATGGTCTGGGGCTGCATGAGTGCTGTCGGCACTGGGGAACTACAGTTCATTGAGTGAACTATGAATGCCAACATGTACTGTGACAAACTGAAGCAGAGCATGATCCCCTCCCTTCAGAAACTGGGCTGCAGGGCAGTATTCCAACATGATATTGAGCATCTGTTGGGCATCCTCAAACGGAAGGTGGAGGAGCGCTAGGTCACTAACATCCACCAGCTCGAGTTATAGAGGAGTGGAAGAGGACTCCAGTGGCAACCTGTGAATCTCTGGTGAACTCCATGCCCAGGAGGCTTAAGGCAGTGCTGGAAAATAATGGTAGCCACACAAAATATTGACACTTTAGGCCCAATTTGGAAATTTTCGCTTAGGGGTGTATTCACTTTTGTTGCTAGAGGTTTAGACATTAATGGTTGTGTGTTGAGTTATTTTGAGGGGACAGCAAATTTACACTGTTATACAAGCTGTACACTCACTACTTTACATTGTAGCAAAGAATAATTTCTTCAGTGTTGTCACATGAAAAGATATAATAAAATATTTACAAAAATGTGGGGGTGTACTCACTTTTGTGAGATACTGTATATCCGTATATATATTAAAAGAATTTAACACCAATACCTCCAATTAGGCCCCGTGACACAGTTCAGTTTCAGGGGCCCCTGATGAGCTGGCCTGCAAGGCATAACACAATCCGGCTTGAGAGGACAAATGATGATGCAGCGGTGGAGTGATGGCTTCCTGGGGACGCTTGTACAGACGAACACACTCATGGTGAAGAAGTCTGGAACATGCCACCTGCAAGGCAAATCAGGCCTATCTAGCCTATCTCTTGGTCCCTAACCTGACTATAGGCTATCAATGCTACTGGACCGCTACCTATGTAAATGGCCATCAGAAGCCTATCCTGTCACTACCCTGAGCTGTTTCCCATTCCCTAGGCTAATACTAGCTAGGAACCCCCCAGACCAAAAAGGGACATTGTTGCTTTAAATAATGAAGTGGCAGATATACACTTTAACACCAACCAGTCACTTGATAGGTTATAATCAAATGACATTTGCTCTCATACACTTGAGAATAGCTTAAGTATATTGGAGTATGCAAATAGAAAGTTTCAGTGAATCAGAGACCAGATCACATATCTCTGATTCCCACACAGGAGGGCTCAAACAGAAGTGACAGTAATATAACAAACCAGTGAGCTACACATTGCAGTAACACTTGCAGCCTATTGTCCCTTTTTCAGACTGGATGGATGGATACAGCACAAAATCAGCCTGCAGCACCTCCTGGCTTGCAGAGCATGTGGCTGGTCACACTCTCCCTTTACTTTCTGACTATATATATATATATATATATATATTGTGTTTACACTGTGTTTCAGACTAGGTTGGTGATCGGTGAGTAAAAAGCTGTAAAAAACAGCTTATACTCACTGATCACCAGCTGGCTACAGCGATCCGCTCTCCTCTCCTCAGCGACGACTTCTGTGTGAGGAGAGCTGATTGCCTGGCAACCAGCTGTTTGTTTACATCATATGACGGCTGTGATTGGACACGGCCGTCATGTGATCAGGAGGGCCAATCAGAGAGCCCTCCTGACGATCCGAGATGCGCCGTGTCCGGGTGACATGAGCGCATCGGGATCACGCCACTGCGTGGGCACACGCGGGTATGTGCACGCGATCCCCTTACTTCTGAAGGACGTTCAGGAACGTCCAGTCAGAAGTAGAGAGCTCCCACCCATTAATTAGTATTCCCAGAATTAAGCCATGAGACAAAAGGGGCTTATTCAAAACCGACCAAATGAAATGTATTGAAATGTATGAATGTATTGAAATGTATTAAAATATTACTCAAAGTACAAGTAATGTATTAACCTAAGGTATATAGTATTATTATATTGAAATACATCATTAAGTGAATAATGTCTTATATATTAAATGATGTATGTTAAATAATATATTTTTTTTTACTAATATGTTTACAGTGTATCTGTATTAATTAGTCACATATAAACCTGTTTACTATATATGCATTATTATTATAAGGTTGCAAATATGATATCCTATTTAATGGGAATGTTCATGAATAACTGTTATGCTATCGTTAGAAAAATGGCTTCACTTTCATGGCATTTACAACCCCAGTTAATTGTGTGGGGTGAACTTTCTCAACCCATATATTTTAAGAAGCACCAGGGTGTCTGGAGGATATTGATACTTGATTGTCAACCATTAGACAATTAATGGTATTTTATTAAGCCGAGGTCAGAAGATTATGTCAATCACATTAAAAGTAATTTCTGATAAAACATTGCCCCTAAGAGGTTGAGATTGGTCATTATTCAAAATGGTGTTGGTCTTGGTTGTCAAGGTAACATATAAACACCATCATCATATGATATCATCAATTACATAATCATGAGACACACACCCACTTTTGGGGTGAGATAAAAAGGAGAGACAGATAGCTGAGGGGAGCGATGGGAAGTCTAGAGGGAGATCTCTAGGGAGCTGTCTATACCTCACTGAAAGACAGAGAAATGTGGGGAGGCTGGAAGGAGTCCTGTGGGACTCATCGTCACCTCACGGGAAGCTTCTCAAAACTACAGAATTCTTAAATAAGTATTCATATTTCCAATGTTTACCTTTTTAGGTAATTAAAATTTTGGTTGAGCATATGTTTGACTAATCCAATCCATTGTTAGTTCTGTCTTGGAGTGAAGGGAATTCTAACTGCAGTATGAATTTGTTTTGCTTCTAAAACAAGGTAGTTACATATATATTATTATATCTGATAATACTGACTTCAAAGTTTTAGAATTGGATTGGTTATAGTATGTGTTAAACCATTGATTCATTCAAAATCTAAAATATAAGCGTTGATCAAATTATCAAGCTGTGAACAATATAACAATTTTTTGTTTGTGCATTTAAGAGTGTAGTAAGAAGGTCTGTTTGTTTTGAGAAGGAAACACCGTGGTTAAGGTAAACAATATTTGTTTACACTAGCCTGTGAAGTCATGGAAGGCTATTCACTAAGCCCTTGTACACACGGTTGGACATTCCGATGGACAATGTCCGATCGGACAGTGTTGTCGGATAATCCGACAGTGTGTGGTCTCCATCGGACTGTTTCCGACGGACCAAGTTTTCCAACTTGTCTATAAAATTTTCCGACAACATGCTCCGATCGGACATAGTCCGATCATGTGTAGCCTACTCCGACGGACAAGGTGCCATGCATGCTCACAATCAAATTCGGACACGGAAGCGCTCACTCAGGTAAAACTACTGCTCGTAATCGATATAGCACATTCGTCACGCTGCAATGTTAAAAATTCTTTCATGCAGCGCATTCTCTTGTTCTTTACAATGCTGCAAGAATAAACTTGTTTTGATGCTCATATTCACACACACTTCTCCCGAACGTATTTCTTTAGTCTTTTTACTCATTTCAGCAATACAATATTTTAAATCTTCACATCTACACAATCTTTTATTTTTTTTATTTTATTTTTTATAATTTTGTGGTTGGTTTTTTTAATCAACATCTCCTTTTTTGACAGTTTGCTCATCTTTGCATTTTTTTGGGTGTGTTTTGTGTGTCAACTTACCACAACACCATTATTATCTTTTTTGTATTTTCTTTTTCTTTTTTAATCTACAGGAGGTTGTTTGGTGTTGGTGCCCTGTGTTATTCCTTTCACTTTGTTTTTTTGAAATGTACCTGCCTGCTCACAAATAAACTGTCCTTTTTTAAGTCAAACACATACGCAAGTATTTCTTCAAACAAAAAAATTTTTTATTTAGGTGTCAGTAACAAATAAAGAGGGAGGCAGCGCTGGAGAAACTGGGGAGATTAGCAAAGCCTTTGGCCCCCAGGGCACACATCAACTATTTAAACGCAAAAATTGGTGCCCTTAGGAGTACATGTCTGAGGGAGAGAAGTCTGGTCCTGAAGTCCAAGAAACCCAGAACAGCAGCAGATGACATCTATGTTCCCAGGCTGTGGAACTACAAGAGGCTGCTTCTTCTGTCAGACCAGACTGAACCCAGGTCATCACACTCTGGTCTTCCTTCCACGCTCCCTTTCAGACTGTGGCTGTGGTGCTGGAGGTGTGGCAGAAGAAGGAGGAGGAGGAGGGGCATGGGCCAAATCACACAAGTGTGTTGCTTGTGTGATTTGGCCCAACAGACCCTTGTTGAGGGTGTGGAGAATTAGCTCCTCACACAAGATCTTTTGCCCCTCCTCCATTTGCTGGAGTTTACATGCAGCCAAGGCGGCAAAGGCCTCTTGATAGGTGGGGGTGGCTTGGAGGACCGCTGAAGCCTCCCCGATGAGCCTCAGAGCCGACTCCTCCACATTCCCCCCCTTTCTGGCTTTTTGCGTGGAAGGCGGAGGGGAGGGACCTGGGATTCCATCAGGCTCCTCCGCCCGCCCACCGATTGGCTGCCGCTTACCCCTGCCTCCTCCTGGCTGCCACTTTCCACAGCCACCTCCTGGCTGCTGCATTCCCCACCCTCCTCCTGGCTGATGTCTTCCTGTGTATGAAAAAGGGACATAGTTTTAGTTTTTGGTTCATCAAACACACACAATTTTCACCTCAAGACTGTTGCAAATTGTTAACCAATACAAAACACTATCATTCTGAGCCCAGCATTTTTCATTCTTGGCCCCAAAGGTTTTGGCCACTACTGTCTATTGATATGTGAAACACTTTCTAAAATCAGCAATTAGAGAGCAAAAAACTATTTTACATCATTAATTTTTACTCCCGAAATATGTACAATAATACTATACCTGGCTCAAGCTGGGCTCCTCCAGTTCTTCTTGAGTGAAAGGCCCAGGTTGGGCGTCGGAGGACTCAGCGGGTGTGGAATGTAGCATAGAAGGACGCGTGGAAGGAAGGGTAGAGAGGGATTCCCTGACATCAGCCTGGTCTGACAGTTTGCTGAATGTCTTTTCAAGAAATTGTGCAGAACACAGCAGGCAAGCACTATGTGATTGAGTTTATATTCAGCCATGTGGATTGGCGTTAAAAAAAGGCAGAACCGGCTGGCCAACATTCCAAAAGTGTTCTCCATGACTCTTCTGGCTCTGGCCAGCCACGAATTAAAGGTCCTCTGATCCGGGGTGAGGGTCCTCATCAGGAAAGGCGGCATCAGATGGTTTGCCAGGGCAAACGCCTCATCCGCGACGAAGACGAACGGGAGTCCTTCCTGATTCTCCTCTGGGGGTGGCAAGCCCAGACTGCCACTCTGGAGATGCCAGTAGAATTCCGTCCGTGAGTCCATTTATTAAAAGTCAGCAGCTGTAGTATTTATAGCTGCTGGCTTTTAATATTTTTTTTTCCAGTGGAATCCCTCTTTAAGTACCAACAAAGGAAAGCTAAATTTGTGTGAAAAAAAATGGTAAAAAATTCTTATGGGAACAGAGTTGACATTCAAAGTGTGACAGTGCTGAAAGCCGAAAATTTACCTGGGCAGGAAGCGGGTGGCCGATATTGAAGTTGTTAAGCAATTACAAAGCAGTTTTTTTTCTCTCTATTGTAAATACCTCTGTTAGTGCTAAATGTTTTTTTCTTAACCCTCTAGCTGCCACATTTGCTGGACAGCTTGGTCTGTTAAAAAAAGTTGAAAAAAAAAAGACAGACTGACTGGCCGGATCACCAGGTGAAAATAAAGGGGGAAAAAAAAGGAAAAAAAGAAAATGAATGCAGCCACCAAGTTTAGGCTGGGTTCACACTGTCGCAAAAAAGCGGTCACACTGTCTTTGGATTTGGCTCACAGCAGGGGTCCAGTACATCCCTGTTCTCTGTTCACATCCAATTTGCATCAGTGTGAACCCAGCCTTAAGGTGGTTATAAGGCTTAACAGTTTTTACCTTAATGTATCTGCTTTTAAGTAAAAAATGTCTTGCTAGTAATTTCACCCCCTCACCACCCTTATACTTATACTTGAGATGCCACTCAATATTGCTCTGTGCCCATCTGTAGCTACTCTCTCCTCTTACTTCCTACCTGATCTCACAGGCCTTCCTAAGGCAACGGGAGCCATTTGCATTCAATCGTGTGATGAGGCAGCAGAGGAAGGGACTGAACCACACTGTCTGTGTCTACGGATGCAAGCAGTGCAGGGAGAAGAGAGATGCCACTCTAGGCAGGGTGTCTGGAAATGTAGCTCTCCTCAGGGTAGGAACAGCAGGTGCTGGCTAAGCATAGGTAATTGGATGAAGGGAATATTCTGGACAGCCAAACTCAAAATCAAATTAAAGGTCACATTTGGTCACAGGTTTGGGTCACATGTTTAATAGATATCAGTGTGTATATATTGCAGTTAATGTTTGTGGTTCTTTAGCTATGAATAAGCACTTTTGGAAGTTTGCAATGCGTCAGTTCCTGCTATCCGTTATTTGCTGTGGCTTGTACTTTTTGGATTATTACGTCCTTTTTTTAATAAAGGCATTTGATTTTGAGTTTGGCTGTCCAGAATCTTCCCTTCCTCCAATACCTGCAGGCAGTGCAGCTCAGAATCTCCAGTTGTGTCACAATAGGAAATGGCTTTCTATGGTGGCTCACCGAGAAGAGGAGGAGCCAGGAGCACTGGCAGGGGATGCCAGAGGAGAAGGATCAGGGCCACTCTGTGCAATTCCATTGCACAGAGCAGGTAAGCATATCATGTTTTTTTTTTGTTTGTTTTTTTATAGATTTTACAATCACTCTAAGGGTTGATAAATTGCAATATATAACATTTTTGCTTTTGGGTTCAGATACTCATTAAGTAACAATAGTAAAGGGTTGTTTATGGGTAATCTCCCCCTCAGCATTATGAGTAGAATTCCAACTAAAATCATCAGAATTCTGCTGTTGATAATTCTTGAATATAAATTTCCTCAGAACAGTGGAATGTAATATTTCATCTGGGCATAATATTGTAGTATGCTTCTTATCTGAATCAAACTTGACATAATGATTAATAACTACTAGATCTTATCTCACACAAACCTTATATATTGTGTTCAGAACAGAAGAAAATAATGTTTTTTTCAAGGTAGTGGTAGCACTCATTTAGAGCAAAACAATAATGTAATTTTGGCTGCTACATACATTGAGTTGCTATTGTTTAATGTTTATGTGGGAGTAATTTTAATGTGACTTTTATATTTTTGTTTATTTTATGTTGCTGCATTTTGTGATCATATTTGACATCCTGATTTGCTAATGTGTGAGGTAAAACTGGGCTTCATTTACAAATTTATGCAGAAAACCTGTGTTTGCTGAAAA
Organism: Lithobates pipiens; assembly: GCF_037356315.1. NCBI lineage: Eukaryota > Metazoa > Chordata > Amphibia > Anura > Ranidae > Lithobates > Lithobates pipiens. The sequence goes on from NW_027507748.1 coordinate 326,691,743, forward strand.
CATCTAAGTGTGTGTAAATAAAAAAATAAAAAAATAAAAAATATTTTTATTAAAATACGTATACTGCATTTGTAAATTATTGGGAATTTGAGATGAAAACAGCTTCACTTCAGCTCACATTACACTTTAGTAAATCTGTTTGCTTCATCTCAGTTCAATTAAAGAGGAAGTAAACCCTGATGGGTTTACTTCCTCTTTTTTTCCCTGCAAAGGTAAAGCATAATGGACTACTATGCATCGCATAGTAGCTCATTATGTGTCACTTACCTGACACAGGAGCCAGCGAAGTCGCCGCTGTCCCCTGTAGTCCGCCGCATCCATCTTGCTGGTGGCGTCTCGCAGCTCCGACGAATGACAGCGGCGAAGCCGCGATGACGTCACTCCCGCGCATGCGCACGGGAGTCGCGTCTCGCAGCTCCGCTGCTGCCATTCGGCGAAGCCGCGATGACTTCACTCCCGCGCATGCGCACGGGAGTAGACAAATTAGGCAAATCCATTCTTGGACTTGCCGCATTTAGTGCGCCTGCGCGCCGCTGTCTACGGCGCATGCGCCGTAGACAGCGGTGCCCATTTTCGGGCAAATATCTCCTAAACCATATAGGTTTAGGAGATATTGCTTGGACCTACAGGTAAGCCTTAATCTAGGCTTACCTGTAGGTCAAAGTTGTTTGAAAGGGTTTACTTCCTCTTTAAGGGATTTCAAATGTTTATTTCGTTTTTTGTTTTGTTTTTTAAATAAAAAACATGTCATACCTCCTCTGTGCAAGGGTTTTGCATAGAGTGGCCTTGAGCCTTCTTTTCTGGGGTCCTTTCACTGAGTTCCTGAGTATTTTTCGAGGCTTTCTGGCACCCTCCCACCTCTGGCCACATGCGATATTGCATGCAATAAAAGTAAATGCGGAACAAATTATCTTTGTTTTCATTGACTTCTATGGGGAAACTCGCTTTGATATGCGAGTGCTTTGGATTGTAAGCATTCTCCTGGAACGGATTATGCTTGTAATCCAAGGTTCCACTGTAATGCATTAAGGTGAAAACCTCAAGGGTTTACAAACCCTTTAACCTTTATCTCACTTGATTGCTTTCACACTTTAGTAAATCTAGCACACGCTATTTTACATTTTACTCTACTACATTTATATCAGGTGAGTCTCATCTAATAAATTAAAGTGGAACTTCACTCACCCAATCAACATTGATTATTTTGAATCCTCATGCTTCTAGTATTAGTAAATAGATAGGAAAGTATATCATATTTAATTGTTTTAAACTTAAAAAAAAAAATATGTTTTTTACATTTCTTCATTTACTTCCTGTTTTATTTGCCTAGGCAAATGAAGTCATACATCCCAGGATTCTTCCGGAGGGGAGGAGAGGAGGAGGAGGGACTTTCTCAGCTAAGCACACTCTACTGTGTGCATGCTTGAACTGAGGGCAGCTGGATTTCAGGAAGTAAATGTTACATAAATCATATAACCTTACTCAAGATATCCACTGTCAGAAATGCTGAGCGGTTGTTTTTCAAACTGATTTCTCAACAAAATAAAGCACGGGAACATGGATGGATGTACTTAATTTAGTACACCTTGCAACCCTGGGTATGTACTTAGGAAACGCTGCCCCACCAAATTGAGGACATGTGCCAGGAATGGCACATGTGTCAACTTTCCCTGTCTAAGGGACAGGAGGTTTGAGCCATTATCGGACACCCCCATTTCTGGCTCCAGCTGGCGTGGTATGAACCACCTCTGGGCCTGTCCCTGCAGCAAGAATCTCTGCTCCGGTGTGGTTCCTGTCCCCTAAACACACTAGCTGAAGCACTGCATGTCTTTTATGCCGCGTACACACGAGCGGACTTTTCAACATCCAAAGTCCGACGGACTGAGTCCGTCGGACTATTCGATCGTGTGTGGGCTGCAACGGACTTTTGACTCGCCAAAGTCCGAAGGACTTTAGAATATGGAACATGCTTCAAATTTTTCCGAAGGAACTCCGCCGGACCCGGTCCCTTCGAAAAATTTGCTCGTGTGTATGCTACTCCGACGGACTAAAACCGTCTCTAGGGCAGCTATTGGCTACTGGCTATGAACTTCCTTATTCGAATCCAGTCGTACGTCATCACGTTCGAATCCGTCTGAGTTTAGTGTGATCGTGTGTGGCCAAGTCCGCTCAGCCGAAAAGTCTGTCAGAACTCCGTCGGAATTCCAGCAGAACTCCGACGGAACTCCTTCGGAAGTCTGTCAGACATAAGTCCTCTCGTGTGTACGGGGCTTTAGTCTGACTCTGTGAATAGCCCTTTGAACGCTTAGGGGGTACTTGATTTTCATAGGAAAACTCTGCAGAGGAGGGCATGGAGGTGGCAGAGGAGGAGGATGCAGGGGTAGAGATGGCGTCCTCAGCACCAGCTGTATGGAGACGTGGGGGCACAACAATCTGCAGCACCGAGCCCTGTTGTGCATCCTTTTGAGTTGCAAGCAGTGTTACCCAGTATGCTGTGAACAAAATATATCATCCCTGCCCATGCTTGCTGGACCACATATCAGCAGTAAGGTGGATTTTATGGCTGACTGCCTTGCTCAATGATGCCAGAACATTCCCTTCAATGTGATGATAGAGAGATGGAACAGCCTTACGCGAAAAGTAGTAGTGACTGGGAACCCACCATTGTGGTACAGCACATTGTGCGAATTCACGGGAGGGGGCAGAATCCACCAGGCTGAAAGGCAGAAGTTGGGCAGCCAACAGCTTTGACAAGCTTGCATTCAGATGCTGGGCATGTGGGTGGCAGGGACTGTATTTTTTTTCTGCTGCAGCAGATGGGGCAGAGAAATTTGCCGACTATGGTCTACAGCTGGTAGTGTGCTGCTAGGACCTGGGACACCCTGTGCTATACCATCATCCCTGTCAGTGGAGGCTGCTGAAAGGCAATGACTCTGTATCGCAGGGGCAGACTAAAGTGGGTAAAGAGGAGGAGGGACATATTTGTGCCACCTTTGTGTGGCTTCTAGGTGCTCTTGCTAACGGGCTGAATGGTAGGATGTTAAATGCCTTGTTAAACATGTGGCACCCAAATGGTTGGCGTTTTTGCCACGTTTGATGTGCCTGAGACACAGTTTGCAGATAGCAACAGTGCGATCTGCTGCAGATGTGCTGAAAAAGTCCCAGAGAGCTGAGCTTCGGGGAGTGGGCCGGGAGATAACAGCTGCAGAATGTGATGGAATAGGGTGTCTGCTCTCTACTCTTTCTTGATGTCGGCCTCCTTGGGGTTGTGCCGCCTCACCTTCAGTTTCCTCTTCTGTTCTATCTGTCACCCAAGTCGCATCAGTGACCTCATCATCATTTCCCTCATCCCCACCTCCTCCATCTTCATCATTACCACTGGAGGAAATACGCTGCAGCTTGGAGAACATAAATCTCAATTTGTCTACCAGTGTTCCTCCCTCTCTGTAGGCTCATGTTCCTGTAATTCTCAACCTCAGAACCAACATCTGAATCCAGTACCGGCTGGGCATCATCAAGGAGCAAATGGCTGACGCTGTAGTTTTTTTTACTAGTAATGGCGGTGATCAGCGATTTTTATCATGACTGTGACATTATGGTGGACACATCGGACATTTTTGACACATTTTGGGGATTTGCTATACAAATGCACTGATTCCTGTGTAAATGACACTGGCAGTGAAGGGGTTAACCACTAGGTGGCAGTGTAGGGGTAAAGTGAGCTCTGGGGAATGTTTATAACTGTGGGGGCCGATGGCTGTGCATGACACGTCACTGATCTCTGCTCCAATCACAGGGAGCAGAGATCAGTGACACTGCCACTAAGCAGAACAGGGAGATGCTTGTTTACATTAGCATCACCCCATTCATCCTCCCCGTGAGACAATCGCGGGCATCCCCGCGGCGATCGAGTCATCAGGACCTGCGATTGGACTCACGGAGCTTCCGACCAGCTTGCGTGTGTGCTGCCGGTGGCGCGTACGCGATGGCACGGCAGCAAATTTAAAGGGTCGTACCTGTATATCTGTTTGCCTGTCCATGCCCTTCTGCCAATGTATATTGGCGTGCGCCGGTCGGCATGTGGTTAAAAAACATGTATTTAGAAATATGCAGGCATACATAGATTACCTGGAGCTGGGGTGTCAGACACTCACCTGTTTGGTGACCATATGGTCCACTTCCTCCACCTCTCCTTCCTCCAGATCCTCGGGGGGGCTTGGGCTAATTTGCCAATCTGGTTGGTGATGTTGGAGGTCCCTGGTGTACTCTGAGTGCTGTCTGAGTCTTTTCTCCCCTATGAGAATGAAACAAAAGGTATACTTGGCACACAGATATTTGAAGAAATATATATAATATTATAATATAATATTGTCCAGAAATAGGAATACGAAACATTGCTTTGAAGTGGTGTACAATTGTCTGTTTGGGCAGAGATCCAAGTTGAAAACATGACTAAAATCTGTCCCATTACCTTTGGTCCCTTAAAAAGTGGGAGGCATATATATAAACTGTTGTAATTCCTACACCGTTCACCTGATTTGGATGTAAATACGCTCAAATTAAAGCTGGAAGTCTGCAATTAAAGAACATCTTGTTTGTTTCATTTCAAATCCATTGTGGTGGTGTATAGAGCCCAAAAGATTAGAATTGTGTCGATATCCCAATATTTATGCACCTGACTGTAGTATGAGGTCAAACTGAAACACTTTCAATTTGTATGCTATCAGGCAGGCCCTTGTACTACATAGCTGAAGGTAAAATACAAGAAAATTGTATAATGTATGATCAGCTACTGTAGATAAAAATAATATGTTATTCTATAATTTACCTAGTTTAAATTTACCTTAAAATTATGATTCTGGTACAAAGCATTGCAAAGTAATTTTCAAATTAAATAAAGGCTAAGCAGAAAAAATATTAATCTGTTAAAAAAATAGAAATGAACGCAAAAAATTCTGTAAATTAATAGTTAAAGCGGTAATAAACACAAAGCCAACAAGGTAATATATTGCAGCTTACCAATCCTTAGATGCAATGGCTGTATTCGTTTTTTTCTTTTAACCTTAACCTCTGTTTTCACCTGGTGATCTGCCCATAACACACCTCCTGCATTAGAGTACCTCCATTCTGAAAGAAGGAACACATGGAGCACATTTGAACAGCAGCATTGTCAGTCTGGGGGGAGGGGAGTGTCAAAATCTAGGGACTGTAAATATAATGTATATATTATTCTTTTCTTTTACCCTATAAAATGTAACTATGTTGAATTCTATGGACTCTAAAATACAATGCTATTTTAACTATCAGGCCTCATTTAAATTAAAATTTTATATCTTTATGTTTGAAGCCTGAAATGTGGCAAAAGGTTGAAAAGTTCAAGGGGGCCGAATACTTTCGCAAGGCACTGTATATAGTATGTCATAAATTGCAAAAAGCACTGTGTATACATTGAATATAAATGGATAATGCTTTCTATACAGGTAAAAAGAGGGTGTTAGGAGGGTAAAGTAACATACCACAACATTGAGGTGCTAAAAGATAGAATCCTTTTATAGGAAAGTTGGTTAAAATGGACCTGCAGGTCCTAAACGGATGTAGAGTTAGTCTTTAGATGTGTACCGAGGAGTGCTTGATACAAAAGTTAATCTCACATTAAGGAATTTGACACATTTAATGGTTAAAAGCATTAAATACATCCAATAATTTTTAGAGGAAAAAGCCTCCCCCATCTTCAGGGCTTGAACAGAGCAATGTTAATAGAATCATGACAGAATGCACTAAGGGACCCATGATGAAGACCAACATCTCCTGTCAGCACCAAAGACAGCCAACTAAGTCTGGTGGGGGATGAAATGAATGCAATTCCTCTTTCATTTCTTGAGTTTGCAGAGATACATAGATTAGTATGTTTCATGCTTCAGTGTTACAAGGTGTAGATATGGTGGTGAGTGGGGGAGAGATTAATGAGAAAGGAGAGAAAGGAAAAGTATCCAACTGAGGGTAATGCCTTATGAATTAGAGTTATGGGCAGTTAAGCAGTAAAATCATTAACTATTAAGGTCCAGGTGTCTTATATTTTGGTAGGTTTTTCTAAGGTGTTATGTAATCTGGCTGACAAAAGCGTCATCAATTGTGTCTCTCTCACAGGGTTAAGTGGAAAATCTGTATAGATGTCATTTGTGGGAGAGGTGCCCCAATGAGTTAATGTATAGGATCAAGGGCAAGGACTATCTGTAATTTTTTGACATATATCTTTCACAGTGTGCCAGAAGGGTTTAATTTTAAAACAGGTAAAAAGAGGGTGTTAGGAGGGTAAAGTAACATACCACAACATTGAGGTGCTAAAAGATAGAATCCTTTTATAGGAAAGTTGGTTAAAATGGACCTGCAGGTCCTAAACGGATGTAGAGTTAGTCTTTAGATGTGTACCGAGGAGTGCTTGATACAAAAGTTAATCTCACATTAAGGAATTTGACACATTTAATGGTTAAAAGCATTAAATACATCCAATAATTTTTAGAGGAAAAAGCCTCCCCCATCTTCAGGGCTTGAACAGAGCAATGTTAATAGAATCATGACAGAATGCACTAAGGGACCCATGATGAAGACCAACATCTCCTGTCAGCACCAAAGACAGCCAACTAAGTCTGGTGGGGGATGAAATGAATGCAATTCCTCTTTCATTTCTTGAGTTTGCAGAGATACATAGATTAGTATGTTTCATGCTTCAGTGTTACAAGGTGTAGATATGGTGGTGAGTGGGGGAGAGATTAATGAGAAAGGAGAGAAAGGAAAAGTATCCAACTGAGGGTAATGCCTTATGAATTAGAGTTATGGGCAGTTAAGCAGTAAAATCATTAACTATTAAGGTCCAGGTGTCTTATATTTTGGTAGGTTTTTCTAAGGTGTTATGTAATCTGGCTGACAAAAGCGTCATCAATTGTGTCTCTCTCACAGGGTTAAGTGGAAAATCTGTATAGATGTCATTTGTGGGAGAGGTGCCCCAATGAGTTAATGTATAGGATCAAGGGCAAGGACTATCTGTAATTTTTTGACATATATCTTTCACAGTGTGCCAGAAGGGTTTAATTTTAAAACAAGTCCAAAAGATGTAAAATAAACAGCCACCCTCTTCCTTACATCTCCATTACATGTTGAAAGTAAAAGAGTACATTGAGTTGGGGTGATAAGGGGTATACCAACGTAGAAGTATTGTATATGTGTTTTCTTTTATAGAGCACAGATGGAGCTCCTTTTACTCTCTCTCTATTTGCTCTGCTATTCAATAGAGGGAGTTCATGCCCCAGGTATATTTCCTATTTCTCCATACTAATATTCTGTTTATGGGTCATTTGTGTGTAGATGTCTGAGTTTATTTTTGGTCAGGATGTCCCTGCAAATGATTTAAAAAGGGTGGATTTTGAGAATGTAAATTTCCGGCATGAGAGTTTTGCATAATCTCTTACTTAGCTCATTCACCACTTCCAATTTAAATAGAGCATGTTTGCTTCAGGGTGTGATACTGTGAGTTAGACTATTGGAGATTGTAATGGTTAAAAAAGGTACTGAATTGGGTTGAGTGTGGTTAGGCAGAATTTGTCCTTATTTTGCCTCTATATACTTTTTGTAAAGGCTATTGGCTGCAAAAGGTCTGTATCAGGTATGTTAAAGGGTGAGCCCCACAGCATAAAATATACTGCATAGGATGCATTAAGCTGAAAAAAACACAAGGGTTTACAACCCCTTTAACAACATCTCTAAGTTTAGCAAGCTGGATTGTTATTTCCTGAGGGTTCTGTATGGGACTGCAATGTAAGTGTTTCAAAGAGGTACAAAAGTTGAAGGATGGTCATCTTAATAAATGCAATGCAGCAGGGGCGGGTTGTCCATTAAGGACACACAGGTGCCGCCCCCCATCCATGAATCTGGCCCCTTGCAAGAAGCCAGATGCATGAATTCCAATGGGGGGTGTGTTTTTTTTGAAGCACATAATTAGAGCCAGAGGTGATGAATGGAAGATAGCCTTTAGATTTCGTTTTGCGCACTTTGAGTACCTTGTGATGCCCTTTGGATTCTGTAATGCACCAGCCACCTTCCAGCATTTTGTGAATGATGTGTTTTGATCCATGGACTTTCTTGATCCATTCACTATTGTTTACTTGGATGACATTCAAATTTTTTCCACTTCTCTAGAGTCCCATCAGGTTCATGTGAAGAAGGTGTTAAGCAGACTGAGGTAACATCATCTCTATGCCAAGGTGGAGAAGTGTGAGTTTGAGAAGCTCACCACCCAGTTCTTGGGTCTCATTATCTCTGCAGACGGAATTGCCATTGACCCACAGATGGTATCTGCAGTACTCGATTGGCCTGCCCCTACTGATAAGAAGTCCGTGCAGCAGTTTGTGGGGTTTGAAATTTTTTACAGGAAATTCATTAAGGACTTTTCCCGTATCATATCCCCTATCACACAATTAACTAACCTACGCAAACCCTCACATGGACCTCAGAAGCTCAAACTGCATTTGAGAAACTGAAGGGTCTTTTTACATCTGCGCCCATCCTGAAACACCCAGACCCTGCTTTACCCTATGTTCTCGAGGTTGATGCCTCTGAAATTGCTGTAGAAGCCATAAAGTCCCAACGACAAGGCACAAAATCCCTACTTCACCCTGTTGCTTTCTTCTCCAGGAAACAAAGTGCCCCTGAAAGTAACTATGATGTTGGTGATCGGGAGTTACTTGCACTGCCCTGGAAGAATGGCGTTATCTGCTTGAAGGAGCCACACACCCTATGCTTGTATTTACTGATCACAAGAATATTTGAGAGCAGCAAACAGATTGAGACAACACCAGCCCAGATGGGCCCTCTTTTTTGCATGATTCTGCTTCCATATCACCTACCGGCCCGGATCCAAGAATGGGAAGCCTGATGCTCTCTCACGTATGTTTCAAGACACTGAAGTATCCCCTGAACCTGATATAATTTTACCCCCTAAAAACTTTCTTTTGTTACAGACCGATCTTATCTTCCAAATCAAGACAGTAGTCCTGGATCACCCTCCTTCTTGAGAACTTCACCTTCAACTTAATAAGGGTCTCTATTTCCATGGTGAGCAGATCTTTGTTCTGGAACATTTACGGACAGCAGTTCTCTACTTGTGTCAAGATCACCCCTTGGCAGGGCATTTTGGAGTACACAAAACTTCGAAGCTAGTTCTTCGTTCTTTCTGGTGGCCAGACTTGGTACAATATTGCAGGGACTATGTTAGGTATTGCACAACATGTTTTATGAAACAAGTCTAATAGAGCTAAGAATTGGGGTCTGTTGGAGCCCCTCCCTGTACCAGATAAGTTATGGAGCATGATGGAGCATGATCTCTATGGACTTTATTGTCGAGTTACTCCGAGGGATTTAGCACCATCGTTGTTATTGTGGATAGCTTATCCAAGATGGCCCACTTTGTGACCCTAAAGGGTACCCCTTCCGCTACAGAAACTGCCTCTTTTATCAAAGAAGTTGTAAGTCTACACGATATTCCTGTTAACATCACTTCAGACCGTGGGGTACAATTTACTTCCAGATTCTGGAAAACCTTATGTGAAGTCTTGGGGATTAAACACTGTTTATCATCTGCTTATCACCCTCAGACTAATGGTCAAACAGAGAAAACAAACCAGACCCTGGAACAATATCTACATTGTTTCTCTTCATTTGCACAAGACGACTGGGCATCTCTTTTCCTGTTAGCAGAGTTTGCGTATAATAACTCAATACATTCCTCTATCAAACAAACACCCTTCTTTGCTAACTATGGGTTTCACCCACCCTTCTTGCCTGATGTCCCCCGAGAATTTCCGGTACCAGCAGTACAGGATCGTCAGGAGTTCTGAAGATCTGACAACCAGTTTTTGCAAGAAGCTATCATCAAATCCCAGGCAAATAACAAAAGGTTCTATGACAAGAAAAGGAGAGGTAATCTAGACCTGAATAAAGTGTGGCTATCCACTGCAAACCTGAAGCTGGCTTGCCCCTCAAAGAATTTAGGACCAAGGTAAATTGATCCAATCCCTGTAAAGAAGAGGATTAACGCTGTAGCCTTCGAGCTAAGTTTTCCCGGAGAGTCTAAGAATTCATCCGGTGTTTCACCTGTCCCTCTTGAAACGGTCTGTGGCTGATCCTTTCCCTTATTGAGAACCTGAGACTCCTACCCAACTGCTTGTTGAAGGAAATTAGGAATTTGAGGTTGAAGCTGTCCTGGATTGCAGGAAGAGAATGGGCCAGATTCTCATTAAGTGGAAGTGCTATGGCCCTGAAGATAATTCCTGGGAACCTTCCTACAATGTGCACGCTCCACTATTGGTTCAAGCCTATCTTCACCTCCACCCTGAGAAGAGTTCCATAGTGGGCATCCGGTGGCTGCCCATAAGGGGGGGGGTTGGGCGGCAATGTAAGGAAACCAGTGGAAACCATCTGGCACGTGCTCACGGGCATGTGAATGCCCAAATGTGCTTATGAGCAAGCTTGTCCCTAGTGCCAATTGGCGCCAGACGGCCTATTTAAGGGATGCCCTAACCACTAATCAGTGCTGACTGGTCTTCAGCTGTGCTCCTTATACCCTAAATCCTATGTTTATCCTGTCTGATACCCATTGCTGAACTTGGAACAAGCACGGTTCTTTTCGTGTGAAACACGTCAACTGATCATCATTGCAATTTTGTCTGGCTCATGACAATAAATACATTTCTACAGCATCTTTTGGATTTAAGTGTGCAATCAATCTTTTCTTCTCTTTTTGATATTGCCTACGGTGATGAGCCGGGATTAGCATCTTGGATCGGGTGTGTCCATTTTTTGCCTGAAGCGTTGTGTGCACCCTTGTTCTGATTCTTGTGACCTTGCTCCTGTTCCCTGCTTGGCTCAACGCTGCCATTTGAGTGTCTGCGACTTCGGTCCTGCGACCAGCTGCGACTTCCTGCTTTTGGGTCTTCATCTGCAGGCACTCGTGTTTCTCCTGTCCCTTGGCTCCTTCTGTTCCACTCTCAGTGGGACCTGGACTGGAGATACAAGAGAGGCCGGCCTCGTCATTTCAGTCTCCCTTCAGGTATGTGACAATAGTGCTGATTATAGCACATTCAGCCCATATTTTGGCCCAGACAGTGGTACTAGCCACTCTGGCAACCAGCAATTGTGATAATGATGAAATTGTCTCTTTAACTGCCCGTAAACCACGATGCACTTTGCAAGATAAGAAGTCATAAAATGAGTTTCAAAATAAGCAGAATACTAAATGCTTTGCTTGAAATATTAAGTGTGTGCACATTTAAATTATTAACACAGATAAGGCCATTAATGTCATACCCTGAGTATATGCCTTATAGAATCAATAGAGCAAAGATGAATTTGTTCTTACTAAAAGCTAGTGAAGTTTCAGGAAGAAGTTGCTGATTAATTGCTTGAAAAAAAACTAGTCCATTGATGTGCCCAAAGTAGCCCATTGTCTACAAATTATTTTCTAATAATAACAAACATTCAGCATTGAAAGTTTGTTACCAAGAAGAATATATTGTGTGTGTAATGAACTAAACCCATTGAATAGATATGCAATATTTATCTCTGTTTTTTTACAATATAAGGTTCAAAAATCATATATTGTTTTCATGCCACAAAGACAATGATCCCAATATTGATAATGTTCATCACCAGTGAGCGGGATCACATGATAACAGAAAATGCTCATTTGCAAAGGAAATTATTTAAAGGCTAATACAAATGTACAATCTTGATAACCTTGGTTCTCTCATTTTATAGGAATTTCCTTTCACATTCTGTTTTTGCTATGGGACAGGATGTGAAGGGAAACCTCCCCAAAAACTTGCAGGGGTCATTATGCTCCCTTATTCTATCCAAAATGAAAAAACAAAAGTTTTCTCTTTTGTTACATTTTAAGTAGTGGCTATGTATAGACTATTTTAGGGGAATAAGGATAATTTAAAAAGGCTCTTTAGGAGGTAGGTGAGAAGTTGGGTTCTTTTGCCCTTCCCAGTGATGAACCACCCTGTACCTGGACCTGACAAACACCAATAACAGCTGAATGGGTTTTATTGAAAGGAGAATAAGCCCTGCAGTGAAAGTTCAGTTAGACAGATGTAATAAACAGTGTTAGCGTGGTATTGTACACTGGCACAGACATCTTCAGAGAGAACAAAGGACAGCACAATATACAAGAAACTCCAGTGCAGACTTGCCCATCTGCTGTCACTTTGGCCCTGTGTATATCTGTGTATACTCTTGGCCAACGAAGGATTGGCTACAGTTTTCCAGCGTTGGGGCTCTTTAACTCTTGATAGAGCATTCACTTTCAAATAAATGCTACTATAACCCACAGAAAGAAAGTGAGCGATACATTCACCTTTGACAAAACTCCTCTGAGGGTAGTAAAACTTCAGTAAAAAAGAAATGGATGTCCTCCTTTCGACAGTCATTTGATGGACAATCCTGTAGGCTGGATAGAGGCAGATGGAAACCTATGACTGGCAGGATGATGGCCAATGAAGAGTTGTAGGCCACACACTTACTGCTGGTACACCACTACATGGGAGGGGGTTCAGGCAAAAGGCAGCCTGTAATTTTCCTGGGCCTACTCTCTCAAGCCTGCACCTTTTCTGTCTGGCTGCACACAGAAACACAGGACAGAAGTATCTTAGTCTCCCTGGTTCCTAGTGGGTTTTAATCAGGCTCACAGTCCTTTCCCCACTTGCAGGCTGTACTCACTCTGCCAAGCAGCTCTCTCTCCCCACAGGATCTCCTAGACACACCACTGTCCTTATGGACACTTTCTCTCCTCTGCTCACACCTCCCTGTGGGTCTGGTTGGGGGAAGAGTCTAATTCCAGCTGTGGCAGTGGCTAATCACAATCCCCTCTTTTTGCCAATAGTGGACTATAGTCAAAGGCTGGAGCTGCAGCCAATTTGCATCCTCCTTTATCTCCCCTCTGCCTGCATTCTATCAATCCCCCGCAAGGAGGGAAAAATGCTCTACTGATAGGATAAAGGGCCTGCCAGACAAAGCTGAAAGTGTAATGTGTTTGTTAGACACAACAAAATACGCAATACTTAGCTGAAAACATTTACCATTAAAGCCAATTGAATTCTCATCAAAAATATTTTTTTCAATGTAAGATGTCAAAATGTATGGTATATATTGTAAACAACTTATTGTTAGTTTCTATCTATCTATCACATTATATATAGAACATCGAGCTCATCCCTATACCCAAACAGAGAGAATTTCTAGAAACTGTGTTTGCAATAAATACACTCCAACAAGATATCTATGGAGTCAGTACAATAGTGCTGACCTTAAATTGCAGCAAGTTATTTTGTCCTACTGCTTTACTTCCTGCAATAATGCAAAGAATGTCTTGTAGAGACAGAATTATCTTTAAGGTCCAATTGAAATGTCATCAATTATTACTGTAATGCAACTAGGCTGCATAAACAACAACAATTGTGGGCTTCATTTTTAGCTTAGCTGTAGCAATAATTAAAATACTCTGAGCTAGCAGAAAGCTAGAGAGATGCACACGGACACACCGCCTACCCAGTGCTTCATTGCACAGCAGTGCCGGGGGGGGGGGGTAAGAAGTAAAGAGTGTGGGGGGGGGTAATATTCCCAAAGACCAGCTTTAAACTGTATGCACAGGGCCATGAGAATGAGAACATTATCAACATATTCTAGCAGCCTTTAACAGTGTAACTTGTTATGACTCATGTGATCTAGAGCTGCCTAGAAAAAGGGTAGGGATTTCGAAGACCTAGGACCTCGCATTCTATGCATTTTATGCATTATAAAAACCTTCTGTGTATAGCAGCCCCCATAATACTTGTCTCTCTATGCAACCATGTCTACGAGTCCCTCGGCCATCCGGAACTCTCCCTTCTGATTTGGCTGAGACACAGCAGCGGCAGCATTGGCTCCCGCTGCTGTCAATCAAAGTCAGCCAATCAAAAGAGAGAGGGGGTGTGGCTGAACACAACTCAGTGTCTGAATGGGTACAGAGAGCTGTGACTTGGCTTGGGTGCCCCGATAGCAAAAGCTGCTTGTAGTGGGGGCACTGGACCGGATGGAGGGGCCAGAATCACAGAAGAGGGACCTGAGAAGGAGGTTCTGGGCTGCCCTGTGCAAATTCACTGCACTAAGCAGGTAAGTATAACATGTTTATTTTTGTTTTGTTTTTTAAATGAGACTTTACAATCACTTTAACAAGAAAAAATATTTAATATAATTTTTTTTTCTTTAATGCTCTGGCACATGATTGAGTATTCTTTCAAAGTAGATATTCACCACATTCACTAAGCTAAGGGAAATTTCCCCTGAAAAGTGCAAATCCCCTTTAAACGTAACAGCCTATTTGCTTTAGTAAATCAACCTCAAAGTGTGAATGATTTCAAAAGATCAAAGTTTCTGAGAGGTTGAAATCACCACATCTGATAGCAGTAATCATTGCAAGGCCAAGGTTGTTGGAATCATGAATCTTTTTCATTCTGTATCCTTGAGAAACAACTGATCATCTGTCTGTTTTATGTTATCAGTTTTAGCCAGATGATGTATTGCTCAGCTCTCTGCAGTAACAAGCAATTGTATTTGGTATAGTGGCTGCTGACTTTGTATGCACTTGCTTATGTATGATTATAGGTGTATCTGTCTCTCTCTCTCTCTCTCTCTCTCTCTCTCTCTCTCTCTCTCTCTCTCGATCGACAGACACACATTCTCTTTTTAGCTTATTAAAGATGATCAACTTTTTTCTCATTAGAACACTACATGGGTCCAGGGAGATTTGAAAAGAACAAAAAAAAAAGTGTGAACTTTCAGATATGACTACAGTAATGAACCTGTGCCCAGACTATGCACATTTGCATATTCTGAATATGCAGTAAGGTTCATACATCATTGTTATGTATGGGTCATATTTATACTTCAAGCACAGCTGAAAGCAAAAAGTTACAAATTGTAAACAGGCTGGCTTTTTCTTGCAAAAGAAATATGCAATGTCTCTTCTGCAATAAAACACATGTACCTTAGGGTTGCCACCATTTATTCAAGTCAAACATTTTAGCGGCGCATGGCAATTTTTTTTATAGTATAAACTATACATATATTTTGCTATTAAATACCAGTTCTAATCATATGAAGTTAATAACAAGAGTCCCCCTTTAACACCACGGAGTTCCCCTTTTTACATCTGAACTTGCAGAGTTCCCTCTCACTGTAAAGGGGGACTCTGCAGACTCTGAGGTAAGGGAGGACTCTGAGGCCTCTAACATAAGGGATGCTCTGGGAACCATGATTTAAGGGGGGAGACTGAGAACTGTGATGCACGGAGCGGACTCTGATGTAAAGGGGCACACTGTGGCCTCTGGTGTAAACGGGAACTATGATGTAAGGGGTGCTCTGAGAACCCTAATTTGCCTTAATGTACTTACTCAGATGAAAGAGAGAGAAGGGGGAGACTTCAGTCACCGACAGGGATGGGATGGATGGTGAGCTCACTCACCCCCTTGGCAGTTAGCACCTCTCAGCCAGATGTATCTGAGGCTGCTGAACTGTAAATTTCCAGCCTCAACATTCCTTTTATGAGGCACAGCATCGGGGATTGGAGTGTGGGCAGACACAGAGGGGTAGGGGTGTTTGGGGAGGTTTGTTAGTACTGGCATTGGGCAGTGTTAGGCTGCATTCACACCTGAGCGTAGCGTTTTCAAGCGTTTTTTTCGGCGTTTTTTACCGCAATTCGCTGCGTTTTTACCGCAGGGCAAAAGGTCACCAATGTTAAAAGAAGAAAAACGCCCAAATCTGCTCAATTCGAGCGACAAAAAAGGGTCCGGAACTTGTTTGAGCTTCAGGCGTTCGGCTTCAGGTGACATGTAGTGGAGATGTGAACCGTCTCCATTGAGAATAATATAATTTTTCCCCTCTAGCGTTTTGTAGCTTCAGGCTTCAAGCCACAAAACGCTCAGGTGTGAATGGGGTGTAAAAGAGTGTAACAGCCACTCTAAGCTTAGAAGCTGCTGGGAAGCCATAGCCCAGTCTAAATAATGTGTCCGGATTTCAGGCAGTCTGAAACCCAGACACATGATTCCAAACCGAACTGTCTGGGTGAATGCTGGACAGATGGCAACCCTAATGTGCCTGTCTGTTAGCAATCCCTCTAGAAATTACACAGAGCTCACGTTCCAACACACTCTCCATGTGCCAGGATGACTGCTCTTCTACGCATGCGTGAGATTGACATGATCCCACACCAGCCAATTAAGACGGCCAAAAATAAGCACCCAGAAGAAGCCAGGAAGAGGATATTGGAACAAGTGAATGAGCTCACAGACATCAGATTGTTGGAGCATATGTGAGTATTTGTGTACTGATTTAAGGAGCAGCATTTTTAAACTATTCTTTTCACTAGTAGAGTTGAGCAGACACCAGGATGCAAAAAGTCTGAGTTTGGGACCCGAACTTGACCCAAACTTGACCCCAAACCCGAACCCCATTGAAGTCGATGAGGACCCGAACTTTTGAGGACAAAAATGGCTCTAAAAAAGTAATGAAAAGGTCTAGAGGGCTGCAAATGACAGAAAAATTTTGAAATGGCAAGTGCTCTGCAAACAAATGTGGATAGGGAAATAACTTAAAATAACATTGTAAGGAAATGTAGAGTTACTCTTTAGATAGTGTAAGGAAAGGTAGAGTTACCCCTTAGGTCTGTTTTAGAAGATAATGTTTTAGAAAATGTTTTCATCTCATGCTATGCTTGTGCTAAGCTTACCAGAAGTGCTAAGGCGAAGTGTGAAGCAGGATGCGTCTGCGGTTAGAGTTGATATTTAGCTATTGCACACTAAGAACATATATTGTGTGTTGAGAACATTGGTCTCAAGCCAAGGTGATAAGGTCAAACATTGTGACGTTGAGTCTGTCTCTAGGCAGAATTACTATGAATATCTCTTAGGTTAATATTAATTGTATATTGTATTAACATAATGCTTAAATGTGATTGGTTGTTCATGGGGCCTTCCCCCTATACAACCCCTTTTTGTTTATTGCATATTATACTGTGAAGCCAAAATAAACTTTTGTATTCTTGATCATCCACACCCTGTGTATGGTGTCTTGATTACCTGACTGGTCAGAGAGTTTTTCCATTGACCACCAGAGTGCAGCTCGAGCACAGGAAAGAGGGGCTGAGATAGGGACAACCTTTCAGAATGGTACCAGAAGTGGGGTGCATTTGAACAGGTAAGCTTTCTTTAAAATTGCTTTTTTGAAAAGTATTTTTGAACAGCTTACTCTGCCAATGTTACACCTGACATGTTATAGATCTCAGGGCATGAGAGTCATCTTTGCCTGAAAGACAGGGAAATTGAAACACAGCTCGCTCAAAAGGGGACCTCACCAGGCTGACCAGGATCCCAGGTATTGATGTAATAGGGGTTGAAAAACTTTGTTTTCAACCAGAAGGACTGGTCATTGGAAACCTCTGAGTTACTTAATGTCAGGACCTTGTCCTGGGTATTTATTGGCAGGACGCTGCCCCGAGTGTTCAACAGGTCTATTATTTGTGTATAAAGGATCAAAAACCTATTTGGTTGCTAGTGTTGGTGGGGGCTATTATCACAAGGTGGGAAAAAGTCATTTGTTCCGCGAAGAGGTACCGCGGTTACAGACATTAAGGTTCAATATACATAATAATTTTGAATTTCAAGATGGTCTAACTGTTAAGGGTGTCAGAAGTCTTATTGAATTTAGAACTGGTGAAAGATTTGTGGCTTGATTGTATGTTCTGAAGCTGATGTGTATAAATAGAGTTAAAATATAAGTTAAAGTATAAGAATTAAACATGGGAAATCTGCCAGGAAAGGGAGGCTCGGAAGGTAAGCTGGATCAGCCCACTCCCTTAGATTTCGTGTCTGGGAACTATGGAAAACATTATACTGAACACTTCTGGAAAAACATATTAACTAGAGCACATGCTCTACAATATGCGGGACTAACCAAATGCGGACCTTGTTCTGCAGAAGAATGGAAGGAGGTCACTAAAATGTGCGGACAACATAAACAGTATAATTATCCTCCGTTCCCTTATGATAAAGAATATATCACTGAATGTTATAAAGTATGGTCTAAAGCATTGAAGGAATATAGAAAACGGTTCCCTCAACCCCTAAAAAAAACCCAACCGACATCTGCCTCTGCCCCTGTTCCCTATGTCCACTCCCCTTGTAGTGACTTAAACATGGGAGACTCGGAAGGGTATGTGCGTTTAGTGCCCCCGCCACCCTATGCCATGATCAAGACTAGTGATGAGCTTCGAGTTTGAGTCGAACTCATGTTCGACTCGAACATTGCCTGTTCGCCTGTCCAGCGAACAGTGAACAATTTGGGCTGTTCGCTGCAAATTTGAAAAGCTGGAACACCCTGTACAAGTCTATGGGAGAAATCTAAAGTGCTAATTTTAAAGGCTAATATGCAAGTTACTGTCCTAAAAAGTGTTTGGGGACCTGGGTCCTACCCCAGGGGACATGGATCAATGCAAAAAAAAGTTTTAAAAACAGCCGTTTTTTCAGGAGCAGTGATTTTAATAATGATTAAAGTGAAACAATAAAAGTGTAATATTCCTTTAAATTTCATACCTGGGGGGTGTCTATAGTATGCCTGTGAAGGGGCGCATGTTTCCCGTGCTTAGAACTGTCCCTGCACAAAGTGTCATTTCGCAAGGAAAAAAAGTCTTTTAAAATCACTTTCCATTGTTGGCTCCCGTAATACAGAGAACACTCAATGAGTGTTCTCTGTATTAGCCGACAATTCATTCATTGATAAAAAAAAAAAAGCGTGGGGGTTCCCCTAAATTCAATTACCAGGCCCTTCAGGTCTGATCTGATCTGATCCAGCGACGGGGATCTCTCAGTACAGCGCTGTCCATACATGCATCCATCTTCTGTCTCCACTGCGGAGACACTGTGGGGATCCCATCGCTGACGTTTCATATATTAGGAGGGCGGGGCCACCCGTCACCTGGCCCAACCCCCTCTGACGCTGGTGAGGGAAGCCAGGAATTCCCTAATGACGTCAGCGCTGGGATCCCCACAGTATCTCCGTAGTGGAAACAGAAGACGGATGCATGTATGGACAGCGCTGGACTGAGAGATCCCCCGTCGCTGGATCAGATCAGCCATCGCTGGACCCCGGAGAGATGATCATCCATCGCTGGATAGCAAGAGTGGATTACCACCGCTGGAATCTTTATTTTTTATTTTTTTTACTTTTAATAAAGGAATTTTTCAAAAGTGTGTTTGTCTTATTTAACCATATTTACACTTTCTTTGTGAAATAGTAGGGGTACTTTTGTACCCCCTTACCATTTCAAACAGGGGGGGCGGGATCTGGGGATCCCCTTGTTAAAGGGGGCTTCCAGATTTGGATAAGCCCCCCGCCCGCAGACCCCCACAACCACCGCTCAGGGTTGTGGGGATGAGGCCCTTGTCCCCATCAACATGGGGACATGGTGCTTTGAAAGGTCACAGACCCCCAAAGCATCCTCCCAATGTTGAGGGCATGTGGCCTGGTACGGTTTAGGAGGGGGGGCGCTCTCTCGTCCCCCCTCTTTTCCTGCGGCCTGCCAGGTTGCATGCTCGGATAAAGGGTCTGGTATGGATTTTTTTTTTAATTTGATGCAGGGTTCCCCTTAATATCCATACCAGACCTGAAGGGTCTGGTATGGATATTTAGGGGGACCCCCACGTCAATTTTTTTTTACATTTGACACGGGGTTCCCCTTAATATCCATACCAGACCTGTAGGGCCCGGTAATTGAATTTAGGGGAACCCCCACGCTTTTTTTTTTTTTTTTTATCAATGAATGAATTGTCGGCTAATATAGAGAACACTCATTGAGTGAAAATTAGCACTTTAGATTGTGAACTTTCGAGTGCCATAGACTTTAATAGGGTTCTAAAGTTCACACGAAGTTTAGGTCTGTTCGCAGTTGATGGTGCGAACCGAACAGGGGTGTGGTCGGCTCATCCTCAATCAAGACTGATACTGAAAGGAAGCCAAAGAAAAAACTTTACCCCTCTCTAGAATTGACTATGGCAGCACTACCAGCTGTCTTAATGACCCCTGTTTTATCACTGAGAACTGTACCGAGGGACAGCGAATGCCATCAGGCTTTTAAAACTCTGCGTCTCTACCAGACGGAATGACAGCATTTCAAAGGCCAGGAATTTTGAAATGCTGGCATTCAGGGCCAGGGATCGCGGGTGGGTAGGGGGGTACTTCCTCTTCTGCTCCAGTGTTTGGGAGATAGAGAGCTGAGCACTTCCATGGGACATTGTGGAGATGGTTGGTGACCCAGATGGTAGTGTTGCTGGCAGATTCTCTGTTTGCGGGGTGGCAGGTGCCACTGTCCCTACAGAGGTGGATGAAGAGGCCGAGACTGCAGCAGAAGAGGAAACAGGAGGAACCAGAGACCTTTCTTGGTTTTTGAGGTGTCTACTCCACTGCAGCTCATGCTTTGCACTTAGAAGCCTGGTCATGCAGGTTGTGCTCAGGTTGAGAACGTTTATGCCTTGCTTCGGGCTCTGATTGCACAGCGTGCAAACCACTCGTGTCAGTTGACTGCCCCTTCTTCTCAACTAGCACCTTGCGCCCCCTCATCTGTTATTGACAATTAGAATAGGGCAGTCCACCACCACCAGTCTCCGTGCTTTCATTTGTTTATTTTCTTCTTGATGGTTGCCAGAAAACTCGTGACTCTTCACTGATGTGGCGTGCTGCTGCACCGAACTACCCTGCCTTACACCTGAGCCCAGTCAATAGCTGTGCACCTGGTAAAATTACCTGTCATTCAGCAATATCTGTTCTTTAATTGGAAAGGTCTTTGCTGCAACAGTCATGCTATTGTCATGGCCTGGATACATAAACCTTTTTATAATTCTTGAACCACCCAGCTAAGGAGTCATCACACCAGAGGAGTGCCCCCCCCCCCCCCCACCAGGAAAGGTTGAACGAATAATCTTCTCCAAATGGAGGTCAACACACAAACCTTATGTTGAAACAAAGTCACCTGAACAATAAGGCCCCTTTTCAAGAAATCAAAGAGAATTACCTGTCATTGTTGGGTAGATAAAAGGATAAACCCAACACTGACATAAAGAGCTACACAGCTATGTAACCGGATTGTTCTCACAGAGAAATCACCCTTATCTAACAGAACCCATTGTTTAGGCTCTAGGAACTGAGTATACAGCTAAACTCTCTCTCTATTTACTTTCTAAATATTCATTGAGTCTGTCCAAAGTTCACTTCAAAATACTTTTAGGAAGACTTTTGAAAGTTATGCATTCAGCATTTTCAAATAACTACATTTGATCATAAGGCACTCAAATTATATATTATGTTCTAGGTCATAGATACAATTATGATTTTAGTGTCTACTGGCCCAATGATAAATCCGTTGTATTGTAGGATAAAAACATAAGACTTAGATGTAAGAACAAATTAGAAGTAAGAATTGGTTTAAAATAACAATCAGTGTTATAAAAGACATATGAATCATGACGATAACTGTATAAAAATGTACCTCTAGCATGTGTTTTCCTAGATAAGCAAGTATTCACAGGAAATACCAGAATTATACATGTAACTATATATATATATATATATATATATATATATATATATATATATATATATATATATTATAAAGGATTAGCATCAAATGTAGAGCTTGAAGGACACTGCCACTCACTGGTTCTTAAAAGAAAATCCAACAAACAAAGATAGGTTTCCCTCGCAGGGGTTTCAGCATTCCTTTTCATCAACAAAACTATATTTAGCCTAGTAGGCTCTCACTTGCAGCACTGCTGCTCTGACCTTACACTCCAAGCCCTTGTCTGTCTCATATAGACTGTTTCACCGACCACCTTGGTGCACACAGCTAGCAGCCTCTTGCTGCACTGGCTCCCCCATGGAGCCCTCCTGACTCCTGGTACTCAGACTTCCTATCTGCCAGGGTGGAGACCAGAACCACTAAAAGCCCAGCACACACCTGACCAATCAGTATGCTGGCTGTTCTCAAAATCAGGACCCAGGACTAGGGATTCCATCCCACCCGGATCTCTCAGAAATCCCTGAGTTCCAGGTCCCAAATTGGACTTTATAAAACACTGAGGAAACTGAAAGGCCAGTTTACTCTTCATGTTACATGCTCCCTGGAGCCCCTCAACCCGTCTGGTTGAGAATTCTGGGTCACATACACCGCCTAGACCCTGGCAGGGCAACACTCTGCCACAAAATATACATATATATATATATATATATATATATATATATATATACAGTGCCTTGTGAAAGTATTTGGCCCCCTTGAACTTTTCAACCTTTTGCCACATTTCAGGCTTCAAACATAAAGATATAAAAAATCTATTTTTTGTGAAGAATCACCAACAAGTGGGACACAATTGTGAAGTGGAACGAAATCTATTGGATTTTTGAAACTTTTTTAACTAATAAAAAAATTAAAAGTGAGGCGTGCAAAATTATTCGGCCCCCTTGCGTTAATACTTTGTAGAGCCTCCTTTTGCTGCGATTACAGCTGCAAGTCGCTTGGGGTATGTCTCTATCAGTTTTTCACATCGAGAGACTGAAATTCTTGCCCATTCTTCCTTGCAAAACAGCTCGAGCTCAGTGAGGTTGGATGGAGAGCGTTTGTGAACAGCAGTTTTCAGCTCTTTCCACAGATTCTCGATTGGATTCAGGTCTGGACTTTGACTTGGCCATTCTAACACCTGGATATGTTTATTTGTGAACCATTCCTTTGTAGATTTTGCTGTATGTTTGGGATCATTGTCTTGTTGGAAGATAAATCTCCATCCCAGTTTCAGGTCTTTTGCAGACTCCAACAGGTTTTCATCCAGAATGGTCCTGTATTTGGCTGCATCCATCTTCCCCTCAATTTTAACCATCTTCCCTGTCCCTGCTGAAGAAAAGCAGGCCCAAACCATGATGCTGCTACCACCATGTTTGACAGTGGGGATGGTGTGTTGAGGGTGATGAGCTGTGTTACTTTTACGCCAAACATATCGTTTTGCATTGTGGGCAAAAAGTTTGATTTTGGTTTCATCTGACCAGAGCACCTTCTTCCACATGTTTGGTGTGTCTCCCAGGTGGCTTGTGGCAAACTTTAGACGAGACTTTTTATGGATATCTTTGAGAAATGGCTTTCTTCTTGCCACTCTTCCATAAAGGCCAGATTTGTGCAGTGTACGACTGATTGTTGTCCTATGGACAGACTCTCCCACCTCAGCTGTAGTTCTCTGCAGTTCATCCAGAGTGATCATGGGCCTCTTGGCTGCATCTCTGATCAGTCTTCTCCTTGTCTGAGCTGAAAGTTTAGAGGGACGGCCAGGTCTTGGTAGATTTGCAGTGGTCTGATACTCCTTCCATTTCAAAATGATCGCTTGCACAGTGCTCCTTGGGATGTTTAAAGCTTGGGAAATCTTTTTGTATCCAAATCCGGCTTTAAACTTCTCCACAACAGTATTACGGACCTGCCTGGTGTGTTCCTTGGTCTTCATGATGCTCTCTGCGCTTTCAGCAGAACCCTGAGACTATCACAGAGCAGGTGCATTTATACAGAGACTTGATTACACACAGGTGGATTCTATTTATCACCATCAGTCATTTAGGACAACATTGGATCATTCAGAGATCCTCGCTGTACTTCTGGAGTGAGTTTGCTGCACTGAAAGTAAAGGGGCCGAATAATTTTGCACGCACCACTTTTCAGCTTTTTATTTGCTAAAAAAGTTTAAATTATCCAATAGATTTCCTTACACTTCACAATTGTGTCCCACTTGTTGGCGATTCTTCACAAAAAATTTAAATTTTATATCTTTATGTTTGAAGCCTGAAATGTGGCAAAAGGTTGAAAAGTTCAAGAGGGCCGAATACTTTCGCAAGGCACTGTAAATAAAAAAAAAAAAATATATATATATATATATATATATATATATATATACATACAACCATTTTATGTGATATTGATTAATCCAAATTATACTGAGCGTATTTTATATATATTATTATATCGTATTTATATATATTCCAGCACCAATATACAAGCAGATACACATTATGAAATGAGAACATATTATTTAACAGATAGTTCAGAACACGTTTTTCTGCCTTCAGACATGCCTAGTGGTTGAAGGTGATGTTACCTGTAAAGCATTTGATTTTTCGATTTCGATTTTTGATTGTCTGAACAATGTTCACATTTTTACCGTAAGGTTGGAGGCACTGAACAAAACATTAGGATCTTAATAATTCAAAATTCCCCATATGTATTATTAAGATTCCATACCACACTCACAACATAAAATTGGCAAGCACTGCTGAGATATTTTGTAAGAGGGAATCTTACCATATTACATAACATACTGGTGATTGTAGGATATCTGTTGCATAGTAACATGGCAGGAAGTGATAATGAATCAAATTCATCTAGAAACAGCCGGGATGGTAATACCGCCCCAGCTGTAGCTACTTCAAACCTGAAAAAGGCTACTGGGCCTCAGGAAAACGTAAGCGGAGTCCTTGGCTATGGTGTAACTGAATACATTCATAAGAAATTAGACCTAGGAGGCAATTTAGAGAAGTTTATCAAAGAGGAGAAAGAACAGGCCCAGTGGTTAAGTGATTTTTTTTTTTATTGAAGATGGCTGGGTTTGCCAAATGATCATGACTTTTGCTAGCGCAAAAGACACAAAAAATCGAGACCGGCTCATTATGCAGTCTTGGCCGATCTTATGGTTTTTGTGTAATGAATCTGGCAAACAAATGCCAGCCCTAAAGAAAGAATTGTTGGAAACCCGTACCACCTTAAATAACAAAAAAACAGGCTGAGGGTAGACTCAGACAATCTAGAGAAGGTCAGGAAGAGTTAGGCCGCGTACACACGCGGGGACTGTTCGCCCAACTTTGTCCGCTGAACAGTGTTTCGGCAAACAGTCCGCTCGTGTGTGGGCTTTCAGCGGACAGTTTCAGCGAACAGTCCGCTGAACAAGGTTTTTCGGAATTTCCGAAAAACTGTCCGCTGAAACCTTGTTTCAGCGAACAGTTCCCTCGTGTGTAGGCTTGTTCGACAAACTAAGTTCCGCGCATGCTCAGAAAGGATTTACACGCCGAAAGTTATAATGCAGTGTATAGGACGTCGTATTTTTCGTCCCGTCGTACGTGCCGTTCACGTCATCGCGCACGGTTTCAGCAAACTGTTCGTACGTCGTGTGTGGCCATGTCCGTCCATGCTAATTTTGAGCGGACTGTTTGCCGAAACTGACAAAGTTGGGCGAACAGTCCCCGCGTGTGTACGTGGCCTTAGTGGGCCAGATCTAAAATGCTCAAGACTTATATGAAGAATCCCGTCACCTATTTAAAAAGCTGAAAGAGAAATATCAAAAATGTAAACAAGAAATAGAACGTTACAAACAAGTGAGAAAAGGCCCCATTGAAGCAAATTCTGCTGCTGGAGATAAAGAGACTGAAGCAGATATTGGGAGACTAAAATCCGAGCAGAGAGCAATGGAGGAACGTAAAGAAAAAATTAACGTCTCAGTTAGACTATGAATCCATGAGCCGAAAGTCACTTAGCGGAACTGGAAATGGAAAGATTAAAATATTCTTATTTCCAGGGGACACAGGTAAGTCACAATGAGACAGAGTCAGAAAACAGAATACAGGTCACCCCCTAAGCTTCAAAAATACTCCCCAGAGTGTACAGAGGAGGAAGTAGAAAGAGCTTCATATGGGCAGAAAAGGAAGCCTAGTACCCCAGTTAAAAGGTATGATGCCCCCAAAATGATAAAATTCTTAAAATAAACTGTTCACCGTTTTTCTAAGAAGGGATCCTCAACAATCACTGACAATCTAGGAACATACGAACATACCTTAAAAATCTTAGACATTCAGGACGATCGTACCAATTGAGTTGCTACCATGGATATTTGAAGAAAAGCACAGACAATTATTTGATTCATTACAGGCCCTGTATGGTCAGTCATGGAGGGAGATTAAACATAGATGTCAAATGGAGTTTGGTCCACACAAAACTGTCACCGCTGCCAAAGCCGTGGCCTACAATTTGAAATGTGGCCCTAATCAGTGTCCCACAGAATTTCTGGCCATATTGAGAAGCGCTTACTTTCTGGCTGAAAAGGATCCCAATCCGGACAGGCCAGAATTCAAGACTGTATTTTATGAAGCATTACCTGCTTATATAAAATGGGGGCTGGCAAGGGTTTTTAAAAAGGGGCGTTCGTTCCCTGGATTGGTTAGTCAGAGAGAGTGATCACCTATACTCAATCCAGCAATCTAGCGAAGGTGGGGTGAAAAGCCAAACCTAACCTTAAAACCGTAGCAGCCACCACTGTGACCCGTCAACCTCTTGGTCTGCAAACAGAGAGAAAATCCTATAGTCAGGCAGTCCGAGATCGGAAACCCACGGGACCTCCCGGAGTTTCCCCCCAGCCATGGCAGATGATGGAGGACAGACAGAGGTTGCAAGTTACGGTAGTGAGGGTGAAAGGGGCCAGAAATAACCAGAGGGCATATCCGCAGAAAAACCAACATTCAGATTTGAATTGAGATCCCAATTTTAATAGGTACCCCTACTTTAACAGAAACCATAATTTTAACTGAGACCCCAACTTTCAAGGGTACCCACGCTTTAACAGAGACGCCCACTTCCATGGGCACCCCGGTTATTACAGAAACCCTAGCTTCAACAAAGACTCCGACTTCATAAGATACCCTAATTTTAATGAAAATCCCAATAATCGCAGTTTACCTCCCAATCAGGAACAGGTCAGGAACCCCAGGGTTGGTGTAGCTCCCCTAATTCCCCAAAATCAAAGAGAACCACAGGAGACACCGAGAGAAAGGTCACAGCATCAAGACCAGAGGAGTGGCAATGAGTCTGATGCATCTCTAAAGTCCTGTCCTGAACGCAACCATTTTCATAGGTATATTGTGTTTGAACTCTATTTATGACTTCTGATAGAAGAAGTATGTCTTTGGACTTCCATTTAGAGATTATGGTTAACTTTGCTGCTATCAATATGTTTGTAACTAAGGATATATATTTTCCTGGGAGTGAGTGCACCCCTATGTTTAGAATGGCCATCTGTGGCGTAGGTGCAATGGTTTCTCCTGTAACTTTATTTAGCAGGGAAAATACTTATTTCTAACAGCCTATAGTTGCTTTACACTTCCATAATATATGTAGGATGCCACCTTTTCCCCCCACACTCCCTCCAACAATCTGGGGAGGAGTCAGGATAAATCCATGCCAGCCCCACAGGAGTTAAATAAGTTCTATACATTATTTTTTAGCATCAGTTCTCAGTGATTTACACAGTGGGAATATTGGAAATGGGATTGGATGTCTTTTTGCCATTTTTTTTGCGTAAAAGGGGTTCCCAGTTCCCTTTCCCAAATTTTGCATATTTGTGGATTTCTGTAATTTTCCACTGTACTGTAGCTTGTTGTAAAACCACAACAGTCCTTTTGTACTATCTCGGTATGACTTCAAGCGTCACCAAGTTTCCCTGTGTATATTATAGTGCATATTTGGGTTATTTTTTTGAAAGTAAGTGAGTTGGATAAGGAGAATGAAGTGGGCCTAGGATATTTGATTACTAATTCTTTGTAGGTCTGTATCCCTTCTCTTGCCCATTGGTGAGTATTTCGATTTTGGTATAATATGTTCATTAATTTGTAGTGGAATATCCGTACATTTATGTGTAGTATCTTGAGGTACTATGATATGAAGGTTCTTCCACGCTACAAGCGTGGCATCTATAGAAGGGAAGGGTTCATGGATTAGATCCATATGGGTCAGACTTGACAAGAGCAGTGCGGACAAATTTTTGTTGCTCAGCATGTACTTCTCAACCTGAACCCACAGTTTGTCAGAGTTGGGGTCTGTCCATGCTCTCATCTGGTCTAGGTGAGCTGCATAATAGTTTTTGAGAATAGGGAAATGTACACCTCCATTTGATTTGTGTTTCAGTAGTATGGGAAATGAAATTTTAGACATCTTCTTTCCCCATATGAAACTTCTGAATAGTTTGTCTGCCTCCTTAAAGAATTGGTCTGGCACAACTATAGGTATAGTTCTAAAATAATATATGATTTTAGGTAACAATGTCATTTTGAGAGCTGCTATTCTACCTACCCAGGACAATTTGTATTTTGAGATGTGCTGCAGGTCCTGTTTGATCACCTCTAGTAATTTAGGGAAATTGGCTTCATAGGTAGATACCGTTGGGAATGCTAGTGTAACTCCTAAGTAGGCTAAATTATGTGGCACCCATTGGAATGGGAAAGCACCTTTAAGTTGGTCTTTCATCGTTTTGGTCAATCCAATCGGTAGAATAGAGGACTTGTTAGAATTCAATTTATAGTAAGAAGCCGACCCAAAGTCATCTAGAATGAATTGTACCTTACTCAGCGAGGAGGCCGGACTGGCTAATGTTAAAACTACATCATCAGCAAAGAATCCAATTTTATGGGAGTAGCTACCTATTTCGATACCCAAGATTGCATCACAAGATCTAATGGCTTCCGCCAGGGGTTCCATTATTAGAGTGAAAATCAGTGGCGAAAGAGGACACCCCTGGCATGTACCATTAGTTATGCGAAACATGTCTGAAAGTACATTAGAGTTGAATACTTTTGCAATGGGTTTTGTGTATAGAGCCATAATTGCTTTGAGTATATTGCCCTTCAGGCCAAATTTTTGTAAGGTCGCATCCAGGAACCCCCAATGTACTCTATCAAATGCCTTTTCAGTGTCAAGTGTCAGTACTACAGTGGAGGTTCCTCTGGACTCAGACACTTGTGACAGATTATATAATCTGCGAGTACCATCAGGCGCTTGTCGGCCCCTCACAGAGCCCACTTGGTCTGCTTTAATCAGTTATGGTGTGATTGTTGCTAACCCATTGGCAATAATTTTTGCATACATTTTTAGATCAGTATTCAGTGCCAAAATTGATCTAAAGTTTTGAGAACAGTCCGGCCTCTTCGCTGGTTTGGGCAAAGCTATAATAGTGGCTTGGAGCATTTCTTCGGGAAAAGAGGCATTTGAGGCTGCATAGGTGAAACGTTTTTGCAAATGTGGTGTGGGAGTTGTTGCGAAAACTTGGTAATACTCTGCTGAGAAACCATCACTTAGTGGAGATTTAGATTTTGGAAGTTTTTTGATTATGTCTAATATTTCTGTGTCTGGAATTGGGGAGTTTAAAAGGTGTAAATCTGCAGTGTTAAGTTTAGGTAGTTTTGCTGAATCTAGAAAGGAATTTATGTTGTGTTTGTTGGGTTGTGGAGTATTATGATCATAGGCTAGATTGTATAGATCACTGTAGTATTTTTGGAAAACATTGCCAATTTCTGTTGGATGAAATACTGTTTTCCTCAAGTGAGGGTCAGTCATGTGGGTTAGCCTCTGGTGTTGCTGCTTTTTTCGGATATAATTTGCTAATAGCTTTCCTGCTTTGTTGCAGTGAGCATAGTAATTAGCCTTAAAGCACTTAAGAGAGGTTGTATGTTCTTCTAATAGAGTCTGCCTAAGTTGTTGTCTGCATTATAAAAGTTCCTTTGTGGTGCTAGGGGAGGAGTTTTGTTTGTTATGTTTCCTGTCCCACTTCCTCCTTCCATGCAGGGACCGCCAAGGCGACTCATCCTTTCACCTTAGATGGCCCCTCCCTCTAGGCAATCTCCTGGGAAACGTGACAGGTCCCAGGAGATTGCGTGTTCACTCTGGGAGCGCAGCGCGACCCACGCATGTCTTGTGCGTGCCCCGGCCATGAAGCCGAAAGCTGTCACAGTTGGGTGTCCAGAGTGGCAATGGAGGCACTGGCAGGGGGGGAGGGGCAGAGGAGTGACTCTCCGTTCTGCCGCATCGCTGGAGCATGGAACAGGTAAGGGTCTGTTTATTAAAAGTCAGCAACTACACTTTTTGTAGCTGCTGACTTTTAATAAACATAAAAAGCCTGGAACTCCGCTTTAAGCATATGCCTGTCTGAGGGCCGTGTTTCCCCACTTAAGGGTGCACAGGTGTTCAATGCATCCCCATGCCAGCAGTCCCATTCATGTAATTTGTGATGCAGTTGCATGGACATAGCTGCTGCTCCCAATTTGGCTGTTGCGTGGGCGTGAGTGTGGATTCCTAAATGTTGACAGTGCATAATTGGCAGCAGCGGCTGTGTCCATGCAGCCATTGTGTCACAGAATGGGATTGCCTGCATGGAGCTAAACAAACACCTGTGCATTCCCATATGGGCAAACATGGCCCTCGCACTGGAGTACGCTTAACCACTTAAAGCGGAGGTCCACCCTAAAGTGGACCTTCCACTCATCGGAACCCTCCCCCCCTCCGGCGCCACAATTGGCACCTTTCAGGGGGGAGGGGGGTGCAGATACCTGTACAGTACAGGTATCTGCACCCACTTCCGGGATAGCTCTCTGCGGAAAGGGGCGTAGATTACGCCCCTTTCCGAAAGTCCCCCGCTGCCTGCTGGGTAACACACAGATCCCAGAGGCAGCGGGTCCATCCTTATTGCGCAGCGCGACTCGCGCATGCGCAGTAGGGAACCGGGAAATGAAGCCGAAAGGCTCCACTTCCTGATTCCCATACCCAAGATGGCGGCGGCAGCACCCGAGAGACGATCGAGAGATCGGCTTCGGGTGCCGACATCGCGGGCGCGCTGGACAGGTAAGTGTCACTATTTTAAAAGTCAGCAGCTGCAGTATTTGTAGCTGCTGGCTTTTAAAAAAAAAAAAATGCGGAGTCCCGGCAGACTCCCGCTTTAAGGACCGCCGCCTGTACATTTACGTCGACACAATGGCACGGACAGGCAAAATTACGTACCTGTACGTGCCTGCCTTCCAGCAGATGAGGGGTCCGATCGGACCCCCTCCCGCTGGCGGCGGTGGTCTGTTTCGCTTCAGGAGCGATCCGTGGTGAGGGGGCTGCCATTTATTTCTGGCCACCCCCTCGCGATCGCTCCTGGTGAATGAGAAGCTTCCCCTGCCTGTGTACTGTAAACACAGGCAGGAGGAAGTGATGTGACTCTCCTCATGGCGGTCTTTTTGACCGGATGGCGAGGAGAGAAGACATCACAGTAAGTGCACCAACACTACACTGACACGTAGGCACACATAGGCACACTTTTCACCCCCAGTCACCCCCCAGATCACCCCCCCCCCCCGCCCACCCAGTCACAGTGTCACTGATTGCAGTGGTCATTTATTTACTGATCACTGCATTTAGTGTCAGTTGTGACTATAAAAAGTGTCAGGGCAGTTAGCTTTAAGCCCCTTTAGGTCCAGGGTAGCCCCTCACCACCCCCTAATAAAGCTTTAACCCCTTGATTATCCCCCAGGTAACCCTTTCACCCCCTTTTGCCAGTGTCACTAAGCGATAGTTTTTCTGATCGCTGCATTAGTGTCACTGGTGCCGCTACGTAGCCAGTTATTTTTTAGGTTCACCGCCAGGTTTTTATAGTGTTAGGTACCCCCATATACAACCTAAGAAAAGGTTTAACGCCCTGATTGCCCCCAGAGTTAACCCTTTCACCAGTGATCACCGTATAAGTGTCACTGGTGACACTGGTTAGCCAGTTAGTTATTTAGTTATTTAGGTTCCCAGTCAGGTTTTTATATAGCGTCAGGTACCCTCATATATTACCTAATAAAGGTTTTAACCCCCTGATTGCCCCTAGAGTTAACCCTTTCACCAGTGATCACCGTATAAGTGTCACTGGTGACGCTGGTTAGCCAGTTAGTTATTTCGTTATTTAGGTTCCCCATGAGGTTTTTATATAGCGTCGGGTACCCCCATATACTGCCTAATAAAGGTTTTAACCCCCTGATTGTCCCTAGTTAAACCTTTCACCAGTGATCACCGTATAAGTGTTATGGGTGATGCTGGTTAGTTTGTTTGCTTTTTATAGCATCAGGGCACCCGCCATTTATTACCCAATAAAGGTTTAACCCCCTGATCGCCCGATGGGTGATATCAATTAGGTTTTAGGGTCAGATAGGGTTTGCGTCGCCCCAGGCAGCACCAGGTAAGTGCCAGTATCGCTAAAATACCCACGCGCAAAGCATACACCTCCCTTAGTGGTATAGTATCTGAACAGATCAATATCTGATCTGATCAGATCTATACTAGCGTCCCCAGCAGTTTAGGGTTCCAAAAAATGCATTGTTAGCGGGATCAGCCCAGATACCTGCTAGCACCTGTGATTTGCCCCTCCGCCAAGCCCAGCCCAGCCGACCCAAGTGCAGTATCCATCAATCACTGTCACTTACAAAACACAACACATGTAACTGCAACCTTTGCAGAGTCAGACCTGATCCCTACGTTTTTTTTGGTAGTGTTTTATACAGTCGCTGACAGCCTAGGTGCTTTTTTACCTGTGAATCTTACTAGTTGTACCAGTAAATTTAGAGCCCAAAATGGCAAATCGAAGATACACTAGTGAAGAAGAGGCCTACACGTTTCTGTGCATGACAGATAGTGAAGAGGAGGTCTCTCATTTGTCAGATTCAGGCTCAGAATACGATCCTGTAGAGGACAGCGGCTCCATGACAGATAGCTAATACGACGAAGGTGAGGTCCCTGCTAAGGTCAGGCGTACCCGATCCCGATCTTCTGATATTGTTGAGGTGCAAGAACCGCAGGTCCCTCGTATGGAGCAGAGAACCAGTACTAGTGCCGCTATTCCTTCTGGTGAACTGGCAAGCACCAGCGGCCTAGTACACCCTGGGTGTACATCCAGCACTGCAGTAACATGTGGTGGCGTGGCGAGTCCCATAAGTGCAGTTCAAGCCGGCAAGGTGGAAAGCACAAGTAGTGTCCCGCTGCCACCAAGAAGAAGACAAAGGCAGGTCCGTCGTTCCCATAGTGTCCTTCCTGCAGAATTTGCCAATTCTGATTGGGTGCCCACCACTTCTGCAGAACACATACTTCCCCCAACCACTTCAACCAATGTTTTGCAGCCTTGTTTATTCCCCATCAAGTTGTCTGCGTTGATGAATTCCTGATTATATTTTCTTTCAAACAGTACCTTCCCAGCAAGTGTGCCAGGTACTGGGTCAAGCTCTATAAGTTCTTTGACAGGGATGTATGGAGCTTTACAGTTTAAAAGGGAAAAGATAGTTACGTAGAGCCGGAGAACTTCCCAGATTACATAGGGAGCGCTGGCAAGATAGTGTGGAACTTGGTGTCATCCTTATTCGGAAAGGAGTACCACTTGTACGTGGACAATTATTACACGAGCGTGCCACTGTTTAGTCATTTGTTTGATCAGCAGATTGGAGCATGTGGCACTGTGCGACCTAATCGCCGGGGCTTTCCCCAGCGGCTTGTAGATTCTCATCTTAGGCTGGGGGAGAGAGCCTGCTTGCAGTGTAATAACTTGCTCTCTATGAAGTGGAGGGATAATAAGAATTTTTTCGTTCTTACCTCCCTTCATGCAGACACGACAGTCCAAATTACTACGGCGACTGGTGCTGTGGAGAAACCCCTCTGCGTCCACAAATATAACCAAAATATGGGAGGGGTGGACCTCAATGACCAGTTGGTGGCGCTGTATTTAGTTGCCCGTAAGGCCAGACACCGGTACAAAAAAGTGTCTGTTTACTTATTTCAATTGGCTTTGCTGAACGCTCATGTGCTATACAGAGCTTCAGGTGGGAATTTATCCTTTCTTATATTCCAGAAAGAGATTGTCACAGACCTTCTGTATCCAGACGGTTCTGCACCTCACCATTCCCAACCAAATGCAGTAAGCCGGCTGCATGATAGGCATTTTCCGTATGTCCTCGAGAGTACCCCTACCCAACGAGCCCCCCAAAGAAGATGTCGTGTCTGTTCCAAGCGCGGATATAAGCGTGACACCCATTACTATTGTCCACGCTGTCCTGGCAATCCTGGTCTTTGCATTGGTGAATGTTTTGAACGCTACCACACACTAGTGAAGTTTTAGCGTATGGTACAGCATTTCACAGGCTAGGACACACTTACACAGGGTCTCCCAAGATGCCATCGCATTTTGAGAGACCCAAACCGCTACAGTTGTTACAGTTACAAAAAAAAAGTGTAAAAAAAAAACTTTAAAAAAACCCCCACAAATAAATATGAAATATAAAAACCAAAAATAGGTGTTGTTTTATTGTTCTCTCTCTCTCTCTATTCTCTCTCTATTGTTGCTCTTTTTTACTGTATTCTAGTCTGCAATGTTTTATTATGTAATTTTTTTTATACTTTACTGTTTACTGTGTTTTATTGTTAGCCATTTTTGTAGTTTCAGGTGCACCATTCAGCTGCAGCGTGGATTTATTTATCTTGACAGCAACAGCATTTGCTCCCATGATACATAAAGCCATGACTCCAGTGCTGTAGGAGGTGATTTCACCACCACAGTTAAAAAAAAAGAGCATATATGCCAAAGAATGGGCGCAGCAGGGGCGGAGGAACGATTTTGCTCCTAATGCCGTATAAATCGAAATTCCGACGGAGGGCTTGCCCGTGGAAAAGTCCAACCGTGTGTACGTGTCATAACTTTTTTGCGGGAGGATGCCCCCATGCTTTGGCATATATGTATATATTTTAGGCACAGGTTGCGTTAGCATTTTTTTATTTTTTACTATGTTTTTTTTTGGTATTTGCTTTGCAGGTATGGTATGGTAAGGTCTTACTGTTATACTGTAATGTTACTTTGTTTTAATGTTAACCATAATTTGCTTAGCAGGTACGCCATTCAGTTGCAGAGCGGATTTATTTATCTTGACAGCAACAGCGTTTGCTCCCATGATACATAAATCCATGACTCCAGTGCTGTAGGAGGTGATTTCACCACCACAGTTAAAAAAAAAGAGCATATATGCCGAAGCATGGGGGCAGCAGGGGCAGAGGAGCGATTTTGCTCCTAATGCCACGAACATACGGTCGAAATTACGACGGAGGGCTTGCCCATGGAAAAGTCCGACCATGTGTATGTGGCATAACTTTTTTGCGGGAGGATGCCCCCATGCTTTGGCATATATAAATGGTGCATGTATGCCCATCATTAGAAGTTGGTGGATGAAGGGAGGTATTCTAATGGTGGCCATTCCCACCGATCAATCTCTTTTTTTCGTTCAGCCAACAGGCTGCATTATAAAAAAAAGATTACAATATATGTCCAAAAAGGACCAGCAACGTACTGGTATGTTGCTGGACTTTGAATGGTTATACCAGAATGATGCCTGCGGGTTTAGGTATCATTTTGGTATCGTTCTTTTCAGCCAGTGATCGGCTTTCATGTAAAAGCAATCCTAGCGGCTAATTAGCCTCTAGACTGCTTTTACAGGCAGTGGGAGGGAATATCCCCCCTCCCAGATATAAACAGCGCCATTGGGAAATTGGGAAAGCATTTTATCAAACCGAATGGTGTGGTCAGATGCTTTGAGGGCAGAGGAAAGATCTAGCCCAATTTTTTCAAAAAAAGAGTACCTGTCACTACCTATTGCTATTTACATTCCCTAAGATAACAATAAAAATGCTAAAAAAAAAAAAAATGGAAGGAACAGTTTAAAATAAAATAAAAAAGCAAAATAAAAATAAAATAAAAAAGCTCCCCTGTCCCCCCTGCTCTTGCGCAAAGGCGAACGCAAGTGTCGGTCTGGCGTCATATGCAAACAGCAATTGCACCATGCATGTAAGGTATCACCGCAAAGGTCAGATCGAGGGCAGTCATTTTAGAAGTACATCTCTTCTGTAAATCTAATGTGGTAACCTGTAAAGACTTTTAAAGGCTTTTAAAAATGTATGTAGTTTGTTGCCACTGTGCGTTTGTACGCAATTTTAAAGTATGTCGTTTAGTATCCATGTACTCGGCCTAAGATCATCTTTTTTATATAATCAAAAGTTTGGGCAATACAGTGTGTTTTAGTGCATTAAAATTTAAAAAAGTGTATTTTTTCCCCAAAAAATGCATTTGAAAAATCGCTGCGCAAATACTGTGTGAAAAAAAAATGCAACACCCACCATTTTAATCTGTAGGCCCTTTGCTTTAAAAAAATATATAATGTTTGGGGGTTCAATGTAATTTTCTTGCAAAAAAAAATAATGTTTTCATGTAAACAAAAAGTGTCAGAAAGGGCTTTGTCTTCAAGTGATTAGAAGAGTGGGTGATGTGTGACATAAGCTTCTAAATGTAGTGCATAAAATGGCAGGACAGTTCAAAATCCCCCAAATGACCCTATTTTGGAAAGTAGACACCCCAAGCTATTTGCTGAGAGGCATGTCGAGTCCATGGAATATTTTATATTTTGACACAAGTTGTGGGAAAAATATATATATTTTTCTTTATTGCACAAAGTTGTCACTAAATGATATATTGCTCAAACATGCCATGGGCATATGTGAAATTTCACCCCAAAATACATTCTGTTGCTTCTCCTGAGTATGGGGATACCACATGTGTGAGACTTTTTGTGGGCCTAGCTGCGTACGGGACCCAAAAAACCAAGCACCGCCTTCAGGCTTTCTAAGGGTGTAAATTTTTTACTTCACTCCTCACTGCCAATCACAGTTTCGGAGCCCATGGAATGCCCAGATGGCACAACCCTCCGTGGCCCAAATTGCCTCATTTTGGAAAGTAGACACCACAAGCTATTTGCTGAGAGGTATGGTGAGTATTTTGCAGATCTCGCTTTTTGTCAAAAAGCTTTGAAAATTTAAAAAAGAGAAAAAAAAATATTTTCTTCATTTTAAAAAACAAATGAGAGCTGTAAAATACTCACTATGACTCTCAGGATATAGCTTGGGGTGTCTACTTTCCAAAATTGGGTCATTTTGGGGGGGGGGGGGTTTGTGCTATCTTGGCATGTTATGGCCTTCAAAACTGTGATAGGTAGTGAGGAGTGAAATCAAAAAATTTGCACCCTTAGAAATCCTGAAGGCGGTGATTTTTTTTGGGGTGCATAACGCCGCCAGGCTCCCGAAAAGTCCCACACATGTGGTATCTCCATACTCAGGAGAAGCAGCAAAATGTATTTTGGGGTGCAATTCCACATATAACCATGGCATGTGTGAGCAATATATTCTTTAGTGATAACTTTTTGTAAAAAAAAAAAAAATTTTGTCATTATTCAATCACTTGGGCCAAAAAAAAAAATTCAATGGGCTCAACATGCCCCTCAGCAAATAGCTTGGGGTTTCTACTTTCCAAAATGGGGTCATTTGGTGGGGGGGGGGGTTGTGACATCTTGGCATTTTATGGCCTTAAAAACTGTGATAGGTAGTGAGGAGTGAAATCAAAAATGTATGCCCTTAGAAATCTTGAAGGCGGTGCTTGGTTTTCGGGGTCCTGTACGCGGCCAGGCTCCCAAAAAGTCCCACACATGTGGTATCCCCGTACTCAGGAGAAGCAGCAGAATGTATTTTGGGGTGTAATGTCACATATGCCCATGGCATTTGTGAGCAATATATCATTTAGTGACAACTTTGTGCAAAAAAAAAAAGTTTGTAATATTCCCGTAACTTATGGCAAAATATAAAATAGTCCATGGACTCAACATGCCTCTCAGCAAATAGCTTGGGGTGTCTACTTTCCAAAATTGGGTCATGGGGGGGGGGGGGTTGTGCTATTTTGGCATTTTATGGCCTTCGAAACTGTGATAGGTGGTGAGGAGTAAAAACAAAAATTTGCACCCTTAGATATCCTGAAGGCGGTGATTGGTTTTCGGGGTACCGTACGTGGCTAGGCTCCCAAAAAGTCCCACACATGTGGTATCTCCGTACTCAGAAGACGCTGCAAAATGTATTTTGGGGTGAAATGAGGCAGTCATAAATTAAAAGCTGTGTAAATTCTAGAAAATGTACTCTAGTTTGTAGAAGCTATAACTTTTGTGCAAACCAATAAATATACGCTTACTGACATTTTTTTTACTAAAGACATGTGGCTGAATATATTTTGGCCTAAATGTATGACTAAAATTTAGTTGATTCGATTTTTCAGTTTATATCGCAAAAAAATAAAAATCGCAGAGGCAATCAAATACCATCAAAAGAAAGCTCTATTTGTGGGAAGAAAAGGACGCAAATTTTGTTTGGGGATAACATTGCATGACCGCGCAATTACCAGTTAAAGTAGTGCAGTGCAAAATTGTAAAAAGACCTCTGGTCCTTAGGCTGACAATTGGTCCAGGGCTTAAGTGGTTAAATAACAAAACAAAATCCAAATACAACCTTAACC
Source organism: Lithobates pipiens (assembly GCF_037356315.1). NCBI lineage: Eukaryota > Metazoa > Chordata > Amphibia > Anura > Ranidae > Lithobates > Lithobates pipiens. The sequence continues at coordinate 326,730,097 of NW_027507748.1, forward strand.
CATAAGGACATTTAAAACAGCCCCCAGGAGCATCTTTCCAATCATATGCATGGTCATGAGATCACCACTAGTATTAAACTACTGTTCTCCACTGTGGAAAAGACTTGAGTCTTTAGCAAGCACCAGTACATCACAAAAAAATGACATTATTGACAAATTATAACTAGCAAACACAACTAAAGCAATAAGTAACCAATGCCAGTAAGACACAACTTCAACACTATGTGCAAGCTATAATGTTATAAGCAATAAATAAAGTGATTAGAGTGGACCTACAGGGGAGAGGAATAAAAATGCTGGTCTCAGGGAAAATATTACCCAAATTTAGTGGAAGGTTTCATATAGATATCATGTACTTAGCCAACAATTTAATAAATGTTATAAAATAATGCTTATGGGTGACCACACTGAATGCTCATGCATTACAATAAAATTATATGTGTACCATAGTTAGGCAGCAGCTGTTTTCAGGAAATTCTGTCTTTGATGAGAGAGCAGTGCACATATCTGATATAAAGAGGTTGATTTACTAAAGTAGTTGAAAATGTTTATTCAAATTTCTTTTCCCATGATTGGATAATTGAAATTAATATTTACACAATTTATTAAGTGAATAACTTTTTTTAGTAAATTAGCCTCACTGTTTTTGTTTCCAATGGTGTTGCATGACATGTTTTGTGTTATAAACCACATATGATCACTTTTCACATTACACTGGAAAATTAAAAATTTAATTTTAAGTTACACTTTTGATGAGCCATACACAGTTCTGAAAAAACAGCGCTCTACACACTAAATTAAGAACCCATTCACACCACAAATTGCATTAATGCAGTGTGTTATCAAGTATTAAGACATGCTACTTTAAAAAAAAAAAGCCTTTTTTTTTATTGGGCTGGCAGTGCACCTCATGGAATGAAAAATATAAATAACCTTTTTTCACAGCACATTTTTCTTGCCTATTGCCTTTAATATGGAGTATTATTGAGCCAGTAGTCTGGTCAGGGTCTGCAGTCATTTTGTTTCAGATAATGGCTATTGAAGCATGCTCTTCTGCTTTTTGAGATATTTATTTTTAACTTTGAAGAGAATTTGGGATTTCTCTCATAAGCACACCTCAGTACAATCTTATCTTCAAAGCAGTAGATGTTCAGGAAGATTTATGAAATCAGATCAAAGCCCAAACCTGGTTCCCTCCCTCCTACCAGAAGGAAAGGAGAAAAGTTTGTTCATGTAACAAGAGCAATAAACAAAAACAGATTAGATCCGGATGGAGTATTAAATGGGCACAACACATATTTGATCAATTAAGGATTTCTTTATCGTACATCATGGGACACAGAGCACCACTATACCACATAGTGACTATGTGGGTTATACGCTACCTTAGAAAGTTCCTCCCATATAACCTATCCCATACAGAAAGTACCTTTTTCGCCAGTGTCTTGAAGGTGATGGTCATGGCTGTTTGAAGCTCTTCAACACTCAACAATGTCCCAGTGAATGGATCCCGTTATAATGTGACCCATTCAGATGGCATGAAGACTAAAATGGATGGTACCCGATCCTCATGGGAGGGAGAGAAGATTCCTTGAGGTTTTGCCTGTAATGCAGCCTTATGGTGCTGGACCCTACGTAATGGAAACGGCTCATCAAGGATTTCTGTAATTGCAATGGAAAGCTTCTAGCCTCAGTGCTGGGTTTCCTGAAGACCCCTCAATACTCTTTACCTCAAGATTTGCACGAGAAGCAGTCAATTCCAGGGGTTTCTTCAATATATTTCTACAGAAGGAAGCTGTGTTTTGGTCAAAGCACATTTTCTACATACAGCCCTACTCCAGGTCTTGGTAGAGGTTCATTCCCTGTCAGGAACTTGAGGGTCCAGGCATTGCTTTGCTGGAAGGCTCTGCTTCAGGGTTGTTGCAGAGCAAAGATTGATGCTTGATATTCTTCCTTTTCAGGAATCTGGAAGATAACCACTGATGCCAGTCTCTATAAGTTGAATTGCAGTATTCCCTCATGTATGCCTTTCCTCCAGTTCAAGCGTTGCCATGGATGCTGCGCAGGATACAGGAGGAAATAAAGCCAGTAATCCTAGTGGCTCCGGCTTGGCCCAGGAGAGCTTTTTGCTTTGGTGAAAACTTGAGGATGCAGGATTATGACCCTAAATCGTTTATCAAGGAAAATGTTTTTGTGCCTCTGCAATTACAACAAAAAGAATCGACAACAACTCTTCTGTTTCCTGTTTATTAGCAGATTTTCAAAAGATTTTAATACAAAAAAACTGGTCAGAGAAATGTTCCACACCAGTGGCGAGCTTCTTTGCAACAGAAAGGGTTGGATTCTACTACGCATCTACTAAAGGCAGCCATGCATGGATTCAATTTGGCTGGTTCAGCAGGGACTGGCCGAATTTTAATCCATGTATGGACAGAAGTCGTTCTACTGATTGGCTTTTGTACAACCAGCCTGTTGGGTTTTTCCTGAATGACCAGTTTGTTCTGACGGCGATGAAGGCTCCCCGCTGTCAGAATACAATAACACAGTGGGGTATCGAATGTCTGGATGGGGCAAGGGGGTCATTTTTTTTTCATTCAGCCCACTAGTTGAATGAAAATAAATTATTAATATATGTCCTACCTAAGTTTTAACGAGAACAACTGTATATATAAACAATAGTTTAGGTAATAGGAAATAGATTAATTTTTGTTGAAGACGATGATCTTATTTTTTAATTTTTTTTATATATATGTATATTATATATATGTCTAAATCTGTCACCCAAAAAGAAATTAAATGAAAGTTAATTGTTATGTTAAATATTCGATATCAGAAGTACAACAGTGGCTGTTTGTGGGCATACCTAATACAAGCAGCATTACAGAAAGTTACATGTGTAGAGTCTTTTTTTATTCCTTTAATATATTTTAAAACTTTTGTTGTACTTTATTACTATTAAAAAGAGGCTGGTATGTCTCCTAAGTGACAGTACAATTGCAGTGAAGGCTGGGTGCTCGTTATGTTTTTTTCCAGCCCACGTGAATTAAGAACAGAGAGCCTCTGATTTGCATCTCACTTGCCTCTGGCACTAAAGCAAAGAACCTGGTAGTGTTCAGAATCAAGAGCTTTTTCACATTTGTATGTAATCCAATGTAATTTGACAAAGGGCTGGATCATCTGTCAGGTGATTATTGTGGTCTGTGTCCTTGCTGGGCAGTTATAACTTTTCTGATAACCACTGACACAAATGGCAAACAAATAAATCATGACAGGACTATTAATACCTCCCTATGCTATGCAAAGTGAATGAGTTTAGATATACTTTAACTTAAAGCACTGCAGATATTCGGTTCGGGAGACATTGTGTGAATTTTATTGATGTTTACATGCCAAATCCTAACTTCATTGAAATCTAGTGATGGACGAACTTCCGACGGGACGTTTCGCGAACGCGAAATGCGAACGGACCCAAACGTTCGCGAAACCGACCGTTCGCCGCGGGCCCCATTGACTTCAATGGGAGGCGAACTTTGCAAACCTTCATGTCGAATTTGCGGCCACGTGGTAATTATTAGGGGGTAAAACGTAGTCCCACCATCTGGACAATGACATAATACATGTATGAGGTGAATTTGGGATCGATAACTACAAGCATTTTTATTTTATTTGGGAAATTGTTCTAACAATTCAGGACTATGGAGCTAATGAAGGCAATGGAGGAGAGGGAAGGTCAGGGACCAGGGTAGGCAAAGAAGAGGGTGCAGGAGATGATCACCAGCAGCGTGACATACCGGAATGACACATGCACCGTGATAGAGGCATCTGACAGCAGCACCGTAATACAGAGCACTGACAGCAGCACCGTGACATACAGCGCTGACAGCAGCACCGTGACATACAGCGCTGACAGCAGCACCGTGACATACAGCGCTGACAGCAGCACCGTGACATACAGCGCTGACAGCAGCACCGTGACATACAGCGCTGACAGCAGCACCGTGACATACAGCGCTGACAGCAGCACCGTGACATACAGCGCTGACAGCAGCACCGTGACATACAGCGCTGACAGCAGCACCGTGACATACAGCGCTGACAGCAGCACCGTGACATACAGCACTGACAGCAGCACCGTAAGCAGCCCCAGGAGGAAGTCAGCACAGCACAGGGATGGTGTGATCCCCTCATAATAAGAACCCCCAGGAGGAAGTCAGCACAGCACAGGGATAGTGTGATCCCTTCATAATAAGAACCCCCAGGAGGAAGTCAGCACAGCACAGGGATATCATAAGCAGCCCCAGTAGAAATATGACACCGCTCAACCTCTTCAAAGAGGAGGGTAGGGGCATATAGTACGGTGTGCTTTTTTGGGTCAAGGAAGTGAGCCAAATGAATTAAGAAGGTCTGTGTGCTTGATTAAAAAAATAGTTTATAGACATATACATGGTCTACTGGTCACATGTGTTGAATTCCTCCGAGATCCATGCCTCATTCATTTTTAGAAATGTGAGGTAGTTAACACTGTGGTGAGCTAGGCGAGTACGCTTATCGGTCACAATCCCCCCTGCTGCGCTGAACGTCCTTTCGGACAGGACACTGGATGAGGGGCAAGCCAACAGTTCGATTGCAAATTGGGCAAGCTCTGGCCAGAGGTCAAGCCTGCCCACCCAGTAGTCTAGGGGTTCATCACTCCTCAGAGCGTCCACATCGGCCGTTAACCCAATGTAGTCGGACACCTGACGGTCTAGGCGTTCCCTGATGCTGGATCCGGATGACACCTGTCGATGGGTCGGCTGAAAGAATGACCTCATATCCGAAGTCACCAACACATCTTCAAACCGGCCTCTTCTTGCAGGCGCTGTTGGATTGGTACCCGCAAATCCTTCTCTGGGAGTGGGAATTGCTCCTCTGCCAGCGCACGCAAAAGCAGAATGCAGCATTTCTCGAAGCAAGGCCTGGAAGTGCTGCATTCTGACAGCCCTCTGCGACGGCGGTAACATTTCCGCCATTTTGTGTTTGTACCGGGGGTCTAAGTACGTTGCCACCCAGTACTGGTCCTTGACCCTCATGCTTTTTATACGGGGGTCCCTATTAAAACACTGGAGCATGAAGGCCCCCATTTGCACTAAAGTGGAAGCGGTGTGGTGGCCTGGCTCCTGCTCATCATCCAGGATAATGTCGTCCTCTTCATTCTCCTCTCCCCATCCTCGCACAACAGGGATCCCAGAAAGGTTTAAAGCATGCTCTTCTTGCTCCTGCTCATCCGCCCCGGCACCATCCTCCTCTGACTCCTCATCAGACTCCTGTTGTTGACTTGTCTCAGATAGAGTAGCCCCCCCTGGGAATTCATCCAGCATTGCGACTTCCTCATCTTCCCGCTCCTGCTCCTCCACAGCCTGATCAATGACACGACGCAATGCACGCTCCAGAAAGAAGGCATAAGGTACCATGTCACTGATGGCGCCATGGCTGCGACTGACCAGTTTGGTGATCTCCTCAAATGGCCGCAGAAGTCTGCATGTGTCGCGCATGAGCAGCCACTGGCGCGGTGAAAAAAAACCCAGCTCCCCAGAACCGTTTCTTTCGCAGAGTTCATACAGGTAGACGTTAACTGCACGTTTCTGCTGGAGCAGCCTATCAAGCATATAGAAGGTTGAGTTCCATCGCGTCGGGCAATCGCAAATAAGACGTCTGACCGGCAGATGGTGTCGCCGCTGAATGTCAGCAAGGCGAGCCATGGCCGTGTAAGATCTTCTGAAATGGGCCGAGATTTTCCTTGCCTGCCGCAAGATGTCCTGGACCCCAGGGTATTTGACAAGGAATCGCTGCACGACCAAGTTTAAGACGTGTGCCATGCACGGCACGTGCGTGATTTTGCCCTGTTTCAATGCGCTAAGCAGATTGGCACCGTTGTCACACACCACTTTACCAACTGTCAAATTGAGCGGTGTTAGCCACTCATCTGCCTGTGAACGCAAAGCTGAAAGGAGTGCCGGGCCAGTGTGGCTCTTTGCTTCCAGGCACAACAGACGCAGCACGGCATGGCAACGTCTCACCTGGCATGTGGAATAGGTTCTGGGGAGCTTGGGCGGTGCAGTGGAAGAGACGCTAGCAGCGGAAAAGGAGGAGGCAGCTGAGGAGGAGAGGGAGGAGGATGGAGTAGGAGGAGGAGAAGAAGAGTCAGGCCTGCATGCAATCCGTGGCGGTAAAACCAAATCTACACGGGTGCCACGGGTTACATGCTTGACGGCCGTCAGAAGGTTCACCCAGTGGGCAGTAAAACTGATATACCTTCCCTGCCCGTGTTTGCTAGACCACGTGTCTGTGGTCAGATGTATCTTGGCACCGACACTGTGTGCCAGAGATACATTCACTTGCCGCTGAACATGGCCATATAGCTCTGGGATGCCCTTCTCTGAGAAATACTTCCTTCCTGGGACCTTCCATTGTGGTGTTCCAATGGCCACAAATTTGCGAAAGGCCTCCGAGTCCACCAGTTTATATGGCAGTAGTTGGCGGGCTATGAGTTCTGACAAGCCAGCCGCCAACCGTTGGGCAAGAGGGTTATCCGGCATCATCATTTTTTTACGCTCAAACATTAGGCCCACGGAAGCCTGCCTTTTTGCAGAAAAATGTGAGCTTGGCGTGATGGAAGGTGGAGTGGAGGACAATTGTGAGGAGAGAGGAGAAGGAGAAGTAGAAGACGAGGCTGGACGGTGAGAGCCTGCAGTGTGGCTTTGTGTGTTCCGTTGCTCCCACTGGGCTCGGTGATGGCTGCTCATGTGCCTTCTTAAGGCGGTCGTCCCTAGGTGAGTATTGGGCTTACCGCGACTAACGCGTTGACTGCAAAGATTGCAGATGGCAACGCTATTGTCAGCAGCGGACACGTTAAAAAAAGCCCACACTGCGGAGCCATGTGCCGGTGTCCTGGGAGCGCCAGATGTGACCGTACATGGTCGATGACTCGCTCCTGATACATTTGCAGTCTGCTTTGTCCCTGCTGTGCAATGTAAGTCATTGCTGCTTCTCCTCCCTATCTGCTGGTCCATATCTCCCTCTGAACTCCCCTCCTCTTCCTCTCTTGTGGGCACCCACGTGACATCACTAGACACGTCATCATCAACGTCACCTTCCCCACCGCTATAAGTAGAGATCTCGGAGTAGGCAGCAACACCGGGGACCAACCTCCTCCTTGGGCTGATCTGGGTACTGGCGTCAGACTGCTGAGTAGCGCTTGTTGCTACCTCCTCTTCCTGATCCAATACCAAGAGTGGCTGCGCATCAGAAATGTCCTCTTGATATGGATCGGAAAATAATTCCAGTGACTCAAGCGGAAGGTATGTGGTGGTGGTGGTGGTGGTCGTGTTGTTGGTGGTAGTGTCTTTGGGGGTGCACATAGCAGAGAGTGAAGAAGAGGGTGCAGATCGAGAGGATGAGGAGGGTGCAGAAGAGTAAGGCTGAGCGAGCCACTCAACCAAGTCTGGTGCATCCTTTAAAGTAATTGAACGCACCTTCTGCAACTTCCCACTTTGGCTCAAGCCTGTTGCTCCTGCCCTACCCCTACCACCCCTGCGGAAGGGCCTGCCTCTTCCTCTGCATGTCATTTTTTAAATGACCCTGTGACAAAACTCTTAGTCCCTATACCGCTGAAGGACTGCTGCAGTATAGGTGAGCGGTCAGCAGTGGTGCACGTCAACCCTATCTATTGTGGACCTATAGCGGTCCTTACAGAACAGCAGACTGTACCGCACTCAAGCCTATGTACCGTAGCACCCTATACCAAGTTACCAGTCCTTATAAGAACTTTTGTGGACCAAGCAGGTTGTGTATTAGTGTTTAGCAGACTGTACGTCAGTCCCTATACCGCTGAAGGACTGCTGCAGTATAGGGCAGCGGTCAGCAGTGGTGCACGTCAACCCTATCTATTGTGGACCGATAGCGGTCCTTACAGAACAGCAGACTGTACCGCACTCAAGCCTATGTACCGTAGCACCCTATACCAAGTTACCAGTCCTTATAAGAACTTTTGTGGACCAAGCAGGTTGTGTATTAGTGTTTAGCAGACTGTACGTCAGTCCCTATACCGCTGAAGGACTGCTGCAGTATAGGGCAGCGGTCAGCAGTGGTGCACGTCAACCCTATCTATTGTGGACCGATAGCGGTCCTTACAGAACAGCAGACTGTACCGCACTCAAGCCTATGTACCGTAGCACCCTATACCAAGTTACCAGTCCTTATAAGAACTTTTGTGGAACAAGCAGGTTGTGTATTAGTGTTTAGCAGACTGTACGTCAGTCCCTATACCGCTGAAGGACTGCTGCAGTATAGGTGAGCGGTCAGCAGTGGTGCACGTCAACCCTATCTATTGTGGACCGATAGCGGTCCTTACAGAACAGCAGACTGTACCGCACTCAAGCCTATGTACCGTAGCACCCTATACCAAGTTACCAGTCCTTATAAGAACTTTTGTGGAACAAGCAGGTTGTGTGTTAGTGATTAGCAGACTGTACGTCAGTCCCTATACCGCTGAAGGACTGCTGCAGTATAGGTGAGCGGTCAGCAGTGGTGCACGTCAACCCTATCTATTGTGGACCGATAGCGGTCCTTACAGAACAGCAGACTGTACCGCACTCAAGCCTATGTACCGTAGCACCCTATACCAAGTTACCAGTCCTTATAAGAACTTTTGTGGAACAAGCAGGTTGTGTATTAGTGTTTAGCAGACTGTACGTCAGTCCCTATACCGCTGAAGGACTGCTGCAGTATAGGTGAGCGGTCAGCAGTGGTGCACGTCAACCCTATCTATTGTGGACCGATAGCGGTCCTTACAGAACAGCAGACTGTACCGCACTCAAGCCTATGTACCGTAGCACCCTATACCAAGTTACCAGTCCTTATAAGAACTTTTGTGGAACAAGCAGGTTGTGTATTAGTGTTTAGCAGACTGTACGTCAGTCCCTATACCGCTGAAGGACTGCTGCAGTATAGGTGAGCGGTCAGCAGTGGTGCACGTCAACCCTATCTATTGTGGACCGATAGCGGTCCTTACAGAACAGCAGACTGTACCGCACTCAAGCCTATGTACCGTAGCACCCTATACCAAGTTACCAGTCCTTATAAGAACTTTTGTGGACCAAGCAGGTTGTGTATTAGTTTTTAGCAGACTGTACGTCAGTCCCTATACCGCTGAAGGACTGCTGCAGTATAGGGCAGCGGTCAGCAGTGGTGCACGTCAACCCTATCTATTGTGGACCGATAGCGGTCCTTACAGAACAGCAGACTGTACCGCACTCAAGCCTATGTACCGTAGCACCCTATACCAAGTTACCAGTCCTTATAAGAACTTTTGTGGAACAAGCAGGTTGTGTGTTAGTGATTAGCAGACTGTACGTCAGTCCCTATACCGCTGAAGGACTGCTGCAGTATAGGGCAGCGGTCAGCAGTGGTGCACGTCAACCCTATCTATTGTGGACCGATAGCGGTCCTTACAGAACAGCAGACTGTACCGCACTCAAGCCTATGTACCGTAGCACCCTATACCAAGTTACCAGTCCTTATAAGAACTTTTGTGGACCAAGCAGGTTGTGTATTAGTGTTTAGCAGACTGTACGTCAGTCCCTATACCGCTGAAGGACTGCTGCAGTATAGGGCAGCGGTCAGCAGTGGTGCACGTCAACCCTATCTATTGTGGACCGATAGCGGTCCTTACAGAACAGCAGACTGTACCGCACTCAAGCCTATGTACCGTAGCACCCTATACCAAGTTACCAGTCCTTATAAGAACTTTTGTGGAACAAGCAGGTTGTGTGTTAGTGATTAGCAGACTGTACGTCAGTCCCTATACCGCTGAAGGACTGCTGCAGTATAGGTGAGCGGTCAGCAGTGGTGCACGTCAACCCTATCTATTGTGGACCGATAGCGGTCCTTACAGAACAGCAGACTGTACCGCACTCAAGCCTATGTACCGTAGCACCCTATACCAAGTTACCAGTCCTTATAAGAACTTTTGTGGACCAAGCAGGTTGTGTATTAGTGTTTAGCAGACTGTACGTCAGTCCCTATACCGCTGAAGGACTGCTGCAGTATAGGGCAGCGGTCAGCAGTGGTGCACGTCAACCCTATCTATTGTGGACCGATAGCGGTCCTTACAGAACAGCAGACTGTACCGCACTCAAGCCTATGTACCGTAGCACCCTATACCAAGTTACCAGTCCTTATAAGAACTTTTGTGGAACAAGCAGGTTGTGTATTAGTGTTTAGCAGACTGTACGTCAGTCCCTATACCGCTGAAGGACTGCTGCAGTATAGGTGAGCGGTCAGCAGTGGTGCACGTCAACCCTATCTATTGTGGACCGATAGCGGTCCTTACAGAACAGCAGACTGTACCGCACTCAAGCCTATGTACCGTAGCACCCTATACCAAGTTACCAGTCCTTATAAGAACTTTTGTGGAACAAGCAGGTTGTGTGTTAGTGATTAGCAGACTGTACGTCAGTCCCTATACCGCTGAAGGACTGCTGCAGTATAGGTGAGCGGTCAGCAGTGGTGCACGTCAACCCTATCTATTGTGGACCGATAGCGGTCCTTACAGAACAGCAGACTGTACCGCACTCAAGCCTATGTACCGTAGCACCCTATACCAAGTTACCAGTCCTTATAAGAACTTTTGTGGAACAAGCAGGTTGTGTATTAGTGTTTAGCAGACTGTACGTCAGTCCCTATACCGCTGAAGGACTGCTGCAGTATAGGTGAGCGGTCAGCAGTGGTGCACGTCAACCCTATCTATTGTGGACCGATAGCGGTCCTTACAGAACAGCAGACTGTACCGCACTCAAGCCTATGTACCGTAGCACCCTATACCAAGTTACCAGTCCTTATAAGAACTTTTGTGGACCAAGCAGGTTGTGTATTAGTTTTTAGCAGACTGTACGTCAGTCCCTATACCGCTGAAGGACTGCTGCAGTATAGGGCAGCGGTCAGCAGTGGTGCACGTCAACCCTATCTATTGTGGACCGATAGCGGTCCTTACAGAACAGCAGACTGTACCGCACTCAAGCCTATGTACCGTAGCACCCTATACCAAGTTACCAGTCCTTATAAGAACTTTTGTGGAACAAGCAGGTTGTGTGTTAGTGATTAGCAGACTGTACGTCAGTCCCTATACCGCTGAAGGACTGCTGCAGTATAGGGCAGCGGTCAGCAGTGGTGCACGTCAACCCTATCTATTGTGGACCGATAGCGGTCCTTACAGAACAGCAGACTGTACCGCACTCAAGCCTATGTACCGTAGCACCCTATACCAAGTTACCAGTCCTTATAAGAACTTTTGTGGAACAAGTGAGTTGTGAATGTTTAGCAGACTGCAGCAGAAGGGCAGCAGTCAAGTATAATATCCTTTCTATATTTGGAAGAAAGAATATTATACATGTACAAGCCTATTACTGTACCACTGATACCAGTCCTGAAAAGAACCTTTGTGGAACTAATAATAACAGCAAGTCTTTAAAATTACCCTCACTGCCTGACAACACTGCTTCCTTCCTGTCCCTATACAAATTGGCAAAAAAAGAGAACGATTAGTGGTTACTGGAACAGCTCTTTTGTGGACCTTGATAGTAACAGCTAATGATGATGATGATGATGATGATGATGAAAGACTAATCTGGCTGTCCCTGTAGCATACACCGTCCTTTCCCTTTCTCTAAACTAACAAAAGACACTCAGGCTGCTGCAAGAATCAGCAGCACAGCAAACCTATCAACACCTAACACCTATACCAGTCCTGAAAAGAACTTTTGTGTACCAAATAGCTAGTGGTTTATCTCTCCCTACTCCACACAGGAACCTGTCCCTATCTTAACAGAAGAAAGAATGTAAAATGGCCACCGGATCGGGTGTATTTATAGGTTAGGGGGAATGTACAAGTGTCCATGTGCTGTCATGTCTCAATTGGCTGTCCTGTATCACATGATAAACGTGTCACCAAAGGTTAAAGTTCTTGTATACATTAAACACGTAAGTCCGCCGCGGCGAACGACGGAAAAAGGCGTTCGAACGTGCGGACCGCGAATGTCGGAAATTCGCCGCGAAACGACCGCCGGGCGAACCGTTCGGCCATCACTATTGAAATCAATAATGTCCATTTTCTAAGCCAATAGGCAAGTGATTATGAGCCAAATGGTGTGGGGAGCTGGGTAGTGCCCTGGGTCACATGCACCAAAGCAAAACATTTCTTTTTAAATTATAATTCAACAGATGGTCTATTTAGACAATTCAAAGAGCAACATTTAAAAAATGTAGTTCTCTTAAAATTCCATGCTTGTGGGATACCTTAAAGCTGCACATGGTTGTACAAAACATTATCATTTTCAGCATCAGCAACACGTCACTGTGGCATCATATAATTTGTATGTGTAATAATTTGAAAGTGCAAAATCAGGCTCCCTTCTGCATAGAAACCAATGAGCTGCCAGGTTTTATTACCAAAGCTTAATTGAACAAGCCAAAGTTAGAAGCCCATTGGTTTCTATGCAGACGTGAGCCTGATTTTGCACTTTCCAGCTTTAGTAAATAAACCCCATTGTGTACTTAAAAGTGGGGTATGCCTGTATAGGTAAAATCAGAACGTATATACTTTTAAAATGCAGCTAAAGCTAAAAACTTCAAATGAACTGCCCAACAGTTTAAAAACACATCACAAAGCATAGCTTACGATTATCATTTCTGTACCAAATGCTAGTGTGTACAAAGTTTAACAAAATGTAATTCGGAGTGCACCAAAATATTTATAAACCACAAAACCACATTCCAAAAAAGAGGTAGTTGCTGTGCCAAACTAAAAAATGACAGTGCCATGTTTCAGAGACAGCAGCCAAACATTAGGCAGAGGTGCTGGAAAGAATGGATGTAGCTTAATTGGGGTCTAGAGCACCAATATAAGAGAGAAAGGGATAAGTCAATTTCTTTCAAGAAATAAGAGTGGAGCATAATAATTCAAAGACAGAAGCTGTAAAAATTGTATAGACTTGCTGCACATCAGTCAAGTATTTGTACTATTACAGAAAGAGGTGAGGGATAAAAGAAAACAGTTTATTATGTCACAGTCAAGAGAATGTTTTGCACACCATGTAAGTATTTTTACTATGCAGCAATGGAAGACAGAGAAACTAAGCAGGTCATATAATAAAAAAGAAAATTAAACTACGTTTTTTTTACATCCACAAGTCATAAAAATGCAGTCTTGCTGGGCTCCTTTTTACCTGGGATGCATTGTCAGGGGGTGAGAGTGGCAGGTTTATTCTTGAATAAACAAATCATAGTGTCATTTTCTGAGACTGAAGCCAGAATTGTAAATATTTACAGCAGAGTTTTTCCACCCCTGTTGATGGTCTGCTATTTTAGAGGGAGAGAGCAAGCAGATTTTATGAAATAAATCATTACCTATTTTCTAAGACTGAACACTGAACAATTTTACAGATTTGAAGCCCAGCAGTCGCGATCACCACTGGGCTCCCGCGTTTGCTCAGGGCACATGGGGAACCAGCATTTGTGTGTGTAAACACACCGTTTCCTCTTCTCTGAGGGGAGAAGTGACAGATAATCTGTTCATACAGAGTACGAACAGTGATCTTTCGCTTCCCCTACACATTCACCTCCCCCCTTCAGTTAGAACACACTCTGGAGAACACATTAACCCTTTGATCAGTAAAAAGAAAAAGTACTAATGCGCACAACCAAATGTGCACTGTCTAAAAAAAGTCAATATATAAGGTTGTCAAGAAGCTGCCAACATAAAAAAGTGATCTCTGCACAGTTATGCAGGAGAGCGGTGATGCAACACGCCAGGGAGGAGCCAGGTGTTATCGTCGTCACTTCTGGTCATGGCCGAGACTGGAAGTACCCTTTGTTTACAGTGCTAAAAGTTCTGCCTAACTGTAAGTGTTTTTATGGATTAATAAAATTGTTTTTTTATACATACTACACATCGGTGTCCCTTCTCTTCTCTCCCTTATTATCGGTGTATGGCTGTGGATACCGATGACTTATGTTGATACTTGATGGGCTGAATCATGAGGAGTGGATAAGAGAGTAACAGCCAGTATTATACATACAGCGTCATATGGCCTTCAGTGGCCCCTATTGGAGGTAAGAGGCTGGGGGAAATAAGGGGCTCACCCCGAATCACTTTGAGCGCAAAGCATCGGTGGATTTGCACTATTTGAAGTGGATTGCACTTCAGCTTATGGAACTCACTTATGAAGATTCTCATTTTAATTTAATTTTCTTTATATTATTTTTGGGACTGGATATAATATTTATTTGATGCTCACATTATTGAATTATTTAATCAGTGTGGTACACGGATATATTTTTATAAATATTTGCTACCTCATTAGCATACTGCACTTTATTCAGCTTTTTTTGCACAATACTTCGGTATATGTTTGCACTTTTTCAAGCAGTTTTGCACATGTTTGCACTTTTTTCACTACTAGCACTTTATTACTAATGTTATGTACTGTATTTTGATGATAAATATACATTTTTCACTGATACTGTATTTAAAGGTTTACTAGAGGTGAGGTAGCACCACATATTATTTATCATGAACCCCTTGATCGCCCCCTAGTGTTAACCCCTTCCCTGCCAGTGACATTTTACAGTAATCAATGCATTTTTATAGCACTGATCGCTGTAAAAATGCCAATGGTCCCAAAAATGTGTCAAAATTGTCCGACATGTCCACCATAATGTCGCAGTCCCAATAAAAATTGCAGATCGCCGCCATTACTAGTAAAAAAAATTATTAATAAAAAGGTCATAAAACTATCCCCTATTTTGTAGACGCTGTAACTTTTGCGCAAACCAATCAATATATGCTTATTGTGATTTTTTTAACTAAAAATATGTAGAAGAATACATATCGGCCTAAATTGAGAAAAAAACATATATTTTTTTAATATTTTCAAAAATATTTTCAAAATATTGCGTTTTTTTCAAAATTTTTGCTGTTTATAGCACAAAAAAAAACTGCAGAGTTGATCAAATACCACCAAAAGAAAGCTCTATTTGTGAGTAAAAGAGGACATCAATTTTGTTTGGGTGCAACGTCCCAAGTCCGCGCAATTGTCAGTTAAAACGACGCAGTGCCGAATCACAAAAAATGCTCTGTCAGAAAGGGGTTAAAATCTTCCAGGGCTGAATCGGTTAAAAGATGTTTGGGGCCTTGCTGCACAGTGTTGTTACTGTCAAACAATGGATTGAAAGGGCTAAATCATTTTGACCCAAGCAGCATGGGCACGTGGTTGCCCCCCAGAACAACGATCTTAATTTTAAAAAAAAGATCCAGTGCCCAAAGCTCCATTAAAGGCCATCCATACAGTGTGGGGTTTGGATAATGCCTCAAAGGTACAGAGGTTGCACTGACCTGAATTGGCTGCTTCTGTGTTGGCATTAGAAGACAATGACGGCTAAGAAAGTCTATAGTATGCCAGGCATAAAATAACAGCATCCATTGTGATGGCTGAGGAGGCGGTGGTTTCAACACAGAGCTACAGTCAATTAAGACTCACTCATTCACAAGAACAAGTAATACCTACAGTGACCACTGGAGGCTTTAGAGAGCAGCAGCTGCTGACTTCTCCCTGATATCTAGACGTCAGGGTGAGTTGGTGCATAAATCAGTCAGCTGACAGCATTAATACTCCTAGAAATGATAATTCTAATTACTCTAATAGGTTAATGAATCATGGAGTAGGATTGAAAATGTGTCTAATGTTAACAGTAATTCTTCATTTTCAGAGGTTAATACCAATGCTAGTAATACATTTCCAGCGGAACTGAACATTACTAATTCTTCAGTTCCAGAATCATGTGACATTTCACCACTTAGGTATCACCTTTCTGCTCAGGTTAAAGATAAAATATGGAATTGGCAATTTATCAACATTTTGTCTTTACTGCCCTCCGCAAAAGAGTTTATTAACAGACCTGACAAAAAATCAGAGGACAGACCTGAGGAAGATAGGCGTAGACCTGTGGCAAGGTCGTTTAATAATTGGTTGCAGTCATTTAGCATTTATGCCAGTGTGCTAGGAGAAAAACACCCGGAATACTGTAGAGGTCTTTTCCAATACCTTGTGCACGTGCTTGAAGCATATAAAAGCTTTGGTGGATTAGGCTGGTACCAGCAGGATGAGTAATTTTGACAAAAATTATCCATTTATCCATCATTAAAATGGGGTAATAAGGATATAGGTTTATGGTTAAACCTTATAGCACCTCAAAAACTGGTATACCCTAAACAGACCCCTGACCCAGTGTCCCCTTATAAAAGGGGTTACTGTTTTATGTTTAATGAGAACCAGTGCAAATGGGGGGGGGGGTCATGCAAATATACAAACATGAGTGTTTGCACTGCTCAGGCCCCCACCCTTATTCAAATGTTTCAAAAGGAATACCAATATACAAGGTCAAAGAGATAACCATTCAAAAGGCTTGCACACCGGTGAACCTACAAAACATGCAGCAATGGTTGGAAATGTATCCCTGACCAGGAGACAGCCAAGTATTTAATTGAAGGTTTCTCCAACGGTTTTCCTTTGCCACTTTTTAAAGGCATTGGATGCAAATTGGTAATATGTGGCGCTACCTCACCTTAAAGTCGGTATTACAATTTTCCCATATTGTTAAAGAGAAGCTAGATAAGGAAATTAGGGAATGATAAAATAGCAGGACCATTTAGTCCCCCCCCCCCCCCCCCCCATTTAAATTTTTTAGAACATATCCTTTAGGAATTATCCCTAAAAAGGATTCCAACTCATTTTGCTTAACACATCATTTATCCTTCCCGATAGGTTCATCATTAAATTATGAGATAAATGAGGAGCTAAGATCCGTCTCATGCTGTACATTTGAAGATGTCGTCTGTCATATCAGGAAATTTGGGAAAGCTGCACTACTTGCTAAAGTGGATATTAATGCAGCATTTAGATTGCTTCTGATTAGTCCAGCTTCTTATAATTCCCTTGGCATGGTATTTGAAGATACATTTTACGATGACATATCATGTGCGTATTTGTTTGGTACGATCACAAAAATATTTGGAGTCCCTCTTGCTGTTGAAAAGATTGTGTTGCCCTCCACATCCATTGAATTTCTAGGCACGGAATTATTAGAATTGCAGCTATCATTGAATAAAGTTAACAAGATTAAAGCTATGATTTCTTGGATGATAAGGCAGAATTTTTTTTTATTAAAGGAGATTCAATCTTTACTAGGGCGACTAGCATTTGCAACCAAAATTATGCCGGTAGGCAGGATATTCTCGCAAAGGCTATATATATCCATGTCAGAGCTTAAATCCCCATTTTCACACATTAGGTTAACAACAGATCTGAAAGAGGACCTCATGGCATGGATGACAGTATTTGACTTATATAACGGGCATTAATTTTTTTAAACAGAGTTTGTATTTTCATCAGATATGGAATTATACATGGATGCAGCTGGATCTTTCGGTTTTGCTGCAATATGGGGCAGTCACTGGTGCTGTAGTGGGTGGCCAGAAAGATGGATACAAATGAAAGCCACTAGGAGCATAGTTCTACTCAAATTATTCCCATTAGTTGTAGCATTAGAAATATGGGATGAAAAATTTGGAAATAGAAGAATATTAATTAACTCCGATAATAAAGGAGTAATCTATGCAGTAAATTGTCTATGAAAAAAATCCCTTCTGGTAGTAAAATTACTTCGGTATCTGGTATTTTTATGTTTACACTTTAATAACTGGGTAAAAGCAAGACACATTTCAGGTAAAGAAAATCAAATTGCAGATGCATTATCTCGGTTGCAGATACAAATTCCATCAGCTACTGCCAAATTCGGACAAGGAAGGATGTCCTGAACATCTATGGAACCTGATTTAAAAATGTTGATGAAGTCAATCAAGAATTTGGTAGCTAATAGCACATGGGCTGAATACACAGCTGCATGGCAACGGTGGTGCAGTTTGAGTCTCCTTCAGGGGAAAACATTCAAATATTTTTATGTATCCTAATGCAGACAGAACTATCATATAGCCAGATTGCTAAGATACTAGCAGGGGTGTCTTTTTTCTTTCAATTACAAGGCTTCCTCAGTGTACATCTTTCTCTATAAAAAAAAGTATTCTTTCCCAGATACTAGATGTATGCTTCTCTGGATTTGAGTCAATATTATTTAAAACTGTGTTTGTATTAGCATTTTTTGGTGCTATGAGAATATCTGAACTGTTAACCAAAAACAATGTCTAAATTGCGAATTTTGTATCTACTTAAGCCATGTCGGTGCTCTGGTTGTTCCCCCGTTGGGGTCACCTTTTGCTCCACCTCCTCAGCTCACACGACAGATGTTTGTTGCTACCGCTGCCAGTGGAATCAGCGACTGGTGGCCTGGCCCAGCCCATGGATTTACCTCTGAAGAGTGAGCGCGGTCTCGCAAAACGTAGTCAAGTACTACTCATGCTTGCACATATTGTATCGGCCTATATTTATTGCTGTTGTGTTTCAGATGTGCAACATTTGTAATAAATCAAATTTTTTTTTACTTCCATGACCTGTTTTTTGACTAACCATATTCCCCTCACTCAAAGTCCCAGGGTGAACCCCATGTATATATGTAATGAGGAGAGAGTGGTAGCAGAGCCATGCCATGCTCTGTGTGAGAATGTGCAATATCCGTTTACAAGAGCGCGGCTCAGGAGCAAGAGGCTTGCTATTGGAGGCAGGACCACTGGCACGAGAGACAAATAGAAGAGGATTGGGAATGCTTAAAACCATTGCACAGAGTTTATTTGTTTTTGTTTTTTTTTAAAACCTTTAAAATTACTTTAAGGTATTATGCCATGTACACACGATCAGATTTTCTGACGGAAATGTTCGATGTGAGCTTGTTGTCGGAAATTCCAACCGTGTGTATGCTCCATCGAACATTTGCTGTCGGAATTTCCGCCCACAAATGTTTGAGAGTAGGTTCAGATTTTCAGGCAACTTCACTTTGTTAAAAAACACAAAAAAATACCGCACTAGAAAGTATTACATAAATATAAAAAATCAATGTGAACAGCAGCAGCTAAAAATTGTGAGATATGCACAATTCAGACAAATGGAAACAAAGAAAAAAGCTGCCCTAACGGCAAATAAAAAATAAGTCTGTGAAAAAGCCCATATATATGAAATGAGAATATTTGTCCAGTGAATAAATAGCAAATGTGAATATAAATTAGTCCATAAACAGTGATCCAAATCTGAAATCAATCAGTGCGAAATCCCTTAATCACACAGAAGCACCCTGTGAAGTAATCCACCACTGCATAAATTGAACGCTTACCAGAGGGCAAGCTACAATGAGCTTGTAGATATTATGGTCAGCAATGCAGCCACAACTCGTCTCCACAATATGCACCAGAGGTATGCAGGATAGCTCAGTCCATGAGGCAAATGAGGCAATCAGCAGGCAAAACCCCTAAGAAGAGAATGCTCTCCATAGTGTGAATCAGTAAACAAATTTAATAAAAATAGAAAATTGCACTTACATAGATAGCAGCTAGATAAACATCAACCATAAAAACAATGCCGGCCGGCTTGCAGCCACCCGGTCGATTGCAGGTGCACAGCGATGACATCAGCGCGTCAACCACCCGACATACGTTTCAGCTCAAAAGACATTGTCAAGGGAACCCTAATCAGCACTCACAAGCACTTACCCTAATCCGTCCTCCACTCACAAATTGTACATAAGACGGACGCATGTTATGCTTTATATACACACTGCATACGTGAAACTGTGAGGCAGCTCCATTAGAGTAAAGTGAGGGGCTCTGTGTAGAAATGTGAACAGAGGGGCGATTGGAGACAGAGCAAGTACCTGCAAAGAGCAGCAATGACAAAAGCCGGAGCAAGGCAGTTCCATATCCAGGATGAGATATAATGCCTCCAATAATGTCCTTTGTGGAGATGGTAGACATCTTGAAGAGGGCAGACTATGATGGGAAGTATGGACCTTACCCAAACTCAAATGCGAGAAAGGCCAAGATCATGACTAAAGTTGTGAGAAGTCTGCACAGGAATTTCGGGGTATGACGATCCAAGGAGCAATTGAGGAAACGCTGATCGGACCTGAAATTGAGGAAGCATGAACAGTATAGAAAGATCAGGATAGTGCTGCAAAAAAGTAAGTATTTGTCATGTGTTCCTATTATTATTATTATTATTATTATTATTACTTTAGTGCTGCTCCGTGTGCTTTTCTTTACTGTTGTACAGTTTAAAGTGGCAAGTTTGAGGTTCGTAGGCACATGCACAGTAATCGTTTGTAGTAAACATTGTTAGTTCAACCACTAATACAACGTTTTTGACAGATGCAGGTTAACTACATTTGTTCATGCCTATTTTGATTAAAATACCTTTATTACATTGTTGTTTAGATGTGTTTGAAACTATAATTAAACGATTCAGTGTAAAAAAGAAAAAATTAGTGGCCTCACAGAGAAGTATCAAATATGCAAGAATTATATAACATGTACCATCATCCAAATTCATTAGAATAAAGGTTTGGGAGTCTGGGCCCCACCCCGGACTCAACAAGGAAAGGAAGGCAAGGCGGACTATCATGGTACAGTATAATGAAATACACATGAAATATGTAAAATAATCATAACAATTTACAATATTTATTGATACAAAATACAAAACAGAAAATACTAAAAAAAAAAAAAAAAAAAAACACACAGATGGTGTGGTATTTCAACTAGTTTTACGGGTATGCCTCTTCATCAGGAAATACATCTGTGCATAAATAGAAATACAATAATATAGAGAAATTTCATATTGAAGTAATACAAAGTCATACAATAGAGGGGGGAAAAGGGGGTATTAAAAATACATAGGGCTGCTTACCCATGCTCCAATGTATGCAAGGCATATGACACACCAGGCAGAGCCTCCCCCGGCGACTGGGAAGGATATGTGTAAAAATAACCAAGAGGCTAGCGTCTGGGTAAAATAGTATAAAATATATTATCAGGTAGTTGCCCAGTGCCATTAAGAAAGTGCCAATACAAAAAATACAAATTTACAGTGGAAAGTATGATGGACAGTGCAATGTGGGTTGGAAATAGAACAGAGGGGAAGGAGGGAAAGAGAGAAATGGAATAAAGAAGAGGGAAAAGAGCAGGAAAGAACAAAAAAGGGGAGTACAGAGAGGAGTAAGAAAAAAGAGAGTGAGGGGGAAGGGGGAGAATATGAGGATTAATAATGCCTCATATTGCCTTCACTTCATCAAAGTTGAACTTTGTAAGTTCCTGAGTTGTGGATGTGTATGTTTTGGTTTTAAACATGCCTGTTTACCCCCCAAAAAAGGCTATATACTGTCACACATACATGTTATACACCAGATGTTGGTTTGTTAAAAAACTATTTTATAATGTCCATGTGAATGTGCTTGAAGTAAAATGTTTTATACTCAACAATGAGTGGCTTCTTTTTTCAATGCTCAATACCAATTTCTGGAGTAAGTTGGTGTAGTTACAGTGACAATGGGGGTTATTTACTAAAGGCAAATCCACTTTGCACTACAAGGCAACTTTCTGTGCAGTTTCAGTGCACTTTCAAGTGCACTTGTAGTGCAAAGTGGATTTGCCTTTAGTAAATAACCCCCACAGTGCTCTAAAATCTGCCCCAAGAAAGCCATTTTAGGGACTACGAGCAATTAATTCATTGAGTTGAAAAAGATGATTATTTTTTATCAATAATGCATTACATACATTAACAACAAAAACATTGTGTGTGTAGCAGACCTATAGCACAACATAGATAGCTGAAGAAGAAATTGTCACCTCATGTATCAAATAGTTACATTTGCACTATTGAAGAAAATGCCCACAAAAAAAGCCCATAGGAGAACCTAGGAGACAGATAAAAGAAACGCAAGCAGTAAATCAAATGAAATATGAGTTCAGTTTTTAACAACAAATTTATTTTCCATAGGTTTTAAACAGTATCTGGCATATCACTTGCCCCCCTACCTGCGACATACTCCAGATAGTTTTGCCATAATTCACAGGCGCTTTGGGGGGCCAAGCCAGGATGGCCAGGTTCAAGTGCCGTCGTGTTGTGGTCCAGTGAGCTGGCCTCAGTCGCAATTGAGGCCAGATAGTTGACTGCATTTTTTCTTAAAAAATTGTGCAAAATGCAGCCACAAAGAATAATGTGGTTTTGTTTATATTCCGCCATATTTATTGCAGTAAGGAATAGGTGGAACCGGCTGGCCATTATGCCAAAGGCATTTTTAACCACTCTTCTGGCTCTCTCATAGGGAATGGCCACATAAGATGGTCCCCAGTGCAAATGCTTCATCTGCTACAAACACGAATGGAAGGCCCGCCACGTTGTCTTCTGGAGGTGGCAAGCCCAAACTGCAATTCTGGAGCTGTCTGTAGAACTCCGTCTGGGTCGTACCACCAATTTGATACTACTATAACCCTTATAGTTATAATAGTACGACCCCGAGTTGGGGGGTGGGATGACGTGGACGTGTTTCCCATCTATTGCCCCACCACAGTTGGGAAAGTTCCACTGCTGGGCAAATTGGGAGGCCACAGTCTGCCATTCCTGTGGGTTGGAAGGAAACTGTGGAGTCAAACAAGAAAAAAAATAGTACTTTTTCACATAACATTGCAAACAGATTAGACACAAACATTCTTGGCCAACATAAGTTTAACATTTATTTAAATTAGTATTTATAGACAAAAGTATAAGGTCCACTTATCAGATTCCTCACCCCCTCTGATGGCCCATTGTAAAAATTTTACGGTGGGGGGGTGTTTTGGACAGGTAACCCTCTCCACTTCATTGAGAGCTGAATGCATAAATAATGTGCATTACTTTAGCCAGCCCCTCCTTACTTACACTATTGGCAGCCCACTGGACAGGTAAGAAGTTTCATAATCCAAAAATATGAATACACACTGTACAAATTGAAACACATTTTTACATTCTGCAATTAAGATAACAGTAGAACAAAATTTTAAGCAGTACTATTTGAAAGTATTCAGGCAGACCCTTGCACTACATGCTTTGGTGAATTCATCCATAAATATGAACACAAAAGAGGTAGGTATAGCGTGTATGGGTTTGGCAAAGTAGATGGCAGATAGAGTATTGTTATCGGTTGACTTAGCGGTTGGGGGGAGGGAGGGTTCAAATTGAGTTTTGGCCCCCCAAAAAAGCCTCTTGCAATTTGCCTGAATTTAAGGACAAAAATAAAATTTGGACACATTTTAGGGGGTGTTTAGGGTAAGCACTACAATGGAGCAGACAAAATACATTGTTAAGTGACTAGGCTAGGTGTGTATGGGCCCAGGATTGCATGCTGGGGAGGTTAATGAAGGCAAATATACATGACAAACAAAAAAGGAGAATTAAAAGCTTACAGCATGCATGAGGACAAAGAGGACATTCACAGCATATTGCAATCATGGTAATTATGGAATGATGAAATAAACACAATACATTAGCAAACATTAAATACATAGAATGTGATGTTAAACTTAAGGATTAAACTTACCTTAATATAGTCCTTCTGCAGGACCTGAATTATAGCAAAACAGGTCTCTGGAATAATGATTCCCAGAGCCTGGGGAGAGATCCTAGTCGGGAGACTTCTCCTCGTCACCACGTACTGCAAGATGGCGACAAGCCTCTGCTCGGGAGCAATGACTTGACGCATGCATGTCCTGCTTTGTAATATAAGGGGATAGCAAAGCCAACAGATGCTGAAAAACGGGGTCCGTCATCCGGAGATAATTCCTGAAATCGTCAGGATTATTCTTCTGGATCTCTCGCAGCAAAGGCATGTGAGAGAATTGGTGACGAGGCGGGTCGGGGTCAGGTGACGGGTGGCCCGCCCTCCCCATATAAGAAACGTCAGGCCGCCGGGATCCCGCAGTGTCTCCGACAGTGGAGACAGAGAATACATGGATGGACTTTGCTGTGCTGCGCTGGACTGAAAGATCAACCATCGCTGGATCAGATCAGCCCTCGCTGGACCCCGGAGAGATGATCATTCATCGCTGGATAGCAAGAGTGGATTATCACCGCTGGAATCTTTTTTTTTTCTAATAAAGGACTTTTTCAAAAGTGTGTTATTTAACAATTTTTTACACTTTCTTTGTGAAATGGTAGGGGTACTTTTGTACCCCCTTACCATTTCAAACAGGATCTGGGGTCCCCTTGTTCTGATAAGCCCCCCGCCCTCAGACCCCCACAACCACCGGCCAGGGTTGTGGGGATGAGGCCCTTGTCCCCATCAACATGGGGACATGGTGCTTTGGGGGGGACCCCAAAGCATCCTCCCAATGTTGAGGGCATGTGGCCTGATATGGTTCAGGGGGGCCGCTCTCTCGTCCCCCCCTCTTTTCCTGCGGCCTGCCAGGTTTTGTGCTCGGATAAAGGGTCTGGTATGGATATTTAGGGGGAACCCCACATCAATTTTTTTTTTAATTTGATGCGGGGTTCCCCTTAATATCCATACCAGACCTGAAGGGCCTGGTAATTGAATTTGGGGGAACCCCACGCTTTTTTTTTTTATCAATGACTTTAAATGACTTCTCTGTATTACAGGGAGCCGACAATTCATTATAGCCGCAAGCGATTTTAAATGACTTTTTTCCTGCAGAAATGACACTTTGTGCAGGGACAGTTCTAAGCACGGGAAACATGCGCCCCTTCACAGGCATACTATAGACACCCCCCAGGTACAAAATTTAAAGGAATATTACACTGTTATTGTTTCACTCTAATCATTATTAAAATCACTGCTCCCAAAAAAACAGCAGTTTTTAAAACTTTTTTTGCATTGATACATGTCCCCTGGGGCAGGACCAAGGTCCCCAAACACTTTTTAGGACAGTAACTTGCATATTAGCATTTTAAATTAGCACTTAAAATTTCTCCCATAGACTTGTACAGCGGCTTTTCGAATTTGCCGCAAACACCCTAGATTGTTCACTGTTTGCCGAACAGGCGAACAGGCAATGTTCGAGTCAAACATAAGTTCAACTGGAACTCGAAGCTCATCCCTAGTTTCAATCTACATATCAAATTGATGATCATTAGGACCTGCTTTGTAGTATTTATAATACACCAGGCTCTACTCTACTTTACAAAATCCTTGGATTTGTGCAAATGTACAAAGCATCTAAGTGTAAGAATTGATGTTAATTTGAAGCTAAGGGTAGTCACACCAAATATTGATTTGATTTGATCTGTCCGCTCAGTTTGCATGTAAACTATATGTATATATAAGCTGTGTTTATTTGGGGGGGTGACTATCAGGTTGGCTGTATGCGCTCCTGTGGTTTCTAACAGCAGCCCTGTAGTGACCCGATGGTATTTGTGATGGCATTATACTCCTGATATAACCAGAATGTTGAAACACTCCTATTGAATGATCTGTAAAAGCATCAGAAACCAAGGAGCTAATCATTTCAGCCCCAGGGCTTAGTGCTGGATGCCAGTTGTCACAGCTGGTGGTTCTAACCTGCAATCTTCTGGGACCCACAGGAGCTGCTTAGACCCGGTGCCATTTTAACCACCTCAATACCAGGCACTTAAACATCTTCCTGCCCAGACCAATTTTGAGCTTTCAGAGCTGTCGCACTTTGAATGACAATTGCGCGGTCATGCTACACTGTACCCAAATGAAATTTTTATCATTTTTTTCCCACAAATAGAGCTTTCTTTTGGTGGTATTTGATCACCTCTACGGTTTTTATTTTTTGCTAAACAAATAAAAAAAGACCGAAAATTTGGAAAAAAAATATATTTTTTTTGTTTCAGTTTCAAAACTTTGTAAATAAGTACGTTTTATCCTTCACTGATGGGCACTGATGGGGCTGCACTGACGGGCACTGATAAGGCGGCACTAATGAAGTGGCACTGATGAGGTGGCATTGATGGGCACTGATATGTGGCACCGATAGGCGGCACTGATGGGCACTGATAGGTGGCACTGATGGGCGACATGGATGGACACTGATAGGTGGCACAAATTGGCACTGATGGCTGGCATGGATTGGCATGGATAGGCAGCATGAATGGGCATGGATAGGTGGCATAGATGGGCATGGATGGACACTGATAGGTGGCACAAATTGGCACTGATGGCTGGCATGGATTGGCATGGATAGGCAGCATGAATGGGCATGGGTAGGCGGCATAGATGGGCATGGATGGGCACTGATAGATGGCATGGATGGGCACTGATAGGTGGCACGGATGGACACTGATAGGCGACATTGTATTGTATTGTTTTGTATTGATGGATGCCAATCAGTGCCAAACAATAATGCATTGTGGGCACTGATTGGCATCCACTGTGGTCACTGACTGGCATCCCTGGTGGTCTAGGGTGGCATACCTGGTGCTGGCCATCCCTGGTGGTCTGGTGGCATCCCTGGTGGTCCAGTGTCGGCATCCTCGGGGGGGCTGTGCTGATAATCGATCAGCACAGACCCCCCTGTCAGAGGAGCAGCCGATCGGCTCTCCTCTACTCGCATCTGACAGACGCGAGTGAGGAAAAGCCAATCACCGGCTCTTCCTATTTACACTGTGATCAGGCATGATTGGACACGGCTGATCACGTGGTAAAGAGTCTCCGTTGGACTGACACCCGCAACAACGATCGCCGCGATGCGTGCCCCCGGGGGCGCGCAGCGCCTCAAAATCCTGAGGACGTCCTATGACGTCCAGTCAGGATTTTGAAACCACTTTGCAGACATCATTTGACTATTGGCGGGCGGCAAGTGGTTAAAATAACAATGGGATGTATATCTGCTATCCATGTTTTGAAATGGCCCTGAGGACTCAAGGGGTTAAAAGGATTTTGGAGTATACAGATCCGTGCACACAGGTAGGACACCAAAGAAAATGTACTCCAGCACTGAAATTCTGTCGGATATGCATGCTGGAAAACCAGCAGTCGACCAACTCCCAATCAGCACTCTCAGCCAATGGCAGAGGGTGCTGATTGGAGTGTTCTAGCGGGGGGGGGGGGGGCGACGTCCCCTCATCAGAACACAACAGATCAGTGAGGAGATTGCTGGACTAACCTTGCATCGTTAGTACAGCGTCTCTTGACTGGAGCTGACAGTTTTTTTTTTTGGGTTGCACGGCTTTAGGGTTTAAATCAACTTTAAAGTGGTAATAAACCTCTGAAATTAAAAATGAACAGAGCATATTCCTCTTCATCATCTCTAGCCACTTTCAGACCGGACCATTTTGCTGGCTTAAGACCAGAGCACTTTTTACGATTTGGCACTACGTCGCTTTAACTGACAATTGGCTCCCAAAATTGACATCCTTTTTTTCCCACAAATAGAGCTTTCTTTTGGTGATATTTGATCACCACTGTGGTTTTTCTTTTTTGCGCTATAAACAAAAAATCAGCGACAATTTTGAAAAAAACGCATTATTTTTTACTATTTGCTATAATAAATATCCCCAAAAAATATATATATAAAAAAGACATTTTTTTTCCTCAATTTAGGCCGATAAGTTTTCTTCTACATATTTTTAGTAAAAAAAAAAAAAAACCCAATAAGCGATTATTAATTGGTTTGCGCAAAAGTTATAGCTTTACAAAATAGGGGATCATTTTAAGGCATTTTTATTAATCATTTTTTTTTAGTAGTAATGATGGCGATCAGTGATTTTTATTGTGACTGCGACATTATAGCAGACACATCGGACATTTTTTACATGTTTTTTGGGACCATTTTCATTTATACAGCAATCAGTGCTAGACAAATGCACTAATTCCTGTGTAAATGACACTGACAGTAAAGGGCTTAACCAGGAGATGGCAGTGTAGGGGTTAAGTGTGTCCTAGGGGCATGTTTCTAACTGTGGGGGCGTGGCTGTGTTTTACAGATCACTGATCTCTGCTCCAATCACAGGGAGCAGACATCAGTGTCACTTGTTGCTAGGCAGAACGGCGAGATTCATCTGCGTTGCTTTAACTGACAATTGCGCAACTCCCCGTCCTTCCTCCCCATGAGACGATATCCCCGCGGCGATCGAGTCCACGGGACCCGCGATCGGACTCATGGAGGTCCAGATCGGTGCACCACTGGCGGCGCGCACACAATGGCATGGCGGGAAATGCAAAGGGACGTACCTGTGTGCCCATTTGCCTGCCTGTGCCATTCTGCCGACGTACATCGCAACGCGCTAGTTGGGAAGCGGCTAGATTTCATTGACCAATAGGATCTGATTATTTCATCAATAAAGACACCCATGTTAAGTCATTCATTTCAGAAGCACATAGTTGAAATAAATCTGCAGCCTTCCAAGCCTGATGACACTAATGAAGCCATTATATTCTTAACGCGGAATTACAGTACACTGCATCTGAGCACCACAAACAAAATATGCAATTAAATTTATTTTTAATATTCATACTTACCCATCCATTCATGTCCCCATGCTTTATTTTGCCAAGAAATCACTTTGAAAAATACCCCCTGCATTTCTGGTTGTGGTCACCTTGAGTAAGGGCAAATAATTCATGCAGCATGTACTTCCTGGAATCCATCTGCATTTAAAAATTGTAAAACAAGTAAATACGTTCCTATCTATGTATTAAAGCTGGCAGCATATTGATTAAGAATAGTGAATGTTGATTGAGAGAGTGACATTCTGCTTTAAAGATAAAATGTATGTACATTTTCAGGGAAAAAAAGATTAGATGTGCATGTTGCTATCCTTCTTAGCTGTATTGGTGTCTACCTTTTCATTATTTTTACAGTAACAGATTCTACCTTATAACACAGTAAGCCATCAGTGATCATGGCAGAAAACAATGCTCTGTAATCTCATTATATTTTTTTTACCTTTCTAAGACACAAAAAACAACCGGGGCACTGGAATATATCAACTAATAAACTGTAATCTTGATTTTGTGGTGTTGACAAGTAACAATAAGACACACAATAGGAATATCAATCACCTGAACATTGCAGCAGCCACACAGTTCCAAGTAACATGTAGATAAAGATAAGAATAAACGGCTACTGAATTTAAAGTGGAAAATGAGCTTCTTAGCCATAATCAACCTTTAATTTTATAAAGTCTTCACCTTTTGGCAACTGGTAAAGAAAAAGCCACTAAGGATGCATTTTGTAAACATCAGTTTATATGTCACAATGCCCTAGTCTATCTCAGTACCAGTACAAGCACAATACACTTAAAAGTTAAAGTTATTGCATTTATTTTACATATAAAAGACTATCCATGATTATAAGGAATCTGCATAAAAACAGGGAAAAATCAATACCATTGTTTATACATACTGTTTGTACATATAGGTTTTCTATTTGAATATAAATGTAGAATGTTAAACAGAGTTCCACCCAGAAATGGAACTTCCATTTATCTGGTTCCTTCCCCCCTCTGGTGTCACATTTGGCACCTTTCGGGGAGAGCAGATACCTGTCTAATACAGGTATTTGCTCCCACTTCTGATGAAAGATCGCCGCAGTATCCACGGCAATCTACGCCATGTCCGGCCCCTCTTCCACCCCCCCCCCGCTGTCTTCTGGGAGACACACAGGTCCCAGAAGACAGCAGGGATCAGTCAGACTGGACAGGCAACTCATGCATGCACAGTAGGGAACCAACCTGTGAAGCCACAAAGCTTCACTTCCTGATTCCCTTACTTAAGATGCTGGTGCCTCCACCTGGGGGCCGAAGAACGGGTTGGCTTCAGGTGAGGACATTGCGAGAGACCGGGACAGTGTAATTATTTTAAAAGTCAGCAGCTGCAGTATTTGTAGCTCCTGAATGAATTTTTATTTTTTTTGCAGGCGGAATTCCACTTTAACCTCATTGTATTTTTACATTTATAAAATAAACCTTTATTGAGAAAAAAAATACAGTATATTTATACTTGTAGACTTCAATGCGAGTCCAAAGTTTGGAGGTTCCTCACAGATTATATAATCCTCTACATGTTTTGCGGTCGTAGGACCGCTTCATCAGGAAGATAAATCTACAAGGTAAATGACATGTTTAAATAGCAAGGTGTAAATAGTAATAATGATTTAGCAATAAATACATATTTCAAACACACATATATCAATATACATGAGGTTTAATTTAGCATTTACAAGAAGGAAAATAGGTGCATGGTCACTTACCCAGGAGTCCAAAGCCAGGGGCACAGTCAGAACACCACAGCCCCCCCCCCCCCCCACGGCAAATATGGGGGATCTACATAGATGGGTAATATATCTGGGTAAGAGATATATATATTATAACAAGGATATGACTAGATGTATCTGGGCCTGGGAAAGGGGAAAGGGGGAAGGGAGAAAAAAAATGGATAGAAAAAGAGGGGGGGGGGAGAAGGGATGAAGGGAAAGGATAAACAGGGAGGATGGAGAACAGAGATGAAAGAAGGAAAAGAAGGGGAGAAGGGAAGAAAGGGATCTGAAAGAAGGAAATGGAAAAATAGAAGAAAAAATAAAATACTCGGATGGTGGTATCCATTTTTTGTTTATTACCCTGTTCCCACGTGATGGGATCTTAATTTCGAGGCAAACTCGCCAATTTTAACAATTAATGGCAGTTATGACCCAATGCAGTACCCCTCTTCTATTGTATGACCCCAACTTGTTCTCTGTCTAAGTCTCCTACTACTTGCCCCTTCTTTATTCTCCTCATAACTGCCTCTGGGGGTCATATAGAGTCTAAGGAATCTGTGTCTTTCTTCCATAAACATAAAGGAGAAGGCTTTATACTTACCAACAAATAAATCACGGACACCCGAGAACCAGCTTTCCTTAAAAATCTGTCTGAATCTATTTCCACTAACCATGAATCACTAAAACGAATCAAACTAATTTCAGGGAAAATGACAACCCTAAAGTTAATGAAGAAGAGCTGAAGATATCACAAGCTCCAATACAACTCGTCAATCTGTCTGATTTGATTACAAGCGCTATATCTTTACTAAATAAATGGTGAAAATCAGCGCCATTGATTAGATTAGGTGAATAAGGATGAGCTCTGGAAGTCGGCACTGCGCTGCGCTAATCACAGGCAGTGAGACATTGTCCCGCTGTGTGACTGCAGAGATCGGGACAATGTCTCACTGCTTGTGATTAGCGCAGCGCAGTGCTGACTTCCTAAAAGGGCTCTGCACGTGGGCTGTGCGAACACGCCAGAGCTCATCCTTATAGGTGAACCACAAAAAAATGATGTGTTTAAAAGTGAGTAATTGAAGTCAGCTATTCCAATTACTCAGTTAGACATTTCAATTTAGGTATGTTTGACTTGCCTAGAATAAATTGCAGCCTGGCAGTCTTTAGTTCATTTTTTTTTATGTTCACCTTATGATCACAACATACTTCCTGTCCTAGGGTGAAAACATTCATTCACTGTATTGTATCCATTCTGTTGTTTGTAGATGAGAACTCAGAAGGGCTGCTAAGACTTTTGGGATAAAACATAAGAGTGCACAGGAACTTACAAGTTCACTTGATTTAAGGCAGGATCAATGGGTTTTCTTTTGAATTATTAGACAGATATAACAAAACACTATCAATGGCATAGTCAAAAAATATCACCGAAGTGTAGCACTGCTCCAAACCTCCTCCACTTGTCATTTACGGATTATTAAGGTGCTGACTCCAATGAGCCATCTCCGCTCCAACATAAGAAATATGCACTAAATAAGAGTCGCACTCCACAGTAAAATCCACTTAGTGCTTTATTCCATGAAAAAAGAGAGATGGTTGCATACATATACATAATGTCTATACTTTACTCCCCGAGCACATATCACCTACAACGGGCTTACTTTTAGAGAGACCTGCTCTATCCCTGTGAACAAGTCCAATGTGGATTAAACACATTTGGGGATTATCAATGGTATATTTAACAGACCAAAGGGGAGAAAATAGAAAATGTTAATTCCTAGTGTTTTAAAACAAAGATTGTTTTTAGATAGTGAAAAAAAAGCTTAAATAAACTTAAAAAAACAACTAAATTAAAATGTACTTAAAACCATGGGCGTCTGCAGGTAGGGGCAAGGGGGGGGGGGGGGTGACTCACCCTAGAATTGGCAAGGGTCTGCGTGGCCGCATCTGTAGCTGTGCTGGCTTTGTGCGAGTTGGCTCCACAGCTGCTGCAGATCAGTGTCACTGAGCTTACAGAGCTCTTTACTGCCACCTCTGGCTGCTTCTTGTATGTGCGCCCCTTGTGTTTGCTTTGCTCCCTGTTGTATTTTCACAGGGACATGTGAAAACAGGACTTGGGAGAAGGAAGACCACCTTACAAGTGGGGGCTGTGAGTACAAGTGAAGTGAGGAGGCTGTTTGTGTATTGGGGGGGGGGGGGGGCAGAGCTATGTGTGTGTGTGCTTACAGATGTGTGTTTAGGGGCCTGACATATATACAGAGGGGGGCAGCTGAGTGAATACAGGTAATCAGTGAAGGGGGATGCCAGATATAGGAAAGATCATATCATCTGCCCTGCCCTGTATACAGCTATATACACTGCCTTCCTTCTTGTATATATTAATAATATCCACCCCCTATATATATACATACTGTACACCCTCCGTATCGTACAGGCCACATTTGATGAGGACAACGAGGCTGCAATTGATGGGCGCATGCCTGTGCTTTATGTGATGACTAAGCCCCTCCCCTTCATGACATTGTCAATTAAGGGCGGAGCATGGGTAACCTAAAATGATGTCCCCTCCTGAAAAAAGTTCTGCGGACGCCCATGCTCAAAACCAATATATTTTCCCTTTACAATAGCAAAAGCATAATCTTGATTAATCCGTATTGATATGCTGTGATGTGTTGGAAATCAAATAGTCAAGCAAAACCTCCAAAAAACACTTAACCTTTCTGAGCATCTTATGATGGCACATTGCTTTCACTTTTCTTTACAAATGAATACCTGGGTATTGAAATAATTGCAGGGACTTCCCTAATCGTAAACTGCCCATAGATGCCCATAGATGGGTAATTTTTATTTTGTTCAGCCAGCAGGTAGAACAAAAAACTGAACTGGTTCCCCCATCCACACATTTAAGGTAGATGGGGAAATCCTAGGAGCTAGGCTATGGCAGCTGTGGCCAATTTTGGGGGGAGCCCCTTCATATATAGGGCGCCAACTAGCCATCAGTCGCTCTCTCCCTCCTCTCTAGGCTGGGAACTTTTCCTTTGTGGGCCGTTTAGGCCTTTTGGTGAGGCTGCTGCAGGCAGTGGCTTAACTAGAACCTTCAGTGTTCCAATGCAAGAAACCATGAAGGGCCCGCTGACCCCCGGACAGGGCTCCTTCCTCCGAGGCCGTGGCAGAACGCCAGGGCCCGGTCGCAAGTGGGTGGCTGCATATAAAAGAACCAATTTCTCAATTTCCCCCCCCAGAGTGGACAGGCAGTCATGAGGCAACAAATTGCCTCTTTACCAGCTGTCAAATGCCTCTGAAAAGCAATCTGAACATGGATCGCTTTTCAGAGAATCAGCATTTTTATGCTGTTGCTATGTACAAGTGGGAAAAAAATCAGTTCTGATTGTACACATATAGGGGATCAGGATTAAAAGCGCATACATACATGTAAACACACATGTACACACACACATACATATATATATATATATATAAATACACACACACATATATAAATGCACACACATAAACACATGCACACACACATACATACATGCATGCATGCATACACACACACACACAAACACAAATACATACAGCCTTTTAAAAATGAGCAGTCCTTTACATTACCCCTTCTGCCCGGTACTGCACTGTAGGGGGAGACAAAGTCTCACTTTAGATGTAATCAGTGTGACGAGATTCCCGCAGTGCCGATTTATAGGTCGGCTGAAGATCGGGGAGGCATACAGGGGGCCCGGACTCCATGGCGGCTCCTGCGACCCCTATATCTCTGCCACTGGCTGCAGGTATGTTTAACATGTTAGGGACTAAATCTTTAGACATTAGGTGCTTTAGGCAGGTAACAGCACTCTCTGCAGGGACAACTCAATCCATACACCAGGTCCACTCACAGGTGCCGAGGCTCAATATATGCCAACACACTCCAATGCAACAGTAGTAAGAAGAGCCGGAAACACTGTAATCCTTGAAGTGTCGTTTATTGGTACATCAGCGTGTACACTCTGATGTACCAATAAACAACACTTCAAGGATTACAGTGTTGCCGGCTCTTCTTACTACTGCTGCATATAATATGAGGTCAAACCTTAAAGCCCCGTACACACGAGAGGACTTATGTCCGACAGACTTCCGAAGGAGTTCCGTCGGAGTTCTGCTGGAATTCCGACGGAGTTCTGACAGACTTTTCGGCTGAGCGGACTTGGCCACACACAATCACACTAAACTCCGACGGATTCGAACGTGATGACGTACGACTGGATTCGAATAAGGAAGTTCATAGCCAGTAGCCAATAGCTGCCCTAGCGTCGGTTTTAGTCCGTCGGAATAGCATACACACAAGCAAATTTTTCGAAGGGACCGGGTCTGGCGGAGTTCCTTCGGAAAAATTTGAAGCATGTTCCATATTCTAAAGTCCTTCGGACTTTGGCAAGTCAAAAGTCCGTTGCAGCCCACACACGATCGAATAGTCTGACGGACTCAGTCCGTCGGACTTTGGATGTTGAAAAGTCCGCTCGTGTGTACGGGGCTTAAGAGTTTCATTGTGTATGCAATCAGGCAGGCCCTTCTGCTACTTGGTTTTGTTAAACCTGAAGACAAACATCAGCAGAAAAACAGATAGTGTGTATGAGGCTTAAGAACAATGCTGTATTGCAGGCTCTTTATTTGTTCTACCTGAGGTAGGTTGTCTGTCTTTTGGAAGGAAAACCTATATATACATTTTTGATATACATACAAAGGATTTTTTAAAGTGACATGGTCTATACTATCTTTTTTGTTACAGATCCCTTATATGGGAATATATGTTCATAGGCATAAAAGCCCTTTGCCATACTCATTAATATCCCTTTGGATACAGCCTTTTTGCATGGCAGATATTATGTAGCTTTCACAAGGTAATGACAATATGAAACATCTCACAATTTTTATTTTGGTCCCTTTTAAATAGTTTGTACCTACTTGTGAGAATTATTCCCTTTTTTTAGTATGTTAATACATTCCTATTTTTTTTTTTTTATAGAAACCTGACAATTTGTCTGTAGTCTGGATTATTTGAATATCAATGTATTATGACAAACCAGCAACCTTAAACTTTCGCCATATCAATAAGGTAAATGCAGCAGTTTTTTTACGTTGAAGAAGGTTATTGTTCCTTTAGGGGTATCTAGTTTGTATATAATGAAATACCCAAGTCTTTGAGGAAGGGAGGGGGAGGTACTTTAACATGTGTGTGGGGGTTCCCCCGTGATCTTGCTGGGTGATGTGGATTTTTGCTATTTGCCTCCCTTCCGTCCTCTCTCTTTGTTTTCTTTTTCTCTTTTCCCCCCCTTTTCCATTTCAGCATGTGGGGATGAGGTATAATGTGATTGTTGACATTCGTTATCTTATGTAGTTTGCATTATATTTAAAGTCTGTATCAGTGGCTCCTGATCAATGTCCAAGAAACTCGTTGAGCTGTAAAGACTAATACATGCAAACAATTTTCCAATGTTGTTTTTTTTCACATTCTGTATTTTATCATGATGTACCTGAAATTGTTGTGCAATAAGTGTTTATATGTATGTACTTTTTTTAAACAAATATGAACCAATAAAATGTTTTTAACGGTAAAATAAATGCTGCGCCTCAAAATTTGCATGCCATGTAATTTTCTTGTTGGATTCATTTTAGGGCACTTAAACTGCTCATAATTTAATAACATAAAAATGTATTATTCTGGTAAGCTGAAGTTTTAATACCACTCCCTATGTACCTGCAGCTTTTCATACACTAACATACCACATTTGTTGATAATACATTAATACAATCAGCTCCCCTGTTCTGACATAAATGTACACATGGATGTTAGATTGATTAAAATTAGGTACAATAAGCATGTGACTAGTAGAAAAGAGATTTTTATTGGTAAACCAAGCTTTTCATTGGCAAAAGATCAAACATCACCAGCACTCCATTGCAAACATGTCTACTCATATACTGTACAGTAAGTGCAATGTCACATCAGTCAACTAAGCAAACATTTCAGGACCAAAGCAGGACCTCTCCCTCAAGGCTATGCTATGAAGCATGTTTATGTTGAGTGTATATATATATTTATCCTCCCTTTTTGTTTCTGATCTGATATTATATGTTCTAAAGGTACTCACATGACAGTTTTTAGACAGTGGCAATTGTTGCTAATTTTTAGCAGACCCCATGCACATTGTAATTTCATGAGTATTTTGCAAATGTGCATACTGTATTCTGTGCATGTGCCAACTGCATTAATTCCCATGCACCAACCCGAAGACATGTATGTCAGATTCCCTGAATTGTTCCTACTGAGGAGTGGGCATTGAGCTGTATAGGGTTGCTAGGCAACAATAGACCACTGCCAAATTTTTGGGTTACTCTGTCATGTGGTGTTTCAGGCAATGAGGCATTCTTTACACATGTTCCGTGTATGTATGATTCTTTGTAAATATTCAAAATTTTAGCACAGCATGTGCGTAGCCAAAAGCACCTACAGTGAGCATCAGAATTGGACCATGGTGCAATGGAAGAAGGTAGGATAGTCTGAGGAATTCAAGAATGGTTTGAGGAACACAATGAGTTCAAAGTCTCCAAATTCTGCAGATACTAAACCAATCATGCATCTATGGGATGTGCTGCAAATACACGTTTGATCCATAGAGGCCCCAGTACACAACTTACAGGACTTAAAGTGGTTGTAAACCCTTACAGACCACTTTGACCTAGATTAAGGCTTACCTGTAGGTCCAATAAATATCTCCTAAATATCTCCTAAACCTACACGGTTTAGGAGATATTTGCCGAAAGACAGGCACCGCTGTCTACAGCGGATGCACCGTAGACAGTGGTGCGCAGGTGCACTAAGCATGATTGCCATTAGTGGCGGCTCCCATCACTGTGACTGGCTGGAGCCTCGATACCCGGAAGTCACTCCGGATATCATGGCTACGTCAGAGGAGGACGATGAGGGTTGCTTCAGAGGCTTCCATCTCAGGTAAGTTAGTCATGATGAGCTAGTATGCTATGCATACTAGCTCATTATGCTTTTGCCTTGCAGGGTCTATTTTTATCTTTATTTTTAGTAAGGCTTTACTTCCTCTTTAAAGGATCTGCTACTGACGGCTTGGTGCCACATTCCACAGCATACCTAGATGGGTTATGGTGGGTGGTTATATTGTTATGGCTGATCAGTGCAAATTTGCAAGAGAGTGCCGGTGATATCACATGGTTTCACTGAGGTTTGCATAGCTCCATCCATTACAGTCACTACGAGCACCCATCCGTTAACAGGGTCAAATACTGGAAGGAGTGCAGCCCTCATCCTCCGATTTATGTAAGTTTTTTTTTGGCCACACTTCCTTTTCCCATAAAACACATTCATCTCACACATGCTTATTTACACTTACACTAGAATAAGTTTTAAAAAAATTTTATCTGGCCCTGAGCTTTAGTCATAGACTGACAGTTTCTATCTAGAGTGTCAAAAAGAGAATTTTCTATATGACAGATTTGAAAATCTGAAGCAGACAGTTGAAAACAAATACAGGATTACATTTCTATTAACCACGTAAATCTATTAAATATTCTCTGAATATAGATGTCCAATTTTCTGCAAAAATCCAAAACATCCACATTCTCTACCTATGTGACCTTTCTCTAAAAACAAGCATACAACATTGCTCAGGTTTTTTTTTTTTTCTATTACTGATCTTTTCTGAGTTTTTCTGCAATAAGCTATAAGACTTGCCTCAAAAATGTTCTCAGTACTAACAGCAGTAGGTTTCCAATTAACGATTTGAGAAATGGTGGGCGCAGGTGGACAATGTATAATATATATGCCCGCAGAGTAGGAATGAAGAGGTTTTTATGGATCTGAGTTCCAGACAGTTTTTTTTTTTTATCTATTTCCTGCCATTAGCTTGGCAGAATATTATGTCTAAGTGCTGAAACTATTTTCTGAAGGGGTAATACTATAGGAAAAGTCATTTTTCACTACTTCAAAATCTCATGTGACAAACACCTCAGGTAACAGACCAGTGCAGAATTGCCATTATTACGTAAAGTAAGATTTTCTGCTGTGCCATTAACATTTAAAAGTACACCTGTACTGAGATAAACAGGAGATTACATTTGCTAACCTTTCCCTCCACAAAATGCCTCACTATCATATTCTTCCAATGGTTTCAAATTTTTGAGTCACTAACGGACGAAAAGGATATCAGGAGTCACTTACTGCATACTTGTTCTAGGTCACAAACGGCAAGTATTATGCCCCGTACACATGGTCAGACTTTCTGACAACAAAACCGCAGATTTTTGTTCGAAGGGTGTTGGCTCCAACTTGTCTTGCATACACACAGTCACACAAATGTTGGCCAACAATTACCAACGTAGTGATGTACAAGACGTACATGATATCTCCATTATGAACGCTAGTTATATCTCCAGCTTGTACTTGATTCCGAGCATGCGTGGACTTTTGTCCGACGGACTTGTGTACACGTGATCGGAAAGTCCGACAACAAACTTTTGTTGGCTGAAAATTTGCGAACCTGCTAGCCAACATTTGTTGGCGGAAAGTCCGACAGCAAATGTTCGATGGAGCATACACACAGTCGGCCCTTGTACACACGGTCGGAGAATATGTCAGAATGAGTCTTATCGGACCGTGTCGTCAGATAATCTGACTGTGTGTGGTATGCATCGGACTGATTCCGTCCGAATCTCCGTCCGACCCAATTTTCCAACATGTTGGAAATATTTCCCGACCAACTGGGCCGGACGGACCTAATCCGATCATGTGTAGAGGATTTTCATCGGACCAAGTGCCACGCATGCTCAGATCAAATTCCTACATCAAAGCTATTGGCTACTAGCCTGAATGTAGTCCCATCGTAACGAAATTACGTCATCACGTTCTGAAAGATCGGATTTTTCGCCAACTTGGCCCGACCGTGTGTATGCAACAGTTTCGGACACAATCCATCGGATTTAGTCCGACAGATTGTGTCCGAAACTGTTGCATACACACGGTCGGGTCAAGTTGGCGAAAAATCCGATCTTTCAGAACGTGATGACGTCATTTCGGCAAAATCCGACGGATTTGGTTGGCAAAATCTCCGCCCGTGTGTACGTGGGCTCAGACTTTCCACTAACAAGCTCACATCCAACTTTTTTTGTCGGAAAATCCGATCGTGTGTTCAGGGCATTACAATTATGAGAACACCATGATAGCCAGTCAACTGTCATTTTAATAAAGAACTCAGGCAGATAACATTTTATTATTTCTTTCAGATACCCAATTCTTCTTTACCATCTGTGATATCTCATGCTAAGGAGTATGGGGAATTTTCTGAAATACATATTAATTGGGAGAAATCTATCTTGTTGCCTCTGGATCCACCTCCTGCTCCTCAACCCTCCTCACTTGCACATATTAAGGTCGTTTCTGCCTTAAAATATTTTGTCATTACTATAATTAATTCCCCTGGAGATTATGTCTCAGATAATATTCTACCTATATAAAGCATAGTGCAAGCTTCCTCTATCCGTGGTAGGCCATGTAAATCTAATAGAAATGGTAAAGAAATTTTGCACAATTCCTCAATATGGATACCGTGAGAAGGGTGGTGTGCAGGACAGTGCTTGGACGTGACGTCATCACTCACACCGGGATCGCACTCGCAGCTCGGAGTTTTGGCTGGAAGAGACTCAGATTTCTGATTTTTGTCTGCATACTTGTGTCAGTGGAGACACATACAAATGTGAATGTATTAATTGATTTTCATCAAATAAAGAGGTTTTAGATGGTTTTACGCTGTGGGAGCTTCCTTTCTTTTATCTTCTTCCCTCATGTGAGTTATGAAGCATATGCAATTATGCTCTTGAGGTCTGTTTGAGTGGAGAGCTATTAAGATGCAGCTCATTACTCCCAAAGTGTTATGTGCAATAGCTGGTTTATAATTTTACCAGCATCGGGCTCTGGTAATTTCATTTAGTACTTACAAAGCACTATTTGTTTGGTGAACATTAGAGGAATTTGTGAAGAATTCACTCAAGAGTCCTGTATTTCTGCATTTGATGTCACTTGGGACACTTACAGGGGCGGATCCTGAGTCTAGTCTCGGGAGGGGCACTGCTAGAAAATATGTTTTTTTGTGGCCAATTTATCGGGGAAATGGCTGGTATTGGCGCTTCAATCATCACGGCACCATGGTTGTTATGGTGTCAGGATGATTGAAGCGCATTATTTCTATTATTACATTGTAATATAAAAATAAATGGTTCAACTCACCATAATGCAGAATCAGTGGGAGCCCTGAGCGTGTCACTTGCCACACACTGCACAGTCACTTGTCACGTCACTTGTCACCAAATGCGGATTGTCACTTGCCACGTCACCTGCCACACACTGCACATTATCACTTGCCACGTCACTTGTCACCAAATGCAGATTGTCACTTGCCACATCACCTGCCACACATTGCGGATTGTCACTTGCGACGTCACCTGCCACACATTGCGGATTGTCACTTGCCACATCACCTTCCACACATTACGGATTGTCACTTGCCACACGTTGCTGATTGTCACTTGACACGTAGCCTGCCACACATTGCGGATTGTCACTTCTATTCTAATATATAATGAAGTGGTTCAACTCACAATAATGCTGAATCAGTGGGAGCCCTGGCACCAAATACAGCGTGTCACTTGCCACCGTTGCCTGTCACCAGATGCAGAATGTTACTTGCCACCATCACCTGCCCCCAGATGTGGATTGTCACTTGCCACGTTACGTGCCACCATTTGCAGATTGCGACGTCACCTGCCACCATTTGCAGATTGTCACTTGCCACATCTCCTGCCACCATTTGCAGATTGTCACTTGGCCTGTCCTCGGCCACCAGATGTGGGCTGTCACTTGCCACGTTACCGGCCAACAGATGTGGGTTGTCACTTGCCAACTGATGTGGATTGTTACTTGCCATGCCAGCCAGTGCCACCAAATGTGCATTGATGCTGCATTGCTGGCAGCACTGGTCCATTTAGTGAGGGCAGGAGATTGGTGATGCAGGGCAGGCAGTGAGAGATGATGTCATCGCACTGCTCCCCGCCGCACCTCCGACATTGAAGCAAGGAGGAATGGCTGCAAAGTGGAGCTCCACCGATGACAGGAAGCACGTGACCTCCAGTCTACCGCACTGTGAGAGCGGAAGAGTGCTGATGTGTGGTGGGGAAGCGAGAGATGATGTCATCTCTCTGCTCCCCACTGCACCTTTCTCCCACATTGAAGAGGCCTGGATGTGA
The DNA here is from genome assembly GCF_037356315.1 of Lithobates pipiens. Taxonomy (NCBI): domain Eukaryota; kingdom Metazoa; phylum Chordata; class Amphibia; order Anura; family Ranidae; genus Lithobates; species Lithobates pipiens. The sequence goes on from NW_027507748.1 coordinate 326,771,663, forward strand.
AGAGTGCTGATGTGGAGTGGGCCGAAAGAGATATCATCTCTGCTTGTCCGCCCGCTCACTTCTCTCATCACCTCCACCTGTCTCATGCAGCCAGCCCATCCCCCGCAGCAGCTGCGGCCACAACCCACTGGTTAGGCAGGGACCCTGTGGCAAGAGACTCTGGGCTATTGGCCCCAGATTGAGGGCTATAACCCCAATAGCCACCCCCTAGCAATGCCCCTGATGCCTATTCATGTCTGTGAATGCCAGAGTTGTACAATGCCTCATGGTACATGTAGTTCTGCAGCAGCTGGAGGGCCGTAGTTTGGATATCCCTGGCTTAGAGGAACCTCTTACATGCCTGTTAGGCCATATTGATTTCTCTTCTATGGACCATGACTTGGTGTTTACCATTTCTACAGCGTTATTTATAGCTTGCAGGCAGATTACACATAAATGGGCCACCAACTCTTTCTGAGTGAATAAAGGATCTAAATAGATATATGTCTTGTACTTATTATCTTTCTATATATAAATGTATTGCTATATGTTCCCAAAAGATGGAACATATGTTTTCTTTATGTTAGGTGTTTTTTTGTGGGGGTATTCTTTCTTTTTACTCTGGTTTAAATATTATGTATTACTGATATTTTTTTCTTGCCTTAGTCATCTGCTCCGTGTGATTGTTTGTCTCACTGGTGTAATTGTATACAATTTTCTTTAAATAAAATCTGATTAAAAAAAGAACTCAACAATGAAAGCCCATGTTTTTTTCAGCATTTAATGACAATGTGCAGAGTGAACATTAGTAAAAAAAACTGTGTTTTGTTTTATTATAGCTTATCTGCAAGAGAAGAAGTCACTAATAGGCTAATACGAGAAGCTTTTTCAATAAGTTATAAAGTATATGTAAACAATGACAATAAACTTTTGCTATTTTCTCCCTCTTGGTCTGTTAAAACAGAATAAAAATGTAATATATTGCAGTCTACCAATCCATTAATGTGGTGGCTGTATTTGTTTTCTTTTTTCCTTTACTTTCACCTGGTGATCCAGCCAGTAACACACTTCCTGTCTTATGCCGCGTACACTTGACCGGGCTTTCCGGCAGAAAAGGTCCAACGATCTTCCCAACTGACTTTTAACGGAGTTACGAAGGACTTCCAAACAAATGGACTTGCCTACACACGAACGGACTAAAGTCCATTAGAAAATCCGTTTGTTTTTAACGTGATGACATACGACGGGACTAGAAAAAGAGGTTCAGTAGCCAATAGCTGCCCTTGCGTCGTATTTGGTCCGTCGGACCAGCATACAGACAAACGGTTTTCCAGATAGGAATTGAGTCTGTTAGACAGATTTGAAACATGTTCTATTTCTAGGTCCGTCTGAATTCTTAAAAGAAAAACAATCAAATTATCCCAAACACGATCAGAATATCCAACGGAATTATACCGTCGGACCTATTCTGACGGAAAGTCTGGTCCTGTGTAGGTGGCATTAGGATGGCTCCACTCTGAAAGGAGTAGCAATGGAGCCACCTGTACCTCATGAAGGAGCCTGAGATGATGAGGAAGGCCTCATTTACACCTCAGATTCAGGGCATCTGATAGAGTGGACAGGTGGCACAAGAGCGCAGAGTGGAAGGCGTGCCTATTGATCTTGTCAGAGCAGAAGGAAGCTTAGTGGACCACAGCGGAAGACTGGTAATCGGGTCAGGTACAAGTACATGAACAAGAGATTGGTCAGGGTGCAAGTCAGAGTCAATATCGGATCGGCAATACAGTAGCAACAGGAGCAGGCAAAAGATGAGATCAGGAAGTAAGCTAAAATTAGTGCAAGAGTTCAAGGGATGGTCAGGATTAACTGGGTCAGTAACTGATATCAGATGCAAGTAACGGTTCACAGATCACACTGGATATTCTGTAGACGAGACAGCACTGAACCTGAGCACTGGCTCAATTTAAATAGCCCACCTGGTGCCAACATTAGTGACAGATGCATGTGTACGGGCACCCAAATGCGCACGCACAGGAACGTGAGCACACGGATGTGTGTGCATGAGCATGTGTACCTCTATCTATGTGAATGTGTAAGACTGTATACTGGCTTGCAACTGCTCACAGAAAACCACCTAGAGGGGTCATCTTGTATGCTGGCATGTCATTACTGACACCATCTTTGAACAGAAGCATTGTCAATCTGGGGAGAGGAGAGAGTAGTGTTGGAGGCATTAGCAGATTTAGATGGGCTAGACTAACAATTAAAGCTGAACTCCTGATGACACTTTTTTAAGCAGTTGCAGAAACATTTTTTTGTTTTCCTTTTGGGATAACATTTTTGCATAAATAAATAAAAGCTGACCATTGTAAGCACCCCTGTCAGATGTTTTAAATGATTAGTCTCAACCCAGTAACTAGAGGAATGTGGGTAGGCGTGGCGCTATACCTTAATTAATACAGAAGAAAGGAAATGTAAAACCTAGGAGAGCGTATCCTTATATTTGCCTAAATATATCTGCTTGTATTGAACTTAAAAGAAACCTTAAAAGGAAGGATGGTTCTATGGTGTTGAACCCCCTAGTGTGTTTATTTTGGGGTTAATCCAAAAAATCTTTTTACATGGTAATCTAAAGGCCAACTGTATTAGAATCTGTGCAGTGCCTTAAAGAGTTATTACCAAAAGGAATAATATATAATAGTAAAAATATGGTATGTACTTATTAAGTGATAATTCAAAATATAAAAATGTGCAAAAAATGAAAGAAATTAATTTAAAAAAACGACTTGAGTGTTAGACCCTCTCTCTAGTGTTTGACCCTCTATCCAGTGTTGGAAAATTTCAGGGAAATTCAGTGTTTGTCAAAAAAATATATATATATCCGCATATATGAAAAAAAAAAAAAAAAAAAAAACACACATATATATATATATATATATATATATATATATATATATATATATATATATATGTATATATATATATATATATACAGTGGTGTGAAAAAGTGTTTGCCCCCTTCCTCATTTCCTGTTCCTTTGCATGTTTGTCACACTTAAGTGTTTCGGAACATCAAACCAATTTAAACAATAGTCAAGGACAACACAAGTAAACACAAAATGCAATTTGTAAATGAAGCTGTTTATTATTAAAGGTGAAAAAAAATCCAAACCATCATGGCCCTGTGTGAAAAAGTGATTGCCCCCTAAACCTAATAACTGGTTGGGCCACCCTTAGCAGCAACAACTGCAACCAAGCGTTTGCGATAACGTGCAATGAGGCTTTTACAGTGTCCTGGAGGAATTTTGGCCCACTCATCTTTGCAGAATTGTCCTAATTCAGTTACATTAGAGGGTTTTCGAGCATGAACGGACTTTTTAAGGTCATACCACAACATCTCAATAGGATTCAGGTCAGGACTTTGGCTAGGCCACTCCAAAGTCTTCATTTTGTTTTTCTTCAGCCATTCGGTGGTGGACTTGCTGGTGTGTTTAGGATCATTGTCCTGCTGCAGAACCCAAGTTCGTTTCAGCTTGAGTACACGAACAGATGGTCAGACATTCTCCTTCAGGATCTCTTGGTAGACAGCAGAATTCATAGTTCCTTTTATCACAGCAAGTCTTCCAGGTCCTGAAGCAGCAAAACAGCCCCAGACCATCACACTACCACCACCATATTTTACTGTTGGTATAATGTTCTTTTTATGAAATGCAGTGTTCCTTCTACGCCAGATATACTTGGACACACACCTTCCAAAGAGTTCCACTTTTGTCTCATCGGTCCACAGAATGTTGTCCCAAAAGTCTTGGGGATCATCAAGATGTGTTGTGGAGAAATTGAGACGAGCTTTGATATTCTTTTTGCTCTGCAGTGGTTTTCTCCTTGGAACTCTGCCATGCAGGCCATTTTTGCCCAGTCTTTTCCTGATGGTGGAGGCATGAACGCTGACCTTAACTGAGGCAAGTGAGGCCTGCAGTTCCTTGGACGTTGTTGTGGGGTCTTTTGTGACCTCTTGGATGAGTTGTCGCTGCGCTCTTGGGGTAATTTTGGGCGGCCGGCCACTCCTGGGAAGGTTCACCACTGTTCCATGTCTTCGCCATTTGTGGATAATGGCTCTCACTGTGGTTCGCTGGATTCCCAAAGCTTTGGAAATGGCTTTATAACCCTTTCCAGACTGATAGATCTCAATTACTTTCTTTCTCAATTGTTCCTGAATTTCTTTGGGTCTCGGCATGATGTGTAGCTTTTAAGGATCTTCTGGTGGGCCTTACTGTGTCAAGCAGCTCCTATTTAAGTGATGCCTTGATTGTGAACAGGTGTGGCAATAATCAGGCCTGGGTGTGGCTAGAGAAATTGAACTCAGGTGTGGACAACCACAGTTATAGTATGTTTTAACAAGGGGGGCAATCACTTTTTCACACAGGGCCATGATGGTTTGGATTTTTTTTCACCTTTAATAATAAACACCTTCATTTACAAATTGCATTTTGTGTTTACTTGTGTTGTCCTTGACTATTGTTTAAATTGGTTTGATGTTCCGAAACACTTAAGTGTGACAAATATATATATATATTAGGGATGAGCTTCGAGTTCAAGTTTGGAAAACAGTGAACAATTTGGGGTGTTTGCGGCAAATTCAAAAAGCAGCGGAACACCCAGTACCAGTCTACGGGGGAAATCTAAAGTGCTAATTTTAAAGGCTAATATGCAAGTTATTGTCCTAAAAAGTGTTTGGGGACCTGGGTCGGCCCCAGGGGACATGGATCAATGCAAAAAAAAAGTTTTAAAAACGCCCGTTTTTTCAGGAGCAGTGAATTTAATAATGATTAAAGTGAAACGAAAAAAGTGTAATATTCCTTTAAATTTCGTACCTGGGGGGTGTCTATAGTATGCCTGTGAAGGGGCGCATGTTTCCCATGCTTAGAACTGTCCCTGCACAAAGTGTAATTTCTGCAGAAAAAAAAGTCATTTAAAATTACTCGTGGCTATAATGAATTGTCGGCTCCTGTAATACAGAGAACACTCATTGAGTAAAAAAAAACAAGTCATTGATTAAAGAAAAAAAAAGCGTGGGGTTCCCCCAAATTCAATTACCAGGCCCTTCAGGTCTGGTATGGATATTAAGGGGAACCCCACGTCAAATGTTAAAAATTTTTTACGTGGGGTCCCCCTAAAAATCTATACCAGACCCTTTATCCGAGCACACAACCTGGCAGGCCGCAGGAAAAGGGGGAGGGACGAGAGAGCGCCCCCCCCCTCCTGAACCGTACCAGGCCACATGCCCTCAACATTGGGAGGATGCTTTGGGTCCCATGTTGATGGGGACAAGGGCCTGATCCCCACAACCCTGGCCGGTGGTTGTGGGGGTCTGTGGGTGGGGGGCTTTTCAGAATCTGGAAGCCCCCTTTAACAAGGGGACCCCCAGATCATGGCCCCCCTGTTTGAAATGGTAAGGGGGTACAAAAATACCCCTACCATTTCACATAGAAAGTGTAAATATAGTTAAATAAGACAAACACACTTTTGAAAAATTCCTTTATTAAAAATAAAAAGAATAACAAAAAGATTCCAGCGGTGGTAATCCACTCTTGCTATCCAGCGACAGATGATCATCTCTCTGGGGTCCAGCGATGGCTGATCTGATCCAGCGATGGGTGATCTCTCCCTCCAGTCCAGCGCAGCGCAGTCCATCCATGCATCCTCTGTCTCCACTGTCAGAGACATTGCGGGATGCCGGCGGCCTGACGTTTCTTATATGAGGAGGGCAGGGCCACCCGTCACCTGACCCCACCCCCTCTGACGCTAGTGGGGGAACCGGGCTTCCCCAATGATGTATGGGTGACCCCGACCCCCTCTGATGTAACGCAGGTTTCCGTTACAGTTACAGGGACAGTTCTAAGCACAGGAAACATGTGCCCTTTCACAGGCATACTATAGACACCCCCCAGGTACGAAATTTAAAGGAATATTACACTTTTATTGTTTCACTTCACTTTAATTATTGTATGATTACAAAAGTATTCCAAAAGTATTACTACCATTTCACAAAGAAAGTGTAAAAATGGTTAAATAAGACAAACACTCTTTTTTTTTATTATAAAAAAAAAAGAAGCTAATCCACTCTTGCTATCCAGCGATGGATGATCATCTCTCCGGGGTCCAGCGATGGCTGATCTGATCCAGCGACGGGGGATCTCTCAGTCCAGCGCTGTCCATACATGCATCCGTCTTCTGTCTCCACTGCGGAGACACTGCGGGGATCCCAGCGCTGACGTTTCTAATATTAGGAGGGCGGGGCCACCCGTCACCTGACCCGCCCCCCTGATGCTGGTGAGGGAAGCCATGGGGTTCCCCAGTGACGTATGGGTGACCCCGCCCCCCTCTGATGTAACGCAGGTTTCTGCTTGCTTGTCCCCACCCCCTTTCCTGACCGGTCGGGCTGTGTGCTTGGATAAGGGTCCGCTATGGACTTTGGGGGGGGCTTCGTGAGGTGTCAATCTCGCTGATGGAGGCAGAGACATTCACTTCCTTCGCTAGTCCTATCTACCTGGTCCTGGGCGGTAGATGTAATTGCGGTAACGCCGCCAAAGTAATGGGAACGGAATTACCATAAGGGGAAGAGTAATCGGTTAGATTACTCGTTACACTCTAAAGTAACTGCGTTAAACTAACTCCATTTATTTTAACTGAGTTATTTACTTTACTGATTTTAGGCTTATCTATAGGTAAAAATTATGCACAGGAGTTTACTCCCACTTTCAATTTTTGTTCTAGAGACAATTTCTAATAATGAATATTCAGTTTTAAATGTATTGAATAATGTTATATGTGTCTTATTTAAATATGTACAAATAAAATTTAACTCCAAGGTTTGAATTGTAAAGCAGTTCAACCATTTATTACAGTACTATAAAATCAATAGTTTAGTTTCTCCTGGATAGTACAGCTCTCACTCTTCAGCCTTCTCTGGATATGAGAGCTCTAGGTCTACACAGAAGAACTAATGTTATTTTACCCCCCAGCCATTCACATAACCATTATATTCTGAAAAAAGTCTAAAGCCCCTTACACACTATCAGATTTTGTGCTGATTTTTGTCTTCAGATTTACCAAAACCATGTAGTGCAAGGGCCTGCCTGATTGCATACAAATTGAAACTCCTAAGGTTTGATCTCATACTGTATTTATATGGTTTTGGTGACTCTGAAGGAAAAAAAATCAGCAGAAAATCTGATAGTGTGCATGGGGCTTAAGATATTGCAGCTGACCAGTACAGTTTTATAGGGCTATAATGAGCAATTATCCTTAGATAATATGGCCTGAAAGAACAATAAACGTGTCATACTCCAGAGAAATGAGAAATCGTGGCTCTTAGCAAGATTTACGATTTCATTACCTGTTGCACTAACCTTGAAAAATATTATTAAGCCATGAAAAACAGTTGGTTAAGCAATGAAATGGATGTTGAAAGGGGTTAGCACCAGTAAATTAAAAAACAACACTTAGTAAGTGCCACAATCTTTTTTTCTTTATTTTTTTGCATGGCATAAAATCTTAAATTCTCTTGGGGGAGAAAATTTGTTAAAAATAGAAAAAGAACACACAGCAACAACATACAGCAGAAAACAGCAGGTGTGAAACTGGGTAAAAAAGCAAGGCACAGGCTCATCTTCATTGGAATGTGAAGCTCAACCTCACAATTAATTGCAATAATCTTGATTTTATTAGGTGTGCAGCATTTTGTGATCAACAAAATATCAACCACAGCATCAAATTGCTAGGAGTTTGTTATCAGTTGCAAATGAGAGGTTAACTTAGTAATAAATGAGTAAAAATACACATAGAGTAGATGGCCAGATATCTGGCAAAGAAAAGCAAGTGGTGGGAGATCTGCTTGCTAGTTCATTACCAATACAGAGGAGCTGCTGCACAAGTTGTTGCTTTAAATGCATAAAATAAAGATCTTCTCTATCTTATAGCCAGTTGCTGGCACTGAATATTTTTTTTTGGGGGGGAACTAACACCACACCCTCCCACCCCCAGCAGAGGGCGGGAGAGACGGACAGCGGCGATCACCCACCAACCTCCAGGAGACGGAGGGTGGCGATCGTCCCCCAACTCCCCCCCCCCACTGTGGGAGACGGATAGTGGCGATCTCCCCCCGCCCCCCAGTGCTCTGCACCCCAAGTCCACCCTTTTTTGAAGCCAATTAGAGCTCAGACTCTAATCATGTGTTAAATAAAAAAAAAAAACATTGGGATCCATGTGTCCGGTGCACTGCATGTAGATTAGGGGCCAGGAATATGGATTAGGGCCTGCATGGACGGGCTGCCACTGCTTATAGTGAAAAAAATTATGTATATATATATATATATATATATATATATATATATATATGTATATGTATATATATATATATATATATATATATATGTATATATATATATATATATATATATGTATATAATATATAAATATGTATATATATATATATATATATATATATATCGGCCATAACCCTTGGTAGGGCGGCCTTAACTTTTGGGCTTACCGGTTACCCCCGCTTGGCTGGTTCTTCCACGGCTAGGGGTTCCCAGAGTTAGTACCCAACAACTTTGGACACTGACACCATAAAAGTCCTTTAGAAAAGGTTTTTATTTGCAGGGATAACATCCAACAAACACAGTCTCGTATGGGAACAGAGGGCAAGGGTGAAGAAACTCTGGCACCTTGAACTGCTAATATCAGAAAGTCTCTAATACCACCCAGAGAGTAGCCACTCACAGCTGGGCGCTTCAAAGTTGAACAAACCTCTAGCCAGAGATTATGGCAGTCAGCACTTTGATCCAGAACTTGTGAAACATTGGACCTTGAGTAACTTGTAACTGAAGTGAACAGGAACCTTTTTCCTCAGTACCTGGAATGTTCTCTGTCTACTTGGCAGTACTGGAAAACATGAATTCGTCAGCGTACTCCACAACTCAGCAACCATGCACTTCTCAGGATGCCAGCTTATCGGCCCTCCTCCAAAGAGTCCTCCCCCTGTCACTTACATGAGCTGTAGTGCCCCTCCAAGCCGAGAGCGCACCTGGACGCCTTGAATCCTCCCTCAGTTACTGCGCCTCGGACCAGCCGGTTCCGAGACTCTGGAACAGACGGATCCTCACCCCAGACCAGGCGGATCTATTGGGGTTAACCAACCAAAGCATGTTGCGAAGCGACATAAACTCCCGTGACCGGGAGTATCAGGCAACACTGTACGCAAATTAAATTGTTATAATTTTTTTAAAAGAAATAAAGCTTTCTTTTGGTGGTATTTAATCACCACTGCTCCATTTCTTTGGTAAAATATAATCCAAATCAGTGTATATTATTTAAAGAGGAACTGCAGTCTGCTCACATAATTTGTGATAAAAATATTTTTGCCATTCTGAAGCTTCCCTCCAACCACTTTGCATATTATTCTATATATACTGGGATTCTGTACTTGCCAAATATGCTGCAGAAATCTCCCTCCACTAAGTCTAGCTGCATCCATTTTAACTGGGGGCAGCTGAAGCTGCTGCCTGTTCACTTCCTGGATTTACACAGACACACAGAGGCACAGCTCCAGCTCTGCAGCTCTCAGTGGCCCTCTTATGACTCACCCCTCCCTTCCTGGCAAACTGTCTCGAGAGTGAGAGAGCTGTGCATGATGTTATAAGCCTAGGCTAATGACCAGACAAGAAACATGAATTGTGCTGTATAAGGTATTTACTGGCAGAAAAAAACTGTTTTACTATCCAAAGTTAAAACAACAAGGTCAGAAGATTTAATAGATGGAAAGATGAAAAAATTACTGAAGGTCCTCTTTAATATGCAGAAAATGTATAGAGTCCATATAACACTATATGGTGTGACAGTGATCAGGGAAACGGGTGACAGTATGTAAAAAAAAAAAAATATATATATATATATATATATATATATATATATATATATATATATATATAACACATCTTTTTTAATTTATTTTTAATTTATTTTTTATATAATTTTTTTTACATATTGTGACCAGAGCAATACAGTTTTACCATAGTAACACTTTACTACTCTGGGGAGGTGATCTGGATTTTTTTACACACTATGATTGCATATAACTGTAATGCCGCAGACACATGACCGGACTTTTCGGCAGACTAGGTCTAACGGTCTTCCCAACGGACTTTCGGCGGAGTTCCGATGGACTTTCCGAACAAACTGACTTGGTCACACACGAACGGACTAAGTCGTAAGTCCGTTCGTTTTGAACGTGATGACGTAAACGGGACTAAACAAAGAAGTTCAATAGTCAGTAGCCAATAGCTTCCCTTGCGTCATATTTGGTCAGTCGGACCAGCACACAGACAAACGGTTTTCCCAATTTTAGTCCGTCAGATAGATGGAGTCCGTCGGATAGATTTGAAACATGTTCTATTTCTAGGTTTGTTTGATTTTTTTTTTCGAAAAATGATCGGACTAGCCCACACATGATCTGATTGTCCAACAGGCTAATCCCTTCGGACCTAGTCTGCCGGAAAGTCTGGTCGTGTGTACGTGGCATTATAATGATTGTGATAACCAACCATTTCTTATGAATATCCATTTATTCAGTGTGTACTATTGTGACTAGCTGTGATTAGACACAGTTAATCACAATATACAGATGGGCTGTAATTGGCCCTGTCTGTACCATGTGATCACTGTGACCAATCACATAGATCAACACAATAGTACACAATGAAAAGTATGAATGGAAGCTAATCATTGTGTACAATTGTCATTGAATGGTCACAGTGATCACATGGTACTGGCAGCAGCCCGGTACACTGATCTGTAATCTGCTGTGTCCACCAGGTGACAGATCGCATCCCAGCCCAGCCCATGGGGTGCACACAAGGCGCGATCCTGGGAGGGCATCCTATTAAGAAAAGTAGCATTTTAATGTTTCATTTTAAGCCTTTTTCCAGAATGGAGTCCGTCGGATAGATGGAGTCCGTCGGATAGATTTGAAACATGTTCTATTTCTAGGTTCGTTTGATTTTTTTTTTCAAAAAATGATCGGACTAGCCCACACATGATCTGATTGTCCAACGGACTAATCCCTTCGGACCTAGTCTGACGGAAAGTCTGGTCGTGTGTACGCGGCATTATAATGACTGTGATAACCAACCCTTTCTTATGAATATCCATTTATTCAGTGTGTACTATTGTGATTAGCTGTGATTAGCCACAGTTAATCACAATATACAGAAGGGCTGTAATTGGCCCTGTCTGTACCATGTGATCACTGTGACCAATCACATAGATCAACACAATAGTACACAATGAAAAATATGAATGGAAGCTAATCATTGTGTACAATTGTCATTGAATGGTCACAGTGATCACATGGTACTGGCAGCAGCCCGGTACACTGATCTGTAATCTGCCGTGTCCACCAGGTGACAGATCGCATCCCAGCACAGCCCATGGGGTGCACACAAGGCGTGATCCTGGGAGGGCATCCTATGAAGAAAAGTAGCATTTTAATGTTTCATTTTAAGCCTTATTCCAGAATGGAGTCCGTCGGATAGATGGAGTCCGTCGGATAGATTTGAAACATGTTCTATTTCTAGGTTCATTTGATTTTTTTTTCAAAAAATTATCGGACTAGCCCACACATGATCTGATTGTCCAACGGACTAATCCCTTCGGACCTAGTCTGACGGAAAGTCTGGTCGTGTGTACGCGGCATTATAATGACTGTGATAACCAACCATTTCTTATGAATATGCATTTATTCAGTGTGTACTATTGTGATTAGCAGTGATTAGCCACAGTTAATCACAATATACAGATGGGCTGTAATTGGCCCTGTCTGTACCATGTGATCATTGTGACCAATCACATAGATCAACACAATAGTACACAATGAAAAGTATGAATGGAAGCTAATCATTGTGTACAATTGTCATTGAATGGTCACAGTGACCACATGGTACCGGCAGCAGCCCGGTACACTGATCTGTAATCTGCTGTGTCCACCAGGTGATAGATCGCATCCCAGCACAGCCCATGGGGTGCACACAAGGCGCGATCCTGGGAGGGCATCCTATGAAGAAAAGTAGCATTTTAATGTTTAATTTAAAGCCTTATTAAAAGACATTGGTGCATGTTTGACCTTGCAGTGCCCCGCTCCCTATGCCTTATGTTAGGCAATCCCTTGTCTATCAATCTTAAAAAATAAAGACAAATAATTTTCAAAATTTGCCTCCCATTAACTTGTATTGTTCATATTAAAGTTCACAGATTCTTGGCCATGTTTGCTGAACTAGCCCTCAATTCAAACCCAATCAGATTTGCTCATCACTAAAAGTTACTATTTCTGACACAGACACTGGGGGCTATTATTGCATCCACTGACTGATGAGCATAAACAGGAGCAAGGCCACCTCAAGTGCAGCAGTGAGCAATAGTAAAGTTTAATCTACAGAGTTCTGGAACTATACTGCTAGAGTGCATTTATGGTGGTGATGCTAATTCTAGATCAACTGGATAGGCACTGTCCAAAAGAAAAGGAGGATGGTATAAGATTGAGCAGGGGGCACAAAATGAGGCTTGCAGAATAATTAATATGGTGGAGCAGTCCTTTAAAATGTTCTTCTGCTCTGTGTCACATAGCTGGGTCTGTGTGTTGTCGGTGGCGCGGTGTAACAAGGTCCCACCCCCCTAGACTGGCTTGTGTGATAGCAGATTGAATTAGTGTTCTGCCTATCACACGAGCCGGTCTTGGTCGGGGGGGGGCGGGACCTTGTTACGGCGCCACCAAACACACACAGACGCAGCTACGTGACACACAGCGGGATCCATGGCAGGCTATGGTGAGTCTGCCTTCATATGTAAAGTGAGGCTGCATTTATGGGCACAGAAAGCCTGCATTGATGAACACAGTGTGGCTGTGATTATGGGCACAGAGAGGCTACAATTATGGGCACAGTGAGGCGGCACTGATGGGCACAGTGAGGCTGCAATAATGGGCACAGAGAGGCTGAGATTATGGGCACAGAGCGGCTACAATTATGGGCACAGAGAGGCTGCATTGATGAACACAGTGAAGCCGCGATTATGGGCACAGAGAGGCTGCACTTATGAACACAGTGAGGCTGCGATTATGGGCACAGTAAGACGGCATTGATGGGCTCAGTGAGGCTGCAAATATGGGCCCAGTGAGGCGCCATTGATGGGCTCAGTGAGTCTGCGATTATGGGCACAGTGAGACAGCATTGATGGGCACAGTGAGGCTGCGATTATGAGCACAGTGAGGGTGTGATTATGGGCAAAGTGAGGCTGCAATTATGGGCACAGTGAGGTGGCAAATATGGGGCCAGAGAGGCTGTGATTATGGGCACAGTGAGGCTGTGATTATGGGCACAGTGAGGCTGTGATTATTGGCACAGTGAGGTGGCAATTATGGGCACAGTGAGGCAGCGATTAAGGGCACAGTGAGATGGCATTGATGGACAGAGTGAGGCTACCATTATGGGCACAGTGAGGTGGCATTGGTGGGCACAGTGAGGCAGCATTGGTGGGCACAGTGAGGCGGAATTGGTGGGCACAGTGAGGCTGCAATTATGGGCAAAGTGAGGATGCATTGATGGGCACAGTGAGGCTGAATTTTATGGGCACTGGTGAGACATCGTGTCTGCAGTCTCTGACTGTCTTTAGTATGGTGTCCTCAGTCTCTAACCATCTCTTGTATCATGTCCGCACCCTCTAACCAATCTCTTGTCTTATATCATGTCTGCAGTCTCTGAGGGAGTTTGGAGAGGAATCAAGAGTGGGAGTGCCACCAGGATGGGGGTCATAGGAGAAGCCAGACGGGTGTGGCCTGTTGAGAGAAGACTATAGGATAAAACCAGAGCCATCTAACTGAGCCCTGCACAGTGACAGTGCTGCCAGGCCAGTCTAAGCCCTTGTACACACGGTCGGAGATTCCGACAACCAAATCCGACGGATTCTGTCCGTCGGATTTTGTCCGACGGATCTTGTCCGAAACTGTTGCATACACACGGTCGGATGAAGTTGTCGGAAAATCCGATCGTTCAGAACGTGATGACGTTATTTCGTTACGACGGGACTACGTTCAGGCTAGTAGCCAATAGCTTTGGTCTAGGAATTTGATCTGAGCATGTGTGGCACTTTGTCCAATCGGAATTCTCTACACATGATCGGAGTATGTCCGATCGGACCAGTTTGTCGGAAAATATTTCCAGCAAGTTGGAAAATTTGGTCCGACGGATATTCCGACGGAAACAGTCCGATGCATACCACACACAGTCGGATTATCCGACAACACGGTCCGATAGGACACATTCCGACGGATTCTCCGACCGCGTGTACAAGGGCTTAGAGGGGGTACTGATGTAAGTGAATACAATAATGTAAGGGACACTGATGTAAAGTTTCCCCCTTTATATCAGTAACCCATCCTCCCCCTTACCTTAGTGTATTCTTTTTGTGGAAGGTGGTCTTAACATTTTATGTTAAGGGGCACTCTGATGGGCATATTTTATTTTAAGAGCAACAATGATGAGCACATTTTGTATTAAGGGGCACTCTGATGGGCAGATTTTACATTAAGGGGCACGTTTTATTGTGCCCATCAGAGTGTCTCTTAATATAATAATAATAAGTATATTCTTGTTTTGAAACAACATTGATTATTGTTTTTTAAACGGAAGGGGGGGAGCAGTTTGCCATCTTTTCCCTGGGCACCAAATGGTCTTGTCCTAGCACTGGTAGAGGCAGTTTAGGTTAGGAATAAGTGCAGTATGGGTGCGGTATGAATAGAGTACACTTGGTGTCCTGCCTGCTGTGAGTGGCTCAGTCCCTGGTAGCAGTATCAGCAATGGGTAAACTGCTCTCTCTCTAGTCCCCAGAATGCTGCAGTGACCTTTAATTGTGGAAGGGGGACCTGCTCAGTCTCCCCCCGAAAGCCTCTGGTGACCAGCGATTGGAAGCAGAGACTGGATACAGGTGCAGGTGCTGTCAAGTGGGCAGTGCTACACTGCCCCTGGGTGTCCCCACCCCCTGTCTCAGGCTCAAATCTCCTCTGGTATGGTCTCCAACCGACAAGAGAATATTCAAACAATATTGTAATTACCAATATTGCCACACTATCAAAAGTATGGTCTGTGAAAATTACCATTAATAAAGTGAATGAAAATATGGGGAATAACATGAAATAATAAATACAAATAAAACAAAATAATTTTTTCAATATCAAATATCAAAGTGTGAATAAACATGAAATAATAAACCTCTTGGTACTTTCAATATTGTATCGGTCTTTTAACCACTTGCCAACCAGCCGCCACGGTTGTACTGGCAGGAGAATGGCACGGCTGGGCGAAACAATGTTATGTAACGTTGATTCGCTCTGTGGCCACTAGGGGGCACAGCTCTCACTTGCCCCCCCAGTCGATGCGAGGGCTCCCACAATCGACACTGACACACGGAGAACCGGGATCTGTGAGGGGAGAACAGACAGATCGTCTGTTCATACAGAGTATGAATACCGATCTGTACTCTCCCCTACACAGTTCCCTCCCCCCTTCAGTTAGAACAGTGGTCATCAACCATGTCCTCAGGGCCCACTAACACTTGTGATATATTTCAGTTATCTTGCAAACCTGGCCTTTTAGTGGGGCCTGAGGACAGGAGTTGATGACCACTGTATTAGAACATACACTAGCATTAACCCCTTGATCGCCCCCTAGTGTTAACCCCTTCACTGCCAGTGACATTTTACAGTAATCAATGCATTTTTATAGCATTGATCCCTGTATTAATGCCAATGGTCCGAAAAATGTGTCAAAATTGTCCGATGTGTCCGCCATAATGTCACAGTCCCCATAAAAATCGCCGATCGCCGATATTACTAGTAAAAAAAAATTTATAATAAAAATGCCATAAAACTATAACCTATTTTGTAGACGCTATAACTTTTGCACAAACCATTCAATATATGCTTATTGTGAAGAATACATATCGCCTAAGCTGGTGGAAAAAAATTGTTTTTTTTATATATTTTTGGCGGATATTTATTAGAGCAAAATGTGAAAAATAATGTGAGATTACATAAAATGAAAGGGAAAGAAAGGAAAAAGGAAAAAATGGGACAAGGGGGATTTTTCAGCGGTGCAAAATATAACAATACTATACACAAGATATATTAAAAATTCATATTGATTTATTAATGTACATTAAAAAGACATTAAAGTATCATACAAAAATATACAAACAGCTGTATGCGCATAATTATTGAACTAGAGGGATCCCAGCAGTAAAGGTTGACAGGCTAATCGCACTTGTTCCCGACATGTTTCGCAATGAGCTTCTTCAAGGGAAATGTGCAACTGACAACAAATTTAATAGAAAAGAAAAAATGAAAAATTTATTTTAATATACAAAGAGCAAGATTACTTTGAAATGCATATTTTGATACCAACAGTTAAAAAACTGAAAATAATGTGTTCTTTTCAAAATTGTCGCTCTTTTTTTGTTTATAGCGCAAAAAATATAAACCACAGAGGTGATCAAATACCACCAAAAGAAAGCTCTATTTGTGGGAAAAAAAGGTCAATTTTGTTTGGGTGCAACGTCGCACGACAAGCAATTGTCATTTAAAGCGACGTAGTGCCGAATCGTAAATAGTGCTCTGGTCAGGAAGGGGGTAAAATCTTCTGGGGCTGAAGTGGTTAACAGTCATTAAACTACTTCCCCCCAAAAAATTCCCCAATAACGTCTATGAAAAATAAGCCTCCTAGTCGTGTTGCCACCTTTAATCTTTTGTGTGAAAGAGAAGTCCACCACCAATAAGTGCAAAAGGGACGCTCAACTCACATACTGGACCTTAAACTACAAAGGTGTTAGCCCTTGTACACACGGTCGAACATTCCGACAACAAAATCCATTGGATTTTTTCCGACGGATTTTGTCCGAAACTGGTGTTGCATACACACAGTCGGACAAAGTTGTCGGAAAATCCGATCGTTCTGAACATGATGAAGTTTGTTCGTTGTGACGGGACTACGTTCAGGCTAGTAGCCAATAGCTTTGGTCTCGTAATTTGTACTGACCATGCGTGGCACTTTGTCCGATCGGAATTCTCTACAAACATGATCAGATCATGTTGGACGAAAATTTTATATCCAGCTCTCAAACTTTGTTGGTCGGACATTCCGACGGAAAAATTCTGATGGAGCCCACACACGGTCGGATTATCCGACAACACGGTCTGATCGGACATTTTCCGTCGGAATGTCCGACCGTCTGTACAAGGGCTAAGACCGGGATCAGCTCTGACTGGATGGACTTTCTGCTATTCCTCTTCTCCACGGGGTCAGTTCCAAGGTGTATTTAAACAGCACATAAAAACATATAAGAAAAAACACCACTAGTGCTCTCTGCTTAAAAAAATAATAAATCACTATATTCACTATTTAAAACACACTCAGAAAGTTAGGAAAAAACAATGCATCAAATCCACTTCCAGTGCTGGGTGAAAGTTCGTTGCTCACCGCTCCACATGGCTCCCAGCAGATAGTTCTCAAATGCACACAGGTATGGGTTGCAGCTGCAGAGAACCAATCCATCGGACTAAATCCGACGGTCAAAATCCGACGGATTTGGTTGGCAAAATCTCCGACCGTGTGTACGTGGGCTAAGACTCGATTGGCCGCGAGTCTTAAGTCCTGAGTGACCAGGAGGAGAAGTGACCTCCAGGACTCGGGAAGAGATGCAGGGGGAAGCCACCAAAGCCATGACCTAAATGGAGTAAGGGCAGGCTGGCAGGGGGCCTGGCGGCGACGAGCAAGCGATGCAGTGATCGAACAAGCACAGGGGGGATGCTCGGTTGGCTGGCTGGCTGGCCGCCTGAGGGGAGTGGCTGGCTGGCTGGGGTGGCTGTGAGTGCCAACAATTTTTTTTATTAATTATAACTGCATATAAAAATGGTAAAAAGATTCTTCCCAAATTTTTAGAAAAAAAGGAGCAGTCAGAAGGATTTATAAACGTTTTCACATTTGTGTATTCGTTAACAGCTATATTGGCCGATAATTGCAATCATTGCTTGAATCTACCACATCATTAGTGAAGATTTGGGTGTGCTTTTCTTCTCTTAATTTTAAACTAGTACAGTGAATTTCTGCTTACTTTAAAGAGACAACTGGTTTAAAGGAAATAACTATAACTAAAATCCTTCTTGATCTTATTCTCAGTTAGATGCATGGAAAGCCTTGTCTTTAAGGAAACCAGTCTGTCACAAAAATAGAAGAGATGGAAGAAGGGATTATATGAAGCTGTAAAGACTAACAGCTGCACAGAACAAAGCAACATTTCTGATTTCACCACATCGCTTTGACCATTCCATTACCTGCAGGTTGAGCTTGTAGTCAGCTTATTAGGTTTACTGAAAATGAAAACAGGACTTCCTGGGATTTTTGACATAGGAGGGGACTTTGCTTTGATTCTGAACCTGTGACTTATGAATGTGACATTATTGCTGTGGAAGTACTATTATTCATTTTATCTAAGCATTCCAGATAAGAAGAAAAAAATTGGATCAAAGATGGATCACTCTCCTGAAGCATGCCTCCTCTTCAAATTGGCCATACTCCCTAACCAATATTCTATGAGATTAGCTTGCAGAAACCACTGTTAAAGTGCACTTTCACCATCATTGTAGCATTGTAGAATTCCTGTAGAGTGGCTAAATGAAAATCTATGAAAAATAGTAAATACAGGTATAGAAGGAAAAAGTATTAAAGGAAAAATTTTCTCTGAGCAAATGCAGGCTAACCCCACAGACCTCTCCACGATAGACTGTGATGTTGAAAGCCAGAGTAATAGGAATGATGAGAAAAAAAAGAATAAAGGAATACATCCAGTTTCTTTATGTTTATAGAGTAACAGTCAAGAAATGATTATTGTTCTCTCAAAAGATGACAATATGGAAGAAAAGTACACATAGAGCACTTCACATTTAAACAGTGGATATGTCCCTGTGGACTTCAAAGAGGCTGACTGACAGATTTTTAAAGTCACAGACAGAAATAAAAACCAAAACAGCAGGAAGTAAACAGGGTCATGTTTCCAGCGCTTAGATGTAAGATATACCTAATGAGACTAAGCAGCTGCTATATTCATACAAAACATTTAAAAAAAAGAAGCAAAAAAGTTCCAAATTCAGTTCTTTCCAGCTTCAGCAGCGCTAAAAAAAATATTATTATAAAAAATAAATAAAAACACATTAATCTAAAAGTGGTATATAAATCCAGGTGCCGAGTGATTTAACATATCATTGTGGCAGTTCATATCAGGATCATCAGCTGATTCGACATTCGACCATCACCACACCATATGATTCTGCTCCCTATTGGAAATGCACTCACCAGATTCCTAATAAACAATCGCCTTTCTATAGAGAGTTTGGCTTTTTTAATCAGTATCGGAAGGACATCAGCATGGATATTCAATATGGATCAACCCAAAGGATAAAGAACATCCTAATCCTGTGGATCCCTAGACTGGACAGACTGGACAAGCCACAATCCTCTTATACAGCTCGGACATTGTTGCTGTGTCAGCCCAGCCTGCACTATCCCCTGCTGAAAGCTCTGTCCTGGTGCAGGAGAACAGGCCAGCTGAAGCTCCCACTATCACAGCAGTAGGAATGGACACTGCTGAAAAGACAGCAGGAGCTTAAATATGCTTTGAATATGCCAGCAAAGCTTTCTTTTGTTGATATTTAATCACAGAATGACGAAACACGTCAAGACGTGACCACACAGCTTGCTGCATTGGTGATAGGCTCAGAGTTCTTCCCAGAACCACCACTTATCTCCATTGTGGGTGGTGAGAATATCGCAACTGAAATATATGCACAGTGCTTTATCTATTTGAACTTTTTTTTTTTAACATTATGTTTGTAAGTGCAATAGTTTAAGGGTTGGGTTGATTTGTTGAATAAAAGTTTATAGTTTTACACTATGAGGCTTCCTTTTCATTTCTTATGCCCGAGCTGTATAAGAGGATTGTGGCTTGTCCAATCTGGGGATCCACAGGATTAACAAGTTCTTTATCCTTTGGGTTGATCGATATTGAATTTCCATGCTGATGTTCTTCCGATACTGATTAAAAACAGCTGAAATCTCTATACAAAGGTAATTGCTTATTAGGAATATGGTGAGTGCAATTCCTATAGGGAGTGGAATCACATGGTGTGGTGATGGTTGAACATCTATTCATCTGATGATCCTAATATGAACTGTCACAATATGTTAAATCACTCAATCACTCAGCACCTGAGTTTATATACCACTTGTAGATTAATGTGTTTTTATTTATTTTTTATAATAATTTTTTTAGCGCTGCTTGAGCTAGAAAGGGCTAAATTTTGAACTTTTTTGCTTCTCTTTTGAAAAGTAATAAAAACCAGATATGAAAACACATTTTAATTTTAATTTTCTTCAATCTCTTGCCATCACCCCTCAGCGAGCTTAAATATCTGTGGGACTGGACTACCGCTCAGCACCTGTGGAATCCATCCGGTGGTGAAGGCCTGGCACACTGGGACATCCCTTCAGGCTCCAGTTATCAGGATACTTCTCCAACAGGATCTCAGATCCAACAAGCCTTGTATGAACCCCCTGAATAAGGGCGGTCACTGGCTTTCTGGTAAGCCTCCTGTCTCTCGGTGGTGGTAGTCTCATGTGGTCAAGTCTATCTCACGTCCCACTATCTATGAATGATTCACTTCACAGTGCACCAGGATTTTGTTTATGAACTCAAGTCACTTATTAACCTTAACAGAATAGGGATATTTGTATTTTGTGCACTATTGATATATTGGACATTTGCTTAATCAGTAGCTGTTGTGCACTGTATTGATTGTTTTTTATTGATTTTCATGATTTATGGTTCACACCATGGATATTGTTTGCACCTTTGCACTTTAATATTTTGTGGCACACACATATTTATCAATTTATAGCGCTGCACTTTTTTTGCTATATAATATTTTAATGATTGTCATACATTAATCTACATTGTGTAAAGGAAGCCCATTTATTTTGAATAGCCTGTCAATACACAAGAATGAACATGCAGCATATTTAAAGTAGTTGCAAAGGTCTCCATTTTAAGTTATTTCTCACACACATCATAGGCATTCTTACATTTATACCCCAAAACACATTCATTTTTTTTTTTACACAGCTGTCAATAAATAAGATATTCACAAAGCGATCACAGTGTGCACCTCTGCAGGTATATCAGCTTCAACTCTTCTGGGAAGGCTGTATACAAGGTTTAGGAGTGTGTCTATGGAAATGTTTAATCATTCTTCCAGAAGCACATTTCTCCACAGTCTACGCTTTAATTCAACCCAAAGGTGTTCTATAGGGCTGAAGTCAAGAGGCTGGTCAAGTTCCTCCACCCCAAACTCGCTCCTCCTTGTCTTTATGGACCTTGCTTTGTGCACTGGTGCGCAGTCATGTTGGAACAGGAAGGGGCCATCCCCAAACTGTTCCCACAAAGTTGGGAGCATGAAATTGTCCAAAATTTCTTGGTATGTTGATGCCTTAAAAGTTCCCTTCACTGGAACTAAGGGGCCAAGCCCAATCCCTGAAAAACAACCCCACACCATAATCCCCCTCTACCAAATGATTTGGACCAGTGCATAAAGCAAGGTCCATAAAGACATGGATGCGTGACTTTGGGGTGGAGGAACTTGACTTGCCTGCACAGAGTCCTGACCTCAACCTGATAGAACACCTTTGGGATTCGAGTGGGGGCTGGCTTCATTGACTTTATAAGTTCATGTGTTTTTGCTCCATCTTGTGAAAGCACATCAATGTCCTGCGTGCAGCATCTTTGGTGCGCTTTCAGAAAATGAGGTAAAAACACATGACCTAATAAAAGTCAGTGGGACCTGGGTAGAAATGTGTGCAAAAAAAGTTCATCAAAGGTAAACTGATAGCAAATAAGGACTAACAGTATCACCAGCAAAGTACCAAGAAACCAAAGCAGTTACTGCTCCAGTCAAAATTGAATAAGTTGTTGCTGAAAAAACAATGCTGTGCATTCTGCAAAACATCACCTGCAAGCAATATAGCCCTTGTACACATGGTCGGAGATTCCGACAACCAAATCCATCGAATTTTGTCCGTCGGATTTTGTCAGACGGGTTTTGTCCGAAACTGTTGTATACACACGGTTGGACGAAGTTGTTGGAAAATCTGATCGTTCAGAACGGGATGACGTTATTTCATTACGACAGGACTACGTTCAGGCTAGTAGCCAATAGCTTTGATGTAGGATTTTGATCTGAGCATGCGTGGCACTTTGTCCGATCGGAATTCTCTACACATGATCAGAGTATGTCTGATCTGAGCATTTTGTCGGAAAATATTTCCGGCAAGTTGGAAAATTTGGTCCGACGGATATTCCGACGGAAACAGTCCAATGCAGACCACACACAGTCGGAATATCCGACAAAACGCTCCGATCGGACACATTCCGTCGGAATCTCTGATCGTGTGTACAAGGGCTAAAAGTGGATGTAAACCTCATATATACACAGTGAAGTGAAGTGAGAAGCCTAAGATGATACACAGAGATGAAACTAATCCTCCTACATAAGTTTTACTTGTATATCTGCTGTCTTCAGTTTTCTTCACTCTTTAGAATGTGCAGATTGTGTGAAAAATCTTGTTTTCTCATATAGCAGTGGGTGTGGAGTCTGGGCATACACTCTGTGAGAGCTGATTGGAGGAAAGCCCCCCCCCCCCCCCCCACACACACACATAGGCAGAGGAATGGAGAAGCTTGCAGAGCTGCAGTCTGAATAGACAAGCTCCCTCCCTCGAAGCATCCTCCCCGACATAAATTTCCAGCTGCTTTTATCTCATGTGTTCGAGAACTAGTCAGAAGTTATCATGCTGATAACAGAGGAACGGAGCAGCAGAAAGACATGGCACTTTGAGCTTTGGAGACAGATAAGTAAACACTACAGATATATGTGCATAGGAAAGATTTCATGAATGGGGTTTAAAACAACTTTAAGTACCAAGGATTTTGTCAGTAACTAGAACTCATCAAAAGCATTGAGCACAACATACGAACGACCACAACATACAGGGATATACAATTTAATACTGACATATAATCACACACATAGGTTGGACTTGATGGACTTGTGTCTTTTTTCAACCTCACCTACTATGTAACCTACTATATAATCAGGAAAATATCTGATAGTATAGTATTTAATAGTATAACCAGCAGAATTATTTCAAACAAATCACATTAAAAAGTGCAAAACACTTTGATAAACAGCATGTAAAATGTGAGTTCAATGTGTCACTGTAGTGTGCCAACTGAAAACCTCCAGGGCGCCTGGCAATCAGGTTCTTAAAAGTGCTATGCTATAATCACACCCTACATGTTATGTCATGTTTGACCTCCCACTCATTTAGTTCCAAAATCTCTGGAAATCTTTGAGGGAACACAGACCTGGCCCCATACTCCCCCAGATCAGGAAAACTCTGTGTTGGCAGGTAATATTTCACCATAAGCAAAGCAATGTTACTTTTCTGAATGCTTCCACAGAATGACCTTACATTTCTAAGTGCCCATCATTCCTATTGAGAGATCACCCTGACCTAATGCTTGTGAAGAACCAAATGTACAGTGTTCAATTGCAAAGTCAGAACACCATTGAAGACTATAATTTAAAAAAAAAGCCATTGCCATTTTCCACCCTAATAAACAAGGGAATGTCAAGCAAATAGCATGTGGGGCTGACATGTACCAAAGACATTTTTTTATTCTCTTTGATAAGAAGCAGCAATTTAGTGGAGCTTAAAGTGAAACATTAAAAATGCAAAACGCCATTATATAACATGCCTGCGGGATTCCCTGGCCCTGCCTGTGAAGTAGCACATCTGTGTGATGTATGCAACCTACTAGAGCAACACTGACAATTGCAGAGAAAACAATTGTGTTTAGATTGCCAGCAAAATGAGAGCTCATAGCTGATTCTGTTTGTAGACAAAGCATCCAGAGATCTGGATCTGGTATGCAGGGCAGCAAATCATACGCCATATAAAAGTGACAATCAAGTACAATGAGCTAAGAGCTATATGGTTTTGTGGATGAATAAAGGCATGCATCAGAAGTATAACACAGTGGACTCTATTGAAAATTGTTTTGATGAAGTTCACAAGACTGAATCCCTTTCTTACTGAGGAGGCCTATTGCTATGCAAGATAAGTTTGTTCACATATAGCGATAGCTGCCGGAGAATTTAAACCTATTGTGGGAGATACACTTCATACCCAAAGTTCAAATCTAAAGCCTTTGTAGAAAAGTTTGCAACTATTCTTGAAAATATTTTGTCAAAATAAAAGTATGGGGTTGCCATGGCTTTTCTCCTTTAGAATATTTAGAAAAACACTGAAAAAAAACCCATCAATTGCAGCCCCACTGTGCGATCAATTGCAGCCACTGAGCCCATAAAATGCAGCCACTGTTGCCCGCCAAATGCAGCCACTGTGCCCATCACATGCAGCCATTGTGCCCATCATATGCAACCTCTGTGCCCATCATATGCAACCTCTGTGTCCATCATAGTCGGCCTCTGTGCCCATCATAGGCAGCCTCTGTGCCCACCATATGCAGCTTATGTGCCCCCCAGCTCACCCGCCATCAGACCGCCACTTACCCCATCCGGGTGATGGCAGCGAGCTGTGGGATGGGCAGGCGACGGCTCCTGCATCCTCCATGGTTCCATGCGTCTCCTCCTCCATTCCGCTGGGCGCAGGGCACACAGCACACCGGCAGTACCTCACGGTCGGTGGTCCGGAACTTAGTGGGCTGATGGGTCCTCTTCGCTCCTGTGTCAGCAGTGGTGGCGGAGGAGTCCAATCCTCCAGCTTCCACTCCTGTGTGTCTCTTTTGCCAAAGAACCGAGCATCCAATAGAATGCCCGGCGCTTTGGCCAAACAGGAAACAGGTCTCACTGACCTGCCTCCTGATAGGCAGGAGGGCACTGTGGTATAAAAATACTGAAAATGTATTCGCTATGGTCACACAACAGTGTGGGATCAGGGAGCACACTCTGCTCCCCGAGCCCACCCTTTTTTGAAGCCTATTAGAGCCTCAGGCTCAAATCAGGTGCTTCAAAAGAAAACACCCCCTCCCACACTGCCATTGGAGTCCATGCATGCAGCATCCTGAAAGGGGCCGGGCGCATGGGTAGGGAGGCGGCGGCAGAGATTAGGGGGCGGTGCCCGTGCGCCCACACTGCTCGGGCCACCCCTGATTGCCTGGCATTTAGTATTCTCAAAAACAAAAGTCCACAGTGGCCCTTCAAGCAGTGGAGTGCAAACACAGCATTATAGGCTCAATTTTATATCAGGTAGATTTCTGGTATACTCTTCTATCAGGAAGGTTTCTGGTCTGCCCTCATACCAAGAGGGTTTCTGGTCCAATCTAGTATCAAGGAGGTCTCTCTTCCAGCCTTCCAATAACTTCAGCATGTTTTACCAGGAATATCTTTTTTGACACAGCTATCAGTAGGGATGAGCCGAACACCCCCCGGTTCGGTTCGCACCAGAACTTTCGAACGGACCGCAAATTCGTACGAACGTTAGAACCCCATTGAAGTCTATGGGACTAGAACGTTCGAAATAAAAAGTGCTAATTTTAATGGCTAATATGCAAGATACTGTCCTAAAAAGGGTTTGGGGACCTGGCTCCTGCCCCAGGGGACATGGGTCAATGCCTAAAATGTTTTTAAAAATGTCCGTTTGGCGGGAGCACTGATTTTAATGACGATTAAAGTGAAAAAAAAAGTGAAATATTCCTTTAAATATCGTGCCTGGGGGGGTGTCTATAGTATGCCTGTGAAGTGCTACGTGTTTCCCGTGTTTAGAACAGTCCCTGCACAAAATGACATTTAACGGAAAAAAAGTCCATTACCAGCCCCTTTGGGTCTTGTACGGATATTAAGGGGAACCCCGTACCCATATTAAAAAAAGGAAAGACGTGGGGCCCCCAGGCCCTATATACTCAGAACAGCAGTATACAGGCGGTGCAAACAAGACAGGGACTGTGTAGTTTTGTTGTGTTAAGTAGAATCTGTGTGTAATTTTGAACTGGTACATTTTTAAAGTGTAGCTCCAGTCAAAAAAATCTCTTTTTAAGCTTTTTGGAAAACATAGGGAAGGGTTATCACCCCTGTATAATTTGTTTTGCCGTCCGTCTTTTTTCTTCTCACTTCCTGTTGTCTCCTTCCGTTTGCAAGTAGGAGACGTTTGTAAGTTGGATGTTTGAAAGTAAGGGCCTGCCCTATATGCTCTGCAGAAATGGCGGAGCAAGGTGTTAGTACCATTGTTGAACATTGGGCCTTTGGTGGTTGTGGTGCTGGTGCTGGTGCCACAACACTATAAGTCCTCACAGTTACTCTCGGTGGGCACAGGAACGGGCCCTGCTGTGAAATATTATATCAAGAATTGTAATTACATGCCCCTGTTAAACAGGGGCAGAAAAATTGGGCCTTAGGCACTGGTGCTGGTGCCACGACATTGCAACCTCTCCCATATACTCTAGTTGTAGTGCAGGAATGAGCCCTGCTGCAAAACATTGCATCAAAAATTGTAATTAAACGCCCCTGTTAAACAGGGGCAGAAAAATTGGGCTGGTGGCATCACCCAGAACCAAAAATGTTCTTCCAACATATCAGCGGAGGAGGAAGAGGATAGACAATTAACATAACAGGACAGTCACTCAGCATCAGCATAGGTAGTCTTGAAGGGATGTGATATTTAAAAAAAAAAATTATTCGGTTACATCAGCTTCAGGTGCTTGGTAGCTGTGGGTGATTCAAGACTGATTCATCTTGATGAAGGTCAGTCGATCAACTGAGTCAGTGGACAGGCGCATCCTGTGATCTGTAACAAAGCCACCAGCAGCACTGAAGGTGCGTACCCGAAAGAACAGCGAATGCAGGACAGGCCAGTAGCTCAATTGCATACTGTGCATTCTCTGGCCAGTGATCCATCCTCAAGACCCAGTAAGCCAGAGGATTTTCGGTGGGAAAGGTGTCCAAGTCTGACCTTGCCCCTAGGTATTCCTGCACCATGTAAATCAGACGCTGGCGATGGTTGCTGAAACCGATCATACCTTGGGGCTGTGGACTAAAAAATTGTCTGAACGCATCGGTCAGACGCCCACCTTCTCCACCGCTCCTTCTGACCGATGCCTCAGCAACACGTTGTCCAGAACCATGAGTTTGTAACCTCCCAGTCTCTGGGAACGCATTGCACAGACCTTTCTGCAAGGCCTCCCGGAGATGTCTCATCCTCTGCTCCCTCTGTGACGGCAAGATAAGGTCGGCAACCTTACCCTTGTACCGTGGATCAAGGAGAGTAGCCAGCCAGTAATGGTCCCTCTCCTTGATCCGAAGAATACGAGGATCCTTCCGCAGGCTTTGCAGGATCAGGGAGGCCATGCAGCGTAGGTTAGCTGAGGCATTCGGTCCGGAGTCTTCTGGGTCACTAAGGACAATATGATCCGCAGCTACCTCCTCCCAGCCACGTACAAGTCCACGGGTTTCTTGGAACTGTAAATCATCCCTACAAGACTGCTGCTGCTGCTGAGTGCCAGCCTCCACCTCCATGCTGACGCAATCATCCTCCTCCTCCTCCTCCTCATCCTCTTCCTGTGTGATGGGTGGGACAGTAGGAACACTATCTGGATAAAGGGGGCCTTGAGAGGCAAGGAAGTCCTCCTCTTCCTGCCTCTGTTCTGCCTCAATTGCCCTGTCCATTATTCCAAGCAGCGCATGCTCCAACAGGTGGTAAAGAGGTACAGTGTCACTGATGCATGCACTGTTACTGCTCACCATCCTTGTGGCCTCCTCAAACAGTGACAGGACAGTGCATGCATCCCTGATCATGCCCCACTCGCGTGGTGAAAAAAAACCGAGCTCCCCTGACCCTGTCCTTGTGCCGCAGTTGCACAGGTACTTATTGATGGCTCTCTGCTGCATGTGCAACCGCTGCAGCATGGCCAACGTTGAGTTCCACCTGGTGGGCATGTCTCATATAAGGCGGTTCTTGGGCAGGTTCAACTCCTTTTGGAGCTCAGCCAGCCGAGCACAGGCATTAAATGATCGGCGGAAATGCACACAGACTTTCCTGGCCTGCTTCAGGACATCCTGTAAGACCAGATACCTGCCCAAAAACCGCTGCACCACCAGGTTAAGGACATGAGCCACACAGGGCACATGGGTCAGTTGTCCCTGTCGGAGGGCGGAGAGGAGGTTGGTGCCATTGTCGCAAACCACCATTTCTGGCTTAGGCTGGCATAGCGTCAACCACCTCTCGGCCTGCCCATGCAGAGCTGACAAAATATCTGCCCCAGTGTGGCTCCTGTCCCCCAAACAAACCAGCACAAGCACGGCATGGCATCCTTTTGTCTGCGTACTTGCGCAGCCCCTGGAACGCCTACGGAGCACCGCTGGTTCTGAGGACAGAGCACTGGAAGAGGCCATGGAGGAAGAAGAAGAGGAGGGGGTGGAGGAGAAAGGTGTGTCACAACCAGTAGTAGCATTTTGGAGGCATGGTGGCGGAACAACCTCCAACACTACTGCACCTTGTCCTGCATCCTTCCCAGCTGCCAAAAGAGTGACCCAATGGGCCGTGAAAGACAGGTAACGTCCCTGTCCATGCCTGCTGGACCATGAGTAATATGCACCTTACAGCTGACCGCCCTGTCCAGCGAGGCAAGGACATTGCCTTCCACATGCCGGTAGAGAGGCGGAATCGCCTTCCGTGAGAAAAAGTGGCGTTTGGGGGACCTGCCACTGAGGAACCGCACATTGTACAAACTCACGGAAGGGGGCAGAGTCTACATACTGAAAAGGCAGCAGTTGAAGTGCTAGCAATTTAGCCAAGCTAGCATTCAACCGCTGGGCATGTGGATGGCTGGGAGTGAACTTGCAGAGGCACAGGCAGAGCTCTGCGGTGTGATTCAGTCGGTGTGCTGCCCCTAACCTGGCCCCCGGAGGGCATCCTGCCTCGTTGGACAAGTGCCTCCTCCTCCTACTCTCTCCTTCCAGGCAGACACGTGCAGTCAGTGCCCTCATCATCCCCTCCCTCTTCATCGCTGGAGCAAACCTGGCAGTATGCTGCAGCTTGTGGAACATGACTGCCAGATTGCTGTCCTTCTTGAGCATCCCCTCTCTCTGCGCTCACGCTACTGCCTTCCTCTAGCTGAGTATCATCATCAAAGCCTACAAAACACTGGGCATCCTCCTGGAGCATGTACCCAACACCGTGCTCAAAGAGTTCATGGGACTCCTCAGGAGGACGTGGTGGGTCTAGGGAAGGAGTCACTGATGATGACATTGAGACGAGGGAAGACGATGCGTTGGCAGCTACTTTGCTAGTAACAAATAAAAATATAAAATAAAGGCTGTAGCTCTAAGTGGGATACACACACTAGAGTAAATTGTAAGAAGGTTTGAAAAGCTGCGCCACTAATCCTATTCGATAATAAAAAACATTTCCAATGAAATATCATTAAGGAGTTAATGGCACACACACAAAATGAATATTTGTTGCCGATAAAATAGCATTAACATTGCGCAAATTAATTAAACTAAAAAAAAAAAAAAATATGTAAAAAATTTATAGGTAGTATATAACAGAAAAAACAGCTTGCAGAGAGCCGGGGCTGGAAGACAGAGTCCAATATGTCAGTGCTTATCAAATCACCGTGGTGAGTCCAAACAAAACTGCAAACCAGTGCCCGTCACCAAGATTCAGATGCGCTTACCAGATGCAGATTAGATAGTAGCCATAATGGTAATTTATCCAAAACAGGTTGTAGTCTTAGTAATAAAACATCCGTATCATAATCCTTGCGTCACGGTTCCACTGTCACCAGTGTATGGCAGAATCACAGAACAAAAACTTCCACTATCAGCAATCGGGTATGTCACCAACATTAGCCCCGGAAAGAAAAAGATGCCTCCATAGCATAAAACCATTCAAATATTTTATCAAAATATAGATATTGCACTTACGTAGAGTATTCTTTAAAACAGCATTGAAAATAGATCACAGAAAGCCGGCCGGCATTCAAAAAAGCATCCCGTCCTCCCCTCGTAGAGCGTGGTGGCGTCACTGAGTACCTTCCCAGACGCGTTTCGTCATAGATGACGTTATCAATGGGGGGCATCTTTTTCTTTCTGGGGCTAATGCTGGTGACATACCCGATTGCTGATAGTGGAAGTTTTTGTTCTGTGATGCTGCCATACACTGGTGACAGTGGAACCGTGACGCAAGGATTATGATACAGATGTTTTATTACTAAGACTACAACCTGTTTTGGATAAATTACCATTATGGCTACTATCTAATCTGCGGTAAGCGCATCTGAATCTTGGTATCGGGCACTGGTTTGCAGTTTTGTTTGGACTCACCGCTGTGATTTGATAAGCACTGACATATTGGACTCTGTCTTCCACCCCCGGCTCTCTGCAAGCTGTTTTTTCTGTTATATACTACCTATACATTTTTAACATGTTTTTTTTTTGGTTTAATTAATTTGCGCAATGTTAATGCTATTTTATCGGCAACAAATATTCATTTTGTGTGTGTGCCATTAACTCCTTAGTGATATTTCATTGGAGATACTTTGCTAGTACTCTGAGCCTGGGTGAGAGAGGATGAGGAGGATGAAGAGGGCTTGGTCATCCACTCAACCAAGTCTTCGGCATGATGCGGCTCAACACGTCCAGCTGCTGAAAAGAAGGACAAGCGTGTCCCATGGCCACGTGCTGATGATGACGATGCACCGCGTCCACGACCAGCACTGTTGTCTCTAGACACAGAGCCTGCTTGCCCTCTTATCGGCTCGCGCCTGTCTGCCTCTTCTTGTTGGCCTTCCAGACATGGTAATGGCCTGAAGGGAGATGGGAAAACCAGCAATTGGGTAGTGTATATTGTGCTGGAGGCACACAACACCCACTACCTCCTGCAGATGGCTCAATTAGAGAAGAGCTATATAGGTGGATATAATGGTGTATAGTGGTCAGGGCACGCAGACGGTCAGGGCACGCAGACAACACGCACAATCTCCTACAACTGACTGCAAGCTCTATTACAGAAGAGCAATATAGCTAGCTATATAGGTGGATATAACGGTGTATAGTGCGGTCAGGGCACGCACACAACACGCACAATCTCCTACAACTGACTGCAAGCTCTATTACAGAAGAGCAATATAGCTAGCTATATAGGTGGATATAACGGTGTATACTGTGGTCAGGGCACGCACCCAACAGGCACAATCTCCTACAACTGACTGCAAGCTCTATTAAAAAAGAGCAATATAGCTAGCTATATAGGTGGATATAACGGTGTACACTGTGGTCAGAGCACGCAGACAGCAGGCACAATCTCCTACAACTGACTGCAAGCTCTATTACAAAAGAGCAATATAGCTAGCTCTATAGGTGGATATAACGGTGTATACTGCGGTCAGGGCACGCAGACAACAGGCACAATCTCCTACAACTGACTGCAAGCTCTATTACAAAAGAGCAATATAGCTAGCTCTATGGGTGGATATAACGGTGTATACTGCAGTCAGGGCACGCAGACAACAGGCACAATCTCCTACAACTGACTGCAAGCTCTATTATAAAAGAGCAATATAGCTATCTTTATAGGTGGATATAACAATGTATTCTGCGGTCAGGGCACGCAGACAACAAGCACAATCTCCTACAACTGACTGCAAGCTCTATTACAAAAGAGAAATATAGCTAGCTATATAGGTGGATATAACGGTGTATAGTGCGGTCAGGGCACGCAGACAACAGGCAAAATCTCCTACAACTGACTGCAAGCTCTATTACAAAAGAGCAATATAGCTAGCTATATAGGTGGATATAACGGTGGATAGTGCGGTCAGGGCACACAGACAACAGGCACAATCTCCTACAACTGACTGCAAGCTCTATTACAAAAGAGCAATATAGCTAGCTATATAGGTGGATATAAAAGTGTATACTGCGGACAGGGCACGCAGACAACAGGCACAATGTCCTACAACTGACTGCAAGCTCTATTACAAAAGAGCAATATAGCTAGCTATATAGGTGGATATAACGGTGTACACTGTGGTCAGAGCACGCAGACAACAGGCACAATGTCCTACAACTGACTGCAAGCTCTATTACAAAAGAGCAATATAGCTAGCTCTATAGGTGGATATAATGGTGTATACTGCGGTCAGGTCACGCAGACAACAGGCACAATCTCCTACAACTGACTGCAAGCTCTATTACAAAAGAGCAATATAGCTAGCTCTATGGGTGGATATTTTTATTCCAAGAATACTGCTACCATCTTACAATCATAACATTACAAAACAAAAATCAGTTTACATACACTTTACAATAAACAAACTATACCATCAAAGAGAACAATTTTTACATGTCATTCTCCCCCTCCTCATCCCCGGAAGAAAAATCTATGAGAAGGTCTTTACTTCTACTGCTAGGCCCTGGCGGAGGCCCAGGATCCACCTCAGGTGGTGGAGCCCTCTTTTTCTTCTTCTTCCCCTGCTTTTTCCTTATCGTGACCCAAGCCACTTCACCCTCCTCATCTGACACCTCTTTTGGGCGCTTCTGAGCTCCTTTTACAGAGACCTCCATCTCCTCCTCCCCAGACCTATCATCTCCAGCCGAAGAGTCGGATGAAGAGACAGCGACCAGACGCCTGCCCGGCCTACACCTTCGAGGAAGAGGAGTGGGAACAGGACCCTGGGGGTTGGAACCCTGTGCCCCCCCCCACCTGGAAGGGGAGTCCCGACCACCCCCACCTGACCAGATACTTGACTTTCAGTAACAGGGGCCTGGGCAACCTCTACAGGTCGCACCCCTTTCTCTCTTTGAGGGACCTTGTTTGCTTTCTGAACTTGAGGTGTACCTTGTGGTTCAACCACAGGAGAACTTTCCTGCCTTTCCCCTCCAGAACTTTGCCCAGCAGGGGGCGGTACATTGTCCCCTCCTAATCCATCACTTGCTGCAGCTTCACCCCTGTAGGCCCTGGGGCATATGCTAAAGGGATGCCCCATTTGACCACATAGGTTGCAGCAGATTAAGCCGCAAGTGTCACCGGAGTGCCCGAACTTATTGCACTTAGTGCAGCGCACGATTGTGCAATCTGCACTCAGGTGGGTTGGACACCCGCACCTGAAACACCTACGAGGCTGACCTGGGTAGAACACCAGGATTCTGTCCCTTCCCAGGAAAGCACTCCCTGGGACATGCGCAACCGTGTTGCCAGATCTTTTTAAGCGAATCCTGGTGTTCCACGCTCCAGTCCATACCCCCCGCTCGTCTAGACATTTATTCAGAGGACACTGCAACTGGCCATGCCTTCCCAGCCAAGTTGCTATGTCCTCTGGAGGCAGGCTCTCGTTTCTCACTAATACAGTGAGATTTTTAATCTCCTCCTGCCTACTCAAGGGGATCAAACGAAGCCCCTTCCAGGGATCAGTACCCCTGACCAGCCCAAAAGCGGTTATAAAACGCTCCATGGTCACCGCGTTGGTGAAACTGATGTCAAAGTCAGGGGAGCCCGCTGGATGGATTACAGCGAAAAGCTCAGCCACCCTGAACACCAACGCCAAGATCATGTCAACCACTTTGCCCCTTGTGGGACACTGACCCTCACCCTCCCATCTCAGCTGAACTACGTTCCTACGCCTACGCTCCGGACCACCTGTCCCCCTAGACCAAGAACTGGCCCCTGGGGTCTGACCAGCCGGGGGAGCCCTAAAATTGCTGGCCCCAAACTGGTGGTACAGGTGGTCCAAAGGCACACTGGACCCAGCCACATTGGCATAGGAACGTTTCTCACCAAGGGCTGTCAACAACCTCACCTCCGGTGTACCCCTCAACCTGGGCTCCGGAGGAGGAGTCTCCGCCACAGACACCGGGGGCACCACATGAGAAGAGACCCCCACTCCCCCAACATGAGGATTCACTTTTACACCGGGCTGAACCTTAGAGTGAGTTTCCTCCTCAGAACTGTAAAACAGAGCATTCCAAGATTCCTGCCATTCCACCTCCATATAGGCGCCGCAGGAATCTACTGACACCTGACTCTGCATTGATTGAGAACCCTCCAAGTCCCGAATGAACGCCATTGCAGGGTTCTCATCATCAAGCTCTCCCATTGGGCAGTCACCCCAGGCTGCAACTTGCTCAGGTATCATACTGTTAGATGTTTCAACATTACCACTTTTGTTTACACTTTCCTGACCGGAACGAAGACCGGAAGTTCCTTGAAAACAACCTCCGTGGTCTACTTCCGGCCTCGCCACCGTCACTTCCGGCCACGGGTCAATCCCGCCAGGAACCTGCCCGCCCACCGGAAGTGCGTCATCACCACCCAACACGCTACTATTGGCCTTGCGGTCAGAAGCACCACCCCTCCTCCCGCGGGAAGACGGCGTTTTCTCATTCACGGCCGCCATTCCCAAACTATCAGACGCCATGCTGCCGGCCAACGCTGCACTGCTCCCCACAGCGGCAGCCAAGCTGGCTTGACTCTCACATTTCCCGGTCCCCTTACCCTGAGCCCGGCTTGCGGCAGCGGCAGCCGACAACGCAACTGACGGTATGCCCTGCTTGCAACCACCGGTCGGGATCACTGGGGATTGTACAGGTAAGTCCGATTTTTCTTTGCTTACTAGTCTAGCAAGCTGAACCACAGGTATCTTCTTTTCTTTCATGACACATTTTTCTTTATTGTCCTTCTGCTGTCTCCTTCCTGCTTCACCGGAGTCTAACCTGCCTTCTGGGGATACAGCCTCGCTCATAGGCTGACAACCCCTAGGCTTACCCGACCCCTCTGCAGTACTAACGGAGTTAGCAGTCTTGTCACTGGGAGCACTCTTCACACTTGCAGCCTTCTCTGCACTCTTTCTCACCGGTGCTGTCTCTTTACAAGCCATTGGCTTTTTCTCCACCACCTCTTCACGGGTGGCCACCTCAGAGGGACCCGCCATTTCCTCCTCTTGCGTTGTGTTCGGGGCTGGATACAGTCTACGGCGTCTCCCTGCCTGGGTCCCCTCGTCACACGCAATTCTCATCGCTTTGTCCACGTTAGATAGAAAGTCTTTCTCACCAGAAGCACTGTCAATCAGGTTGGATAACAGCTCACCCATCATGCTGCACTGCTTCTTCAATCCGTCTATCACCGTCTTATACTCCTGTCTCTTTACAACGCCCGATCTGTCTCTCCGGTTCCTTAACTCCGCCAGGACCTTCATTTTCTCGCAGTAGCTGCGGGAAGCCTTCACAATTAAGCTTTTAGCTTTCTTTCTTCTGTCTGCAGATTTCTCCGCATCCTCTCCTGGCTGTCTCAGAGACCAATCTGCAAGATCCAGTTGGTTCTCCAAGAACAACCTCTCCCCCTTGACGAGCTCCAGGAGCTTAGGGGCTCCACGTCCTTCACTAGGCTGAGAAACAGGCCCCTGGCCTGGGCTGACCGACGCCATCAGCTCCCTGTCCTCCTCCACCACTCTGGAAGTCCTCAGAGATCAGAGCACGCAGCCAGCACGCACAAGCTCCTACAACTGACTGCAAGCTCTATTACAAAAGAGCAATATAGCTAGCTATATAGGTGGATATAACGGTGTACACTGTGGTCAGAGCACGCAGACAACAGGCACAATCTCCTACAACTGACTGCAAGCTCTATTACAAAAGAGCAATATAGCTAGCTCTATAGGTGGATATAATGGTGTATACTGCGGTCAGGTCACGCAGACAACAGGCACAATCTCCTACAACTGACTGCAAGCTCTATTACAAAAGAGCAATATAGCTAGCTCTATGGGTGGATATAACGGTGTATACTGCGGTCAGGGCACGCAGACAACAGGCACAATCTCCTACAACTGACTGCAAGCTCTATTATAAAAGAGCAATATAGCTAGCTATATAGGTGGATATAACGGTGTATTCTGCGGTCAGGGCACGCAGACAACAGGCACAATCTCCTACAACTGACTGCAAGCTCTATTACAAAAGAGCAATATAGCTAGCTATATAGGTGGATATAACGGTGTATACTGCGGTCAGGGCACGCAGACAACAGGCACAATCTCCTACAACTGACTGCAAGCTCTATTACAAAAGAGCAATATAGTTAGCTATATAGGTGGATATAACGGTGTATACTGCGGTCAGGGCACGCAGACAACAGGCACAATCTCCTACAACTGACTGCAAGCTCTATTACAAAAGAGCAATATAGCTAGCTATATAGGTGGATATAATGGTGTATAGTGCGGTCAGGGCACGCAGACAACAGGCAAAATCTCCTACAACTGACTGCAAGCTCTATTACAAAAGAGCAATATAGCTAGCTATATAGGTGGATATAACGGTGGATAGTGCTGTCAGGGCACACAGACAACAGGCACAATCTCCTACAACTGACTGCAAGCTCTATTACAAAAGAGCAATATAGCTAGCTATATAGGTGGATATAACAGTGTATACTGCGGACAGGGCACGCAGACAACAGGCACAATGTCCTACAACTGACTGCAAGCTCTATTACAAAAGAGCAATATAGCTAGCTATATAGGTGGATATAACGGTGTACACTGTGGTCAGAGCACGCAGACAACAGGCACAATCTCCTACAACTGACTGCAAGCTCTATTACAAAACAGCAATATAGCTAGCTCTATAGGTGGATATAATGGTGTATACTGCGGTCAGGGCACGCAGACAACAGGCACAATCTCCTACAAGTGACTGCAAGCTCTATTACAAAAGAGCAATATAGCTAGCTCTATGGGTGGATATAACGGTGTATACTGCGGTCAGGGCACGCAGACAACAGGCACAATCTCCTACAACTGACTGCAAGCTCTATTATAAAAGAGCAATATAGCTAGCTATATAGGTGGATATAACGGTGTATTCTGCGGTCAGGGCACGCAGACAACAGGCACAATCTCCTACAACTGACTGCAAGCTCTATTACAAAAGAGCAATATAGCTAGCTATATAGGTGGATATAACGGTGTATACTGCGGTCAGGGCACGCAGACAACAGGCACAATCTCCTACAACTGACTGCAAGCTCTATTACAAAAGAGCAATATAGTTAGCTATATAGGTGGATATAACGGTGTATACTGCGGTCAGGGCACGCAGACAACAGGCACAATCTCCTACAACTGACTGCAAGCTCTATTACAAAAGAGCAATATAGCTAGCTATATAGGTGGATATAATGGTGCATACTGCGGTCAGGGCACGCAGACAACACCCACTACAGAAGAGCAAGAACGCAAAATCATCCAATAGCGAGCGGTGTATACTGTGTTGAAAGTACACTGAGAACACCCACTAACTCCTACAGATGCCAACACACTACACAAGGTCGCCGCGCTGGCGGCCTTATATAGTGTGGGGCATGTACTACACAGCCTGAGCTATGATTGGCCACAGGCATCCTTCCTGTGGCCAATCATGGCTCTCCTCGCTGCCGGCCCTGTGATTGGCCAAGCATGAGGGGTCACAGTGCATGCTTGGCCAATCATGAGCCAGCAATGCACTGTGATGGCGCAGTGCATTGTGGGCCGTGAGCGCCACACAAATTTGGCGCGAATGGCCCATAGCGTTCGGTATTCGCCGAACGTGCGAACAGCCGATGTTCGAGTCGAACGTATGTTCAACTCGAACGCGAAGCTCATCCCTAGCTATCAGTCACTTTTTCCAGTTGCTTTCCATTTTCCCAACTTCACATACTGAGGGTACAAGAAATACTTTACCTGTTCAACAATTTGGAAATCTCAAAAACAGGATTTTTTTTTTTTTTTTTTTTTCTTATATCTCTTTGTAAATCATTACCTTTGGGCTGTACTCTTAAACCCCATACACAAATCAGTTTTCCTGCTGAGTTTTTCCTTCAGATTTTCCAGAACCATGTAGTGCAAGGGCCTGCCTGATTGCATACACATTGAAACTCCTAAGGTTTGACCTCATATTATATGGTTTTGGTAAATCTGAAGGAAAAACTCAGCAGAAAAACTGATAGTGTGTATGGGGGTTCAGTTGTCATTTTTATATTCCTAATGTAGAATAAGGGCTAATATCAACTTACAAATAGCTATTGTTTCTGTAAATTTCTGATTCTATGCTTATCTAGAAATTGCGCTCCTAAGATCTAAAGTACTAGATTCTAATTCAAATTGATCATAGCAAGCTTGTAAAGGTGACCTATTACCGTATATACTCGAGTATAAGCCAAGATTTTCAGCCTCTTTTTTGAGGCTGAAAGTGCCCCCTCGGCTTATACTCGAGTCACCGCTGTCTGACTGCTCGATCAGCGTATCGAGCAGACAGACGGCGGACATTAAAATTCAAAAGCCGCGCCTCCTTCTCCGCCTCCGCCTGTGATAGGCGGAACACTGAATTTCCCAGCAGTCAGTGTTCCGCCTATCACGGACATCCGTTCATTCTCATACTACGGACGAGTATGAGAGGATGTCCGTGATAGGCGGAACACAGGCTGCTGGGAAATTGAGTGTTCCGCCTATCACAGGCGGAGGACGGAGGCGCAGCTTTTGAATCGTAGAATGGCCGCCGAGAAGAGCGGCGATCCATCGGCACGACACGGGACGGAGGAGGCACGGGACAGAGGAGGCACGGGACACCGGAAGGCACGGGACAGAGGAGGCACGGGACAGAGGAGGCTCGGGACGACGGCGGCTCGGGACGGAGGCTTGGGACACAGGTAGGCTGGACACACACACAAGGCTGCACGGACACACACACACACACACACACACACACACACACACAGGGATGGATGGATGGATGGATACACACACACACACACACACACACACAGGGATGGATGGATGGATGAATACACACACACACACACACACACACACACACACACACACACACACAGGGATGGATGGATACACACACAGGGATGGATGGACGGACACACAGGGATGGATGGATGGATGGATGGATGGACACACACACAGGGATGGATGGACGGACACACACACA
Organism: Lithobates pipiens; assembly: GCF_037356315.1. Taxonomy (NCBI): domain Eukaryota; kingdom Metazoa; phylum Chordata; class Amphibia; order Anura; family Ranidae; genus Lithobates; species Lithobates pipiens. The sequence goes on from NW_027507748.1 coordinate 326,810,844, forward strand.
GGGATGGACGGACACACAGGGATGGACAGCCATGTCTCACCCTCAGCTTATACACGAGTCAATAAGTTTTCCAGTTTTTTGGGGGTAAATTGGGGGCCTCGGCTTATATTCGGGTCGGCCTATACTCGAGTATATACGGTAGTTGATTAAATTATTTGTTGGTCTACCAAGGAAAATTAATGTTGGGCTATGGAAGGTCAAATGATATAAAATGTCATTGGACATCAAAGGTATTTACCCTCAAATTAAACTTTTCAAAAAGCTCCTCTCTTTATTAATGTCCCTCTTATTCCTACTTGCTGTGGTCCTATAGCTCTCCATGTACCGTTGTACACACTATAAATGTCTATATATATATGTATATATATATATATATATATATATATATATATATATATATATATATATATATATATAGTCAAGTTACACCAACCTCACAACCAAGCAGTACTGGCCATATATATAGATCTGCATTTATATCATTTATATAGTATAACTGTGACAACAAAAGTTATTTGAAAACTAGCTTATGTAATAGTTATGGACTATAGGGAATTTAGGTCTATATTAATAAGCAGCTTTCATAATAATCCCTTGTACTGCCCTGCATTGTCACACTGTCACATGCATTCCCAGCAGAGATTACAAGCAGCCCTGGGAAGGCTTGTTGCAAAGAGGCTAGAGAAAACCAACAGCATAGAGATACAACAAAGGATAAAAACGTGAAAACAGTATTTCTAAAAGAAAAAAAAAACATAGAACTTGTTTATAATAATCAGTACTTTAACTACCTAAATTGTCATCCTTAAATATTACTTAAAAATGGGACGTGGTTTGTGGCGCAACCAAGTTGGATTTTTTTCTGAGAGGGCTCCATGACCATGGGGAAGATACATATATCTATATATATATATATATATATATATATATATATATATATATATATATATATATATATATATATATATATACAGTATATATATATATATATATATATATATCACAGATACTTCATGGACTAGTGGCAACCCCAAGACTGTCCTCATCACAGCCTCATCACGGCCATGCACGCCTGTTCCGGTAACCGGAAAGGCAGTTTAGCAAACTAAGAAGTGGAAGGTGGAAATAAGCGACATTGCAGGTGAACAGCAGTGGCGGGGGGCACTGAATGATAAGCGGAGGCACTGACATACCGTCGAATGTTGATGGTGTATCACTTGCTGATATCCTGCTCCTCAGTCCTACCTACTTAAGCAGTCCAGCCCAGAGGATCTCTGCCTTCACCTTAGTCAACACCCCAGAGACGCTTTCATGCATTCCCGTTAAAAGACTTGCTTGGCTGACATCCCTTCTGGCTACAGATCCTTCTTGCTGTTTTACTACGCTCATCTCTGGCTCCCTGACGTTTGGCTTGTCTAACTATCCGTTCTGGTTCCTGAACTCTGGCTATGTTTTGACTACGTTTGTTCCCGGGACCAGAGAAAAGTGCCCCAGGACTAATGGAAGAAGTGGCCCTTCCTGGTTTCTTGCAACAAGGCCCCGAAGTTTCTAGTTACGCCTCTGATTTATGCATTATTTCAGTATTTGCAGTATTACAGGACACAGCATGCACCAGTAATAAACTTACCTGCTGTACACAGACAACCATTACCCCATTAACCATTAACCCTCAGTCAGACACAACAACCGTGTGCCTATCGTCAAAGGCCAAGCAGTTCTATGCTGTTTAGAGCCACTGAAGGTTTTATACAGACTGCCTATCTGCTATGCACAGAATTCTAGCTTTGGATGTTGAAGGACTGTTCAGGCATGTTGGAATCAGCCTCTCTTCCTGCTACATCCATGTGGACTATACACCATTTATATCGATATTTAAGAAGCCTAAATTATATTCTGGCTTACATTGGACTGGTTCTCCAATATTTTTTCTTATGGTCAATTTATTTTTATTCATTCATCTATGTAGTGGAGGCCTACATACATACATGTATATGGTGCTAGACCTGAAGTGCACACATATGCTATACAGTGCTTACTACGGCCTATAGCAGTGATAGTGAAGCTTGGCACCTCAGATGTTTTGGAACTACATTTCCCATGATGCTCAGCTACACCGCAGAATGCATGAGCTTCATGGCCTATAGCATTAAATGTAAGCTCAATATTTGCAGTGCAAGATGCACATATAGGTCTTTATAGAGGCAATTTACACATATATATTGTGAGGTGGGTGTATAGGGGCTAGGAGGGGACTTTTAGAGAAAGAGTTGGGAAGGGGGATATGGGATGGCTACAGGGTCCTTGATATATCCATATATCCTACCACCAGATACAGCTTGTTACTTGCCAGATGTGGACTGTCACTTTCCAGGTGGTGATAATCACTTGCCAGGTGGAGATTGTCACTTGCCAGATGTAGACTGTCACTTGTCAGGTGGGCATTGTCACTAGCCATATGGGGACTGTCACTTGCCAGATGTGGATTGTCACTTGCCAGATGGGGACTGTCATTTGCCAGAGGGGGACTGTCAGTTGCCAGATGGGGACTGTCACATGCCAGGTGGGGATTGTCACTTGCCAGATGTGGACTGTCACTTGCCAGATGGGGACTGTCACTTGCCAGATGTGGATTGTCGCTTACCAAATGTGGATTGTCACTTGCCAGATGGGGACTGTCACTTGCCAAGTAAGAGTGGAACAAGCGGCGATGCGGGGTGAGCAGTGAGAGATTTCATCTCTCGTCCGCTGCACCTCAGTGTAGTGTTTGTGCTGACTGTGAGGATTGGACAGTGGTGGGGCGGGGCGGGTGGTCATCTCTCTGCTCTCACACAACACCTCAGACAGTGTTGTGTTTGCGGGCAGCTGTGTGAGCGGAACAGCTGTGATGTGGGGGTGCCGCAAGAGGTGATGTCATCTCTCTGCTCTTCGCGGCCCAGCTGCAAACAGGCTAAGGCCTGGCAGTGGGCCGCGGCCCAGGGGTTGGAGACCCCTGCCCTATGTAATAGCAATAAAAGTTACGTAAAAATAAATAAATAAAAATGTAACCAAAAAATGGTTTAAGCATAGAACAAGACTTATAAAAAAATTAAAAATAAATAAAATTAGTGACATTAGGTTGTGAATACTTAGTCACCTGCCTTGGTTTTCATTGTAGGAACACTAGGGGGATTATCAACTCTCCATATGGTCACTGGATGGTGTGAAGAGTATATGGGCTTAATGTCAACACATCACTGAACCCTTGTGGATATTTGCATTTACATCAGGATTTATTATCTATAATGAGGATTACCAAATGTGGGAAGTAAATAAGCTTAAAATCAAGTTGCTAACTCAATATCTACCACACCAGGTGAAAACCCATAAAGTGTTCAAGATGTTTCCTGATGATTTAAAATCCTCTTGATACCCTACATCTGCATATTGTGATTTGTTGCAGTAACACACCTTGAGGGCCCTTTATCCTTAGGGTTGCCACCTGTCTGGGATTCAACCTGACAGTCTGGGTTTTGAATCATGCGTCCAGGTTTCAGTCCACCTGAAACCCGGACACATTATTCAGAAAGACTGGCTTGGAATAGGGCATGGCAGGAGGATGAGGGAGCACTATGAAATTTTACTGTGCGCCGCTAAAGTGTTCGGGTTTGGCTTTAAGAAAAAGTGGCAAACCTATATTTCCTAGAAATGTGAGATGTAACATGTGACCCCTATCTATCTCTGTCCACCTCCTGCTTCTGATGTTTTTTTGACTTTATGATTGTCATAATGCGTAAATTAGTGGTGGATTAATATCTTTATTGCACACATATTATGTGCACTTTTGTAATGCACATGTCATAATATTTCATTATATGTCATCCATCTCTTATACAGAGTTCATCTCCCTGATACTGTTCTCCCTCTCTCGCCGGGTAGACAGTTTTTTTGGTACAGTCTTGCATTGCTGGTTCATTTCAGCATTGGGTAACAGGAACCTCCTTATTGCCCATGTGGCATCTGGCAATGCTCAAAGTACTGTTTCAATATATTTCTAATGCATTCTGTATTTTGTATATTATTATATATTTGACTGTTTTTTGCAGACTATTCACTCCCTCAATCACTACTGAAGAAACGTTAATTCTGCGAAACATGTAGAGAAGAATTAGTTAATTATTGTCAAAACTACACAATCTGATTAAAGGCACTATTTTATTGCCATTACCACTCAATAATACAGTTGTTTGAATGAGTTAAAAATGTGATTTCTATACTTGAACTGTTTGTCTATCAGTTTTTGTTTTTAACTTTTGCAAATAAAATTTGTTGATTTTAATCTATATGTAGTGATGCAATGTCTATGGGGGAACCATGAAAGTCCATTGTGCCTCAATCACATTTTACGTATCTAGAATTATTGGAATACAGGTACCTTATGCCCTATTACTCTTTAGCACATTAATGTGATATTGAGATGTGGGTGTTTTTTTTAGAGTATTTGACCTAAACTGACTGAAAGGTGGACCTTTTCTTTTCTTTCTTTATATATCTCACCAGAAGGTCCCTATTAGACTGGTGCCACGATTTAGCTGGGCTATTTTATTACTGTATAATGTCCCCATGGGAGGAAATAGATGAGGGACCAGTTATTATTGCCCTCAGTGTCCTTCTCAGCCAGGCCTATGCATAGGAGACTGCTTCCACCGTAACCATACTTCTCTACAATATTAGTGAAGTGTGGTGACCTTAAGGCCCCTTTCCCACTGACGATCCGTTCAGGCCTGCCTGTCAGTTTTTCAGGCGGACCTGAACGGATGCTCCATAGACCTCTATGGAGCGTCGGATGTCAGCGCTGACATCCGACCCGCTCTGATCCAAAAAAGTGTGACGGAGGAAAAAGCTATTTTTCCATCCATCTGCGGATCGGGTGACGACGGAAACTGCGGCCCGTCATCATCCGATCTCCCATAGGGGAGAGCGGCGCTGTGACAGGTCTGTCCCTGCGCAGTGTGCAGAGACGGACCTGTCATCTCCCTGCTCAGCGGGTATCGACGGAGTGATCCCCGCTGAGCAAATGGATATCCACGGGGCGGATCAGCACTGATCCGCCCCGTATGAAAGGACCCCTATTCTAACTTCTCACTGTTTCCATATATCTAACCATTTGCCTTCTCACTCATCATTCCTCTGGATGTCCCTGAACTGACCCTGGCCTGTCATACAACCACAAGTCTGACTGCTGCCTAAACTGATTATGCTTATGCCTGCCAACTGAATGGACTGTTTATTGGCAGTGCTTCTACCTACCCCCTAGATTGTTTATCAACCACGTTTCTATCTTCCACCTGAACTGACTTTGGCCTGTTAATTGACCATGTTTTGTGCCTGCCACTTGGACTAATCTTTTGTCCTGCTACTGTATTAGGGGAATTTAAGAGAACACGGGGGTCTCTTATATGTGAGGGATTCCAGAGTAGTTTTTCCAAGTGGAGAAAACTAAGTTTTTGGTTTTCCCCTGGATTTTTTAATTCCCAGATTGGGTTCTGGAGACCAGAGGCTTCGAAGAGACTTGGGTGGGAAGAAGCCTCTACTTCTGTGCCCATGTCTCACCTGACCAAGGCCCTAAGCCTGATATTTCTTTCTGTTGCCAACTGATCATGACCTGTTAATTTATCATGCCTCTGCTTGCCACCTGAACTGACCACACCTCTACTTGCTACCTGTACTGACTCTGGCCTTTCTATGGAACATGTTCCTGCCTACTGCTTGGACCAATACTACATCTGTGCTTGACATGTCTCTGCCCGCTGCCTGAACAATTCCTTTGGCTGTTGCTGACCACATCTCTGCCTGTTGCCTGAATCAATGCTTTGACTGTGCTGACAATATTTTTGCCTGCTGCCTGTACTTGTACTTGTGTGTCCATTCACACAGAGCAGTGGCTCAGCCCTGCCCCCCCCCCCCTCTCCTGATTGGCATACTGGCTGTGATTGATAGCAGCAGGAGATAATGGCTCCCGCTGCTCCCTCAGCCAGTGAAGAGTCCGAGTCCCCAGAGAGCTGAGACTATTGTGCACATGTCTGTATTGAAATGGGGCTAAGGTAAGTATTAGGAGAGCTGCTGAACCACAGAAGGTTTTTTTTAGCCTTTAGAACCACTTTAAGATTTTTTTTTTTACCTATAGCTATAGGTGGTTCTGCCTCTACATTTTCAACAGATGAATCCCTCTATCAATTTCAGTAAAATATTTCTTCAGTGCCACCCTGACTATTTTTCGTACTCATACTAAAATGCCTGTTTCACCTAATGAGACTTTTTTGTTATATGGGGGTTTTATTGATAACACCTGATATTTTCTTGTCTGGTGTCTTTATACAGAATTAGCGTATAACACAGACCCCAAATTTAGGAGGGAATTTTAAAGAAAAAAACTTTTAGGAGGGAAATTTAAGGGAAAAAAAACTTACATTTAAATGCCCATCAATGCAGCCTTGTCAGTGTCATTTGCAGCCTTGCATTGCAGCCTTGTCAGTCACTTGCAGCCTTGCATTGCAGCCTTGTCAGTCATTTTCAGCCTTCCATTGCAGCCTTGCATGTCATTTGCAGCCTTCCATTGCAGCCTTGCATGTCATTTGCAGCCTTCCATTGCAGCTTTGCATGTCATTTGCAGCCTTCCATTGCAGCCTTGCATGTCATTTGCAGCCTTCCATTGCAGCCTTGCATGTCATTTGCAGCCTTCCATTGCAGCCTTGCATGTCATTTGTAGCCTTCCATTGCAGCCTTGCATGTCATTTGCAGCCTTCCACTGCAGCTTTGCATGTCATTTGCAGCCTTCCATTGCAGCCTTGCATGTCATTTGCAGCCTTCCATTGCAGCCTTGCATGTCATTTGCAGCCTTCCATTGCAGCCTTGCATGTCATTTGCAGCCTTCCATTGCAGCCTTGCATGTCATTTGCAGCCTTCCATTGCAGCCTTGCATGTCATTTGCAGCCTTCCATTGCAACCTTGCATGTCATTTGCAGCCTTCCATTGTAGCCTTGCATGTCATTTGCAGCCTTCCATTGCAGCCTTACATGTCATTTGCAGCCTTCCATTGCAGCCTTACATGTCATTTGCAGCCTTGTCAGTTTCTTTTGCAAGCTACAGAGCGGATGTCCTGTGTATCTGGGTGGCGCTCGGTAGCTCTCGGCCATTCTCGGCTATTTTCGGCCACATTCGGCCATCCTCGGCAGCTTTCGGACGAAAATAGCCGAGAATGGACGAAAATAGCCGAAAGCTGCCGAGAACGGCAGAAAAGGCAGAGGAGCTAGCAATCAGCGTGGGATCGGCGTATAACATGCACCCACGATTTTCCCCTGATTTTAAAGGGAAAAAAGTGCGTGTTATACTCCTATAAATACGGTATGTTCCTCTTTTTAGTGCCATTATAGTCTACAATTATAAATAGTTTTTTCACAAAGTTTCAGCATTGTACAGCTTTATTTTTTTTAAATGTACAAAGATTTTGATGTGTTCAAGGTCAGGCTTTCTTTCATTCCATATCTCATATGAAATTTTGTTTTCCAAGTAAAGTAGTTTTGAAGACAGCATAATTATTGCTCCCTTGTACGTTGTGATATATGCATCAAACAATTCTTTTTATACTTACACATATGATTCATTCTTTCTGCATTTGGTATGATGGATTCTCTGTTCTCTGACACAACTTTGTGAACTGCCTCCTCCCCTCTGACACTCCTAGTTAGATAATGAGCTTCTACAAACACCTATGGACTATGCTACCCATAACTATACCAGCACATAAGAAGTAGACACCAGGCTGCTTGACTGTAAATAAAGTAAATATATTATCACAAAGAAAAATAAATGGCAACGCAAAGAAATCGATGGACAGGTAAAGAAGTCTGCTTGAATGTAATATGTAACTGGTGTAAATGCTAGGCTATAATATGGAGATTAATCTAGATCACCACAATAGTAAGCAAAATTAACCTAGTGTCAGTAGTACTGGTAAAGAGCAGCACAAACCAATAACCTTATAAACAATGAGAGCATAAATGGTCATAAAAACATCTCACAGTAACATGCAACAAATGATCAAAAAGTGTCCCACAGTGCACTTTGTGTATATACCCCTGAATGTAAGCATATGTATATTTTCCTGAATAGCGTAACCCAGGGAGGTGGTTGGATAATACTTGGTGCCTGACCTGCTAACGTTGGGGCACAGACTGCATAGTGGTGGACTTCTTACCATCCCTTTTAGTCTGCATGCAGTTGTTAAAGGAGAAGTATGGCCAAAGCTTTTTGGCCATACTTCTCTTCTTGCAAAAAGTTCACTCCTTCTTCTTCCAGGGTTATTTGTGGTTGCAGATCTAGTTTCCTTTATTCCTGCACACATTGGCATCATTGAACATAACCTGGGGCAGGGGGTGAACAAGTGGGGGGCTGCTCCAATCACAGCACGGAGGGGGGGGGGGCCGAGCACTCTGCTCCCCATCCTGCTTCAGCCAGCAGAGCACCCAGCTACAGTTGCGTTCTGAGAGTTGTCTCTGAGGTGTCAATTATGTGTTCTGTACCAATAATGCTATGGAGGATTTGAGGAAAGTTGCCAAATGTGTTGCTTACTCAGAGAAGGTAGTGTCTTCTTGTATGTCTCTGTTGTGTAGCAAACACAGTATGGTGTGCCATCATTTAATGTGAGAAACTACCTTCACTTTCCTTCAGTTTGTGTTTTCATCAGACCACAAAGATCTGTGTACATTAAGTCCAGGGGCTCTTGGGAAATGCTGTTGCTGTATTTCAAAAAAAGTTTCCTTGTCATCTCTCATTCTATCCACCCAGTACATTTCATCAATTTACTGCATGGATCAATGTTTATGTCATGGGCACTCTAATCCTTATTGTTTTAGTATTCCTGTGCCAAATAAATGGTACCAGGTGTGGAAATAGTTAAAAAAAACTTTCCTCTTTGGCAATCTTAACCACTTCATTGCAATTCAGCTGGTATAGTTATCTTAGAATAGCCTTCTTTCAGTGATAATATGGCAATATGGCTGTAAACTTTGTAACCAACAATATATCTTTTCCTTTTTTTTTTTTTTTTTTTTTTTAGTTCTTTCTTTTTTTCTCTAAAAAAGTAAAAAACATACATATATATATATTGTAAATACCTTTGCAATGCTTTGTACCTGAATTGTCATTTTATTGTCATTTTAAATAAAATGTATATGTTTAGTACAAAAAAAACTGTACTATTATATAAAAAATACATTATAAAAATATAAAAAAATATTAGCTATCACTCTAATCACATCATCATCACTGTAATCACCACACTAATATCAATAAATGTATACCTACTAACATTGAAGTGGTCTTAACAACTTCAATACTAGGCACTTTCCGCCCTTCCTGAAAGGACAATTTTTTATCTTTCAGCGCTGCCACACTTTGAGTGACAATTGCGCAGTCATGCAACACTGTATTAAAACTACATTTTTATAATTTTCTTCCCACAAATAGAACTTTCTTTTGGTGGTATTTGATCACCACTGGGGTTTTTATTTTTTGCTAAACAAACTAAAAAATACCAACATTCTTCATTCTTCATTTCTGTTATAATATTTTGTTTTCTCCTTCACTGACAAGCATTGATGAGGCTACACTGACGGGCGCTGATGAGTTGGCACTGAAAAGGTGGCACTGATGAGGAGGCACTAATATGCAGCTCTGATGGGCAGAGACAGAGCCACGTGGTCTGCTTTTTTTGTGGTTATATTGCCAAAAATGGCTTGCAGCCAGGGAAAACTATTCACATTTTTTTGGGTGTTTAAATATGTCATTATTTCTGCAACAGGTTCGAGACTTGGGAAAAATGCAGGCAGATGAAGGGAACCCCCCCCCCCCCCCCCCCGACACTTTTTTGAATCAAAAAAATCAAAAATGTTGCTTTCTGTTTTCACTTTAAACATCCTTCAACCCTTGGCACGGCCCTTTGCCATTCTGAGAGGTGGGGTAGAGTGGGGCTGCTGGCGCTATTACTTGCAAATATGCATCCACTCTGTGCCAAGGCCCAGCTACCAGGAGGCCGCATATTTGCATGCGCTCTGCGCCAACTGTTTACAATCACTGCTCCTTCAAAAATGAGCTTAGACCATATGTACATAATAGATAGTGTATTTACAGGAACATGTACAAATGCAGGAAGTCTATTGTGCAGAGAAAGAGGCAGTGATGTGTGTGCATGTACAGGAAGTGAATGTGAGAGAAGGATCACTACTAGGGATGAGCCAAACACCTAGGGTTGCCACCTCATCCCTTTAAAACCGAACACATATGAATTACACAGGTTCTGTGGCCAATTAAGGTGGTAATTAAACTGACTTGGTGCCTTATCTGCATTCAATTAGCCTCAGAACCTGTGTAATTCACATGTGTTTGGGTTTAAAGGGATGAGGTGGCAACTCTACAAACACCCCCTGTTCAGTTCGCATCCAGAACATGCGAACAGGCAAAAACTTTGTTCGAACACGCGAACGCCGCTAAAGTCTATGGGACACGAACATGAAAAATCAAAAGTGTTCATTTTAAAGGCTTATATGCATGGTATTGTTATAAAAAGTGTTTGGGGACCTGGGTCCTGCCCCAGGGGACATGTATCAATGTATCAATGCAAAAAAAAGTTTTAAAAATGGCCGTTTTTTTTCAGGAGCAGTGATTTTAATAATGCTTAAAGTGAAACAATAAAAGTGTCAAATTTTGTACGTGGGGGGTGTCTATAGTATGCCTGTAAAGTGGCGCATGTTTCCCGTGTTTACAACAGTCCGAGGGAAAAATGTAATTTCTAAAGGAAAAAAAGTAATTTAAAAGTACTATTGCTAGCGCCGGTTACAATGAATTGTCGGTCTGGCAATACACATAAAAGTTCATTAAAAAACGGCATGGAATTTCCCCACAAGCTCAAACCAAATTTTTTTTACAAATGTTTGGCATTTCTCCTGAATTTCATACCAGGCCCTTCAGGTCTGGTATTGATATTATGGGAACCCCACACAAAAAAATTGGTGTGGGGGTCCCCTTCAAAATCCATACCAGACCCTCCAGGTATGGTATGGATTTTAAGGGAAACCCTGTGCCAAAACTTTTTAAAAAAATGGTGTGGGGTCCCCCCAAAAATCCATAGCAGACCCTTATCCGAACACGCAACCTGGCAGGCCACAAGAAAAGAGGGGGGACGAGAGAGCGTCCCCCCTCCTAAACTGTACCAGGCCACGTGCTCTCAACATTGGGAAGGTGCTTTGGGGTAGCGGCCCCCTAAAGCACCTTGTCCCCATGTTGATGGGGAGAAGGGCCTATTCCCCACGACCCTTGCTCGGTGGTTGTGAAGGTCTGCGGGCGGGGGGCTTATTGGAATCTGGATCTGGAAGCCCCCTTTAACAAGGGGACCCCCAGATCCCACCCAGTGTGAATTGGTAATGGGATACAAATGTAAAAGTGTCAAAATGGTTAAAAAAGACAAAAGACGGTTTTTGACAAGTCCTTTATTAATTTCTTCTTCTTTCCCCGCTTCTTCTTCCATCTTCTTTCTTCTGGTCTTTATTTGGTGTTCTTCTTCTTCCTCCATCTTCTTCTTCCCCCACTTCTTTCTCCACTTCTTCCTTTGGTCTTCTCGTCTGGTATCTTCCTCTGGCTTCTTCTCCAAACTCCGGCTTCTTCTCTGCCTCAGTGGGAGTCTTCCATTGTGTGATGCTTCTGTTGAGGTGACAGTTCTTATATAACGGCCACCTGGTGACTCCACCCCCCTCTGACACACGGGGACTTCCCTATGGATTTATCTGTGTTGTTAGAGGGGGTGGGGTCACCCTGAAGAGTCTAGTATGGGTTTTGAGGGGGACCCCACGCCATTTTTTTTTATTTTGGCATGGGGTTCCCCTTAATATCCATACTGGACCTGAAGGGCCTGGTATGGAATTTAGGGGGACCCTCACGCATTTTAAAAAAAATTGTGGTTCACGGTTCCTTTGTGGGGAAATTTCATGCCGTTTTTATCAATGAACTTTTATGTGTATTGCCGGACCGACAATTCATTATAGCCGGCGCTAGCGATTGTACTTTTTAAATGACTTTTTTTCCTTTAGAAATGTCATTTTGCACTCGGAGTGTTCTAAACACGGGAAACATGCGCCACTTTGCAGGCATACTATAGACACCCCCCAGGTACGAAATTTAAAGGAATATTACACTTTTATTGTTTCACTTTAAGCATTATTAAAATCACTGCTCCCAAAAAAACTGCAGTTTTTAAAACTTTTTTGTTGCATTGATACATGTCCCCTGGGACAGGACCCAGGTCTCCAAACACTTTTTATGACAATAACTTACATATAAGCCTTTAAAAATAGCACTTTTGATTTCTCCCATTTTAAACTTTTAAAGGGTGTTCCGTGGCTTTTCGAATTTGCCACGAACACCCCAAATTGTTCGCTATTCGGCAAACGGGCGAACAGCCAATGTTTGAGTCGACCCAAACATAAAGCCCATCCCTAGTCACTACCTTCAGCAGCCCCCCCCCACAATAAACTAAGCTAACTAGCATATCCCTCCAACCCAGAGAACAATACACTGCTCACACTTACCTTGCATATCAGCAGCAGCTCTTCTCATGAAGGGAGTGACCCGGCCATGTTAGAGGCTGAGCACCAGTACACTTTCTAGGGGCGTGTGCATGCCCTTTCCCCTTTCATGATGATAAATTTCTGGGTAAAAACTGGCCCGCCCAGGGCGCATGCGCGGGACTTCCAAGATGGACACTTAAGCCGGGAGCTCCGCACTGCCCCAGCCAGCCAGCAGCCCTAGCCCCGGATCGAGGCCAGCAGGACCCCCGCAGACAGCGAGAACTGAACAGGGAGCAACCGCACACCCCTCCTATGCCAGGCAGCTCTCTCCGCCGGGACCTGGGACCACAGTTTTCAGCCGAGGGAACCCAGGCTGAATTCAAGATGGCGGACATGTCTCAGCCACGAGACACACACAGCAGGACAATCTGAATGCAGGCAAGTCATCGCCCCAACCACCTTAGCCTACCCCAGGCAAACCCCAGCATCTCCCAGAGTGTGACCCCATCGCCAGCATCTACTGAATCACTCATAGAGCGGTCAATGGACAATTACATGCTACCCCCCTGTGTAATACCCCTGCACTGCAGAACACCATGGCCTTCCCAGGGAGTCCAGGCCCTGACATACCACAGAATGCAGGACATTTGTTCCTCAAACTGTCTGATTTATTGGAAAGGGGATTATCTCACACTGCCAACAAAATCACAAACGACATACGCTATGATTTCCAAAACCTAGGATCCAGGATGGAAGCCATCGAACATAAACTCAACATAACAGTGTCCAGGGCGAATCGGAACACTGATCACATCCATATTGTCCAAGAGCAATTGGACGTTGCTCTACACAAGATTGATGACCTCAAAAATCATTTGAGAAGGGACAATTTCAGGGTCAGAGGTATCCCAGAATCTAACACCGATATTTCAAAGGTAATCCAGGAGCTCATAAAATCTCTGGTTCCCACGATAACACTGCATAAATTGGAATTAGACAGAGCACACAGATAATTGGGCCCCCCCCAGGAAAGATGGGTCTCCAAGAGATGTAATAGTGAAACCACACTACTACAGTGTGAAGGAGGAGATCTTGAAAATCTCACGTCAGCAATCCCGCTCATCCTGCATGGGCCAGGACATACAGATTTTTGCGGACATCTCTCCCATGACTATTCAGAGGTGCAGAGCCCTCAAACCACTACTGCAGATTCTTGCACAGAAGGAAATAAAGTACTGGTGTGCCTTCCCCTTCGCCCTGAAATTCGCCCACAAAGGCAAAACTTTCTCATTTGCTACCTTCCCTGAGGGTGATCAAATACTAATTCCCTTAAGTTGATCTCACAAGACCCCGCAATGGACACTTCAAAGCTGCAAGTAGGATCATCCAAACGTCTGTCACCTAAGACCCCAATCTCCCCCCGCTTGGAAAACAATTAAAAGGGAAAGGGTGAAGGAACCCACACTCACTTGAAGTTGCCCAATATTCAGTCTATGTTGGTAATCCACCCAGGATCTCACTTTTTGTGACAGGTTTAAAGGGGTTCCCCCCTGAAAGGGGAGTCCTTCTGTACTTTGCCATGGCCCTGTTGCCAGGGGTTCGTTTGCTCTTGCCTGGGAGCTGCAGCAGTATTCCACCTGACAAGATCCTGGTTCAAGAGGACTCTCCCCGGTTTTGCAATCCTCCAGAGAGGATAAACACTACGAAGGCCAAGGACACAAACCTGCCCATCATTCTGCGGGCCTCAAGGAACAGTACCCAGATTAGCCAGTTCAATTGGGACAAGTACCCAGATGGTTTCCTTCCAGAATACAAGAAGGATATAGTCCCTATGATTTATCGTATTTGAGGGATTTGAAGCAATTATTAACATTTTCCTAACTCCCCTTCCTTCTCCCTCTCCCCTACCCTCCCCCCCACCACCCCCTCCACCTCCCCACTGTCCCCCTCCCTCTCCCCAATAATATTACAAGGACTAAGTTCTCAAGGTCCTGCTGGCTTTGATTCAATATTTACACTATGTTAAAGTTCTTTTAAGATACAGTGTTATGTCTTCAAAAGTTTTTATTCATTCCAGGGTTGGCTCTGGAGGGGGCAGCCGTCATGCGCCTCCATCCATCTCTCGATCATGAGACTTTCATTTTTTCGGGGGATGGACCAGTAGTCCCTTTTATGGACTACCGTTCTTTATGTAATGGCGTTGAGGGGGGAAGTTTCCTCGCCCCCTCACCGCAGGCCTGACTCAGGCTCCTTTTTTCTCTTCTTCTGCCTCCTTTATTTCCTCCCCCCTAACCTCTTTTCTTTGGTTGCCTTTTGGCAGTTGCAGCGTCTAGGTGCCGCCGCTCCAGGTCCTGGGTTCAGCTCCACAGCTAACTACAGAACATTTCACCAGCCTTCAGGAGGAGTAAGTGACGTTGACATAAATATGTTTCATCCCTCCAATATTCATGCCTAGTAAAAACACGTTCCTACCGACCCTCAAAATAGGGTCCCACAACGTACAAGGCCTTAACTCAGCAGTTAAGAGAAGAAAAGTCATCCAGTCATATCAATCTTAAAAAATTGCAGTTGTTTTATTACAGGAAACACATTTTCCAATACAATACACCCCTACTTTTAGCCACGCCCACTATCCCCAATTTTTCTTAGCAAATGCAGAAGACAAGACCAAAGGGGTAGCAATCCTCATAGCAAAAACTTGCAAATTTAAAGCCAAACTGGTCCACAGGGATAACGAGGGAAGATTCACATTGGTAAAAGGTACATTAGATGACAACCTGTACTCATTTATATCATATTACACCCCGAACAAAGGCTAGGGGAGATTTTTTGCCTCCATGTTTCAAACCTTAGGGCCCCTATTAGAAGGAACAGTGATATTTGGGGGAGACTTCAATATCGCTTTTGACCAAAGCCCCGATAAATCTAAACCTCAAGCAGCACAACTCACCCGTCCCACGAGAATTAGCTCCAAAATAGCGAAACGAATTTACCAACAGGGCCTTACCGATATCTGGCAAGAACTCAACCAGACAAATAGGGACTACACGCACTTCTCATTTCCCCAACAGTCTTACTCTAGAATTGATCACATTTTTATATCCTCATCCCATATTCCAGCAGTAACTAAAGCTTACATTAAAGAAACAGCTCTATCGGACCATTCTATGGTCATAATCACAATTCAAGATCATCTAGCCAGACCTCCCCACCACATTGGAGACTGAAAGAAACCATACTCAATGACCCCATTCAAGTCTCAATCCTCTGGAACGCTCTGAAGGAATTTTTCCTCCTAAACAATGTAGAGGGAATCTTGGGCCAAAACATATGGGCTGCCCACAAAGCCACGATCTGAGGGAAGCTAATCCAAATCCCTACTCAATTAAAGAAAGAGAAAGCCTCAGACTTACTGAAACTAGAGAGAGAATTCTCTGCTCTATCCAAACGACACAAAAAAGACCCTTCAGAGGTCCAAATTGCTCAACTAGACGCAGCCCGTTTAGCCTTAAACCTGGCGCTCACTGTCAAAGCCAAGAGTTCCTTTGCGTTGGACTGGAGCGAAATTCTACCTACATTCGGATAAAATGAGCACTATGTTAGCATCTAGACTATCTCCCAAAATCCGCACCTTTACATTCCCCAGAATAAGACAACCAGATGGCACCTCGACCTAAAACACCCAACATATACTCCAACATTTCCATGAATTTTACTCTACTCTTTATCTAGAAGGTAAGACAGCAGATGAACCATCCATAAACGCCTTCCTAGAACATCTTCCCATATCCACCCTCCAGAAAAAGCACTTAGATCTCATGGAAGCCCCCTTCTCAACAGAAGAAGTCCTGGAGGTGATCAAAAATCTGAAAAGAGGTTCGGCCCTGGGTCCTGACGGGTTCCCCAATCTCTATTACAAAACCTTCACTGACACTCTAATCCCCCACTTTACTAAATGTTTCAATTCCAAAAGAAATGGATATCCCATAGACACGCACCTCAACACAGCTTATATCTCGGTAAACCTCAAACCAGAAAAAGACCCTGAAAGAGTAGAAAATTATAGACCCATATCCCCTCATCAATAATTATTTAAAAATACTCACAAAATTACTAGCAAATAGAATGAATTCATTCATTAACCAATATGTACACAAAGATCAAGTAGGATTTATACCAGGGAGGCAGGGCCCCGATTAGGTAAGGAGAGCCATAGACCTAATTTCGTTCCTGAAATCAGGTTGGGAAGGGGGACACCCCCAGGAAGGTCTCCTCTTGTCATTGGACCTACAGAAGGCCTTTGACTCCCTGTCCTGGCCCTACCTGTTCTCGGCCCTTAAACAATGGGGTTTTGGGGAACATTTTTTGGGGACACTGAGATCCCTTTACTCTGGCCCAGAAGCTAGGGTCAGAGTGCAGGGATATTATTCCACACCCTTGAAAATCGCTAGGAGGACCAGGCAAGGCTGTCCTCTGTCCCCTATAATCTTTGCCCTGATGATAGAAACTCAGGCTGTAGTGATCAGATCGGTCCATAACATCAAAGGTATTCAGTGTGAAAACACTACCCACAAGTGAGCACTTTTTGCGGATGACATTCTCCTGTTCGTCACCTCCCCAATTACCTCACTCCCAAATATAAATAAGCTTTTGAAAACATTTGGGATTATTTCAGGTCTATGGGTTAATATGAAAAAATCCCGGGCATTAAATGTTTCTTTGAACCCAGCTCTAGTAAAACAGCTGAAACCCTCTTTTAAATTCAAGTGGAGCGATTCCTCAATTCGCTATTTAGGGATAAATCTCACCCCCAAAATAGAACAGCTCTAGCAAGCAAACTTTCCCCCTATGTATTGTAAGCTAGAAAACTACCTCCAAAAATGGTCACTTCAAAACATCTCCTGGCTAGGCAAAATTCAGGCCATTAAGATGACGCTTCTCCCTAGACTCCTCTACTTATTTAGATCCCTCCCCATACTAATCAGAAGAGATCACATTAAATCTTTCCAGGGAAACATAATAATATCATTTATCTGGAGGGAAAAAAGAATCCAGACTATAAACAGCCCAAAAACAAGAGGTGTACTTGGTCTTCCTGACCTCTTTAAATATTTCCAAGCTGCCAGATTAGCCCAACTCTCAACAGTATATTTCAGACATGAGAGACCGGACTGGATTACTATAGAGAGACAAGCGGTTCCTAATTACACTTTAGACTACTTACTCTGGTGTCCCAGAAAATTCAGACGCCCAATTTTATCACCTACACTCTCCATTTCCATTAAACTCTGAGGCGACGTATCACATCTCCCATCGCTGACATTCACGACACGCCCACTAGCTCACATATTTCATAACCCCCTATTCAGACCTGGCATGGACATCAAATAATTTCAATGGTGGTTGGATAAGGGGATATATCATATTGGACATTTCTTCTCCACTTCGGGCCCAATATCATTGAAACACTGCATTCAGAAAATAGAGATGCCCGACTCCGAAAAATTTAGATTCCACCAAATTTCTCACTTCTTGCACTCTTTATGGAAAAATAAACCTTCCCCGCCAAAGTTTACACAATATGAACGCTGGTGTGGACAGGCAATGGAGCACACCAGAACACTTCACTCTCAAAACCTACCTCCGAATTCTCGTATATGGAAGCATTGGAAAGAGATCTACAGGAGACCTGGGACCTGGAGGAATGGCATAAGATGGGAACGAGAGCATATAAAGGTATACTGAATATCGCGTTGATAGAAGCAAATCTGAAAATATTAACAAGATGGTACCTAGTTCCCGCTAGATTATCAAAAATGTTTCCCTCTACCTCATCATTATGTTTTAGAGAATACAAATAAAAGTAGGTAACAGCGCTAGGAATTTTATAAAAAGAGAAACAATAGCAGCCAGCACAGTTCGTTGATCATCAAACTCAATAAAATATACTCCAAAGTGTAGCGCTTATTCAAGTTCAATCATTGAAGGAACTATTGTAGAAAATGCTTTATGATAGTGAGGAAGCATCCACCAATTCCAGTAAGTGCAGGGAAAGTCATATGCCGCGTACACACGATCGAATTGTATGACGTACTTAGTCCGTTGAAACGCATTTCAATGGACAATCCGATCGTGTGTGGGCTTCAGCTGACTTTTTCAGCGTGAAGTCCGGAGTACTAAGAAGGCCGGTTTGCACACCAATCTTCCTGTCGTACTTTGGTTTCAGCGGACAATACGTTCGTCAGTATGCTAGTCAAACGGACTAAGAATGGCGCATGCCCAGAAAGGATTTACAGGGCGGAAGCGCTCTGTCTTGTAAAACTAGTGTTCGTATTGAAGCTAGCATATTCGTCATGCTGCTAATTTTGTGATCTTTTAATATAGCACATTATTTTCTTCTTCATAATGCGAGAAAAGTGAAGTTGCTTTGCTGCTTATATTCACACAGAGTTATCACAAATGTCTTTATTCATCCTCATCTTATGATTAATATTCCAATTCGAGAATAAATAAAAAAAAAAAATAACGGACGAATTAAGCTGAAGTCTGAAAAGCGCGAATCGTCTCTAACCAAACTTCCACTAACGCAAAGTCAGCAGAAGGAGCCCAAAGGGTGCTTTGCTGGGTCTTGGACTTCCTATTTCTAGTCCCGTCGTACGTGCTGTACGTCATCGCGCAAGCTTTCGTCTGACTTTTTGTGTATCCGTGTGTGGCCAAGTCCGTTCGGTAGAAAGTCCGCCGGATTGTCCGCCGGATTGTATGACGGACTAAGTCCGTCATACAATTCGATCGTGTGTACGCGGCCTTACAACACCCAGGTGTATCAAATCTGCTTACCAGAACACAAATCAAGAAGAGCATCAAACAATTAACGCAGCCTCCACTCTCCAACAAATGGGTAGATGATCACCAGGATATGGCCACTTTTGATTGATATCAATCTCTCTCAACTATCATGCATTTATCCCAGGAGATAATCAGGGTACCTTATTAAACTTCAGGCTCCAGCAATCAATATCAGTTTCCTTATGGTTTTTAATGAACTCGGCAAGCTCAAAATTTCCAGCAATTATAGCAACAGAGCAGCTCCCACCTGTTTCTCTCTGTGCTGAATGTCCGATAATCTCCTTAGAACAGTCGAAACAAAAACAGATAAAATTATTACACACTCAAAAAAGGCAGCGCACAAACATAAAAAAATATTTGTAAACCATCTAAATACTGCAAAGAAATATTCAGGCCAAACAACCGTCACAACTGCAGGCCTTTATATGCCCTAGATAGAATTGCTAGCAGACCCACCTAGTAAAGGACAAACCCACCAGTGTAATTGTTTCTGTGTTTTCATGTATGCCTCAAGCACTCACACCTGTTCATCAGGAACACACACTCTTTACAAATGAAAGAATACATCAGCATATATATCTGTGCAGGCTAAACCTAAAAATAACAAATGTCCAAGGCTCTGGCCATGATCATTTATACCAAAAATCTAAACATTAAACTTTTTTACATTGTTGAGCATGTGGAGGATACAAAACAAGAAATTACAACTTTGTGAGGGCTGCTTCACACAAATTGTTGACAAAGCGCATTCGTCATTCATCATCAGCATACAACATTAAAATATGTGTGCAGCATCACATCAGACTTATGCATCCATATTTGGCCAAAAACACACAGTTCTTGATTTGGTGCAAATGTATAATTTATTCATTGATTTATAGTGGGATTTCTTGGGTTTCCATGTTTTGAAGGCTGGTTATGGCTGATTACTATCAGCATGCTGCTAGAGCAGTGTTTCTCAACTTCAGTCAAGAAATAGTAATAAGATGGCGCAAAAATCAAACACCGTCCAAAAAACCTCTATAATAAAAAACAGGGGGGGAGGGAAGGGGGGAAAAGAGGGGGGGAAGAAAATGGGATCAAGGGAAATAAAATATATATGTGTGTATATATACACACACATGCACATATATACATGTACACATGCACAAAAAAGCACAGATAATGTCCACAAAGTTCCTTAGGTATGGTCCATAAAAGTTCAAACTCCTAACACCAGTGGCAGCAACTGTCTTGAGAGGAGAAGCACAACTCTCTAGGAAATATAATGTAGAAAAGACAAGAAGTGCGCCAAACTAAGTGTAGTATATAAGGTAAATGACATTTAATCTGATAAAATCACACAGCCAATTGGCTACTCACAAAATGACATTTTAGTCAGGCATAAAATGTAATGGAGGGGAGGGTAATCACAGCCACTTCTATCCGGAGGAGCGGAGATGATAAATAGCTGGAACAGCCATTAAAGATGTTCAGCAGCAGAGGCTTCAGTGTAGCATTCTGATTGGCCGACACGTCACTTCCGGTATACGGAGTTTGCGTTCCACGCTGAAACGCACTTCCGGTTCAGAAGGCACTGATACTGCCTATTGCCATCATCTGGACATCCACGAGGCGGCGTTTCCTACAAAACCTAGGCTGCTACACTGAAGCCTCTGCTGCTGAACATCTTTAATGGCCGTTCCAGCTATTTATCATCTCCACTCCTCCGGATAGAAGTGGCTGTGATTACCCTCCCCTCCGTTACATTTTATGCCTGACTACAATGTCATTTTGTGAGTAGCCAATTGGCTGTGTGATTTTATCAGATTAAATGTCATTTACCTTATATACTACACTTAGTTTGGCGCACTTCTTGTCTCTTCTCAACTTCAGTCCTCAAGGTGAACCAACAGGACATGTTTTCAGGATTTCCCACAGATGAAAGAGCTGTGGTAATTACTAAGGCAGTGAAATTGATTAAATCACTTGTGCAAAATAATAGAAAGCCTGAAAACATGACCTGTTGGGGTGCCTTGAAGACTGGATTTGAGAAACACTGTGCTCGAAATTGGTTGGTTTTTGCTTGGTAAGAGGCTGCAATTAGTGCTGTAGAGGAAACGTTAAAGTGTTACTAAACCCACAACAGTAAAATCAGTCTGTATATGCAGCATGCTTGTTATACTCACTGTGGAACTTAAGAGATAAAGTCTCTGCATTGTGTAAAAAGGCTGTTTTATCCTGTATGCATAGATCCTCCACCTCCTGCACTGTCCATCTGGGGAAGGCAAGCTAACACAGGCAGGGTAGCTGACCCGCACTTTCTCAGTTGTGTCTTTTATGCTGGTGAGAACATTTACTTGTTCTCAGAGCTAGCCAGGTCACATGATATTGACATCACATGTGGGCGTATATACCGTCTGTAGTGGAAATATCCTCCTACCTGAACTCTGAGCACTGGAGAAACTGTGCGGTTTATCATGTAACTGTGGTATACAGATCAACCAAAAAGTTATATAGTGGCAGTATTTTAATGTAAAAAGAAGATTTATAAGCTGGGGGGGGGGGGGGGGGGGGTGAACTATTTTCATGGGTTTAGTAGCACTTTAAGGCTGATTATTGTCATTGCCCATGGAAACACATGACATGATTTGCAGTAGTGGTGGAACTCTCCTACACATAAATACTACATTTATACATAATTTATGGAAGGACCTTCCATAACTTTAACAACATAAAGGAGAATAGACAACTTCTCTACATGAAGCGGCATGCTTGGGATTTGAACTATTGACCCCGGAGCTGCTAAGCAGGAGTGCTAACCAGTTAGCCACTGTGCTGACATATGGATAGAGGCTGCATGTCTGTGCTGTCAAACAGTCTTAAGTCTCAGGGGTGCAATAAGTTAATTAATGCAGATGTGCTGTAGAAGGCCGGAGAGCCATTTAACAACCTGTTTCTGGCATATGCCATCTGTTTTGAAGGCTGGGTTCTGCTGATTACTGTCAGCATGCTGAACCATCTCGAAATTGGTTGGTTTTTGCTTAGTAAGATGCTGCAATTTGGCGGAGAAATGTTAAGGCTGATTATGGCCCTTGCCCATAGGAAACATGACATGATTTGCAATGGTGGTGGAACCCGCCTACACATAAATACTACATTTAGGCATACTTTATGGAAGGACCTGAGTCAGGAGATATGTTTAACAAAATAGGGAGGACAGGCCACTTCTCTACATGAAGTGCCAACTTCAAAAAACAGCCATGCCTCTTACTAAATACCTTGGACTGTCTACTTTCCAAAAAGCGGTAATTTGGGGGTTATTTCTACTGTCCTGGCATTTTAGGGCCTCTTGATCAATTTTCAGATATATATTATTCATATATAGTATGTGGACTCTATAACTTTCTGACAGACTAAATAATATACACTGATTTGGGTTATTTTCACCAAAGAAATGTAACAGAATACATTTTGGGCTAATGTTGTGGAAAACAATTATTTATTTGCAAAATGTTATAACAGAAATTTAAAAAAACACTTTTCATTTTTTGTTTATTTAGCAAAGAATAAAAAAGCCAGTGGTGATTAAATATCACCAAAAAAATCTCTAGTTGTGTGAACGAAATGATAAAAATGTAGTTTGGTTATGATGTTGGATGACCACGTAATTGTCGTTCAAAGTGCAACAGACCTGAAAGCTAAAAATTTAAATGGCCAGGAAGGGTGTAAAAGCAGTTGAGTACCAAGTACCTCTGAAGCGGTGACAGCGGGGCTGGTTTAGGCAGTGGCGTGGTGTCAGGGTAGGTTAGAGCAGGGAGAGGTGAGCTGCAGTGGCATTGCAAGGGGGAGCAGGTTGTGGATCGCACCCGGATCACACCCGCCAGAGGGGTGACACCCCTCTGCAGGGCCCAGGGCAATGCCGCTGCACCAAGGTTCCCCTTCTTCCGTTGCCGTGGGCTGTCTGAGCAGCCCTGAGCAGTGTGAAGCCGCCACCCCCTCCTCTCTGTTTACACAGGAGGAGGGGATCTGCTGTGCATGTCCCACACTGATCTCAGGTACATTATGGGTCTGACTGTACTGAGGGGGGTATCTGCACTAACGGGGGTCTACACTGAATCTGGGAAGGTTGGCACTGAATAGGGGGAGGTCAGCACTGAATGGGGGAAGGTCTGCACTGAATGGGGGGTCTGTGTAGCATGCAGGGGGTCCAGAGCTGTGGGGGCTGTATAATGTAAAGGGGTCCAGAGGTGCAGGGTGCTGTGTAATGTAAAGGGGTCCAGAGATGCCATGTGATGCGTAATGTAAAGGGATGCAGGGTGCTGTGTAATGTAAAGGGGTCCAGGGTGCTGTGTAATATAAAGAAGGTCCAGAGGTGCTGTGTAATATAAAGAAGGTCCAGAGGTGCAGGGTGCGGTGTAATGTAAAGGGGTCCCGAGGTGCAGGGTGCTGTGTAATGTAAAGAGGTGCAGGGTGCTGTTTAATGTAAAGGGATCTAGAGGTACAGGGGGCTGTGTAATGTAAAGGGGTCCAGAGGTGCAGTTGTGGAGAGGGGGTACACAGTAGTGACAAATAGATAATGGGGGATGCATAGGTATGCAGGGGGCACAGTGGGGTGTTTTTCCATTTTAACGTGGGGGGGTGCCAGAAATAGGATCCGCCCCTGTACCAAATGCTCTAGGTACGCCCTGGGTAAAAGTGCCCGATGTTGAAGGGGTTAAGTAATGACAAATGTATTGCTGAATAAGCAGGTCCATAGCAGATATAGATGGTCCCCTAGTTACAAACATCCGACTTACAAACGACTCCTACTTACAAACGGAGAGATTTGACAGGAAGTGAGGAAATCTACCCCTAGGAAAGGAAATTCACTCCTGTAAAAGTTTTTATGGGAAAAAGATGTCTCCACCGAAGCTTTATTACCAAGGCTTGTTTCCACAACAACCCACAATTTTCAAAACCCAATTGTCATTTGAATAGAAAGTGAGGTGATATCTTCTGAACAGGGGTACAGACAGCAAAACAAACATTACAGGGGTGTTAACTCTTTCCTATGCTATCCAAAAAGCTTAAAAATATTTTTTTTGGCTGGAGCTACGCATAAAAAATGTACCTGTTTCAACTTACAAACAGATTCAACTTAAGAACAGACCTACCGACCCTATCTTGTTTGTAACCCGGGGACCGCCTGTATGTAAAAAAATGAATGAGCAGAAGTGGTTAAGCAACCTTCATTTTTTTAACACAAAATAATCATTTGTTTCACACTTCATGTACTGTAATTCTTTTTAATCCAGTCCTTGGCACTGAATGCAAATATTGCTTTAGGAGCCTTTTTATTGTCTTTGTGTTTTTTTTTATGCTTTCATCAAAAAGCTTTCTTTTGTTTCCAATGTAAGTTCATCATTCAGGGCAGTGGAAAGTGTTTCATAGCTGTCTGAATGACCATTGAATAGCAAGGCTGCTACATGAAAGTCATTTAATTCTTCTATAGTTCTCAGGTGTTCCACCAATTCTAAAGAACATTTTAAATAATAGGGCATATGCTGGCTTTTCATTAACTTAGACCAATATATATTTCTAATTAAATACAGTTTATTGTCCAGATTTCCTGTATTTTCCATACGCCCACATTTTTGCTGTCCCACAGTTACAATTATTTGAGCCTTTTAATCTTTCTCTGTTCATTCACTCGTAGGTGTGCTTAGGCTCACCTCTCAAATACACTATCCTGTATGTTTTCTTATCAGCAGCCTCATTACTTTGATCTTCTAAGACTGGTATTCTTAGTTAATCACATTAACTATTGAGAACTTTGTTAAATCACTTTGTTATCCTCATCTCATGAATAATATTCTATTTTTTAAAAGCCAGAGCTTCATAATAACGTTTACAATTATTTTTTAAAGTCATATTTTATAATTTTTTATTTCATCAAGATTTATTTTTGGATTACTTAAAAATTATTTTCTAGTGATCTCCATATAATTCGTTTTTCTTTTAAGTGTCAAGTTACCACAATAACATTATTATCTTGTATTTTTTATTAACCTCAAGGAGGTTGGTGTACCTTGTTAATTTGACATTATCTTTTTTTAAATGTACCTGCCTACTCACAAACAAACTATCCTTTTTGAATAAAACACATAGGAAAGTATGTTCAGAAAATAAAATCTCCATTTATTCTGGGTAACAAAATAAAGAGGAAGTCAATGCTGGAGAAACTTTTGGAATTTGCAAAGCCTTTTGGCCCCCAGGGCACACATCAAGTCTGTGGAAGTCAGTAGAGTGAATTGTGAGAACTCACATACAAAGTAACAACCCTATATAAATGATAACCAAAAAAAATGAAATAATTAAATAATCCAAATATATAGTGCAGTGTCCATTCCCCATTAATCAAAGTCCATCAGAGTGAAACTTTTTCAATAAAGTCTATAAGTGATGGTCCAAAAAGGAAGAAACCACAAATAAAAAGTCATGACCAGTGCCTCTTAGTTAGAAAAATCTTGCAAGCGCATTCCTCCACCACACCTCAGTGTCTGTGAATCCCCTTATGTGATAAAAACTCACCAGCTGAAAAGCCTCACACTTCCGTGTTTGGCTAAAATCACTTTTACCCTCTTTACAGGGGTTAAATGGGAGATCCCCAAGCTTGCAGTTCAGATAATCGATGTGATTTCCTTGGCAGTTCACATAAACGCATCCATGCAATAAAAAAGAGATTGCCTCCAATAGCGTAATAAAATTTAAAACGTTTTAATCACACACAAAAAATCTCAATTCAATGCATTCACATGTAAAACCATAGTAACACGCCAAAAGGTAAACTTCACATCAAACTTTCAAATCTGTATACTGGAGCATGGATGGTCACGGCAGACCCAGGATATACGAGATGGTTAGACTATTTCTCACCCCTCCTTATCTCCACTCTCACTGTGCTTTAAGCGATATGGAGTGTTCACCGTCCTGTATTCTTCCTTGTCTCCACTCCCACTATCCACCAATCAATACAATGGTGGCTGGATAGCAGCCATAGGCCTCTTCAGTGTTAGGGGGACCTTGCTGGCTTCCCTAATGAGGCCCAGGGCTGCCTCCTCCATCATTGTTCCCTTCCTGGGCCTTTTGGTGGTAAGGCAGAAGGAAGGCACCAGGGATTGGGTGAGGCTCCTACTGGGCCCAGCCACCTCCTGGCTGCCACTGGGCACAACCTCCTCCTGGCTGCCCCTGGGCACAGCATCCTCCTGGCTGCCAATGGGCACTGCCTCCTCCTGGCTGACGCTTTCCAGACCCTCCTCCTGACTGAGCTCATCCTGTGTATAAAAAAGGGACATAGTTTTAGTTTTTGCTTCATCAATCACACGCAATTTTCAGCTCATGACTTGCAAATTGAATGTTAATAAATAGAAAAGACTATCATTCTGACCCCAGCATTTTTCAAGCTGGTCCCAAACATTTTTGGCCACTACTAATGATATGTATACATAATTTTTTGGATAAAATCACTGATTTGTAATCAATTTTAACATCTAGTTAACATCATTAATATTAGGACAATAAATATGTGAAAAAAATAATATACCTGACTCCAGCTGGGAGCATCCACTTCTTCCAGGATGGAAGGCCCAGGTTGTTCCTCACCAGCCTCTGCTGGGGTTGAGGGAAAGGTGGAGGAAAGGCTGCAGGGAAGGGTCGAAAGAGATTCCCTGGCCCAGTCTGGTCCTCCAGGAACCACCGTTTTTTGAAGTACCACAGCCTGGGGACATAAACATTCTCTGCTGATGCTCCTGATCGGAGTGATTTCTGGATCTTATTATGCTCCTTCTTATACATGTCTTATACATGTTCCTCAAGATCCCAATTTTATTTTCCAAAAATGTCATGCATGCATCGGGGACCCGAGTCTTCACAAATTCCAGAAGTTTCCCAGTGATGACCTCCTAGCTTGTTTATTATAATAAAGCTGTGTTTCGCCTCCAACAAATTCCTCATCTCCCTGTATCTGTCTATGAAACTGGTTATGAATTATGGGTCCATAAAGTGATTCATCTTTGCTGTAAGACAATACACAAGACAAAAACACTAATGTCAGCCTAAACTCTCATTATCATACCCCAATATAGGCCTCAATCTTGAAACCGTGTAGACCGATGTGATGGGTCAAGTTCAAATTGTACCTTCGTTTAGGACGCTCGCCACTTCCGTTCGTCCTTCCTCCACACACAGATCGTACGTACGACACATGCGTGTTAGCTTGATAAAGACTGCGCATTCGTGAAACCCTGACCACTTTGCCCGCTCCTGACACAGTGGGAGAGGAAAATGGCAGAGACACACCACATGACTAGTAATAGTAGTAATGAGGAGGAGAGCCCAGAGCCCGAAACATCTCGATCCAGTAAGAGGTTTAAGGCCTCCAATATGTTCTTTGAGGAAATGGTGGAGATGGTCCACATATTGAGGAGGGCTGACTATGATGCAAAGATTGTGCCGTACCCAAACTCCAATCTGCGTAAGGCCAAAATCATGATAAAAGTGGTGAAGAGTCTGTGGCACAAATTTGGGATACGACGATCAAAGGAGCAATTAAGAAAACACTGGTCAGACCTAAAATTAAGGGAGCTGGATCAGTACAGAAGGATAAAGAAAGTGATTAAAAAAAGTAAGTACCGTATATACTCGAGTATAGGCCGACCCGAATATAAGCCGAGGCCCCCAATTTACCCCCAAAAAACTGGAAAACTTATTGACTCGTGTATAAGCCGAGGGTGAGACATGGCTGTCCATCCCTGTGTGTGTGTCCGTCCATCCCTGTGTGTCCATCCATCCCTGTGTGTGTGTCCGTCCATCCATCCCTGTGTGTGTATCCATCCATCCATCCATCCATCCCTGTGTGTGTGTGTGTGTGTGTGTGTGTGTGTATTCATCCATCCATCCATCCCTGTGTGTGTGTGTGTGTGTGTGTGTGTGTATCCATCCATCCATCCATCCCTGTGTGTGTGTGTGTGTATCCATCCATCCATCCATCCCTGTGTGTGTGTGTGTGTGTGTGTGTGTGTGTGTGTCCGTGCAGCCTTGTGTGTGTGTGTGTGTGTGTGTGTGTGTGTGTGTGTGTGTGTGTGTCCGTGCAGCCTTGTGTGTGTGTCCAGCCTACCTGTGTCCCAAGCCTCCGTCCCGAGCCGCCGTCGTCCCGAGCCTCCTCCGACCCGTGCCGTGCCTCCTCCGTCCCGTGCCGTGCCTCCTCCTTCCCGTGCCTCCTCCGTCCCGTGCCGTGCCTCCTCCGTCCCGTGCCGTGCCTCCTCCTTCCCGTGCCTCCTCCGTCCCGTGCCGTGCCTCCTCCGTCCCGTGCCTCCTCCGTCCCGTGCCGTGCCGATGGATCGCCGCTCTTCTCGGCGGCCATTCTACAATTCAAAATTCCGCCTCCGCCTGTGATAGGCGGAACACTCAATTTCCCAGCAGCCTGTGTTCCGCCTATCACGGACATCCTCTCATACTCGTCCGTAGTATGAGAATGAGCGGATGTCCGTGATAGGTGGAACACTGACTGCTGGGAAATTCAGTGTTCCGCCTATCACAGGCGGAGGCGGAGAAGGAGGCGCGGCTTTTAAATTTTAATGTCCGCCGTCTGTCTGCTCGATACGCTGATCGAGCAGTCAGACAGCGGTGACTCGAGTATAAGCCGAGGGGGCACTTTCAGCCTCAAAAAAGAGGCTGAAAATCTCGGCTTATACTCGAGTATATACGGTACTTGTCGTGTGTTCATATTATGATTATTAATTTGCATGTTGCTCCATGTGCTTTTCTTTACTGTTGTACAGTTTTAAATGGCTACTTTTATGTTCGTGGCCACAGTAATCGTTTGTAGGAAACATTTTTCGTTTGCCAACTAAATACAATGTTTTAAGCTGATACAGGACTAACTACATTTGGTCATGCTAATTTGTAACTAGAATGAATTGCAAACTTGATTCAGTGGAATGTAAGGAGAGGACACTCAGCAGCTGTTTACACATCTGGACTCAGGAGCACTAGTGTGAGACACAAGAACAAACTTTTTAAGGTGTCCCACACAGGTGCTCCCTTAGATACTTCAGGTGTTTCCATGTGTGAAAATTGTCACAAAAAGTTAAGTCTTCCAGGTTTGGTAAGATAAAAAATAATGTTTTCAGCTTGGAACTCTGTCTAAAACAGACAATTGTACCCCACATCCCAGCAATGTTTCATATTCCTTCTTCTGGACTGAAATATCTGTGCTTTGGGGAGCCAAGCCAGTACGGACAGTATCCAGGCCTGTCAGGGAATTCTCTGTAATAAGTCTGGCCTCAGGCCCAACTGAGGCTATATAATTATGTGAATTTTTTCTTAAATAATTATCCAGTATGCAGCAGCATAGGATGATATGGTTGATTTTGTAATCCCCCATATGGATTGCTGTCAGAAACAGGCAGAACTAGCTGGCCATTATCCCAAAGGTATTCTCAACTACTCTTCTCGCTCTGGCCAGCCAGTAGTTAAAAACCCTCCTCTCCAGGGTGAGGGTCCTTTGGGGGAATGGCCTCATCAGGTGCTTGCCCAGAACAAAGGCTTCATCTGCAATAAAGGCGAAGGGGAGTCCTTCCACATTATCTGTATCAGGTGGCAATGCCAGGCCATCAGTCTGGAGACACTGGTAAAACTCAGTCTGGGCAAAGACTCCTCCATCCAACATCCGGCCATTCTTCCCCACATCCACATAGAGGAACTCATAATGTGCCGACACCACTGCCACTAACACTACACTATTAAACCCCTTATAGTTATAATAGTAAGTATTAGTAATGGGGTGTTGGCACAATGTGGACATGCTTCCCATCTATAGCCCCTCCACAGATGAGAAAGTCCCAACAGTCAGCAAAATGGGAGACCACAGTCTGCCATTCCTGTGGCGTTGAGAGAAACTGTGATGTCAAACAAGAAAAAAATATATACCGTATATACTCGAGTATAGGCCGACCCGAATATAAGCCGAGGCCCCCAATTTACCCCCAAAAAAACTGGCAAACTTATTGACTCGTGTATAAGCCGAGGGTGAGACATGCCTGTCCATCCCTGTGTGTGTGTCCGTCCATCCCTGTGTGTCCGTCCATCCCTGTGTGTCCGTCCATCCCTGTGTGTCCGTCCATCCATCCCTGTGTGTGTGTGTGTCCATCCATCCATCCATCCCTGTGTGTGTGTGTCTCCATCCATCCATCCATCCATCCCTGTGTGTGTGTGTCTCCATCCATCCATCCATCCATCCATCCCTGTGTGTGTGTGTCTCCATCCATCCATCCATCCCTGTGTGTGTGTGTATCCATCCATCCCTGTGTGTGTGTGTGTCTCCATCCATCCATCCATCCGTGTGTGTGTGTCTCCATCCGTGTGTGTGTGTGTGTGTGTGTGTGTGTGTGTGTGTGTGTGTGTCCAGCCTACCTGTGTCCCGAGCCTTTGTCCCGAGCCTCCGTCCCGTGTCGTGCCTTGCCTTCGTCCCGTCCCGTCCCGTCCCGTCCCGTCCTGTCCTGTCCCGTGCCGTGCCTTGCCTTGCCTCCGTCCCGTGCCCTCTTCGTCGGCGGCCATTGTAAAATTCAAAAGCCGCGCCTCCTCCTTCGCCTGTGATAGGCGGAACACTGAATTTCCCAGCAGCCTGTGTTCCGCCTATCACGGACGTCGTATCATCCTCGTCCGTAGTACGAGGATGAGAAGATGCCCGTGATAGGCGGAACACAGGCTGCTGGGAAATTCAGTGTTCCGCCTATCACAGGCGAAGGCGGAGCCGGAGGCGCGGCTTTTGAATCAGAATGGCCGCTGTCTGTCTGCTCGACACGCTGATCGAGCGGGCAGACAGCGATGACTCGAGTATAAGCCGAGGGGGGCACTTTCAGCCTCAAAAAAGAGGCTGAAAATCTCGGCTTATACTCGAGTATATACGGTAAGTACTTTTGCACATAACATTGCAAGCAGATTACACATAAACCATTCTTGCAAAACATCAGTGTAACATTTATTTTAAGGAGTATTTAAAGACAAAAATATAAGGCCCACTTATCAGATTCCTCACCCTCTCTGATGGCCCATTGATAAAATTGTATGGGGGGAAAGGGTTTGAGGTGACTTTGGGAGCCAACAAAAAAAAAAGCCTCCAGCACTCTGCCTGATTTTAAGGACACACATGACATTTGTACACATTTTGGGGGGGGGGGGGGGGGCGGGGGGGGTTATAAATGAATTTAAATGCGCAAATAACATTTGGACACATTTTAGGGAGTGTTTAGGCTAAAGCACTACAATGGAGCTGACAAAATACATTGTTAAGTGACAAGGCTATAGGTGTGTATGGGCCCAGGATAGCATGCTGCAGAGGTTAGTGAAGGCAAATATGCATGTGGGCCAAAAAAAGGAGCATTAAAAGCTTCCCGCATGCATGAGGCTAAAGGGGACATTCACAGCATGTTCCAATCATAGTGATTAGGGAATGATGAAATAAATACAATACATTAGCAAACATTAGATACATATAATGTGATGTTAAAAGAGAAAACTTACCCTAATATAGTCCTTCTGCAGGACCTGAATGATGGCAGAACAGGTATCTGGGATAATGATCCACAGAGCCTGGGGGGAGATGCCGTGCCCAGTTGATCTTTGACTTGGCACAGGTCTTTATAGTTCTGCACATTTCTATTTATTTTCTGGTTATTTATTTTTTTCTATTGGTTTAAATGGATAGTCTTCTGTCTTTTTTTTAAACCTATGTAGGCTAGATGTAGATAGGGTATCCATATTAGTTTGAGGTGTTCAGATTTGTACTCACCCAGAGAGATGTGGATCACATAAACATGTGACAAGACTTACAACATAAAAAGACTTGAAGTGTGCCTTGGTGGTCTGATCGGTATGCCAAGAAAAGGGCATATATATATAAGCAAATACCAGTTAAAAGTGGTAAAATTGTTCATCATCAAGGGGCACCCCAGGAACGTGGGGGGATACTCTGGTTTCCAGAGATCACCAACTGCAGAAATAATGGAGGCAGTTACTGATATAAGGGGGGAGCCCTTATATCACTGCCCCCTTATATTATATTATTGTATTCACTCCCCCCTACATCAATGACTCCCCTCAGACTTACCTTGCACTGTCACTGACCTCCTCTCAGGTGCCCTGTGCAGGACTCAGTTAGATGGCTCCAGGTTGGTGGCCCTGGTTTTATCCTATAGTCTCCTCTCTACAGTCCACACACATCTGACTTCTCCCATGACCCCCATCCTGGCAGCTGCAAACATGATACAGGAGGTGTCAGAGGCTGCGGGCATGGTACAGGAGATGGTTAGAGACTGAGGACATCATACTAAAGATGGTCAAAGACTGCAGACATGATACAAGAGATCAATGCAGCCTCATCAGTGCCCATCAAATGCAGCCTCACTGTGCCCATCAAAGCAGCCTCACTCTGCCCATCAATGCCGCCTCACTGTGCTCATCAAATGCAGCTTTATGGTACCCATCAATGCACCCTCACTGTGCCCATCATTCACCCTCACTGTTCCCATCAATGCACTCTCACTGCACTTATCAATGCAGCCTCGCCATGCCCACTAATGCAGCCTTACTGTGCCCATCATTGCAGCCTCACTGTGCCCATCAAATTCAGCTTTACGGTGCCCATGAATGCAGTCGCACTGTACCCACCAGTCCTCCCTGTGCCTACCAATGCAGCTTCCCTGTGCCCATCAATGTAGCCTCACTGTGCCCATAATTGCAGCCTCACTGTGCCCATCATTGTAGCTTCAAGGTGCCCATCAATGCAGCCTCTCTGTGCCCATCAATGCAGCCTCTCTGTGTCCATCATTGCAGCCGCGTTGTGCCCATCATTGCAGCCTCATTGTGCCCATCTATTTAGCCTCACTGTGCCCACCAATGCAGCCTCTCTGTGCCCACCAATGCAGCCTCGCTGTGCCCACAAATGCAGCTTCCCTGTGGCTACCAATGCAGATTCACTTCATTGCAGCCTCACTGTGCCCATCAATACAGCCTCACTGTGCCCACCAATGCAGCCTTTCTATGCCCACCAATGAAGCCTTGCTGTGCCCATCTATGCAGCCTCACTGTGCCCACCAATGCAGCCTCTTTGTGCCCACCAAAAGTAGCCTATCTGTGCCCACCAATTGCAGCCTCTGTGTGCCCACCAATTGCAGCCTCTGTACCCACCAATTGCAGCCCCTGTGTGCCCATAAATTACAGCCTCTGTTCCCACTAATTGCAACATATGTGTGCCCACCAATTGCAGCCTCTGTGCCCATTAATTTCAGCCTCTCTGTGCCCACCAATTGCATCCCTGTATGCCCACTAATTGCAGCCTCTGTGTGCCCACTAATTGCAGCCACTGTGTGCCCACCAATTGCAGCCACTGTGTGCCCACCAATTGCAGCCTCTGTGTGCACATGAATTGCAGCCTCTGTGCCCACCAATTGCAGCCTCTGTGTGCCCACAAATTGCAGCCTTTGTGTGCCCACCAATTGCAGCCTCCGTGCCCACCAATTGCAGCCTCCGTGCCCACCAATTGCAGCCTCTGTGCCCACCAATTGCAACCCCTTGTGCCCACCAATTTCAGTCCCTGTGTGCCCACTAATTTTAGCCTCTGTGTGCCCACCAATTGCAGCCTCTCTGTGCCCACCAATTGCAGCCTCTCTGTGCCCACCAATTGCAGCCTCTATGCCCACAAATTGCAGCCTCTGTGTGCCCACCAATTGCAGCCTCCGTGCCCACCAATTGCAGCCTCCGTGCCCACCAATTGCAGCCTCTGTGCCCACCAATTGCAACCTCTGTGCCCGCCAATTTCAGTCCCTGTGTGCCCACTAATTTTAGCCTCTGTGCCCACCAATTGCAGCCTCTCTGTGCCCACAAATTGAAGCCTCTATGCCCACAAATTGCAGCCTCTGTGCCCACTTATGTCAGCCTCACCATTTCTGGATAACACACAGCGCTCCCCTCCTTATGTTCTCCTGCTCTCGCATGTCACGGAGGCTTATCTTTGTGCAAGGTCCAGCCCCCCTAGCTAGACCTGCTCGTGTGATAGGTGGAACATCAATGTTCCATATAGAAGACTATAACATGAGCCAGTCTAGGGGGGCAGGACTTTGCACACACAGACCCAGCTCTGTGACATACGATCGCCGAAGGACAGAGGGTGGAGAGCGCAGCAGTCACCGATTAAAGCAACCCGGAGCAGGCGACCTACCGGGAAATTTCCTGGGATACCAGTAGGCCAGTCTGGCCCTGGATGTATGTGGCAAAACAAGTGGACTTCCATCAGCCTAGTTTCTTGATTACGTGGTCCAGTACTCCCTGTTGGGAGGCAGCTGAGGCAGCTTCAATCCTGAAGGAATGTCCAGAGAACTGACTGGGATAGAAGCCGAAGTTGCATAGGAGGATCCTGACATGCTTGATAAACTGTCTGGCACTCAGGGGGGCTGTTTATAAAAGGTAGCAACAAGCTACCATCAGATTGACTGGGTAGATGGGACATTAGTCCGTCAAGCTCAGTCACTGGGCACCAGGCGTTGTTAGTCTGAAACAGATTGATGTACCCCGGGGTCGGTTTGTTGCATTTTGCAGACTGTGAGATGAAGGGTGTAATGGTTCGGAAAGTGAGTCAGGTTGCATTGGAGCAGTGTCTGGCTGCCGAAGCCGCTGATGGTAAATTCACTTGGCCACAGGAAACCATAGAAGGTCTGGTAGATGGCTGCCTGGATGACTAGGCTGGGCAAAGCCCCAAATGAAGAACGAGTAAGGATTTCAGACATGTCCCTGAAGAGGGCACTCGTGATAGGTAAGCATTTGCCACTGACTACGGGTTGGTGCTTCCGTATGCCCTGTAGGAGAAACTTGACTGCATGAGCCGAGAATACTGATGGTTTACTGGGGTCCTGTATGGACAGGAAATGCTGGATGCCAGCTAGGTATAGCCTAATACTATTGTGAGAAAGGGCCAGCCGCGTCTAACTTCGCCTATTGCTGCTCCAGGGCAAGAAGCCAAAAACTTGCGGTAGGTGTTCCAAGCAGTGCGATGGGCCTTCAGTGTGTTGCATGCCAAGGAGTGGTTAATGAGCTGGGTTGCGTTGGTGAGATGCAACTTCAGTCCATCATCAGTAATGACCAGGGTGGGACAGGAGTAGTTGTTAGGTAGGCTCCAGGCTCCTGCTGGAAAAACAAAGTAAGGTTGAAACAAGACAGTGCATCAGCTGTGATTTTGCATTTGCCTGGAATATGTCTACAGAAGATATTAAACTGTAACGACTCCTACCTGTGGCCATAAGCAAGATTTGAATGAAAAGCTACAAATAAGCAACCGCAACACACTGTATTCGGGAACAACAGATTAACGAACACGAAGTGAGCTGAAGAGTCGGCCTCCTGATGTAACAAATTGCACACTATAACCGACATAGAGCATGCGCGAGTGGGCTGCTTAACCACTTCCCACCTAGCCTATAGCAGAATGACTGCTGGGAAGAGGTTAATTTGTACTGACTGGGTGTCATATGATGTCCAGCAGGATAACATGCTGGCGTGCGGCCGCGGGCATGTTATCCCAGCTCCTCAATCACAGCTGATCATCACGTGAACCAGGAAGTGCTGGTAAATGGCATTCCTTGGTTTGCGCTGACAGGGAGAGCTGCTCTTCCTGTCGGGGGAGGGGGGGGGTGTGTGCTGTTAATCAGCACATTGAATTTCAGCACAGCCCCATCAGATGTGCTATCACATCTACCTGTCCATGCCCCATAAAAAAACAGATGACAGTGCCAATCAGTGCCCATATCAGTGACAATTAGTGCCCATCACAGTGCCAATCAGTGCCCAGCAGTAAAACCTGTCAGTACCTCATCAGTACCTCATCATCAGTGCTGCCCATCAGTGCCACCTGTCAGTGCCAATCAGTACCACCTATCAGTGCCAATCAGTGCCGCCTGTCAGTGCCCATCACAGCCACCAGTCAGTGCCCATCACAGCTACCTGTCAGTGCCCATCAATGCCGCCTATCAGTGTCCATCAGTGCTGCCTATTGGTGCCCATCAGTGCTGCATATCAGTGCCGCCTATCAGTGCCCATCAATTCTACATATCAGTGCCTCCTCATCAGTGCCCATCAGTGCCACCTTATCAGTTCCAACCCATAAGTGCCACTTCATCAGTGCCCACCAGTGCTCCCTCGTGAGTGCCCGTCAGTGAAGGCAAAAACAAAATGTTATAACCAAAACAAAGAAAAACGTTTTTTTTTTTATTTCTGTATTTTTTAGTTTGTTTAGCAAAAAATTGAAACCGCAAAGGTGATCAAACACCACCAAAAAAAATCTCTATTTGTAGGAACAAATTGATAAAAATTTTGTTTGTGTACAGTGTAGCATGACCGCGCAATTGTCATTCAAAGTGCAACAGTGCTGAAAGCTTAAAATTGTCCTGGGCGGGAAGGGGTAAAAGTGCTTGGCATTTAAGTGGTTAAATACCCATAACTCCCATAAATTCAGGCCACCATACTGGCCTTCTTATATATTTATATATATATATATATATATATATATATATATATATATATATATATCTCCTTTATCAACTCAAGGACTTAGGGGCTCTATATGATTTTTTTAGCTGCATAAAACATGGCATATTTAAACTAGCTTTGTTATATTGTTATGGGTTCTTTTTTATATTTTGGTTGCTTTTAATGTGTAAATGTATGGTACATTTTTATGAGGAATTTACTTTATGCTTTTGTATTATAATTTGTTTTTTTGGACATTTTATATTTGTACAATAAAGGGGTTTTTGTATATGGTCAGCAGTGCAGATTAGTTTTAGCAACAATGATAGTTTTTCGTGTGAAATTCTTTGGAAATGGATTGAATATCCAGAAGACCAGCAATTACTTTGATTGTGGGAAGTGTATTTCTTGAGTTGAGCTGGACTTGCAATTTTTTCTGTGGCGGAAATACTAATTAGTGCACACAAGCCATGGTTTACCCTTTTGGTGTTTTTGACAATATTGTCAGGATTTTAACTATATCGTGGGAAAATTTAGTGGTCAGTATATAATTTTGTACTAATAAACTTTTTATTTGTTTTGCTGTTACTCACATAATTTCTTTCTTTCTTTGTATAATACATTTAAGTTCCTCCCTGTCAAGGAGTTCAGCTACAGAAAAAAAATTCTACTTTCCATGTTGTCAGCATATGGTTTCTCTCCCTCCCTGCAGGTTTCTTCCTCTAGAATTGAGAGGCACTGCAGAAAGTTTCTTCCTCTATAAGGATAACTAAAACAGGCATAATAATGATTAATTAGGCCATTTTTTTGGAATAAATGGTACATCTGAATACACTATCCCAGGGCTGCTCTCACAACCTATATTAAAAACAATAGCCTATGAGTAACATTAGTAACATCTATTACTGGTCCATTTTCTTAAATTGTTCTTTTTTTTGCATATGCCCATACACTGTGATTGTGTTTACATAAGCACTGCCGTATACCCAAGTACAACAGCACACAGCCATTTATTGGTTATAAGAAGCTGAATGTTGCACCTAGGCTGACTTGATGGGGCAAAGACACTGGCATTTACATTAAACGTTCTCAGCCACCATGTGCAAAGACCCTTACTGACTTACCAAGCCTTGTTTCACACTGTGTCACTCTGTGGAGTCAGCCATCTTGGCAGAAACAGTGCTTTGCTTTCTTATATTAGTATTGACCCCCCCCCCCTTTATGAAGGGTGGGGATAGTATTCAAGGTGCAAAAGAAGTGGTACAGAAAGCTCAGATCCACAGAATGAATGAAGCATAAACATAATTTTGCACTGCAGGTTTTAATGTGCTATTTCTACTCCAGCAATAAGAGCAGTGAGCAGGACAGTGAATGTCAGATATTATTAGTATAGCAGTCAGGGGCATCAGAACCTTAGCTGATTTCACACTGTATATATACAACTATGAGGCTAGAGAACAGGAGTGTGCACTGCTATCTTTTTAGGATAGCAAATCTTCACTGATTGTCTTTATGTCTGGAGTAGGGGCGGAATTAAGATAAGGTATGGGTTTACTGTAAAACCTGATGTTTTTTTTCCTGTATAGACAAAGCACAGGTTTGCTTTAAAATGAAAATAATCAGGACTTCAGGGCAAAAAAGGGTTTTATAAAAAACAAAGATTTGTTTTTAAATGAACACCCCAAAGAAAAATACTTCAGCTGTCTCAGCTTTAATCATACATACATGTCTCAAATCCAGGGCCAATCCTGGGTGGGTGTGCTGGGTGCGCCGCACCCAGGCGCCCAGACGCGCCACCAAAGTGACAGAGTGCTTTCCTCCTTCCTCCTCTTTTTGTGTGTGTCTGAAATGCCCGGTGTTCCGCGCCGCCAAGGCCCCATAAGCTTGTTTGCTACTGTGGAGACAGCAGCCATTGCTTCTAACTACATACACTGCTCAGCGGTGTATGCAGTAGTTAGAAGCTCCAACCCTGGTGTCTGTCTCCCCCTTCCCCATAGTGTCCTGCACTCGGTGTGTGATCTCTGCTTCAGATCCACGGAGCTTAATCTTCCAAATTTACACCAACACAACACCAACCAATCAGAACCTGTGTAGCCTGTCCTCTCAGCGGGGAAGAAGACGCATGAATTCCGAAGGGATTTCTAAGGCCCGGACCCGTAAGGTGGCTATAGTGGGGCTCAGAACAGGAGATTGCCGCAGTCCAGGTCAGCAGGACTGGGGGGTGAAGGAGAGGGTCCTGTGTAAGTTCACCTTACAGATTTTTCTGTAAATATGAACTTACACTTTAAAAGAGAAGTAAAGGATTACTTTTTTTTGCAAATGAATACTTACCTAGGTGGATGCTGCATCTGTCTCCCAGCGCCTCTGCACTGAGAACTGAGCGATCTAACATTGCAGATTCCTTGGTTTTCAGAGCTCCGTGAGCAGAGAGCTGCAGACTGTCAGTCACAGCTCTCTGTTTTTCTCCTTTCTCGCTCATTGGAGTGCTGAGCTGTGGAGGGGGTGGAGCAGGCCATCTCAGAGGCTGAGCTAGGTGTCAGTCCAGGCACCTGATGGATCCAGACTTTATTATTGGGATGACGCAGTGCCTACACTGATCTTGGTGACATCAGCAGAAGTGCGCTCTCTGCTGAAAACGGGTCACAGGAGTGCATAACGAATAGCACTCCTGTGATCCATACGAGAAGTCCAGCCAAATGAGCTTTGGCTGTAATTCTCCTTTAATTTATGAGCATCCAATTTAACCCTGTGTTAACCAAACTCAGTACAACCCAAAACCCACTTACTATTATTATTATTATTATTATTATTATGCACGATTTATATAGCGCCAACAGTTTACGCAGCAATTTACAATGTATAGGGGGGGACAAGACAATTACAGTACAATACAAATGGTACAGGAGGGCCCTGCTCATACAGCTTACATTCTAAAGGGAGGGGGTGGTGGTACAAAAGGTAATAGCTGCAGAGAATGATTTGATGGGGGTGGCCTATACCTATGTAGCGGGGTCCCTTTAAGGACTATAAAACTACTGTTCCCAGAACCCCGCTGGTTCCCAGGATGTTTGGAGTTATGCCCCAGAGACTCATGGGGGAGGGCATATAAGGAGGGGGAGAGGCCTAGTTCTTTCTCTTTGGACACCCCCCTTTCTCCTAGCAAGAGGAGGTCTATGCTGGACTGCTGGAGGCACAAGGCCTGAAGCCTGGGCCTTGTGCTCTTTTCCAAAGAGCCCTCTGCCAGCCTAGCTGTACCTGAGAGACATCTTCTCATCCTTGCTGCAGTACACCAGAAGGATTGAAGACTCGGAGGTCGGTGGATTCCTGTTCCTAGACGAATCGGACTTGGACTTGTCCGGGTGGTGAGAGCTGTTTAAAGACAGACACTTTATCTTTATTATTCGTTTGGATTACAAAGTTGTTCTTCAAGTGCACCACCGAAAGATTGCTAGCGAATATTATTTCACTGGACTTCCATCTAGATCAGTCAGGCCTGACTGCATAGGTAGATAGTGCTGGGTGTTAGTTTACCCATGCGGGGAAGTAGCTGAAAAGGGGCAGCGTTAGAGTTGCATAGCAATACTTTCTTATGCTGATTACTCTGTTTATCTTTATTACTGGTTACTGCAGGGACCTGCTTATGTGTTGCAATCCAAATGTTTGATTCATGTTATTCCTTTTATAAAAACAACAAGTAAAGTCAGTTATATACTTTCAAAGATTGTCTATGAGCTTGAGTTATCCACCCACGCACACACACATATTTAGAATATAAGTGATTTAATGTGTATTGCTAGATACTAACTGTGCCAGAGTGGGTAGTGCAGATTGCCGGGGGGTTGGCGGAGCTGTGCTCAGGACCCAAACCAAACTTGCGGCCCTCTTAAGTGAGGGTATCGCTATACGTGGGGGCTCGTAAATCCGGGATTTCTGAGACAGCGGTGAACACGCCAGAGGTACCGGCATGGACCCACAGGGAGTCAGAGCGTGGTGTGAAGCGGCTAAGGCCGACCCAAGTCAGTCAGTGGCCATTAGCCTCCCAGGGGAGAAATGGTCGACTGAGACCGTAGAGGAGTTAATGAAGTCAGTGTCCCCAGACCATGAACCATGGGTGATGGAGATAAAATCAGACCCAGACATCTCATATCAGTACGCGCTAGTGGAATACTGGGATGGGATGCCGGAGGCTTGCAAGCACAACTGTGTAAGGACACAAGACAACAGATCCTTTAGGTTGGCGCACGCAATAAAGGAGGAGCCATCGCCAACGGGATCACCGCAGGCTGCGGCCCGTAC
The DNA here is from genome assembly GCF_037356315.1 of Lithobates pipiens. Taxonomy (NCBI): domain Eukaryota; kingdom Metazoa; phylum Chordata; class Amphibia; order Anura; family Ranidae; genus Lithobates; species Lithobates pipiens. Next base: position 326,852,120 of record NW_027507748.1, read on the forward strand.
CTCACCCGAGAGTCTCAGACCAGCACCGGCCACCCTTAGCGCAGAACTGTGTGCTGTCCTGGGGGAGATTGTGGCCCAGTGCAAGAAGGATCCCACAGATTACCCGATGTCGGGGTACAGAAAACTCCGGATGTTTTCAGGGAGGAAACCTGTACCTTCGGAAGAAGAGGGATTTGAAGAGTGGTTAGATAGCGCAACACAGGCACTAGAGGAATGGGAAGTTCCAGAGTGCAGAAAGAAGCAGAGGATTGTGGAAAGTCTAAAGGGGCCTGCTCTAGAGGCCGTACGCAACCTGAAGATGAGCAGGACAGACTGTAATGCGCAGGAGTACCTAGATGTATTACAGAATGTGTTTGGTGGGACAGAGAAAATCTCTGAGCTTGCTTATCAGTTAGAGCATTGCTACCAGAAGAAAGGTGAAAAACTATCAGACTACATGGGACGTTTAGATAAAATCCTGCATAGGATGATCCAAAAGAAGGGGATCAGCCCAGGAAAAGTAGATGAGGCCCGTGCTCAACAGGTACTGAGGGGAGCTCAACCCATGGATCCTATTGCATGGACACTGCGTGCCCGACTGGATGGGAAGAATCTGGAGTACACTGACCTCATCCGAATGATCAGAGAGGAAGAGGCCCTACTGGAAGAAAAAAGGGAAGAACATCTCACGAGCCCGTCAAACAACCGGTAGCAATAGTTACACCGGCCATGACTCCCGCTAGAGATAAGGAGGTGGACACTTTGAAGTTACAGATGTCCCAGGTGATGGAGATGTTGACTGCTATGATGGCGAAAGGTCAAGGGGGAGCCGAGAAATCAAGTCCTAGGAGGGAGTTGTTTCCAGATACACCAACACCAAGCCCCACTCGAGACCGAGAAGAGATGCTATGCTACAACTGCAGGGGCAGTGGCCACTTCGCCATTAGATGTTCCAGTCCCAAGAAGAAGAAGATAGATAACCGCGAACAGTGAACTCCAAACTGAATAGAAGGAAGAGAGAGGGAGAAAACCAGACCCCTCAGAAGGAATTTCTACAAATAAGAGACAATAACATCCCTCAGCGGGTTTGTACTCCCATTACTGTGGGGAGGGTCAATGCATACCAGGCTCGAAAAAGAATAAAGTCTAAAACCAACTGGATGAAGACGGGTCCCCAGAAGAGGGTGGCCTCAACCCGGCCCTACCCAGAAGAATTGGTCGGCCCGTCCCCCACTGTCTCCATCCAGGTGGAAGGAGTCTACACGAAGGCCCTCCTGGACACTGGAGCTCAAGTGACTTTGTTGTACAGAGACTTCTATGATAGGCACTTGAGCCATTTGCCTATACAGAAGATAGAAGAGCTGGAGATATGGGGCCTGGGAGCTCAGAGTTTCCCCTACGATGGTTACCTGCCCATAAAGCTGACCTTCGATCCCTCTGTGGCGGGGAAAACAGAGGTGTTTGACACCCTGGCAGTTGTGTGTCCTAGACCGCCCGGGGCCAGCAAGATGTCCCTCATCATAGGGACCAATACGGATCTGGTGCGAAGACTTCTGACCCCTCTAGTGGAGACGAGAAACCATCAAGATCCCAATATCCATCCCATGCTGAAGACAGCCTACCAACGGTTGGTCCTAGAGCAGAAGACCCCAGGAGAGGGGATAGGGAAGGTGTGGAGACTTGGGAGAGAGGGAGTGGTGCTGCAGCCCGGAGAGGTAGCCTGCCTCAGGACCACGGTGAAGCTTACCTGGGAGCAGCCTGGCCCCTTTGTCATGCTGGAATCCGATCCAAGGGAGGACCACTCAGGCCTGGAAGTGATACCGGAGGTGATTTCAATCAAGGCCCTGAAGAAGGCTCGAGGAAGAGTCCCAGTGAGTGTGAGAAACCCTACGGAGAGACCCATAGAGATCCCTGCCAGGATGCTATTGGGGCAGGTGAGTCCTGCGGCCCCAGTCAGCTGGTCAGAAGTAAAAGAAACGGGTGAAGGAGGAGATGTTTGGGAGAAACTTTCCATGGAGAACCCGGACCTACCTGGAGCCTGGAAGGAGAGAGCCAGGGCCCAGCTGACTAGATGGGAGAGGATTTTCTCAAAGGATGAGTTTGATGTGGGATGTGCCAGGAGTGCCACCCACCGAATCCGCCTCCAAGAAGACAAACCCTTCAGGGAAAGGGTTAGGCGGGTCCCTCTAGCTGACCTGGAGGATCTGAGGGAGCAGCTTGCGGAGTTGAAGAAGACTGGTGTGATTCGGGAGTCTAGAAGTCCCTATGCCTCCCCCATAGTGGTGGTCAGGAAAAAGAATGGGTCGTTGAGGCTTTGTATTGACTACAGGACTCTCAACAGGAGGACCATCCCTGACCAGTATACCACACCGAGAATAGAGGATGCCCTACAGAGTTTGGCTGGTGCCAAGTGGTTCAGTGTAATGGACCTCAAGAGTGGGTACTACCAAATCCCCATGCACCAGGAAGACCGAGAGAAGACAGCTTTCATAACCCCAGTGGGATTCTTCGAATTCAACAGAATGCCTTAGGGCCTGTCTGGAGCCCCTGCTACCTTTCAACGCCTCATGGAGAAGACCGTTGGAGACATGAACCTCATAGAAGTCCTTGTGTACTTGGATGATGTCATTGTCTTCGGGAAGACTTTGGAAGAACATGAAGCCAGGTTGGAGAAGGTGTTGAGAAGACTCAGCGAAGAGGGACTCAAGCTTTCTCCCGAGAAGTGCCGGTTTTACCAATCCTCTGTGAACTATCTGGGACACATAGTGTCTGAAAAGGGAGTGGCTACAGACCCTGAGAAGTTGGAGGCAGTTACCTCTTGGCCAAGACCGACAACAGTCACAGAGCTCAGATCTTTCTTGGGGTTCTGCTCCTATTATAGAAGATTTGTGGATGGGTTTGCCCGGATTGCCAAGCCACTAAACGAATTGCTCAAGACTGAAGGAGAAGAGGATGGCTTGGGACCTAGGAGGGCCGGTGAGTCGGTTCAAGATCAGTGGAACCCAAGGTGTGAAGAGGCTTTCCGAACCTTGAAGAGGAGCCTTACCACGGCCCCAGTCCTGGCCTATGCCGACCCCACCAGACCATATGAGCTACATGTCGATGCCAGTCATGAGGGCCTAGGCGGAGTGCTCTATCAAGAGTATGAAGAGCAGCTACGACCAGTGGCCTATGTGAGCCGGAGCCTGACTCCCTCGGAGAAGAACTACCCCACTCATAAATTGGAGTTCTTGGCCCTCAAATGGGCAGTAGTAGACAAACTGAAGGACTATCTCTATGGGGCGGAGTTTCCCGTAAAGACAGATAACAATCCTCTGACCTACCTCTTCACTACTGCAAAGTTAGATGCAACCGGACACAGATGGTTGGCTGCATTATCCGGATTCAACTTCAGTCTAAAGTACAGACCAGGGGCTGGAAATAGGGATGCAGATGCCCTGTCCCGAAGATCTCATGTCATGGTCAATGACTGGGAAGACTGGACCCAGGTAGCACCGGAAGGAGTGCGAGCACTCTGTCAGGGTGCTGAGTTTCAAGCAAGAGTGGGCCCCAGAGCAGAGGAGATAGGAGTCACCGCAGTGGGAGTCCCTCAACCCTACTGTGGGGTAACTCAACTAGCAGAGGAACTCCTGCCAAAGCTGTCCAGAAAGGATCTGAGCTATGACCAATTGGAAGACCCCATGGGGAGATTGGTCCTTGAAGCTTTGGAGAACGAGAATCCAGAGGGACTTCGACATCACCCTTCCAAGGAGGCTCGCCTGCTGAGGAAAGAGTTGGATAAGCTACAAGTACATCAGGGAGAGGTCTACCGAAGGGGCCCTTCTGATAACTCAGAAGATAAGTGGCAGTTGTTTCTCCCAGAGAAGCACCGAGAGACGGTACTAATTGCCTTACATGACCAGCATGGCCATCTAGGGGCGGAGAGAACTTTCCAGCTTGTCAGAAGCCGGTTCTATTGGCCCTGTATGAGGGCAGAAGTGGAGGAATATTGCCGTTCTTTTGCACGATGCATCCAGAGGAAGACTCTACCCCATCAAGCTGCCCCAATGGGCCACCTACAGAGTCAGGGTCCAATGGATCTGGTGTGCATTGACTTTCTCTGCCTCGAACCCGATTTGAGTGGATTGGGAAATGTTCTGGTGGTAACCGATCATTTCACCCGTTATGCCCAGGCTTTCCCCACCAAAGACCAAAAGGCCTCCACTGTGGCCAAGGTGCTCATGGAAAAATACTTTGTCCACTATGGATTACCACAGAGAATCCACTCAGACCAAGGAAGGGACTTTGAGAGTCGTCTGATCCGGAACCTACTGGACTCATTGGGAGTAGAGAAGACCAGGACTACACCTTATCATCCACAAGGAGATGCCCAACCTGAGAGGTTTAATCGGACCTTACTAAACATGCTTGGAACTCTAGAGACAGAGAAGAAGCAACACTGGAGCAAACACATATCAGCTTTGGTGCACGCTTACAACTGCACCACAAGTGATGTGACGGGTTACTCCCCCTACCGGCTCATGTTTGGGAGAGAAGCAAGATTGCCGGTGTATCTGGCCTTTGGCATTTCCCTAGACCATGCCTCTGCTACCTCCCACAAGGGATATGTGGACCGACTTAGACACAATTTGAAAGTGGCCCATGAACGAGCTCAGGCGGCCTCGGACCAAAGGGGAGCCCGCAACAAGAGGAACTTCGATCTGAAGGTTCGAGTGCAAGACCTGCAGCCTGGGGACCGTGTACTGCTACGCAATCTGGGGATCCCTGGGAAGCACAAGCTTGCTGATAGATGGAGATCGGAGCCCTATGTCATTTGCAGAAAGCTACCTGGATTGCCTGTGTATAAGCTAAAACCAGAGGGGAAAGTGGGGCCCTTGAAGACTTGGCACAGAAATCATTTGCTCCCGCTTACTGAAGCAGTCAGAATACCTCCAGTGAGAAATGCACCTGAATCTGTTTCCATTCTGGATACCCCGGGACCCAGCACTCGGTCTCAGACCTCCCGGGTTAGACATGGACAAGATTCCCAACGAGGTGAAGGTGGAAGAGGAGAGCTTGAGTGGCTGTGGCCTTCATCAACTCCAGGAAATTCTGCCATAGATCTCCCACCTACTGAGGATACACAGGATGGGACACTGAACCCAGAAGCTACAGAGTTCATTCCATCTAGTGGTGTGCCTGAAGGCTGGGAAGATATCCCTAGCATTTACTCAGAAGAGGAAAGGACCGATGTTCCAGAACCAGTGATGCTGTCAGAATGTGTTCCTGAAGTAGAGCCTGTGGCACCAGAGCCTGAAGTCCCAAGAGAACAGAGAGCTCGCCGAGTTGTGAGACCCCCCAAGAAGCTAACCTACTCTCAAGTGGGGGAGAGCTCTGAGGACTCTGTTGTGACTGCTAGAAGAAGTGCTGAACGCTCTAATCCCTCCACTGATCATTTGGTGGAGGGCAACCCCAGCTCACTCTCTGGCACAGTTAGGCAGGTCACTCATGCCAGTGTGACCTGTGGGACAGGGAATCCCACCTCTGAGTTCTGGTGGAAATTCCCTGTACCAACATCATACCCAGCACTTTCAAAATTGGTACAGGATATGTGTCAAAAGTTTATCTTTGGGGACCAAAGAGTTTAAGTGGGGGGAGTGTGTAGCGGGGTCCCTTTAAAGACTATAAAACTACTGTTCCCAGAACCCCGCTGGTTCGCAGGATGTTTGGAGTTATGCCCCAGAGACTCATGGGGGGGGGGCATATAAGGAGGGGGAGAGGCCTAGTTCTTTCTCTTTGGACACCCCCCTTTCTCCTAGCAAGAGGAGGTCTGTGCTGGACTGCTGGAGGCACAAGGCCTGAAGCCTGGGCCTTGTGCTCTTTTCCAAAGAGCCCTCTGCCAGCCTAGCTGTACCTGAGAGACATCTTCCCATCCTTGCTGCAGTACACCAGAAGGATTGAAGACTCAGAGGTCGGTGGATTCCTGTTCCTAGACTAATCGGACTTGGACTTGTCCGGGTGGTGAGAGCTGTTTAAAGACAGACACTTTATCTTTATTATTCGTTTGGATTACAAAGTTGTTCTTCAAGTGCACCACCGAAAGATTGCTAGCGAATATTATTTCACTGGACTTCCATCTAGATCAGTCAGGCCTGACTGCATAGGTAGATAGTGCTGGGTGTTAGTTTACCCATGCGGGAAGTAGCTGAAAAAGGGCAGCGTTAGAGTTGCATAGAAATACTTTCTTATGCTGATTACTCTGTTTATCTTTATTACTGGTTACTGCAGGGACCTGCTTATGTGTTGCAATCCAAATGTTTGATTCATGTTATTCCTTTTATAAAAACAACAAGTAAAGTCAGTTATATACTTTCAAAGATTGTCTATGAGCTTGAGTTATCCACCCACGCACACACACATATTTAGAATATAAGTGATTTAATGTGTATTGCTAGATACTAACTGTGCCAGAGTGGGTAGTGCAGATTGCCGGGGGGTTGGCGGAGCTGTGCTCAGGACCCAAACCAAACTTGCGGCCCTCTTAAGTGAGGGTATCGCTATACCTATAAACACTCTATATATAAAATAAGAGTCCTTAACCACTTTCCACTGGCTGTATGCATATATATGCATCCTAAATGTAAACATTTCTGTGCTGAGAGTGTTCGCCCTTCACGCTTCCAGCATAATTTACCAGTGAGAGTTGGAACAGTCCCAATGCATTCCCTATCTTCCCATCATCTCTTTCTATTCACCCGTCAGACACAGTCAATAAAAGAAATATCTCCCCAACTAAAAAGACATCTCCCCAGAACTGCCTACATATCATCTGCACTTCCCTCCTGCATGCAATCATCCCCTACACAATCCCCTTCTGTACATACCACCTACTGTCATACCTTCCACATTCCTCTCCTGTACATACTGACCACTGTTATACCCTCCACACACCTCTTCTGTACATATTGTCCACTGTCATACCCTCCACACTCCTCTCCTGTACATACTGCCCACTGTCATACCTGCCACACCCCTCTCCTGTACATACTGCCCACTGTCATACTCTGACTATCTTTTATCATGTCTGCAGTCTCTGACCATCTCTTATATCATGTCTGCAGTCTCTGAAATCTCTTGTATCATGTCTGCATTCTCTGACCAACTCCTGTAGTATGTCTGCAGTTTATGACCATGTCTTGTATCATGTCTGCAGTCTTTGCCAATCTCTAGTATCATGTCTGCAGTCTCTGACCATCTCCTGTAGTATGTCTGCAGTCTCTGACCATCTCCTCTAGCATGTCTGCAGTATGTCTGGGGGCTCTTTCTAACAGACTCTCTAACAGAAGCCCTCTCTGTGTCCATTAGAGAGACCCCCCTCCAGGCCCCATTATAGTACTCTCTTCCTGTATTTTGTTTATTGTTAAGAGATCATGGGAGGATCCCAGGGTAATGAAGACTTTTTAAGGGAGCATTTCTGTGTTTGATTAAATAGCAAATAATGTGGTGCTTACTAATAAAAATTCACATAAAAATCTACCAGAGGTGATGACTGACTCATCAGTTAGATAGTAGATTTTTATGTGGATTTTAGTTATTTTTAGTAAGCGTCGCATTATTTGCTATTTAATATATTTATTTTATGCCTTGTACACATGGTCGAATTTTCCGACGGAAAATGTGCGATCAGGTCATGTTGTCGGAAAATTTGACCGTGTGTTGGCTCCATCTGACTTTTTCCGTTGGAATTTCCGACCAACAAAGTTTGAGAGCTGGATCTCGAATTTTCCAACAACATGATCCAATCCCAACGGACAAAGTGCCATGCATGCTCAGAATAAATTCTGAGACAGAAGCGCTCGGTTAGGTAAAACTAGCGTTCGTAATCGATATAATACAATCTTCACGCTGCAATGTTAAAAATTGTTTAATGCAGCGCATTCTCTTTTTCTTTATAATGCTAGAAGAATTAAGTTGTTTTGCTGCTCATATTCACACAGACTTCTCCAAAACGTATTTCTTTATTCTTTTTCCTGATTTCATGAATAGAATATTTTTATTCGTCAGATCTCCCAAATCATTTTTTAATTTTATTTTTTTTATTTTGTGGTTGTTGTTTTTTAATCAAGATCTCCTTTTTTTTAAAATTTTAGTCATCTTCGTAATTATTTTGGTATGTTTTGTTTGCCAACTTACCACAACACCATTATTATCTTTTTATTTTCTTGTTTTATTTTTTTAATCTCGAGGAGGTTGGTTGGTAGTGGTGCCCCTTGTTAATTTGACTTTGTATATTATTTTTGTACCTGCCTACTCACAAATAAACTGTCCTTTTTGAAGTAAAACACATAAGCAAGTATTTCTTTAACCAAAAAGAAACCTTTATTAGGTGGCATAATCAAATAAACAGGAAGGCAACGCTGGAGAAACTGGTGAATTTGGCAAAGCCTTTGGCCCCCAGGGCAGACATCAATTATTTAAATGCAAAATTGGTGGCCGGAAGAGTCCATGTCTAAGGGAGAACAGTCTGGTCCAGAAGTCCAAGAGATCAGGAAGAGCAGATGACATCTATGTCCCCAGGCTGTGGTCATATAACAGTCTGCATCTTCTGTTAGACCAGACTGAACCCAAGCCATCACTCTCTGCTCTTCCTTAGACACTTCCCTCCAGGCTTTCTTCCAGGCTGTGGCTCTGCTCTTGTTGTTGTGGCAGGAGGTGGAGGAGGAGGAGGGCAATGGTCGACCTCCCGGCTGCCACTTGCCACAGCCCCCTCCTTGCTAAAGGTCTTCCTGTGTATGTAAATGGCACATAGTTTTAGTTTTTTGTTCATCAATCACAATTTTCAGCTCATGACTGTTACAAATTGAATGTTAATAAATAGAACAGACTATCATTCTGACCCCAGCATTTTTTATTCTTGTTCCAATCATTTTTGGTCACTACTCTCTATTGATATTTAAACCACTTTGTTAAATCAGAATTTACTGATCAATAATAACATCTAGTTAACATCATTAAATGTACGACGAGAAATATGTTGAACAATACTATACCTGTCTCAAGCTGGGTACCTGCCTCCACATGTTGCTGCCTGGAAGGCCCGGGATCGACATTGGAAGCCTCAGCTGGGGGGGGGGGGAAGAAGCTTTGAAGGAAGACGGTAGAGTGGTGGCCAGGGTTCACTTGGGTCTGCCAGAAAATGCAGCCTGTCATAGCACAACATCCTGGGGACATAAACGTCATCTGGATCTCCTGATCTCATGGACTCCCGGACCTTCTTGCGCACCCTCAGATATGTACTCCTCAGGGCACCAATTTTGGCCTTCATATAGGTGATGTCTGACATGGGGACCATCATCTTCACCAAAGCAAGCAGTTTCTCCAGTGTTGCCTTCCTCTTTCTTAGGTCCTTATAAAAGGGGTTGTTCATCTGCTACAGGCAGGGCAGCTCCCTGAGCATATCGATGACTAGCCCCAAAAAAATGTGGTTCCTTGAAGGGATCCATATTCTCTGCAAGACACAGCACAAGACAAACCCTAATGTCAGGCTAAACTCTTCTAATCTTGTCCCAATATAGAAGCAGTATAGGCTAGTGATGTACCAAGTTAAAATTGTACCTTCGTTCGAACGATGGGAGCTTCAGTTCCTCCTTCCTCTGCTCACAGATCGAATATATATATATATATATATATATATATATATATATATATATACACACACAGATACGTACGACGCACTCATGTTACGTTCTATATACAGTGCGCATGCGTGAAACTCCGCCCGCCCCGGACATTCTTTCTAGTCTATTTACCACCCCTTCTCTTTCGGCGCAGTGGGGAGAGCACATGGTGATGACACAGCAGGTGCGCACTAATTATTCCACTAACGAGGAGGAGGACGAGGAAAGCCTGGAGCCAGAAACGTCCCGATCCCAGAGGAGAAGATTTAAGGCCTCAAATATGTCTTTTGGAGAGATGTTGGAGATGTTGGACATACTGAAAAGGAACGACTATGATTGGAAGTATGGGCCTTACCCAAACCCAAATGTCAGAAAGGCCAAGATCATGACTAAAGCTGTGAAGAGTCTGCAGAAGAATATTGGGGTATGATGATCCAAAGATCAACTGAGGAAACGCTGGTCAGACCTGAAACTGAGGGAGCATGATCAGTACAGAAGGATCAAGCGAGTTCTTCCAAAAAGTAAGTAGTTGTCGAGTGTTCACATTATTATTATTGCTTGCATACTGCTCCATGTGCTTTTATTTAATGCTGTACAGTTTAAAATGGCCACTTTCATGTTCATGGGTACAATTGTTCGCAGTAAACATTGTTCATTCGTCCACTTCAAAGACAATATTTTGACAAGTTGCACTTAACTACATTTGTTCAGGCCTATTTCTAGTCAAAGGAAACTTGTTGTCTAGAGGGCTTTGTAAAAGAATAAAATGCAAACTTGATTCAGTGTAAAGGAGAGGACACTCAGTAGCTGTTTACACATCTGGACTCAGGCGCACTAGTGAGGGACACCAGAACACCCTTTTTATTAGGGTGTCCCACACACGTGGTTACTATAGGGGTGTCTCCATGTGTCAAACTTTCACAAAACAGGTAAGTATTCCAGCTTTAGAATGTGTCAAAAATAATGTTTTCAGCTTTGAACTCTGCCAAAAAAGACAATTGTACGACACTTCCAAGCATTGCATATTCCTATTTCTGCCCTCAAATATCAGTGTGCTAAGTATTCCTTTTTGACACCACAACAGGTGAGTGTCTGAAATCACAGCTTCAGGTAATAGATAGATGCCTGCATATTTATAATACACTGTGTTTTTTTTGGTTTACTTTTTGGTGATGTGGATGTTGTGGAAGAAGAATCACATTTTACCAGGGAAAATGCCAAGACCATCATCGAGATGATAATGGGGTGCAATCGCGATTTAGATAATCTAAAAAAAAACATCAATGATGTTCAACAAAAAATGAAGAACATCATTGATGTTTTAGGGAGAATCTGAAACACACAAAATTAGCTAGGATCCATTTTCTTTTTTAAAAAACAGTTTTATATTTTCGAAAAGCCAAATTTGGAAGATGCACTTGTTGCTAGGCAGAACTGGGAGATGCTGTTTACAACGGCATCTCCTAGTTTAGCCGCCCCGTGAGACGTTCGTGGGTATGCCCGTGGCGATCGAGGGTCCCGACCGGCATGTGAGCGCGCCGCCGGCGGTGCGCTCACGATGGCAGGGCGGCAAATTTAAAGGAACGTACAGGTACGCCCATTTGCCTGCCCGTGCCATTCTGCCGACGTACATTGGCGTGCGCCGGTCAGGAAGTGGTTAATGTTACCAAAAATAATGTTATATACACCAAATATCTTGGTTTGTTGTAAAACCCTTTTATAAATGTACATGCGAATGTGCTTTGAGTAAAAAGTTTAGTTATGAACAATGTGTGGCTTCCTTTTTCAATGCACAAAAGCAGTATTTGTAGTAAAGTTGTTTTTTTCTGTGTCAATGGGTGTTATTTACTAAAGGCAAATCCACTTTGCACTCCAAGTGCAGTTTCAGGTGCAGATTTGCAGTGCACTTGTAGTGCATAGTGGATTTACCTTTAGTAAATAACACCCACAGTGCTTTTTAATTTGCCCCAATCACGCCATTTTCATGACTCCACACATTTCTGTCATGGTGCTGAAATTGAGCAATATTTTTGTCAGTAATGCACTACATACATTAACAACAAAAACAAGGTGTGTGTGTGTAGCAGACTCACAACATAATAATAATATTATCTTAAGAAGAGACTGTCACCTCATCTCGCATGGAAATTGGGTCTGAAGAAAAAGGTCAGAGAAAATAAAAAAAAAAGCTAGGAGACACCTAAAACAAACCCAAGCAGTAAATTAAAATAAATATTATTGCAGTTTGAAAGAGAAATTTATTTTAAAAATGCCTCTCAGACATTGTCTGGCATATCAATGGCCCCCCTACCCGCAAAGTACTCCATATATCAGTTTCTGACCTCGCGGGCGCTTTGGGGGGGGCAAGCCAGGACGTCCAGCTTCAAGGGCCATCAGGTTGGCATGTTCTGGTAAGGCCCAACTGAAGCCACATAGTTCGGAGAGTACTTTTTCAAGAAATTGTGCAGAATGCAGCAGGAAAGCACAATATGATTGAGTTTATATTCCGTCATGTGGATTGGAGTCAAAAATAGGCGGAACCGGCTGGCCATTATCCCAAAAGTGTTCTCCACTACTCTTCTGGCTTTGGCAAGCGGGGAATTAAAAACCCTCTGGTCCGGAGGGAGGGTCCTCATCGGGAATGGGCGCATCAGATGGTTTCCCAGCGCATTCTCCTCTGAAAGAGCAAGCCCAGACTGCAACTCTGGAGATGCCAGTAGAACACCGTCTGCGCGATCACTCCACCATCCGGCATACATTTTTCCCCACGTTCCCACATAGAGGAAGTCGTATGTCGCTGACACCACCACCACCATCACAATACTATTATACCCCTTGTAATTATAATAGTAGGACCCCGAGTTGGGGGGGGTGGGATGATGCGGATGTGTTTCCCATCAATTGCACATCCACAATTAGGAAAGTCTCAACGGGTGGCAAAGTGGGAGGCCACAGTCTGCCATTCCTGTGGCGTTGAAGGAAACTGTGGAGTCTCAGGCCGCGTACACACGCGGGGACTGTTTGCCCAACTTTGTCCGTCAAACAGTTTCGGCAAACAGTCCGCTCAAAATTAGCATGGACGGACATGGCCACACACGACGGACGAACAGTTTGCTGAAACCGTGCGCGATGACGTGAACGGCACGTACGACAGGACGAAAAATACGACGTCCTATACACTGCATTATAACTTTCGGCGTGTAAATCCTTTCTGAGCATGCGCGGAACTTAGTTTGACGAATAAGCCTACACACGAGCGGACTGTTCGCTGAAACAAGGTTTCAGCGGACAGTTTTTCGGAAATTCCGAAAAACCTTGTTCGTCAAACTGTCCGCTGAAACTGTCCGCTGAAAGCCCACACACGAGCGGACTGTCCACCCAAACACTGTTCAGCGGACAAAGTTGGGCGAACAGTCCGCCCGTGTGTACGCGGCCTCAAGAAAAAAAAATTCATTTTGCACATCAACATTGCATGCAGATTAGACACAAACATTTTTGGCCAAGATCAGTATAACATTTTTGGAAATAAGTATTTAAGGCCAAAAGTATAAGGTCCACTTATCAGATTCCTCACCCCATCTGATGGCCCATTGCAAAAAAATGGGGGGGGGGGGGGTGTTTTGGGCAGGTAACCCTCTCCAATTCATTGAGAGCTGAATGCATAAATAATATGTGATACTTTGGCCAGCCCCTCCTTACTTACACTATTGGCAGCCCACTGGACAGGTAAGAAGTGTCATAATACAAAAAAAAACAATGGACAGATGGAAGCACATTTTTACATTCTGCTATTACCTATCAAGATAATAATAGGAGAAAAAAATGTAAACAGTAGCATTTTAAAGTATTGAGGCAGGCCCTTGCACTACATGCTTTGGTGAATTCATCCATAAATCTGACCACAAAAGAGGTAGGTATAGTGTGTATGGATTTGGCAAAGTCAGCGGATTGCTATCAGCTGACCTAGCAGTTGGGGGAGGGGGGTTCCTAATGAGTTTGGCCCACCAAAAAAAAAAAAAACTCTGGCACTCTGCATGAATTTAAGGACACACATAACATTTGTACACATTTTAGGGGGTGTTTAGGGGAAAGCACTACTATGGAGCTGACAAAATACATTGCTAAGTGACTAGGCTATAGGTTTATGGTCCCAGAAGAGCATGCACAGCATATTCCAATCATGGTAATTAGGGAATGATGAAAGAAATACAATACATTAGCAAACATTAAATACATAGAATGTGATGTTGAAGGAGAAATCTTACCTTAATATAGTCCTTCTGCAGGACCTATATGATGGCAGAACAGGTCTCTGGAATAATGATCCCCAGAGCCTGGGTGGACATGCCTGTGAAGAACTTGAGGTCCTGAAGGCTTCCCCCTGTCACTAAGTACAGCAATGTGGCAACTAGCCTCTGCTCCAGAGTGATGGCTTGCAACATGCAGGTATCCTATCTGCTGATATAAGGGGACAGCAAAGCCAGCAGATGGTGAAAAACGGGGTCCATCATCCTGAGATAATTCCTGAAATCATCAGGATTATTCTCCCGGATCTCACGAAGCAAAGGCATGTGTGAGAATTGGTCACGCTGGAGCAACCAATTCTTGCTCCATGAACTCCTCCTCGCCCTGTTCATGGACTGGGCTTGTGTCAAAGCTAAAAGCCCAACACCAAGCCCCTGCACAGCACAAATTCTACGTCGAGTACATGATGAAACGTGAAAATCAAAGCGTACTATATAAAATATAGGCCGCAATGACAAACAAATGTGAACTGACTACACGCACTGATAAGCAGATATGCACCGACAAGCACAAGCTGTAGAGCAGTAATGATCTAAAGCCCGAATCGTCTCTAATCAAACTTCTACTAACACGTGATAAAGATCGGCAGAAGGAGCCCAAAGGGTGCCGCACGTGGTGCTGAACTTCCCTTTTATAGTCCCGTCGTACGCGGCTTACGTCACCGTGTTCTTGACAATTGGAAATTCTGACAACTTTGTCCGACCATGTGTAGGCAACACCAGTTTCGGACAAAATCCGTCAGAAAAAATCCGAAGGATTTTGTGATCGGAATGTCCGACCATGTGTAGGGGGCATTAGCGTGATTACTATTTTATGTTGGCAGCTACTTTGATTAGGTTTTAGATTTGATTATCCTGTTGGTTTTTGCGCATTAGTACTTCCCCTTTTAAAACTCTTTCTGTGTTTGAGTTGTTGCCATAGAAACGTGTGTAAAGGGGAGGGTTTAGTAAGATGATCACGCTCAGTTGGGGGCACCAGAAATATTTCTGCACCCAGGAGCCTGTGACCCTAGGATCAGTCCTGCTCAAATCAAACAAATACTTCTAAAGAAATGAGCTCTATACCCAACTATAACTAAAGAAAAATATAACAATGCAATAGAAAAAGATAACACATTTAAGCAATGTATCCAGTCTGATAGTGTCCTGTTATAATCTTACAGAATTTAGTTTTTCTGTTATTTCAGGATACATTCAGAATGATACAGTGTGTTATTTTTATTTTGCTCCTTTTCTTTATGGTTTGTTATAAAAGAGCAGTGTTGTGTAGCAACATTTTGTTTTTTGGATATAAAGTATTTTAAAAGATTTTTTTTAAGTGGGTTATTGTGAAATGAAATAGATATGTGAAAAATATTTTATATGCTTTTGGTATTGTGAATTTTGTAGAATTGTGTATTGGCTCTGTGTCGGTTATTTTTTTGTTTGTTTTTTGTCTTCTTATTTATTAGTTTGTACAATGCTTGATAGGTTCTTTAGTCATTTATCTGTATACAACATTACTTTTATTTATTGTTGTTATGCTACTGTGATTAAAGCTGCTTCTGCTATCCTGTGCTGCTGACTGTATCCAAATAAATGTGGTCTATGAGCTCTTTTCTTTCTATTACGCCCTTGAGTTCCAGAGGTTTTCTTTGTTTTGCAGAGTTCTCAGATCTATTACCTGTTCAGCTTTTGCATGTTATGCGTGACATTTGCATCAAAATGAATATATACATGCCAGATCTTCAAGGCCTAGTTTACCTAGAAGGAATAAGGGGTAACAGTGGTTAACCATATGACCGGACATAGTGGTGTCTGGACTTTAAATGTTACAAATCATCTGGGGAAACAAAATATTTCCATATTATGACTGTGCTATTATTACTTTGGAAGTTATAAAACATGCTGAAATTTCATACTTATTCCACTGTTTAAGCTTTATGTGCACTAAGGTATTTATGACCGGTATCTGCTGGTTCTCTGAATTGAGAGGGTGACAGTTTTACGATAGGCCTGAACATCCTGCCAGGCTGACATTAGCTGTTTTTACAGACCTAGCCTGGTTCTGCTTTCTCTGTTGACATAACAGCTCTTGAAGTATAAAGCTTATGAATTCCTGAACATAAGGGAGGGAGTTCTACTGCAATGTTAAACTGTTATCTAGCTGTCATGGCTACCCTAAGGTTCTGAAACAACATGGCCACTAGCTACAGCTTTTCGTGTGTCTAGTACATGATATCGTTACACCGCCATCTTCCCGTTCTGCACTGTCGCACATGCAGAAACAACCACGGAATCTAACATACATCACGGTGAGTCAGAATCCGGATTTGGGATAACCCCCATTGCCCTGCAGAACACCCAAAACGGTTCTGACCAGCTCAGTCAGTTTGAGCGGGTACTCCATAAAGTCCTGCAAACTACTTCAGACACTATAACAGAAAAGCTCACATGGGAAATATGTGAGGTGGGTCACCCTCAGAGAGAAACACGCCTAGAGGACTTTGAAAACAAGGCCAGGAGGTTTAACCTCCACTTATCCAGGAACTGGCCCCATCAATCCCCATAGTGAGTTTAGAAATGTTCAGTATTCATAGATCCTTGGCACCCCGTAAAGATGACGGCCCCCCCAGAGACATAATAATTAAGCTGCACTACTTCCTCACCAAAGCACAACTGATGGAAGCAGCCCACAACAAAGACTCCCGGATGTTCCAAGATCACCGCTATCAAGTTAACCAAGACCTCTCCCAGCAGACCCTCTCCAAACTTAAAGTGATGAAACCACACCTGCAAATCCTCCAAAATCACTGTATCTCATATCACTGGAGTTTCCCCTTCGATATCCCCTTCGCCCATAAAGAATCCTCCTATACCTGTAAGTCTGCAGAAGATCTAATTTCTATGCTCCAAGATCTCCGCCTGTCAACACCTGAAACCACCACTGAGGGCTTCAAGTGCCGGGTGACTTCTTGCTCCCCCAAAAAGCTGCAAGATACACCCGATCACCAAGCCCATTCTAGCATCCACAAGAGGAGTCACTTCACCTCACCGGAACCAGAAGACCAGATAGACTGAACAGTCTTAACAGGGTGATATTTTGTTTAACATGCTTACCCCCTCCCCCTTGCCTCACACACCTTTAGAACCCAGAGGTAAAGCCATCAAATAATAACATCATTCTGTTGTTGTGGGGAGTTCTCCTCCTGATGGTCATGCTAACCCTGTTTAGCAGCCTATGTTTGTTATTCCCAGTTTGGAAGGGACATAACGCCCTTCCGCCTGCTACTGGTCCTTCAGACCAGGGTGTTTAGTCCCCTGCTCGGTACTCCCAGGGACATCTGGTTCCACTTCAGCATCCTCTGGGTGTAACCACTTCTACTTCCCTCGTAATCTCCCTGTTCTGATTGCCAATTCCTCCCACGCACCTACTGATGGAGAATGCATTCGCACTCACTGGTAGCCCATTACCCAACTAAACGCCTTCATCTCTCCTGTAGGATGTTCAAACCATATCCTAAATAAGAGTTACCTTGCTTTAAACCTTAATTGCTCTACATTGAGTCTAGCTATACTATACATGCATGTGAGACTCGTTTATTAAATGATGTATTCCTTATATAGCTCAAATAGCAGCTGTCGTAGTTCCGGAGACAGCCCACTGCACCTCCACCTACTCCTCGAGTACCGCAAATTGTTTGGATACTCATTTTAATTTTATGTACCCACCGGTTGGTGATCCTTCCCCACCCCTTGGATACCTCCTCCCTACTAGTTCTAGTGCTCCCTCACCCTCCTCTAGTATCCATGCTTACACCTACGCACAGACTCCTACCTGTTCCCTTTCCCAATCTCTACTGCTTCTCTTTACCAAACCCCCCCCTCCTTTTTTTCTCTCTTTCTTTTCCCCCTTTTTCTACAGAAAGGAACCCCTATATACTGACAACTAGCTGCCATTCTCCTTGACCTCACCCGCTTCTTGAAAATGGCACCCCTGAACATTTTGACACTTAATGTCCAGGGCCTAAACTCCCCCTAAAAGAACCAAAGCCTTCCGCACCTTCTCCTTGCTCTCAACACGTGGTTTGCTTAGTGCTTACAAGAGACACACTTCTCCTTGCAGTCCTCACCCAAATTTTTTTCTTTGCCAATACCCCCAGGTTTACACAGCCTCAGCCACCACTAAACAACGTGGAGTCCCGGTCTCTTTTTTTTTACTTCTCCACACCATTTACTCTCCGCAGCAGAGATCAAAGAGCCAGAAGGAAGATACCTCATACTCACTGGCCTCCTGTTAGACAGTGAAGTCACCATAGGATCCTATTACACTCCTAACACCAACCCATTGGAATTCCTCTGCCACTTGTTTTCGGTAGTAGAATCTCACAAATGTGGTACACTCATACTTGGTGGCGATTCGAACCAAGTGTTATACCCATTGCTGGACAAATCCCCAGCCCTGAATACCGATCATCCCCTCTCCTACCAACAACATCTAAACCAACACTCACTTCTTGACACTTGGTGGGAACAAAACCAGGCTAGATGGCAATACACTCACTACTCCCATCCCCACAAAATGTTTACCCGCATAAACCACCTCTTGAGCTTAGGAACCTCAACACTCATTCTTGACTCGCTAATCGTACCATGTAGTTGGTCAGAATGCGGTCATTACTACATTCTTCTCCCTGGTCCCAAGACCTACTCAACACACCTGGTTCATAAATGATAGCTTAATGGCCAACCCTAACCACTGACAAGTAATAGAAAATGCTATAAAAGACTATCTTACAAATAACACTCCTACAGACACACAACCCCTGATTCTATGGGAAGCCCACAAGCCATACATCAGAGGGATTTATATCAGCCAAGCATCACATCACCGTAGGATGAAACGTCAGCTTCATAATCATAAGATGTTGTGATTTTTGGAGGATTTGTAGGTGCAATTTCATCACTTTATGTTTGGAGAGGGTCTGCTGGAAGAGGTCCTGGTAGACTTGATAGCGGTAATTAACACTCACTACGCCATTACTCACTAATTGCAGCTGATTCTTAAGACCCCTGGCCCTTTCTATAGTTATAGGTATATATGTCTAGGTATATATGTTGTTTAACCAAACAGTTTTATAGGCAGGCACAAGCCATTTTCTCTGTACTCATGAAACACTGTACATGGAATTTGTAATTTTTGTTTTTATTACAACCATCATTGTTTTATAATGTACTTTCTATTGTACATCTAAAAATCTAATAAAAAATTTGAACTAGAAAATCTGTGACAAGACTTGAAAATTGCTGTTCACAGATGCTCTCCATCCAATCTGACAGAACTTGAGCTATTTTGCCATGAAGAATGGGCAAAAATGTCACTCTCTAGATGTGCAGAAAGCTGGCAGAGACATACCCAAAAGGAGCTGTAATTGCAGCAAAAGGTGGTTCTACAAAGTATTGACTCGGAGACGCTGAATACAATTGCACGTCACACTTTTCAGATATTTATTTGTAAAAAAATTTAAAAACCATTTATCATGTTTCATTCCAATTCCAAATTTTTGGGAGGGTGCAAGCGAACTGAAAAATTCTGAAAAATACTGAAAAAAAAACATCAATTGCAGCCATTGTGCCATCAATTGCAACCACTGTGCCCATCATATGTAGCCACTGTGCCCATTATATGCAGCCAACTGTGCCCATCATATGAAGCCACTGTGCCCAGCAAATGCAGCCAACTGTGCCCATCAAATGCAGCCAACTGTGCCCATTATATGCAGCAACTGTGCCCATCATATGCAGACAACTGTGCCCAGCAAATGCAACTAACTGTACCCATCATATGCAGCCAACTGTGCCCATAATATGCAGCCAATTGTGCCCATCATATGCAGTCACTGTGCCCAGCAAATGCAGCCAAGTGTGCCCATCATATGCAGCCAACTGCGCAAAGCAAATGCGGCCAACTGTGCCCATCATATGCAGCCTCTGTGCCCATAATATGCAGCCACTGTGCCCGCTCGTCCGCCCACTGTCTACCAGACCATCATGATGATGGGCCAGGCATCGGTTGACTGCGGCGAGCTGTGGGACGGGTAGTGCGGGTCAAGCGATGGCTCCTGTGTCCTCCCTGCTACTCTTATTCCTGTTCTGCTAGGCTGCCAATGGAATTGCTTCTGCCTTCAGTCAGATGACCGGTATTATATCTGTGCCTCCTGATTGGTGGAGAGATGGTTCAGAGTTAGAAAAGCGAATATTAATTTGCTTTTCTAACACACCTGGGTGGACTTCAAACCCAATGATCTTCGCTCGTAGTTTACTTTTTTTTTTAAGCCTATTAGAGCCTATGACCTATAATCAGTTAAAAAAAAAAAAACTTCCACTGTAGTTCAGGTACCCAGCATCCGAAAAGGGGCCGGACGCCTGAATAGGGGGTGGTTACAACGGCCATGGATAGATTCATGCAATGCAAGAATCTATCTATTTTACATAGAGGGCATGGCTGGAGAGAGGGGGCAGCACCCGTGTGCCCCTAATGGACACACCGCCACTAACTCCAACTGCTTTTTCTCTAAAAAATAAAGTAATGCATATAGGGACTAAATCATGCATGTATCATGGAAGCTATAGAGTAATATGTCAAACCGATGAAGGCACCCAGAAGAATTTACAGTCGGCACCTTCATAAATCAAACAGCAATCCAAACTTCTATAGCTAACAAAATACTTTCTTGCATTAGAAATGGAAAAGAAACCTTAATGTTCTCTCCTCTTCTCCCCCCTTCAGATGTGAAGAGTAAATCCAAGGTTCTTCTGGTTCAGATGGTGAGCATGGCGGGGACCAGCTACATCTTCAACACCAGGAGGACCAGACTGAAGGACAAGCTTATCCTCAGAAAGTACGACCCCTTAGCCTGTTGATCACCTTGGTTGACACATTGTTGCTGGGTCGCCTTGCATCCTGGATTTGATTGTGCAAGGGTCTCCAGAGGACAATGTGGATTGGTCTGCGTGGATAGAGGATCCTTTGTGACCTGTTACCCCGTTCCTGCGTGACTGCTTCTCTTTATGCATTTATGATCTGGTGTCGCTGACATGCAGGTCCACCAGCTCTGGTAAGAATACCCATTCTTATCTTTCTTAATTGATGCCATTTCCTCCAGAGGTCCATTCAACTGTTGGCTGTCTCTCTCTACGAATTTGTTTGGTTTATGACGAACCCATCAAGTATTCGGATGGACACTTTGTGGACTTATTTATTCACTTAATCACTGATTAGTTTATTTATGTTGATGTTTATGTGTTATGAGCACATGTTATATATACACTAACACTACATTTTATTTTCACTTTCCTGCATTACCATAGGAATAGATACAAGAAAGAGAAACAATCTTACTTAAAAAGAGCAGATCCTTTAGTATCTTTTCAAATCTGCATAAATACATTCCAGACTTTTAACTATATATATAGCAAAAATATAATTTTTCAAAAAAAAACTCCACCTTTTATCATTGAAAGAAATCTTTGAGCTCCGAAAAAGTGACTTCTCTCAAGCTGAGATGATGTCATCAGTCCTCTGCATAGAAGAACAAGTATTTTCTCAATCTCCTCTCCCACTGGTGATTAAACTGCAAAACTGAAAAAATACATATGATGCTAGATCCACTTTAAGTACTTATCTGTTCATCTTTTGGTTTCAGTAATTTTGCCAGCTGCAGTTATGATCCTGGTTCTTTTTTTTTAGTTCTGCTGATGCTCTTTTCTGTAAAAGTAATCCATGCGGTTAATCAGCCAAACCATCACTTTTACAGAAGAAGCGGGTCCCACCTGTCAGGGTTCTCCCATTCCCCTGGCTGGCTTATCATAGAGAAGAAGGAGGAACATCCATTCCCTGATTGCCTCTACAGTATGTGGAGGATTTTTTCATTTTGTCACTGTCTGTTTTGGCTCTTTGTTTACCGCCAGGTAATGGGTAGTAAAGCAGCCAAACAAACCAATTTCAGTTTAATCAGCTGCTTTGGAGGGCAAAGGAGAGATCTGGGGTCTAAGGCCGCGTACACACGGGCGGACTATCCGTCCAACTAAGTCCGTCAGACAATCCGACAGACAGTCCGTCCTACTTTTGAATGAACGGACTTGACCACACACGACGAACAGACAGTCCGCTGAAAGCTTGCGCGATGACGTGTACGGCACGTACGACGGGACTAGAAATACGACGTCCAATACACTGCAATGCAACCTTCGGCCGTGTAAATCCTTTCTGAGCATGCGCCATACTTAGTCCGTCGAACTAGCCTACTCACGAGCGGACTGTCCGCTGAAACCAAGTTTGGACGGACAATATTACGGAAATTCCGAAAGACTTAGTCCGCCAGACTGTCCGCTGAAAAAGTCAGCTGAAGTCCACACACGAGCGGATTGTCCGTGTGTACACGGCCTAATAGTTCGAAAAAGAGTACCTGTCACTGTCCATGTTATCACAAGGAAAGTTGTTCATCACTTTATCCCTTGTAATAGAAATACAGTTGATGAAAAAATTAAAAAGACTGTGTAAAAAAAAAAAGTAAAATTAAAAAAATGTAAGCACCCCTTCTCCTAAACTCATGAGCAAATGCAAGAGCATACGCAGGTCACACAAGCGTATGTAAACAGTGATCGTATCACACCCTCCCATTTGGCTAGAAGGTGGCTAGAATGTATATGTCTATAGCCACAGGGCGGAAATAAGCAAAAGTATGCAATAAAGTTTTCTAAAAAATCTTTCTAATATATAGTATATATAATTGACCTGGAAGACTGAGTTGTCTCAACAGAATTGGAGTCTCAATTGAAACAGATTTTTTAGCGAGAATACAAAGCCAATTAGAATTTCAGGTTTTGCAAATAGATATTGACAGCCATTTCTCATTAAACATTACAAATTAATTCTATTGCCAAATACTTAATTAAACAAATCCCACAGTTGTTAAAGGCCTGGAAAAAATACTTTAAGAGATCCCAGATGACAATGAAAGTACAGCTTTGCCCTGGTTAGAAATGACTCCATATGCCGGTAAAGCTATATAAAGCTGTTTCGTTTAAAGCTAAAGTCGTAATTGGAAAGAAAATGTGCTAGTATAGTGTTTCAAAGCTTTAACCTATATTCTTTTGAAGCTATTCAGAACTTGTCCTAGTCATAACATAAGATTTTTATAAATCCTGCATCAAAAAGTTATAAGCAAAACCAGCAATCCCATTTCTTTTTATCTTGGTAAAATCTATCTAAATACAGTAACCATAGAAACTAGGCAACATGACATTCCATTGAGATAATGGAGGATATCATTATAAGATGATATGTAAAACAATTCAAGTAAAATGCTTAATGTACAGTCATAAATGTAAAGTCATAAAATCTTTGCAGATGCTAAATAGCGTGTTACATAGATCCTGCCAACCAAGATGGCTCGTTTTTAAGTGCAGGAGGGCACTTTTTCAACAGATTTGACCATTCGTAGCATTGGCCATGTGATATTCTGCCTATACGACATCTGAGCAGATGATTATCTGGAAGGAAAGGCAGAGGTAGTTTGGACAAGCTGCCCAATTCTCATCAAAGCCTTAGCCACAGATAATCTAAATGGACACAGACACATTTTAAATGAATTTAGATCAAGTTAATGCATGGAAGTCTACCTTGTGGTTGTTCAATTATATTTAAGACAAGTACACTACTAGACGTATTAAAAAAAATTGGAAGGAGTAAAGGACAGTATCATACACAACAAATCAGAATTCATCTATCTGGTATTGGACTGACTTTAGTAATGTGAGGTTTTTGGTTGTTCTGTATAATGCCAACTGCACGTAGGGCTTTGTCCATTGAACATGTCCATGTATGCTGCTAGTTAAAAAACGAATTAGACAGTGAGAGCATAGATCTAGATATAATTCCAAAATGTGTTAATAGCTCTGGATTTCTAGGGACAGTATGTGGCGGTTTATATGGTTAAAACAATAAAAGAAAAATTTGCGCTAGTTCCCAATATGTAGTGTTGCAGCTAGCACAATACCTTGACAACAAAAATGGATTTAAATGATCTTTCAATGTGCAAGAGCAAAGCCAGATAATACCTTATCAAGGTACATCCAGATATTTCAAATGTGATATAACACTGTGCAATGTACTCAATATAAATTGTATACATACAATATATGCATTAAATAAGGATACATGAATGGAAAATTCGTTTGTGTGAAGAGAGTCCCATTTTCAAGCGGATAAAGCAACTATTCAAATTTTTTGAATAGTATGTCAGATGATATTCTTAGTGTCATAGTTACATAGTTACATAATAGGTGAGGTTGAAAAAAAAAAAGAAATCCATCAAGTCCAACCTATGTGTGTGATTATATGTCAGTATTACATTGTATATACCTGTATGTTGCGGTCATTCAGGTGCTTATCTAATAGTTTCTTGAAACTATCAATGCTTCCCGCTAAGACCACCGCATGTGGAAGGGAATTCCACATCCTTGCCGCTCTTACAGTAAAGAACCCTCTATGTAGTATAAGGTTAAACCTCTTTTCTTCTAATTTTAATGAGTGACCACAAGTCTTGTTAAATTCCCTTCTGCAAAAAAGTTTTATCCCTATTGTGGTTTTACCAGTATGGTATTTCTATATTGAAATCATATCCCCTCTCAAGCGTCTCTTCTCCAGAGGGAATAAGTTTGTTCAGTACTCACTCCATTTCCAGTACATCCTTGGCAAGGACTGGTGCCCAGAGCTGGACAGCATATTCTAGGTGCGGCCAGACCAGAGTCTTGTAGAGGGGGAGAATTATAATTTTATCTCTGAAGTTGATCCCTTTTTTAATGCATGCCAATATTCTGTTTGCTTTGTTAGCAGCAGCTTGGCATCTAGGATGGTCCTTTTCCATCCTAGATTCCCCCAGAGGTTCTCCCCCCAGTGTATAGATTGCATTCATATTTTTGCCAACCAAATGCATTATTTTACATTTTTCTACATTGAACCTCATTTGCCGTGTTGTTGTCCACCCCATTAATTTGTTCAGATCTTTTTGCAAGGTTTCCACATCCTGCAGAGAAGTTGGTACCAGCACAGAACCCTGGGGGACCCCACTACCCACCCTTGACCATTCTGAGTACTCCCCATTTATCATTCCCCATTTATATTCTGACGTCACATATGATAAAATGCTTTGGAGGAGCCAGGGTGTACGTCACTACGCATGCGTGATGGTTAGTGACAATTTTGGATGAGGGCATCCTCGAAGTTTTGTTATGTACAGTGCTGTTTCGTTCTTTTAAACAGAGTAAGTGTAAAATTAAGCTAATGAATACTTTAATTGATTGTTTTACACTTTGAAGATTGTGTCTGTTACTTGCATTTATGACTATAAGCTGCAGATTAATGTGAAAAATCTGGGTGTTGCTTGATGTAGTATGCGTACCATATGTAGTACGGTACCTCTGGATTAAGCAAGAGCCAAATGGGATTTTTATACGAAGCTGCATTTGACCATGGGTTTAAGTGGAGGGTTGGTCAAACTCTTCTGGTAAACCCCCTCTTCACATAGAGTGGTGTGCACTTATGGAGTCTGGTATAATATCATCTGACATAGTATTTAGGAGATTGGAATAGTTGCTTGCTTTATCCATTTGGAATTGGGACTTTCTTTTCACACATACCTTTGTTTTTCACACAAACTAATTTTCTATACATGAATCCCAATTGAATGCATATATTGATATGTATTAATTTATATTGAGTATATTGCAGTGTTGTAGCACATTAGATATATCTGGATGTACCTTGATAAAGTAATATTTGGGTTTGCTCTTGCACATTAAATGATGGCTAAACTGATTTTTTTTTTTTTTTATATGTGCTGCACTATGGAGGATACAATTTTCTGAATATCTGGTGTGTGGTGTCTTATTATTTACGGGTGGAGAAGGCATTCAACAGAGTGGCGTGGGATTACATGAAAGCAGTCTTACAAACCATAGGCATAGGCCCATACATGACTGGCCTAATCATCTCTTTATATGCTAATCCCTCAGGCAGGGTGCGTGTCAAAAACACTCTGTCGAATGCTTTCCCCATTTGTAACTGGATGAGGCAGGGCTGCCCCCTATCTTCCATAATTTTTGTACTCATGCTGGAACCATTCTGTCGTAATCTAAGACACGATCCAGATATCCAAGGAATTCAAGCAGTTAATAGGGAATATAAATACGCTGCTTTCACAGATGACATACTATTATTCCTCACAAAACCACTTCCAACTAATCTCTAACCTCAAAAACTATTTCACAAAAAGTTTTCCACTCAACATATCCTTACCACAATGCCGAGTAGACCAATGTAAGGAAAATTTCTCATTTCACTGGAAGCATGACTCAATCACATCCTTGGGCATACAACTCCCCTCCAAACTTTCAGATTTATACATGAAAAACCACATGCCTCTCCTAAATAAGCTAACCTCTGGCCTCAAAAACTGGACTAAACCAATATGCTCATGGTTTGGTGGAGCGGCAATCTTAAAGATGAACGCTCTACCAAGAGAGCTATACATCCTACAGATGATTCCCATACAAGTCCCACTGGCCTTTTTTTCTATGGATTGAGCGTAAACCCAGAATCAGTTTCAAGCTTTCCCAACCCAAACAATTAGGGGGGATAGGCATCCCAGACCTCCTAAACTACTATACAGCTGTACACCTCTCCAGAATTGTAGACTGGAATGTCCATTCCTCCTACAAAGACTGGGTCCCCCTGGAAGCATCTATCACCACCCTTCCCCTTGAATCTCTACCATGGACAACCCCACGTCACGTCACATTCCATCCGAAACATGTCTCCATCCATTAATTGGACCCACCTTACAATGCTTCCGTAGGATATGTACCCAAGCCACCTTATCATCTATCCCTGGACTTCTAACCTCGGTAAAAATAAACCCAGACTTCCACCCAGGAATGCATTTCCTCTTTCTTACCAATCATTGATCACAAGATCAAATTTGGGCTCATCAGTTTTTTTCACCAAGGAAAACTCCTGACTGCCTCCCACCTTTCCACCCAACTGAAAAAGCACCTATCCCCCCTGGACATACTTACTGCTTGCACACAAATCATTAGACAAAAACTTGTTATGCTCAAGACAACTGACTTCTTTCTAAGTGCTTTGCACTCAGAAAACACCCCAAAATCATCCCATATCTACCACACACACCCTGATTTTTGCAGATCTACAGTTCAATGATAGTACAGCTTGCAAACATTGGGAAAAGGATCTCTCCCTCTCACTTTCAACAGAGAACTGGGGACAAACTTTTCTAAATATCCATAAAGTATCAACAAGTGTCACCACACAGGAAAATGGATATAAACTCCAATCTGGATGGTACCGCACCCCAGCCCTTCTAAAAAAGTTCAGCCCTACTACACCAGAAACATGCTGGAGATGCCATAAAGACAGAGGCCCTCTATTACATATTTGGTGGTCCTGCTTCTCCCTAAAAACTTTTTGGAAGGAGGCATGCCGCATCAACTCCCAGGTAACCTCCTATGATCTAGAATTATCCTCAGCCTAATTCCTGCTTCACCACTCACCACTACCACACAAATCCTATCACAAATCTTTAGCAATGCACATGATTAATGCAGCAAAACAGTGCATCCCCCTACACTGGGGCTCTTCTCAGATACCCACCCTCAAAGAATGGTTTAATAGAAGCTGTAAAGTTGCTGAATTGGAATAACTAATCCACATCTCACGTGACACCCCAACTAAATTCAGTAAAAAATGGGTATGTTGGTCACATTTTCAGATGGCACCCGAATACTTAAACATACAAAACTCATTCACATAAGGACATAGCTATTCTTACTATACACCCTGTCTTCCCAAACCAGTAATCCATGTCCTCTAGTAACCTCTAAGGGCCGTGTCCCCCTCCAACGCACACACGACTTCCAGTCGGAATTCCCACATTTAATTATCCACTGAGAAGGGAAGTCAGAGATGGCCTATCCCCCCCCCCCCCCCCTTTTAGTTTTTTTTTTTTTCTTTCTCCCTCTCTGTCTCTCTTTTTCTTCTCTCACCCCCCTGTCACTTTCCCTTCTATCCCTCCTTCCCATCTCACTCATGTATTCAGTTAATATACCCCCAAAATCTCCCGCCAGGAAGCCTTGCATGCACCTAACACATGGCAAATCTTTCGAGACTACTAATCTTACTCCACCCAAATGGTATTATACCATAACCATGCATTTTACCTAAAACATCAACCTTTCCTAATCCTTTACCAATGAACTATGGAGCTATCCGGAACTAATTTGGATACCTACCTTAGGAAACGTTCACCAAAAAAATGCATAATATCTTGAATGAAATGGTGGGTCCAGAGCCACCTTGCTAAGGTTTATGCAGAAGTGACCGAATCTTGAATGTAACTATATTTTGTTGTTCTAAAAACTTTCATTGTACAACTGTTGACCAAGACATCTGTATGTGCTTTTTATACTTAAATGAAGAAAAGATCTGGAAAAAAATGTCTGTTTTCTGGGTGCTGTTTTTGTGTTTCTGCGGGGACCACACCAACCACATCTGTATAAACCCTCCATATTGAACATGGTGATGTATTTGTTTTGTTTTTTTGGGGGGAGGGGGGTCAGGTATATTTTTGATTAATTTTGTTCTTAAACTTGGAGCTCTATGGTAGATAAACTTACCGTATATACTCGAGTATAAGCCGAGATTTTCAGCCTCTTTTTTGAGGCTGAAAGTGCCCCCCTCGGCTTATACTCGAGTCATCGCTGTCTGTCTGCCCGATCAGCGTGTCGAGCAGACAGACAGCGGCCATTCTAGGATTCAAAGGCCGCGCCTCCGTCTCCGCCTTCGCCTGTGATAGGCGGAACACTGAATTTCCCAGCAGTCTGTGTTCCGCCTATCACGGACGTCCTCTCATCCTCGTCCGTAGTATGAGGATGAGCGGACGTCCATGATAGGCGGACCACTGACTGCTGGGAAATTGAGTGTTCCGCCTATCACGGACATCCGATAGGCGGAACACTCAATTTCCCAGCAGTCAGTGGGAAATTGAGTGTTCCGCCTATCACCGACGGAGGCGCGGCTTTTGAATCCTAGAATGGCCACCGACGAAGAGCTGCGGGACGGGCCGGGACGCAGGCCGGGACGGGACGCAGGCCGGGACGCAGGCCGGGACGGGACGCAGGCCGGGACGGGACGCAGGCCGGGACGGGACACAGGCCGGGACGGACACAGGCTGGACGGACACAGGCAGGCTGGACACAGGTAGGCTGCACGGACACACACACACACACACACACACACACACACACACACACACATGGATGCATGCACACACAGGGATGGATGGACACACACGGATGCATGGACACACACACACACACACACACACACACACACACACACACACACGGATGCATGCACACACACAGGGATGGATGGACACACACACACACGGATGCATGGACACACACACACACACACGGATGCATGGACACACACACACACACACGGATGCATGGACACACACACACACGGATGCATGGACACACACAGGGATGGACGACACACAGGGATGGACAGGCATGTCTCACCCTCGGCTTATACACGAGTCAATAATTTTTTCCAGTTTTTTGGGGGTAAATTGGGGACCTCGGCTTATATTCGGGTCGGCCTATACTCGAGTATATACGGTAGGCCTTCTCAGTAATATTTTATTCAGAATGGGGTCCTTTTGTAGGATTGGCCAGTATTTTTTAATGCTATTTTCCAGATGTTTATATTGTTTATTGAAGCCTGTGATAAAAGTGACATCATAGGCTTTGACATCCTTTACTTTTGTTTCTAGTAGTGTTTGTCTACTCATTCTTCCTACTAGGTCTCTGACCTCAATTAGATTGACATGAGGGTATCCTTTATCCAAAAATCTTTGTACCAAGACATCTGTTTGTTCCACATAATCCTTGAATAGTGTACAGTTTCTTCTTTTGCGCATAAATTGACCTTTTGGAATGGCCATCTTGAACTTTAGATGATGACAACTTCTGACTGGAACGTAACCATGTCTATCAGTGCTTTTTAAGTGAGTTTAGTGCTAAGCATATCACCATCTTTGAAGATGCTATTAAATCAATTGATTCATAAAAATCACGGGATTAAGAGTAAGGGTATAAATGCCCTCACCCAATATGGCAGAATCAGAGCTCCCTGATGATAGCCCACTGATTGGAGGAAACGTGTCGAGGCTTGATCACATCACTGCGACTCACTCCCACCCACTATCAGACTCTCAGGAATTGAGCTGGAACGCGGCCAGCAGTCAAGTTATTCAGTGAGGGCCAATTTCCCCTTAACAAATCACCTGCTATTCACACTGGGTGCCAGGATAGAGACATCTTTACATGTGAATGTAACCCACTTGTTGTTTTTGATAATAAACCTTTTTAAACAGCATTGCACAATGAGTTTTTTTACTCCTATTCATATCTATGAGGCTTATCCACTACAAGAAGTTGCCAGAAATGGACATCTACAGGGGCACATGCTTGTTTGACCACACTAGCAATAGTTGGTCAACACCTAGGGGTGAGTGCACATCTATGTGGGGCAACCAGTCTAAGTACTAAGAAACTTTATGCAAACAAAAAACACTGCGCAATACAACAATATATGAAAAGAAAATATAAAGCTGCCAACACGCTAAAACTAGGATTTCTTTAGCTGGAGAAAGTATCAGAGTGAAAAGTGTAAGCGCTAAACTTGTGTTAATCTAGTATTCAGAGAAGTTTTAAAACATAACATATACAAAAGTGAACAATGTACGTGCCAAAAAAACACATATATATAAATGACACGAAAAGTGTCAATGTGACTGTGAGTTATATTATGAACCCATGTGTAAAGATAATATCCTAAAATAACAAAAAAAAAAAATATTTGTATATAAGCAATCAAGTCCTTATATTGGTGATCATAGATATACGGATATCTCAACAGTAGTGGTAACAACAGCAAATCCAAATTTGAAGTGACCGTAAAACAATTCCACCGTCGTGCCAATCCCACCACCTTATGAAGTGCAGGCTTACCGGAAGAAAATGACTCAAATATACTTATGTCTAGAGAGTCGGCAATAGCTTTGCAGTCCCAGCTGCTGAGGCATTGATATCAACATTCCATGTTTGCGTGAATCACCGGATGCATAATCTTTGCAATGTGAGGGACTGTATATGGCCACCGTGTTAAAGAGACAACTCCGGCATCAACTCGGACATGGAGGACGGAAAGATAAGGCCAAGATAGTGTGATATCGTTTAAAAATTTTTTTTTAATAAATAATAAAATATCAAACTCACATTTCCATGGATAAAATAGACATGTCACAAAAAAGATGGGCAGTGGTAGAGCCTTCCCGACGCGTTTTGACCTATAGGTTATCATCTGGGGTTCACAGTCACTTCAAATTTGGATTTGCTGTTGTTACCACTACTGTTGAGATATCCGTATATCTATGATCACCAATATATGGACTTGATTGCTTATATACAATTTTTTTTTTTTTTTTTGTTATTTTAGGATATTATCTTTACACATGGGTTCATAATATAACTCACAGTCACATTGACACTTTTCGTGTCATTTATATATGTGTGTTTTTTTGGCACGTACATTGTTCACTTTTGTATACAGGGCTGGACTGGGACAGAAATTCGGCCCTGGACTTCATCCAGAACGGCCCACTTACATTTTGAGTGTCCCATCACCAGCCACTTACATCAGAGTGTTCCATCAGCACCCCCTTACATCAGAGTGTCCCATGAGCAGCCCCCTTACATCAGAGTGTCCCATGAGCAGCCCCCTTACATCAGAGTGTCCCATGAGCAGCCCCCTTACATCAGAGTGTCCCATGAGCAGCCCCCTTACATCAGAGTGTCCCATGAGCAGCCCCCTTACATCAGAGTGTCCCATCAGTAGCCCCCTTACATCAGAGTGTCCCATCAGTAGCCCCCTTACATCAGAGTGTCCCATGAGCAGCCCCCTTACATCAGAGTGTCCCATGAGCAGCCCCCTTACATCAGAGTGTCCCATGAGCAGCCCCCTTACATCAGAGTGTCCCATCAGCAGCCCCCTTACATCAGAGTGTCCCATCAGCAGCCCCCTTACATCAGAGTGTCCCATAAGCACCCCCTTACATCAGAGTGTCCCATCAGCACCCCCTTACATCAGAGTGTCCCATCACCAGCCCCCTTACATCAGAGTGTCCCATAAGCACCCCCTTACATCAGAGTGTCCCATCAGCACCCCCTTACATCAGAGTTTCCCATCAGCACCCCCTTACATCAGAGTGTCCCATCAGCAGCCCCCTTACATCAGAGTGTCCCATCACCAGCCCCCTTACATCAAAGTGTCCCATCACCAGCCCCCTTACATCAGAGTGGCCCACTGAGCCATCGGCCCACCGGGAAACTCCCTGTAGTCCCTATGGCCAGTACATGCCTGTTTGTATATGTTATGTTTTAAAACTTCTCTGAATACTAGATTAACACAAGTTTAGCGCTTACACTTTTCACTCTGAGTACTAAGAAACACGAATGTATATTTGAGCACGAGCACTTGTGAACAACACTTAATGGGACTGTTTAATATTCGTCTATTATGTTATCTGTTTATTTATGTGTAAACCATATTTCTAGTGCAGTTTAATTATTTTCTTACTCACGCTTGCTGTATGGCAAGTTTTCTCACTGCAACTGTTTTAAATTGTATTTTTAACATTATTCATTGGCGCTTAGTATTTTTTTTTATACAGTAGATCATTTTTGTTTAGCCAGGATTTAAGTTTTAACACCTTCTTTTTATGGCAAACATTTTGTAAGTTCTGAGATAGCAGCATTGACTCAGTGGTAAAGTTCTTTATTGCATCTTAAAGTAATGCTTATTCATAAACTTTAAGGCTAGGTTCACACCTATGCGAACTGGATGTGGGTTTCCCCGTATCCAATTTGCACAGCAGGAGACTGACTGGCTCTCTATGGAGCTGGTTTATGTATCTCTGCAGCAGGTCTGGTGCATTTTGCAGGAAAAATGTGTGCCTTTTTTTCGTCCATTTCCAAAATTTCGGGCTGAAATCAGACCTGAAATGGTGAACCAGAAGCACCGGACCCCTGCTGTACGACGGATCTGGTGTAGGTGTGAACCCGGCCTAAAGGAACACATTAAAATGTATATAAATCCAAGAACAAAAATGTAATATATTGCAAGTGGACAGGGATCCTAAGGCCACCAATGACCATATATAGCAAGTAAAATCAGCCAGTATACCCAGGTGGTTTGTTGACTTTCAGTAACCAGCTAAAAAGTGGTCATTGGTGGTAGGAGTATCAGCAGGGAAGGTTTGTCAGGGCATGGATCTTCGTGTCCGAGGGTCCTTGGAGCATCGCTCATCATTAATAAATGATGGATCTATTAACAAATTATGGATCTACATTGCTGGATAAGTGATGTTGTATTTACTTATTTTTATTAAATAAAGGCCTCTGTCCCAATTAACTTGGCAGGAGTTTTCTGGAAAGGCACCCTCCCAATGTTGAGGGCAAGTGCTCTGGTATGTTTCAGGAGTGGTATGCGTACACTCACTGAGTCTCCCTTTCATGGCCAGCCAGGCTGCATGTTCTAGTATGGAATTTGGGGAACCCACACCAATTTTTTTGTTATTTGTCGTGATACACCTAAAAATCAGTATCAGACCAAGAGGAAACGCTATGCCATTTTTTTGTGTGTGGAGTCTCCCATAACCAAACCTAACTCTTTCACATGAAAAGGGAAGTTGGATATCTGGGGGCTCCCTTACTTAAATGATAAGTTCCTTTCCCACAGACCCTCAGATCCACCAGGTCAGGGATGTGGGGATGACAACATCAATATGGGGACAAGGTGCCCTGCATAAGGGGGAGCTTTGGCTCCCCTCTTCCCCGCAAGGTATCCTTCCAATAAACAGAGCATGGGATCCCCATAAAAATCCATACTAAATCCTCAAAAATGTCTAAGCGTCTGGTATGGATTTTGACAGAGTCCCCACTTTGAAATGTCACCTTTGCTGAAGTACATAATACAGGTGCGCCACTTCACATGCAGGTTTAGAGCATTCCTCCACGCATTTTAGTTAAAGGATTTTTGTATTTTTACTGTGCCCATTAAGCTGCATTAAATGGCCTACTCCCCACTTAATGGTGTTTTTTTTTTTTCAAAATCTTTTTTGTGTTGGTCTTAAAAAAGCCAGAATCGAAATGATAAGATTCAGCTCCCTAGACATTAAAAGGCTTCAGGAGCTGTGTTTGGGGTTTACAGATTTCCCACTGGATTCAGAGAACATCCATAAAACCAAACTTTGCTTGGTTCACTCATCCCTATTTGTAAGTGTAGCACTGTCCCCGGAAGGAGCTGCTGGTTTGATTTGGGCCTGCACTCTGCTAATAAACCCTACTAACTTGACTCAGTCCCCTTGAAACAGCTGTGGTGCAATACAATATAGTACAATATAATATAACACAATATATCTGTATTGACACTTCAGGATCCACTGGCTCCACCTGCTGTGAGAAAACAATACTCCCCACAACGGGGTACTTAACCAAAGTATATTTTACTATAAGTAAAAAAGGTAAACTGGTGGTTACAATAATTGTGCTGTCATCCCAGCATAGAATGACAGAACAATTACTTTTGATATAACAATTATAAACAATATAATTAAAAGGGAGCTCCATCTACTTTTATAGCTATGTGTGAGATCTCACTTAAAGCACTCAGTTTTGTTGGTCTTCTTGTCTTCCTTATCATTTGTAATCCAAGGGTTAAAGTAATTAAAGTTGAGTTAAGAATGATCTTAGTGTTGCTTCCGTAATTATAATACAATACTTGAGATGCTTATGCCTGCCTAGTGTCAGTTGCTATACCCCTCTTCCGTGGGACTATGGATCCCAGCGAGGCCTGTATATAAGACTGACTAGGTGCAAAGTTTAGTAAACTGTGGGCCGCAACCCGCTCACCAACTGGATTGGAAGCTCTGTATGGCAGCTCTGGTCTGGTGTTTGCAGCTTGCTTCTATGTCAGCCGGCTCTGTCAATCCGTTCCGATAAGTGGACCTAGTCTTCTGATGCTCAAATGAGTGTCTCTGGATCTTTCCAGTCTGATCACTGTGTCTCTGGCACTTCAGGTCACTCACACAACCGAGCAGGGTTGCGATCCGTGAGGGCAATAGCCCGCTTCCTTCAGGAGGTCTCCTCACAAGTCCTCACAGACAAGCCATGCATTCCCAAGAGACATAAGATGGCCCCTCAGGCTCCTTTTATCTCCTACCCAGCATGCACAGTCAGAGAGGGTGTCCATGGGTAGGTCACCTGGCATCCTGGGTAAAAAGGTAAACTCTCCAGTGTAAATAACAGTCACTTCCTGTACCAAGTTCAATGCTTTGATAAAGCAAAAATCATTTAAGTCCACTATCAGTATTTGGCCGCTAGATGGCGCCAAACACTAAGCCATAGAAACGTCCATAGACTTTCATTGTAAATGCTAATATAATTTAGTAGGCAAGGATGCCAGCGCTACATAAGTAATATGACAATTTTGAGTTTAATTTGGGTCTCAAACCGTTATAGGCACACTGCTGTGTATGATGATTGCAGCAGAGAAGAGTAAGATCTCCTCTCCTGCTTTCATCAGTTTTCCTTTTACTTAACGTTCTCCTCCTCACTCTGACCTTAAGACTGGAATGCTCATTTCTTTGTCACAATGTCCACTTCTCACAGTGCAACACATCTGACCAACCCCTTCTGCTGCTTCTCCCACCCCTTCTTTGAGCTTTAGACTTTTGCTGTACAGAATGTACAGGTGAATGCAACACTGGTGCCAAGTTAAATCCAGGCACTTACAGGCACTTGCATCGATTAAATTATATATTAACAAATGCATTATTTTGAGCTATTTAAATCTGCCTGGGGTTCAAGAATCAATAGACCCTTGCTCATCAATTCTGGCGTAGACTGTAGGTTTCTACCCTTTTTTTAAAGAGACCAAAAAAATAACAGTATCTTTAACCAGGTTGGAGTCAACTGCACCCCACCCATCCAATATACACAGTCCACTCACCTCACATCAATCCATGACCTTCTTCAGTGGCCCTGCAGTCCACTTCATGGAGCTTTTGGGCCACAGCATACTGTGCATGTACAGCTTTTCTCCACAGATACGAATGAAGAAGCCATCTTTTTTAATTATATTGAGTCAATTTTATTACATTTATTAGGTTCCAATTTTTTAAACAAACATTTAATAGGTTTTTGGGAGAACACAACAGTAGCTGCGTCTTCTCAGTTTCTCGTTGAAACCTTGAATTTGCCTTTCAGAAGCAAGGGGAGGAGGTGTATGAGTCACTGCTCTTAACATTATTTTTATAACAGCAGGTAAATATAAATTAGAAATTATTAAAATAAAAGCATAAAATTCCACCTGGTGTGTGTGTGTATAGCTCTATTGTTACACCTTCTGCAGCTACTGGTCTGCTATGGCACCACCTGCATGATAATAAGAAGAGCCTTTAATATATCAATGCAAACAATATGGAATCTCTAAGCACCAGTGCTTCCACTAAATCGGGTCTTGTGGATAACAAGTGCAGCCCCAACTGAGAAAGTCAGTGTGTCAATTACAACAGGTAATAATCTACACAGTATTATATTTGAAAGTTCTTTTATTGAATAATAGAAACAAATAACATCCAGTGAACCATAACATTTCATATATTCTCTCAACAGGAACAATAAAACATTGTCTTCATAGCATGTCTCAGTGAGGGAAAGTTACATTAAGTTAGACTATGCCTTGTGAATAAAGATCCACTTTCCTATATCCCTCTGTCCATATACTCACCTACAGAGCATACCCAATAATCACTTGCAATAGGAAGGTCACACTTGATGGCATCATTACAAAGTGCAGAGGGCAGCATAGTAGGCATAATTGAAAATGGCAAAAAACATAGTGCATCACATGTCAGTAGTAAATAAATTGTGTAATGAGTAATCATCACATCACTACATTCTCCCCTTGGTAGAAATACTTCTGACCTGGACCATAAAATGGCAACATAAACATAGCAAAGGTTTGTCGCCTTCTGCAGAAGCAATCAATTACAGAGATCGGCTGTAAAAAAAAAATATGGTTAGAAATATATCACCGGATTTGATAACAAGTCTAGATTAAGCTGCAATCATGTCAGACAAAGCATAGCACAGCTCTATACAGCATAGCAGGGTCTTCCCAAGGTGTCATAGGAAACACAGTCATCAAACACAGTCTCCTTTCCTCATCTCTCCTGGAATTACTTTAGAGATTTGTGAGATAGAGTCCGTGGTATAGCTCTGATCATGACTGAAACCGTAAGCATAAAGTATTGAACTCTTGGATCAAAAACGGGAAACAGCCAACAAGTGTCTGTGAGGTAAAGTGGAATGGTTCTTAGCTATGAGCAAATGTGAATTGTCTGACAACTGAGATACAGTTTTCTGAACCCCTTTAGCCATTACGGCACCCTGAAACGGGAACTTTAACCACTTCAGCCCTGGACCATTTTGCTGGTCAAAGACCAGGCCACTTTTTGCGATTCGGCACTGCGTCACTTTAACTGACAATTGTGCGATCATGCGACGTGGCTCCCAAACAAAATTGATGTTCTTTTTTTCCCACCAATAGAGCTTTCTTTTGGTGGTATTTGATCACCTCTGCGTTTTTTTTTTTTTGCGCTATAAACAAAAGTAGAGTGACAATTTTGAAAAACACGCATTATTTTTTACTTTTTGTTATAATAAATATCCCCCAAAAATATCAAAAAAATTTTTTTTTCCCTCAGTTTAGGCTGATACGTATTCTTCTGCATATTTTTGGTAAAAAAAAATTGCAATAAGCGATTATTGATTGGTTTGTGCAAACGTTATAGCGTTTACAAAATAGGGCATAGTTTTATGGCATTTTTATTAATATTTTTTTTTTTTTTACTAGTAATGGTGGCGATCAGCGATTTTTATTGTGACTGCAACATTATGGCGGACACATCGGACATTTTTGACACATTTTTGGGACCATTGTCAGTTATACAGCAATCACTGCTATATAAATGCAGTGATTCCTGTGTAAATGACACTGGCAGTGAAGGGGTTAACCAGTGGGTGGCAGTGTAGGGGTTAAGTGTTCCTAGGGGTGTGTTACTAACTATGGGGGGCTGGGCTTTAATTTAATGAACACTGATATCTGCTCCAATCACATAGAGCAGAGATCAGTGTCACTAGTTGCTAGGCAGAACGGGGAAATGCTGTTTACAACGGCATTTCCTCGTTCAGCCACCCTGTGAGACGATTGCGGGTATGCCCACGGCGATCGAGTCCGCGGAACCCGCGACCGGACTCACGGGGGTCCCGACCAGCACGCGAGCGGACGTACCTGTACGCCAATATGCCTGCCCGTGCCATTCTGCCGACGTACATCGGCGTGCGCTGGTCGGGAACCGGTTAAACCCTAGTGTGGTGTTAGTAAACTGATGGTGAGCCATTGTGTTGTTTTTCCATTATACCAGAATTTTGACCATTTTGTTTTACTTTAGATCAATTAAATAATATATACCCTGTTTCCCCTAAAATAAGACCTAGCCTGATTGTCGGTGTTGGCTGCAATATAAGCCCTACCACCCAAATAAGCCCTACCCTGTTTCCTCAAAAATAAGCCCTACCCTGAAAAGAAGACCTACAAGGACTTTAACTAGGGCTTATTTGGGGGGTAGGGCTTTTATTGCAGCTATCACCGACAATCACACTAGGTCTTATTTTAGGGGAAACAGGGTATATATCTATACACTGATCAACCATAGCTTTATGATCAGGTTAACCACTTCAATACCGGGCACCTTTACCCCTTTCTGCCCAGGCCAACTTTAACCTTTAATGCTGTTGCACTTTGAATGACAATCACGCAGTCATGCACTTTGAATGACAATCAAGCTATCATGCAACACTGTACCCTTATCAATTTTTTTGTAGTTTTTTGGAGGCAGAGCTTTCTTTTGGTGGTATATAATCACCGCTGGGTTTTTTTATTTTTTGAGAAACAAAAGAAAAAAGACCAAAAATTTTGAAAGGAAAATCTTAGTTTCTGTTTATAAAATTTTGAAAATAAGTAATTTTTATTCTTCACTGATGTGCTCTGATGAGACTGCACTGATGTTCTCTGATGAGACTGCACTGATGGGCACTGATGAGCACTGATAAGGCGGCAATGATAAGCTGCTCTGATGACACTGATGAGGAGGCTACTTTTCACCGTGCACTCCTGTGTGATTCATTCAACTTTGTCCAGACATATAGTAATCAATTCATGTGACTTTGCAATTTTTTCTATTATTGTATCTTTAACAAACAACAATTAATGTATGTATGTTTTTTCTGTTTTTAAGAAATTAGTCAGTTGAGCCCCAGAAGAAGCGTTTTTCATTACACGAAACATGTCGGGCATGGAGTCAATATCAGCACTTTACCATTCTTGATGTTTTACCATTTTCTTATCTATGATACAAACCTGCGGATATTCAGCTAAGACAGATTTTCTTGTTGTTATATTTTATTGTATGATTTTGGAAATAATGGTAACATCTGACAAAGGTGGGAGCAGAAAATGACTCCTTCCACCTCTGTTTTTTAAATTCTATTGATGTAATTAAATCATTTTTTTCATAATAAAAATATAATGTTTTAAAGTATGTTTCCACTTTCGTACATAAGTGCCTATAAAGTCCACAAGTCCCTACTTGTTCTGCCTTCTATAGTACTGATGAGGAGGCACCAATGAGGCTGCACTGATTGGCACTGATAGGCAGCACTGATGAGCACTGATAGGTGGCACTGATGGGCACTGGTGAGGCTACACTGATGTGCACTAATGAGTCTGCATGAATGAGGCGGCACTGATGAGCACTGATGGGCACTGCAGAGGCTCCACTGATGAGGCTCCACTGATGGGCACTGATTTGCATTGATAGAGCTGCACTGATAATAGTCAATTATTAGTGTAAATGTGCCCTGTCAGCCTTGCCACTAATCGGCACTCCTTTCCTCACACAATGACAGCACATGAGCAAAGGACTAAGAACTAACTGGCAAGTTTGTTTACATGTGATCAGCTGTGATTAAACACAAATCATCATTTGGTAAAGGGCTGCTGTGATTTGCCTTTTACTTCGATCTGGGACCACGTGTTTCAAAAGGACCCAGTGATCACAAAGCATGCCCGATGCGCGCCCCAGCGCACGCACGGGAGGTGTATTCTAGGAAGACATCCATGGATGCACACAATTTAAAAATAATGTTTACTATAGGTTGTGTTTTTAATATTTTATTCTAAAAAAAATATTTAGTTTTTGGGATATACAGTGTAAACACTTGAAATAAATGGCCTTTATTCAACAAAATCAATGGTCCTTGATTAACTTGTTGCCAAATGTTTCTACTGTCTACATAAAATTAATTACAGTGTAGATATGAACAGATTATGCCCAAGCAAACATGACTGAATATGTAGGGTGCATACACTGCTAACAAAAAAGAATTGTACATTACTTTTAGTCATTAATTCTGTGCATATACCACCTTAATTGCTTTGGATAGGCTAATTTAACTTTTTTCTAGTATGAAAAAAAAGGTTGTACATTAAGCAGAAACTGCCATACAATACAGAAATCCACTCGCAACAATTTTTTCTTTTTTTTTTTGCTACATGGCCTAAATATTTAGTGTGAGAACTTTCCACAGAACAGCTGCTAAAGATCATGACCATTTTTAAACATTGTGTGTGGTATAATACAGAGAAATTAAAGGGCACCCTTTGTAAATGGAATTGATTGAAGAAAGGTTTATCACTGTCATAGATTTTCTTTGACCATTATTAAGTTACGTGATATCAAAATAATATAACCAATTTAAAAGGATATGATGTAGTTGCTGATTGACAGTGATAGCTCATTATGTATGGGTAATGGTTAAAGTGATATTGCTACAAATTTCTGCTATGCTGCTCTTAGCAAGCGTATATTTTGTTTTTAGATACCAGTTGTTCGAGGCTCAGCATGCATCTTTTAACCTCATATTTTTGAACAGTTAGCCTTTGAGAAAGCTGATAGAATTTGTTGTAGCACTGTATTCTGTATGAACCTCGGGCACATGAATAAACTCATAGACAATGTAAGTATTTTACTTATTGTTGAAACATTCCTTTCATGTGAGCTGCAATTGAATGCATTATGTCATTTCCATGTTGAACAAATAAATAACCAAATCTGTCAACTATACTAAATATTCAAGCTACAAATTCCTTCTGAAGAACAGACACTACAAAATATATACCTTTTATGGTGCAGAAAATTGCCCTCTCTCCTCTTCTGCAAAACTAGTTTCAGTTTGTTTCTATGTGCCTGAAATCTGCCAATTGTCATGAATACTAAAGTGAGACTATTTTCAGCAAGACACACAGAGGGGAACCTTCTTGCTAAGGTACCTCATTCAGGTGCCCACTAGGTACCACCAGGTTCAGTTTAACCACTTCCATACTGGGCACTTTCACCCCCTCCCTGCCCAGGTCAATATTCAGATTTTTGAAGGCTAAGGCTCTGAGGAAGAGAAATTTCTCAAAATGTGTTTGTTTTTGCCGCTTTAGGGACAAGTCCCGTGAGATGTGAACAGTTTATGGACCCATGTGGAGGATCACTAAGACATGTTTTTAATCAAGTCTTTTTTTGTGAGTATATTACTTATCTTTGTATATCAATAAAGCCTTTGTTTGGTGATAATGCACTAGGCCCACACGCCTTCTGTTTCTTTCATGTTCTAGTGCTTCAGATTCCTCAATCCGTGGAAGGCAGTGAGGAGTGCATTGTTCGTTTCAAAACATTGGAGTAAAGAGTTCACAATTGTGTAGAGGACCACTGCACAGCGCAGGGGATTGAACTGTATGTGATTTCAATATTCAACTTTCGACGTTGTCACATTTTGAATGCCAATTACTCATGTCAAGCAACAGTGTACCCAAATACATTTTATAGACAGATGGAGCTTCCTTTTCGTGGTCTTTAATCACCACGGTTTCTTATTTATTTATTTTAGATTTTTTTTTAGTATATAAACAAATATTGAACATTTTTCTTAGTTTCTTAGTGCCTATAATTTATGGTATATATATATATATATATATATATATATATATATATATATATACATATATATATATATATATATATATATATTTAAAAATGTATCAATCCTGATTTACTGATGGCCCTATTTAATTTCTTGAGATGCTAAAATGCCAGGACAGTACAAATACGTCCAAATAACCCCTTTTTTTAAACTAGACATCCAAAGAATTTTGTATAAAATTTGTTGGAAAATGAATAAATTGACTGGTATGGTGGTGGTCAAGGACACCGCCTGGTGGCAGTAAAACAAATAAATGTAAATGAATAAAAAAATATATATATTTTTAATCTTTACAATATAGTTGCTTTTACAGTGATGTTCACTGAATAAGCAATCGTTTTTACTTTTTTACTTTGTAAATGGCATCCATTCATGTGCCATTGTGTACTATGGTAATAGCCACAGCTATCACGCAGTACAGGTCCGTTGTGATTGGTCCTGTACCATGTACCATGATCAATCACAGAGATAGTCACAACAGTACCCAATAACTATGAATGAAAGTGATTGTTTACAACTGATATGATCACTGTGATTGGTCACAGCAATCACATAGTACCAGGGTCATGTACAGCAACGCACAGATCACGCTGCTGCACAGCCTCTAGGGCGTGTACGAGAGTGCAACTGGGAAGACATCATATGACGTCCATGTGGGATAGCTCCAACTCAGTGGTGTTATTATAAAAGGGGGTTAAAATAGTGTAGATATAATCACCTAGCAGTATGGAATATAAAAAAACACATAATTTACGCAGTAGAAACAGCTGAACTCCCATTATGAGTCTGTAACCAAATAACATCTGTTTTAAAGCTGATCTCTGGGAAATTCTAAATGTATCCTCAAAGTTTCTTCCCCATGAGCACAGCATGCAATGGATGGGATTTTTAAACTAGTAAATTTACTTTCAGGCACCATATGCCTATATTTATTCCTTGTGACATCATCACAGGTTCCAAAAAAAAATCAACCAGCAGCAATGGCCAGTCAGAATCATCTGCAGTTCAGAGCTATTATAAAAATAATTTATAGGTGGGACACAATGCAGTAGATGCATGTCTCTGTTTTGAAGGAACTGTCAGTATTTTGGAACAAAGTCCCTCTTTCCAACTCCTTTATCCCTCATTTTCGTCTGAGGCATATACTTGTATAAAAAATTCCACTACTTTGGCATCAAAAAGTGTTTTGCAGTGCAACGCCCTTCATTCAATTTCTAAATGGTTGAATGTATAAATTTCAAAAGGCAATATAAATGCATAGTGGTGGTAAAAAAGCACTTGTGGATTTAACAAATTATTTGTCGTATATTCATTTTCAATGTAATTGGATGTGTCCGTTGCCTACATACTTTTTGCTAGTAGGTGTTACTCTTTCACATCTCTGAAAATTGGAGGGTATAATACATGATCTAATATGTATAATAGCAGTCATGACTGCATTGATGTTTAGCATCCATCACATACACATACACTGTCTATTGCATTTAAATTTCTTCCAGGCAATCCATTCAACAAAGAAAACACCGCTTTACTAAGTCTAGGACTAGCATAGGAAGCCGAATATTATATTATACTGTATGGGAACAAATCAACAAATTCCTAGTATCACTACCAAAGGATTGAAAACAACTATAAGGGTTCGCTCAGACGCATGCTGACACCTGACCTTCATGCAGGCTCCCTTTTTTAATGCACTTGCATCGGCCCTGGGCTTCACGCAGGCAGCCTGTAGAGGTGAATGCAGACTCAGCCGCATGCCAAAATTTGGCATTTGGGCAGGAGCAGGTGCAAAGATATGAATGCACTCTGCTTTCTGGTAAATGCACCCGCTCCTACCTGCATGTCAAATCTTAACAAAAATCATTTGGAATGTAGTTATTCCAATTATGTGAAATGTAGTTGATTGTAATGTGCCACTACCCTTTGCAGATGCATGTTGCCACTTGTTCTATTCATAGAATAAGTCTGAAAGTGCTTTAACCCTGATCTGATCTTTTGCAAAAAATACCAAATCCCAGGGTAGGGGTCCGGGAGCACAATTTATTCTCAAGTAAATAAATTAGTGTAAAAATGTGTATATGCTTACACATTACCAATGCCTAATGTTTACAGCAGAACTACCATCTACAAGCACTTACCCTGCTTGCTTTCTCAACACAGACATATTCTTCTTGTCTCCTCCGAGTGCCATCCTGATTAGCCAGCAGGAAATGACATAATGCACAAGTACACAAAAGTTCAAAGAGAAGTTCAGGTTTAAAAGAAAATGTATACCTTCCTAGGTGGATACAGATTTGAGTCAATGCTGCATCTGTTCCTCGCCACTTCTAAGACGGAAAA
Source organism: Lithobates pipiens (assembly GCF_037356315.1). Classification (NCBI taxonomy): domain Eukaryota; kingdom Metazoa; phylum Chordata; class Amphibia; order Anura; family Ranidae; genus Lithobates; species Lithobates pipiens. The sequence continues at coordinate 326,896,743 of NW_027507748.1, forward strand.
CTGAATGATCAAAGACTGTTAATCGCTCAGTTCTTGGTCTTTACTGAACAGAGAGACAAGCTCTCTGCTCTCCACTACAAAGCTCACTGGGGCACTGGGCTGTGCAGGCAGGGGTCAAGTCCTGGGGAAAAAAGTGTGGGAACTCCCACCCAAGATTCACTCCCCCCACCAAAAAAAATAAAAAATGATACGCTCATATGCATATATATTTCACAGAAAATACAGTGCAACATTTATTGTAAAGTGCCAGTTTACAAAAACAATAACTAATTAACCTGTCAAACTAACAGAATAATCACCACAAGAACGAAGGGGGACAGCAGAACGGAGGGGGGCATGGAGGAAAACTGGAGGGGGAGGAGGCAGCAGCAGAACGGAGGGGGAGGAGGCAGCAGCAGAATGGAGGGGGAGTGGGGGACCAGCATATGCAGGATGCGGCTGCTAATGGGAACTGAGTTCCTGTTGCAAAAAAAGTACAGGAACTCCGTTCCCATGCGTTCCCGCAGGACTTGAGCCCTGTGTGCAGGGGCAGTCTCCCAGTGGCTCACACCAGAAGGAAAAACAAATGTCTTGTCTAAAGGACTTACCTTTTTGTCCCAATCACAAATTGGACAAATTTGGAGTCATAAAAGACCTGCACCTCTACACACGTAAGCTTCTACTTTGTATGACATAAACGAGAGACATGTAGTGACTCACTAATGGGGCCTCTGACATGTCCTCACCATGCCCCGGGGAGACATATCTTTCTAATCTATCTATATCCCTGTACACTTAGATCTGTACATTAATATACCCCCAATATTTCTGGTCTATGCTCCTCCCTCTTTCTGGGAGCCTCTCTCAATACTCATTGGATATATCTATACCCTTGGGGCTTCTAGCTCTAATGTATTTAAATTATATTTTTGAACACTTGTATTCCATGAATTTAATGTGATAACTAGTTAGTCATCACCTTTCCTTTTTATTATCTTCATTTTTGGATTCAAAAGGTTTTTGTTGTGCCTTGTACATATTACAGTGTCATATTTGATGTTGTGTTTTTTGTTTTGGTTGCTCTACTCCAAATGTGCCCTCTTGCATCTTTTAATTGTCCACTTCACTACTGCTGCTCCCTGTCATGCTTGGGCCCCTTGGTGATTATCCTTGGACATCCTGGGGCATCCTTCGGGCTCAGTCAATTGCCTTGTGTGGACCGCCAATACTGCCGGTCCGCACATGTGCACCATGGTCTTGACATCATCTGACCCTGACGAACCGCCCACCTAGCGTGTCGGTGGCCTCGCGACGTCTGACGTGAGTGCGTGGTGACGACGGTCGCTGTTTGGGCCAGGGCATCTTCTGATTGACGAGCTCCTGTGCACACTTTTGATACAGGTGATACAGTGATGCCATCACTGAATGGGTTCCCGTTCACCGAATATCTCTGCAAATGACAACATGGAACTTGTGAATGTCTCCCATGATGACAGGACATACATTTCATTGCTGTGCTGCAAGTAAGTGTCACTGCATTTGTTTGCTACCATTGCCATCTTTTAACATCTTTGGCTAGCTGCCTTTTTTTTCTCTGCCTTCTCTGTTATACTTAGCCACACTCAATGTAACTGTTCACTGATGCTAAGAACTCCATAAAAAAAATAATCATGTATATTTTTTTTATGCCAGGGCCGTCCTCAGACAAATGATCTTTGGGAGAGCGCCTGCACAGCTACAGCAGTGTAATTCCTATTTTCATATTTTCTATTTTTTTAATTCGCCTATCTTCACTTTTTGTGGAGTCTGTTTTTCGGACTTAAACTCTGCCACTCTACCTCTAGGGTTATTTTTACCTTCTGCTGGAAGAGCTCAGATGCAACGGGACAATTTGGAGAGCTTTAACCTCATGATCCACGTTGTGCTTTTATATCTGTCAATGGTAGCCACCATGTGAGTATTTTTCAGACGGAAATATTATTTCCCAGTGATGTTATGTTTGCTATTTGTCATGCCTGTTTTTATTATTTATATACCATATTTTTTCTGATACTCTGTTATTGTATTACCAGATGTCACAGCTTTTTCTGACCCCTGAAGAAGGAATTAAATCTATATTCAGAAACATGTTGGGATTTTTCTTTGCCGTTATGGTCTCTTACTGTGAGATTGACTGTGTGTCATATAATTCAGCTGTATATTATCCATATATGATTACCATTCATGTATAGTAAATGTGATATTCATGTCCATTGTCAGATGGTTTACTTTTTATTATACTTCTCTCTGGTTTCCAACCTATGCCTATAAAGCCCCAGGTGGCATCTCCTTTGTTTTTCTATGATAATAGGCACAGGCACTATAAGGGTAGTTTGGAAACAAATTGCATTGAAGATCTTTTCAGAATTGGTGGAAATACTATACCCAATTCACAAAAAAAAATGCAGCCAGTAAGGTTAAAAGTAAGTGTAAAGTAAAGTAAAATAAAATTGTACATTTGAATTTACTGAATTGCCTACCGCAGTGCTCCCCTTACAACTGCACCTTCAGAAAAGACTTAAATATGCTGATACAGTATCTCTCAAAAGTGGGTACACCCCTCACATTTTGTAGATAGTTTTATTGTATCTTTTCATGTGACAACACTGAAGAAATGACACTTTGCTACAATGTAAAGTAGTGAGTGTACAGCTTGTATAACAGTGTAAATTTGCTGTCCCCTCAAAATAACTCAACACACAGCCATTGTCTAAACTGCTGACAACAAAAGTGAGTACAACCCTAAATGAAAATGTCCAAATTGGGCCCAATTAGCCTTTTTCCTTCCCCAGTGTCATGTGACTCATTAGTGTTACAAGGTCTCAGGTGTGAATTTGGAGCATGTGTGTTAAATTTGGTGTTAACACTCTCACTCTCTCATACTGGGCACTGGAAGTTCAACATGGCACCTCATGGCAAAGAACTCTCTGAGAATCTGAAAAAAGAATTGTTGCTCTACATAAAGATGGCCTAGGCTGTAAGAAGATTGGCAAGAATCTGAAACTGAGCTGCAGCATGATCGCCAAGACCATACAGGACAGGGTCCACTCAGAATAGGCCTCACCATGGTCGACCAAAGAAGTTGAGTGCATGTGCACAGCGCCATATCCATTGCTGAAGAGGTAGAAGGGGTAGGGGATCAACCTGTCAGTGTCCAGACCATTTGCCGCACACTGCATCAAATTGGTCTCCATGGCTGTCTTCCCAGATAGAAGCCTCTTCTAAAGATGATCCACAAGAAAGCCTGCTAACAATTTGCTTAAGACAAGCAGGCTTAGGACATGGATAACTGGAAGCATGCCCTGTGGTCTGATGAGACCAAGATAAGTGTGTGGCGGCAACCAGGTGAGGAGTACAAAGACATGCGTGTCTTGCCTACAGTCAAGCATGGTGGTGAGAGGGTCATGGTCTGGGGCTGCATAAGTGCTCCCAGTACTGGGGAATTACAGTTCATTGAGGGAACTATGAATGCTAAAATGTACTGTGACATAGCGAAGCAGAGCATGATCCCCTCCCTTTGGAGACTGGGCCATAAGGCAGTATTCCAACATGATAACGACCCCAAACACACCTCCAAGACAAGCACCGCCTTGCTAAAGAAGCTGACGGTAAAGGTGATAGACTGGCCAAGCATGTCTCCAGATCTAAATACTAGAGACTAAGACGAGCATCTGTGGGGCATCCTCAAACAGAAGGTGGAGGAGTGCAAGGTCTCTAACATCCACCAGCTCTGTGATGTCATCATGGGGGAGTGGAAGAGGACTCCAGTGGCAACTTATGAAGCTCTGGTGAACTCCATGCCCAAGAGGGTTAAGGAAATGCAGGAAAATAATGGTGGCCACACAAAATATTGACACTTTGGGCCCAATTTGGAAATTTTTCCTTAGGAGTGTACTCACTTTTGTTTCCAGCAGTTTAGACATTAATGGCTGTGTGTTGAGTTATTTTGAGGAGACAGCAAATTTACACTGTTATACAAGATGAACACTCACTACTTTACATTGTAGCAAAGTGTAATTTATTCAGTGTTGTCACATTAAAAGATGTAATAAAATATTTACAAAAATGTGAGGGGTGTACTCACTTTTGTGAGACACTGTATCTTTACCTGTTGCAAATCAGCTTCTCCATGGGGAAGAGAAGGCTGCTCCCTTTCTGACTGTAATGGATGTACAGTATATGTTCTAGTTCAGACTTATTTATAACAAATGTGAGCAGTGTAGCTCTGTGTGCAGTCACATATTAATCAGAAAGCAGGTGTTTGTGCAGAGCAGAAAACAAAACACAGCCTATCACAGCACTGTGATTCCAACAGCAGGAGTAATTCTAGAAACAGTTCTTGTACTTTCACAGATTTAATACACAGAAATTTCTAAAGCATGCACAGTTTTCCGAAAAAATTATTGCTTCTGATGACTCAATTAAATCATTAACCTTGATAATGCGACTCTCTGGAAAGCTTCTACTTTCATAATCACAATCTTTACTGTTATCACAACTCATTATCATACCCTCCTCATCACCTTTACCCCTTCCCCCCAACTAGAATGGCCCCCCGGATTGCATAGCATAATAGACCTTCAATCTTGTTATATTTTGCCTATACACTCTTTGGTTACTGTTCATTAACCTTGTCTTGTGTTGATGTGACAATGCTTTATGAAACAACTGCTTGTATAACTTTACATATTTCTTTTCAATAAAAGAAAAAAAAATGCTTCTAATAAATAATAACAGACACATGAGGTTAATACAGGAGATACGATCCTTAGCTGCATCTAAGCAGATCTCAGCATCTGTAATACAGCATGTGCTCTCATGGAGTGCAAACAAGGGCATGTGCTACCGAGGCAAAGCGGAAACTTCACAATAGATGCAGCAGAAAGTTTAAAGGTGTAAAAGAAAAACATTGCATACAATAATGTCTCCTACCAAAACCAACTGTCCTTGATGTATTTTACCAGTGCTGGCAGCTCATAAGAATAGGCGTCTTCGCCTATTCTCATAATGGAAGGTTGGTTTTCGGGTGGAGACATTATTGTATGCAGTCTTTTTTGGACAATTATTAAACACAGAAAGAAGAGCTAAGTTTTGGAGTCTGGCTTACCTTTTTCATTTGTACGGAGAGTGGAGATGAGCTTTTTTTGTGTGAGATGAAAGGGGAAAGTCATGAGAGAAACCATGGGTTTGAGAGAGTAAAAACAATGGAGGTGGCAATGGAAGCCTCGGCACCGCAGAGGAAGGATTAAAGAGACCTTGATTCCAGACCATTAATTTCAACAAAAATTTTCCCAACATGTTTTTTTTTTTTACAGATGAAAAATGTTTATTGAAAATTGGTATCGACAAATACAAACAGTTCAGCATCTTATTTACATGGTAGCCAACAGGGAGGACATGAGTACAGACCACAATAAACATATGTAAAATCACAGGTAAAAGGCCAGCGTACAAAATGACTGAAAAGGTATTCCAATCGAGATTGTAAGGATAGTCTAATAAAAATCATATAGTTTAACCCATAATAAACAAATATGTAAATGATACGATCCACGGGAAGACTATGAAATGACATTGGGACATTCACCAAACTGCAAAAAGTTGGGAAAGTAAGGGCGAATGAGCAGTAAGATGAGTAAAGGGAAGAATGCCCAAGGTAAAGGTAAGGAGAAGTGTAGGGGGGAAGGGGAAGTAAGAGAACCCGTTAAAAGGAATGACATGATTTCCACTAGGTACAAAGCTGGTGAACAGCGTAATGCCACTACTTTATTTAAATGGGTTAACTAGAACACCATTGGGCTATCCAGATGGACCATATCTACTTCTTGCATAGGTCAGCTTGTGCATCCATTATCAATAGTGGCACTCCATGAAGAGTGGGAGAGTGAGGTGACTTTCACTTTAAGAGTGTCAGAGAATCACCAGACTTCAACGTCGGCACTTCCCCGTGCGCCTGCGGGGAAGAGCTGCACAACGACGCACGCATATACGTGATACGATACAATGTCGTGCGCACATGTGCAAACCTATGCACACGGCTATGGGCCTTACCCCTTGGCCTGACAGGCCTATAAAAGGCATCAATGTGCTCTGTGTCTTTGCTGGTTTGTCTCCTCAGCTCACCTGTGTTCCTGTTTCCTGTTCCTGTTGACCACTTCCTGTTGTGACCTGGATTGCTTGAAGACTACTCTGATTCTCTCCTGATCTGACCCCTGGCTTGTTAAACGGACTTCCTGCTCGTAGCCTTGCTGACTCCCAGACTGATACCTCTGTTCGACCCTCGGCCTGCCTCTGGAATATCCTTTGTCTCACGGACTGATACCTGTGTTTGACCATCGGCCTGCCTCTGGAATATCCTCTGTCTCAGGGACTGATACCTGTGTTTGACCCTCGGCCTTCACTCCAAGTGTTAGAACCCCTGGCAGGCATTTACTTCTACCAGTTCCAAGATCATCTGCACGGGAATCTCTTCCTTCAGAAAACCTTCTGCATACTAGTCACCTGCTGGCAACCCGTGCCTCTCCGTGCCCTGTACCCACTGTTCCACCCTCAGGGGTACTGTGCACCCAGCTGCAAGGGTGTAGCCGCTCTCAGCACTTCGGCTTTGGTGAGTACCTGACAGTACAAACCAGCCATGTCAGAAGCCGACAGAGCTGGCTCACCTCTTGAGGCTCTCTGCCAGCAGGTTGCAGCCCTCACTCAGGCAGTGCAGCGACTCCAGGGTGGCTACTTTCAGATTGAAGGCCGTCTACAGCACCTGGCAATCTCTCCCAATCCATCGGATCCTTCACCTTCTACAGCCAACAGCTCTTCTAAAAGATGAACTGGCCCGGGTAGATACCCCTGCATCTTTAGAAGACCTGGTCCAGTTGGCTACCAAGCTTGACCAACGTCTACGGGAGCGTCGCTCTGAGCGCTTTCAGTCATCTAAACCCACGTGGATGCTACCCCGGGTACCCCCCTTGCCTATACCTGCTCCAGTCCCTTCCTCCTCTGCTGACAGTGAATCCATGCAGTTGGGCCTAGTCCGGGCTCCGCTCACCCCTGATGAGAGACTCCGTCGGCGTCAAGCCAATCTTTGTCTGTACTGTGGTGAATCGGGTCATTTCCTGCGCAGCTGTCCTGTAAGGCCCAGTAAGTGCCGACCTCATGCTGTGGGGAATTCTCAAATTTCGAGTTTCACTCAATCTCACCTTGTCCTCCCAATTTCATTACAGGTGGCAGAAGAGGAGGTTCGGCTGGGAGCCATCATTGACTCAGGAGCCTGCAGTTGTTTCATGGACTTAACTTTAGCTCGGAAACTGCACATCCCTCTCTGCACTAAGAAACAACATCTTCAAATCCACCTGGCTGACGGCTCCCTACCCTGCTCTGGTCCCAAGACCCAAGAAACAGAACCAATCTTGACATCCACTGATTCTGGCCATCGCAAATTTCTTCGCTTCGACATCCTCGAGTTTACTTGGTTACAAGCCCACGACCCACTGATTAAATGGAACAAGAAGGAAGTACACTTTTCTTCTCCCTACTGTTCACAGCACTGTCTCCTGCCAACCTCCCACAAGTCCACCTCTTGCTTGACAATACAGACTAGTCCTGACAATCTCCCGCATGTCCCTTCAGCTTATCATGACTTTTTGGACATTTTTGACAAGAAGAAAGCTGATACTCTGCCGCCCTATCGGCCCTATGACTGCCCGATTGATCTGCTACCCGGTTCAGAAATACCATTCGGGCGGATCTTCCCATTATCGGAAACCGAACTGGAAGCTCTGCGCTCTTACATTGATGAAAACCTAGAAAAAGGATTTATCCGACCATCCTCTTCTCCAGCTGGCGCAGGCATCTTTTTCGTTGAGAAAAAGGATGGTTCACTCAGGCCCTGTGTGGACTACAGGGAACTTAATAAAATTACTATTAAGAACCGGTATCCGCTTCCCCTCATCCCTGAACTCTTCCAATGCCTAAGAACTGCTAAGGTATTCACTAAACTAGACCTTCGGGGAACATATAATTTAGTCCGAATCCGCGATGGAGATGAGTGGAAAACGGCTTTCAGGTCTAGATTCTGACCCTTTGAATACCTAGTGATGCCCTTCAGGCTCTGCAATGCCCCGGCCACATTCCAACACCTCGTCAACGATATATTCCGTGAGTATCTAGACAACTTTGTAATTGTGTATCTTGACGATATTTTGATTTTCTCCAACTCACTAGAAACACACCGAACACACGTCAGGAAGGTCCTCCTCATCCTCAGAAAGCACGGGCTCTACCTAAAAGGAGAGAAATGTGAGTTTGAAAGAGACACTATCCAATTCCTCGGGTTCATCATCACCACAGGGGGAATCTCAATGGACCCACAAAAGGTCAAAGCTATCCAAGAATGGCCAGCACCCACAGACAAGAGATCTGTTCAGCGATTTGTTGGCTTTGCCAACTTTTATCGCAGGTTTATTCAGGGATTCTCCACGATCATTTCCCCTATTACTCAACTAACCCATCAGCAAGTTAAATTCCAGTGGTCTCAGCAAGCCCAGGAAGCTTTTGATGAACTAAAGAGACTTTTCACATCAGCACCTATCCTCCGGCATCCCGACCCAAGTCTTTCTTATGTATTGGAGGTAGACGCCTCCGAATCCGCACCAGGGGCGATTCTTTCCCAAAGGAGTGGCCCGAAGGCTCTCCTTTACCCAGTCGCCTTCGCCTCCCGGAAACTCAGTCCTCCAGAGAGGAATTACAATGTCGGGGACCGAGAACTTCTCACTATAAAATTCGCCCTGGAAGAGTGGAGGTATCTTTTGGAGGGTGCGTCTCAACCCATCATGATCTTCACAGACCACAGGAACCTGGAGTACCTCAGAGCTGCCAAACGCCTCAGACCCCGACAAGCACGCTGGGCCCTCTTTTCCAAAAATGGAAAAGCGGACGCACTCTCCCGAATGTTTCCAGAAGCAGAAGAACCATCTGAACCTGCAACTATTCTGTCTCCACACGACTTCCTCCAAATCATCCAGCCATACCTAGAATCAGCCATTAAACAAGCCACTGATCAAATTTCCGAAACTACAGCATCCTCCCTAGAAAAGAAACATGGTTTACTATGGGCACACAGCAAGATATTCATTCCTCCCTCTGTAAGGCTCTGGATTTTGCAGACCTTTCATGATCATAAGATGGCAGGACATTTTGGGGTCCAGAAGACTGCTGATTTGATCTATCGTTCCTTCTGGTGGCCGGGTTGGAGGAAGGATTGCTGGAACTATGTCCAGTCTTGTATTATCTGCCAACGAAGTAAGGGGGCTAACACCAAAGCATGGGGACTTTTGAGATTCTTACCTGTTCCCGAACGTCCCTGGAGAGAGATCTCTATGGATTTTATTGTGGATCTGCCATCTTCAGACAAGTTTACCACGATCCTAGTAGTAGTAGATCGCCTCTCGAAGATGGCACACTTCCTACCCATGTGTGGCACTCCCTCTGCTGCGGCTACAGCAAGTATTTTCATCAAGGAAGTCGTGAGGCTACATGGTGTCCCCTCCAATATCGTGTCTGATAGGGGAATTCAGTTCACTTCCAAATTTTGGAAGAATCTCTGCAAGGTACTGGAGATCAAGACCTCTCTATCTTCCGCATACCATCCGCAAATCAACGGGCAAACAGAAAGGACGAATCAAACGTTAGAGCAATACCTCCATTGCTTTTGCTCCTGCTCCCAAGACAATTGGTCTTCTCTCTTGCCCTGCGCGGAATTTGCCTATAATAACTCTGTACATTCCGCTACCAACCAAACTCCATTTTGGGCGAACTATGGCTACCACCCTTCTTTCTTGCCAGATTCCGTCCCTGAAGTCTCCGCTCCTGCAGTCCAAGAACGGGTAAAGGCAATTCAGGACAATTTCCTACAGATTCAGGAGGCCATGAAGAAGGCTCAAAGAGACTATGAGGTGTACTACAATAGAGGAAGAAGGAGTTGCCCAAGTTTCAAGATCGGGGATAAGGTTTGGTTATCTTCTGCTAACCTGAGATTGCCATACCCGTCACGGAAGCTCGGTCCCAAGTTCATTGGCCCCTTCGAGATCAAAAGGGTGGTAAACCCAGTAGCTTTTGAACTGGCGCTACCTAGTTCGTACAAAATTAACCCGGTATTCCGTGCTTCCCTATTAAAACCAGTAATTCCAAGTTCTTTCACCGGAAGACAAGTGGCACCACCTCCACCCGTCAAAGTCGAAGGTGAGGAAGAATTCGAGGTGGAAGCCATAACGGACTGTCGAAGAAGGGGAAGACAGACCCAATACCTGGTAAAATGGAAAGGGTATCCCCCTGAAGACAGTTCTTGGGAACCCTCCAGTAACATCCACGCTCCTCGCCTGATACGGGATTTTCACCGGAGACACCCCAAGCTACCAGCCAGATTGGGCATCCGGAGGCTGCCCCTTGGGGGGGGGGGCACTGTCAGAGAATCACCAGACTTCAACGTCGGCACTTCCCCGTGCGCCTGCGGGGAAGAGCTGCACAACAACCCACGCATATGCGTGATACGATACAATGTCGTACGCGCATGTGCACACCTATGCACACGGCTATGGGCCTTACCTGATTGGCCTGACAGGCCTATAAAAGGCATCAATGTGCTCTGTGTCTTTGCTGGTTTGTCTCCTCAGCTCACCTGTGTTCCTGTTCCTGTTGACCACTTCCTGTTGTGACCCGGATTGCTTGAAGATTACTCTGATTCTCTCCTGATCTGACCCCTGGCTTGTTAAACGGACTTCCTGCACTCTGTTTTCTGCACTTAGCCTTGCTGGCTCACGGACTGTTACCTGTGTTTGACCCTCGGCCTGCCTCTGGAATATCCTTTATCTCACGGACTGATACCTGTGTTTGACCATCGGCCTGCCTCTGGAATATCCTCTGTCTCACGGACTGATACTTGTGTTTGACCCTCGGCCTTCACTCCAGGTGTTAGAACCCCTGGCAGGCATTTACTTCTACCAGGTCCAAGATCATCTGCACAGGCATCTCTTCCTTCAGAAGACCTTCTGCATACTAGTCACCTGCTGGCAACCCGTGCCTCTCCGTGCCCTGTACAGACTGTTCCACCCTCAGGGGTACTGTGCACCCAGCTGCAAGGGTGTAGCCGCTCTCAGCACTTCGGCTTTGGTGAGTACCTGACAAAGAGAATCTCTCTCTGCAGGTGTAGAATGCAGCAAAGAAATAAAACAACTTAACGCAATTGATTAAAAACGTTTGGGACTTTATATGAGGTAAGACATGGTAGTTCATAACCTCCATCCCTAAATTGCAAGGTCAAAAAAAGAAAGAAAAGAACATTTGGGACTTTATGTGAAGCAGGCAATAACATGGATAGCAAGTATGCCTGACAAGACAAGGAGCTTATAATAGTATAACCGCTATATATCAAGGTAAACAAAGCATGATTAGTGTATAAAACAAATTAATTCATTCCATACATGTAATACATAAAAGCATCATAGCATAATAAATAGTAATACATGATAATAACAGACTCATTTGATCCATGTGAGTAAAATTAAAGCCATACATCATATTATCAGCATAAAACAATATGAGTTTGTAAGATGTTCATGCGATATAAACACATAATTAGCATCCGATTGCTCAACGTGTTTCGTGGAATAGCTCCACTTATCAGGAGTAGGGATGAGCCGAACACCCCCCGGTTCGGTTCGCACCAGAACTTGCGAACGGCCCCCACGTTCGTTACGAACGTTAGAACCCCATTGAAGTCTATGGGACTCGAACGTTCGAAATGGAAAGTGCTAATTTTAACGGCTAATATGCAAGATACTGTCCTAAAAAGGGTTTGGGGACCTGCCTCCTGCCTCAGGGGACATGGGTCAATGCAAAAAAAAGTTTTAAAAACGGCCGTTTTGGCGGGAGCACTGATTTTAATGACGATTAAAGTGAAAAAAAAAAGTGAAATATTCCTTTAAATATAGTGCCTGGGGGGTGTCTGTAGTATGCCTGTGAAGTGCCACGTGTTTCCCGTGTTTAGAACAGTCCCTGCACAAAATGACATTAAACGGAAATAACACCATTTAAAACTGCTTGTGGTTTTAATGTTATATCTGGTTCCTGCAATATGGTTGAAAATCATTCAGAAAAATGGCATGGGTAGCCCTCCCTGCCCATTACCAGCCTATTTGGGTCTTGTACGCATATTAAGGGGAACCCTGTACCCATATTAAAAAAAGGAAATGCGTGTGGCCCCCAGGCCCTATATACTCAGAACAGCAGTATACAGGCGGTGCAAACAAGACAGGGACTGTGTAGGTTTGTTGTGTTAAGTTGAATCTGTTTGTAATTTTCAACTGGTACATTTTTAAAGTGTAGCTCCAGTCACAAAAACTATTTTTAAGCTTTTTGGAAAACATAGGGAAGGGTTATCACCCCTGTATAATTTGTTTTGTCGTCCGTCTTTTTTTTTTTTTGTAATTGTTTATTTTAAATTTTCAACATCATACAGAAGAAAATATACATGAGATATGAATATTAACGTATCAAGAATGCAGGTATACTTTGATTACAAGGCATACAAAATCTAAACATATAGAGGCATAGCGATGTGATTAAAGTAGTGATCTTCCACCGTATCTTTAAGGGGGTTATAGACAGAATCTGTAAACAGACTATGTAACATCAAAGAGAGCTTTAAGGAAAAAATAAAAAATAGATTTCAGACCTTCTCTCGGGGACATGTATGTATCCAGGTTTATCTAAGTAGGAGCAATCCCATCAGAACCATATGTAGACTCATCCCATGTTGACCAAATTTTAGAAAATTTCTGCATCTTATCCTCCACTACGGCCGTCAAGTGTTCCATTCTGCGTATGTCAGCTACAGTGGTGATCAATTGCGGAAGTGTAGGTGGAGAGGTGGACAACCATAACCTGGGTATGACCCTTTTAGCAGCCAATAAGATAAAGGACAACAATCTGCGCAAGGCCTTAGAAATACCAGAGAAAGGGAGGCCTAGCAGATAATGCATGGGCGTCAGGGGAATAGGAGTGCCAGCCAGTGTTTCTAACAGATTTTGGACTTGGAGCCAGAACTGGTGGACTAGGGGGCAGTCCCAAAAAATATGGTAGTGAGAGTCGACTTCCCCACCACATCTCCAGCATTGTTTCGAAATTAACCTGTTACGGGCATGTAGAATATCTGGAGTCCTATACCAGTGCATTAGAACTTTGTAAGCAGTTTCCTTGTGGGTCACACATCGAGATATTCTGGAAGTGTGCTCCCATATGTTCCCCCAGTCCACCAGGGAAATATCGTGTTGTAGAATCTGAGACCATTTCCTCATGTAGTGGTGGGTGTTCACCGTCATAGGTATGGCGTCATGTAATATCGTGTAAATAGTAGAGATCAGTCTGGGTTCGTAAGGACCCTTAGCACATAGGCTCTCAAAGTCTGTGGGTTTGTCCAGAGTCAGAGAGGGGGACCTGATAGAGAAAAAGTGTCTGATCTGTAAGTATGAATGTAGAAGCCTTTGGGGGATCTGGTGTTGCTTTTGCAAGGTGGGAAAAGTCAATAAATGGCGTGTCGCCGGGTTAACAAAGTGTCGGAGTTGAAAGAGTCCCGCTTGGGTCCATGGTAGCATACGATCATAGGACAGGCTATCTGGGATGTCTGGGTTAAATAGGATATTTAAAAGCGGTGGACACGGTGAGGATAGGGAAAAGCGGTCATTGCACCTTTTCCAGATATTCAACGTGAACAACATGGGAGCTAGGCATATGTGCCGTAATTGGGGCATATGAAGGGCAGTAGAAGGCCAAAGCATATAGCAAGGATGTACCGGGGCTGTAACACTCATTTCTATTTCTGACCATCTATTTGGGGCCTTCCGGGAGGTCCAGGAGGTAAGAACTCTCAGGTGTGTGGCATAATAGTATTTAATGAAATCTGGTCCTCCGAGCCCCCCCCTATTCCTCCGAGCCAGGACCACTGTCCCCGCTAACCTGTGGGAAGCGTTATTCCAAACAAAACGGAGGCTTCTCCTTTGAAGGGATTTCAACTGTGACATAGGGATAGCCACAGGTAGAGTTTCAAACAAATATAATAACTTGGGGAGGATAGACATTTTAAGGACATTGATTCGGCCCAACAGGGATAGGGGGAGAGATGTCCAGTATGTCAGCAAGCGAATAATTTCTGAGAACAGGGGGGGGAAATTGGCCTTATATAAAGTATCATAGGAAGCAGTAATGCGAACCCCCAGGTATTTAAGTGAGTGAGGACACCAGTGGTATTTATACTTACTTTGAAGCGAAGATAAGAGGGACGGGGTTATGTTTACAGGTAATGCTTCGGTTTTAGTATCATTAATTTTGAAACCCGAGAGGCTACCAAAAGTGGATAGTAGGTGGTGAAGGTGTGGTAGGGATGTGTGCGGGTGGGTGAGAGTTAGGAGGACATCGTCCGCGAATAAGGATATTTTATATTCTGCGTTGTGGAGGCAGACTCCTTTAATATCTGAACATTCCCGTATAGCCGCAGCTAGGGGTTCCAGACTGAGGATAAAGAGCAATGGCGATAGAGGGCAACCCTGTCTCGTACCGTTGCTAAGGGAAAACGGACGGGACAGATGGGAGGAGAGTTGTACCTGGGAGGTGGGCTTCGAGTATAGGGCTTGGAGGGCGTGAATAAAGGGGCCTGAAAATCCAAAGTGGTTTAGTATCGCAAACATAAATGGCCAGCTAAGGCGGTCAAATGCCTTTTGGGCATCTAAACTGAGTATCAAAGCGGGGTTTTTAGTTTTAGTAAGCAGGTCTATAAGGTCAATTGTGCGGCGGGTATTGTCCCCCGCATGTCTTGTGGGAACGAAACCCACCTGATCTCTATGGATCAACGCTGGCAGCAGTAGAGAGAGCCTGTTCGCTAGAATCTTGGTAAAGATTTTGTAATCAGAGTTCAATAAGGCTATGGGACGATAATTGTCAGGGAGGGAAGGATCCTTATCTGGTTTAGGGATAGTGGTTATGACTGCATGTAGGAACGAGGGGTGTGGTATTGTGCCCTGGAGCAGTGAGGAGAATAGGGTCAGCAGGTGTGGGGACAGGGATTCTAGGAATGTCTTATAATAGGAGTATGGAAGGCCATCTGGTCCTGGGGCCTTATGTGTGGGGAGATGTTTAATTACGTCAACTAGTTCGTCATTGGAGATAGGTTGGTTTAAGGAGGAGCGTTGCTCTGGTGAGAGTTTTGGGAGGTGAATAGATGATAGGAAGGAGTCCAACCTGTCTTGTGGGAACTGATCCTGTGTGCCCGTGTTCAGGCAGTTGTAAAGTTTGTTATAATATTCTCCGAATACTCCGGACATGGTCTGAGGGCAGTGCGTTGGTGTACCGTCTGATTGCATTATATAATCAGGAATGGATAAAAAGGGCCGGGGCTTAAGTTTGTGGACAAGCATCCTATGTGGTTTGTCTGCAAACTCATAGAACTTTCGCTTAGACCATAACATTGATTTTGAAATGTCTTTTGCGTCTATAGCCTTAATGTGGTTGCGAATAGTAGTCACTGCACGCAAGCGATCCACCGTAGGGGAGCGGAGTAACCGCGCCTCCGCGACCTGCAGCTGGGCCACAAGCTCCACCCTCAGCCTAACAGAGTCCCGCTTCAGACGTGAGCCAGCTGAGATGCACTCCCCCCTAAAAACTGCCTTGTGGGCCTCCCACACAGTAGATATATCTGAAATGGAGCCTACATTGAGATGGAAAAACTCCTCCAATCTCTTGAGCAGTCTATCTTTGGTTTCAGCATGTCGCAATAGAGACTCATTCAGTCTCCAGTGGCAAGTTTTAGGTGATGCGTTATGGAGCGTCACATTGAGAGTGATGGGAGCGTGATCAGACCACGTGATAGGCTCTATTTCAGAAGATACCACATTGGGTAGCAAGGGTGCAGTTATTAGAAGGTGGTCCAGTCGGTAATACAATTTATGTGGGGGGGAGAAAAAGGTGTATTGGCGATGGGTGGGATGTTTCACTCTCCATGCATCAAAGAGATTGTGGGAGCGGATTAGTTTGCGAAAGGAGGTGGACAGTTTAAGAGTTTGGAGGGACGGGGTTTGTTGAGAGAGTGCTAATCTATCCCTACCAGGGGACATACACATGTTGAAATCCCCGCCTATGATTGCGAAAGGCTGAGAGAAGGAGCGCAGCCGATCCAATACTCTAGTGAGGAAGCCAATTTGTCCCGTATTAGGGGCATAAATATTAGTTAAGGTAAAGGAGGTGTTCAGGTGAGAACAGTTCAGGAGTATAAACCGACCTTGGGGATCTAGGATCGAAGCAAGGATCCGTATAGGGCATGAACGTTTAATCAAAATGGCTACTCCAGCCTTCCCAGATGGGCTGGAGGCCATAAAAACAGTAGGGTACAGCTTGGAGGCAAATTTAAATGAGCCCTCCGGGCGGAAGTGCGTCTCCTGAACCATTATCACATCAGCCCCTGAGGATTTGAATTCCCGCAGGGCTAGCCAGCGTTTTCTTAAGGAATTCAAGCCCTTAACATTACAGGAAAATATTTTTAGAGCCATAATACATTCATGGAATAATTAGCAGATGATATTGGAATCTGGTACATGTGGTTGGAGTGCTCTGATCTAAGGAGGTCTGGAAGAGGCATATACACATCAGCATTTCCTAGTAACATAAAATTGTATGTCAAGTTTACAACCTGCAGCGACATGTAAGAACCAGGACAGGTCAAAAAAGGACCTGGTAAAAACTTTGAAAAATTGAAAAAAATAACCTGAGTAAAATATAGAGAGACAAAAATGAAGAGACAAAAAACAAAAAACATAAAACATGTATCTTGAAAGCCTGAAGGATATAAAATCTTCAGGGAGCCAAGGCAGAATACCTTGGACCTATAAAGGGACATAACAAACATTTGGAGTGGTAAACTATGTACCGCTCCCGCAAAGAATGATTAACCTCGGACTCTTAACATTTGAACAGTGGTCAAACATACCACCATCGACTGGGAGTACAATACCAGCTGGAGGGGCCCCGCGGGGGGGGGGGGGGAGGAGGCTCGTTGAGCACTACAGAAATGGGAGAGATTTAAAGTTAGGGGGATGTTCCCCGAAGAGTTCCTGAAGAGGTCCGATAGGTTCCTGGAAACCAAGGGTAAGGAGGTGCAATTCGGACAGGCGCCGGAACTTCAGGCAGGTTGTTTAGGCACGTTGGGGCGTTGCGGTGTGGAGAAGCCTCTCTGATGTCTCCGACGAACTGGGGTCCAAATTGCCGTAGGGGCTTGGAGAGGTTTGGGGGCCAGAGCGGGCGGGGGGAGTTGGAGGTCCTCTTCCGGGACAGGTGGGAGGCACAAATTGCGAATGAAGGCCTCACATTCATGCAATTCTCTGATAGAGTATTGTGTGCCATCTTTGGATGCTGACAGCCAACAAGGGAAACCCCATCTGTAGGGGATTTGGTGTAGTTGGAGGTGTGCAGTGATTGGTCGGAGGTTGCGCCTTTTGGCCAAGGTGATGGGAGAAAGGTCGCTGAAGATCTGGATCTTAGAGCCTTTGAAATCGATGCGATTTTTATTGCGTGTGGCTGCAGTTAAAGCTTCCTTGCTGTCATAATAGTGGAAACGGACTATAATGTCCCTTGGATTGGATCCAGGAGGAGGTTTAGGGGCCAAAGATCTATGGGCTCTGTCTAGACGCCAATCGATATCTGGTATGTGCGGAGCCAGAGTGACAAACAGATCAAGCAAGTATACCCGCAACTCCTTATCACTGACTGTTTCAGGGACTCCACGAATCCTCACGTTTGAGCGACGTTCTCTATTTTCCAAATCTTCTTGTTGTAGTTGTATTTGGGAGACTGTTTAAGAAATGCGTTTTCGTTCTCCAATACGTGCATGTATTGCACATTCTCATCAAATTTAGATTCCAAAGTGGCAGTACGCTCTCCAAGCTGGTCGATCTCTCCCCTAAGCTCCCGAGCAAGCTTTCCAACCTCTGTAGCTATATTGCGTGTCAAATCCTGTAGGAGTGTCTGTAGTTTCAGGTCCAGGACCGTTACCGTAATTGCTTCGGCAGGATTTGTTTGCTGGGTAGAGCCACCTTTGTGAAGAGAACTAGGTGTGGAGGGCAGGGGGTCGGTGGCCTCTAGTGGTTCTGCCAACGTGTGTAAGGCTGGAGATTGCGATCTGTGTAGGTATCGCTCCATGACGTGTGCAGGACGGGAGGTCGATGGCGGGATAAAGCCTTGATATATATTCTTTTGAAAACCAACTTTGCCCATGTAGTATCCGGAGGGGTCCGGGGGGCAGCTGATAATGACCCTGTGTATGTGAGAGCTTATGAAGCGGTGCAGGGTCCCTTAGGAAAGGAGCGGTATATTAAGCCATACTAAGACATGGTGTCAGCGTTGTTAGTCGCCCATGAGTTCTGCTAGTTTGCGCTGATTCCAACAACTGAAATTATGAAAGTCTCAGGAGAAGAGGGGTATGTCTCTTTAGGGGCTTGTTGAAGAGGCTGTGTAGGGAGAGCTGACTGGTGAATAGATGACTCCCGTGAACTGACCGTAGCTGTCCGCCTTGATGGTCAAACAATTTCACCCAGATCAGGGGGGGGGCCTCCTGGAATGGTCCACGGAGACTCCTAGCGGAGATGATGGAGGCCAAGCCAGGTGTAGCCTGGAGAAGGGGCCTTAGCCGGAGCTCTAACCCACTAGGGCGGTAGTCAGGCTGTGGAGAGCCTGAACCCAGGAGGAGGCCGGGTCGGGGAGAGGGCCGTGGAGCCGTGGGGATGGGGAGAGTGTCCAGAACCCAGCAGGGTGAGGCCTGGGGAAAGCAAGGGCCCCCTGGGCTAAGACAGTGCCTCACCTGCAGTCCGTGGAGCTCACAATCACCGCCTCTACTTCAGCTGTCTAGGGATCTTGGAGTGTGGGGGGATGAGATGGCAGCTGTAGTGTCCAGGTTCCAGTAAGTAGGCCCCCTGCCAGGTGCTGGTGCAGGAAGGTGTGGTAACTGGCAGGCTTCACTGGGCCTCGTTAGGCCTCACTAGGCCGCATCCGCGGCAGACAGTCCGGTGATGGAGTCCAGGAAACACTGCACTAATGGGTTACAGGGAGAGTCCAGGCACAAATCAGGGTGCAGATTGGAGAGATGTGGGCCTCAGGAGGGTGGAAGGAGGAACTGGGTGCACCAAGATGGCCGCTGGTGGGGCCTAGAGCTTGTGCAGGACTTAGAGAGGCGTTCGGTCCGACAGCTATCCAGTGGGGGGCAGGCTGTACTGAGATTGGGGACAGTGTCCTCCCTAAAAGGATTTGCGAGACAGCTGCCAGAGGGGGTTTGCAAGAGAGCTGCTGTAGGCCTCAGGTGTACCAAGATGGCCGCCGGGTCTCACCTCTCAGGATGTAGTGCTGGATCCTCTCCTGACCTCCGACGGGCGATCATCAGTCCCCTGTCCCAGGCGGGGGAGTCCTGTGGGCCCAGTGGTGAGTGGCGCCGTGGGATCCGGCTCGGGATGCGTCCCGAAAGCTGCCGTCCGGAGGTCTCCAGGTGTGGAGTAGGCCGCAAGATGGCGGCGGAGACCGGCCTGTCTCACCGCCCGCAGCCCCGGGATCAATTTCGGCGTCGGAGCGGCCGAAAATAACGGCTCCGTCCGGAGCTCAGATGTTCCCCCGGCTGGATGTAGGGTCTGGCGGGGCGAAAAAACGCCCGGTGGACAAGGATGGACGAAGATGCTGAGAGGCCTCGGCGGAGCTCAGCAAAGGCACGTCCGTCCACCTCAACTTCCGGTCACGCCCCCGTCGTCCGTCTTTTTTCATCTCACTTGCTGCTGTCTCCTTGCGTTTGCAAGTAGGAGATGTTTGTAAGTTGGATGTTTGAAAGTAGGGGCCTGCCCTATATTATAGCGGTATGTACTGGGTACAGAGCATGCAGACAGCACGCACTATCTCCTAACACTACTGACTGCAAGCTCTATTATTAACCACTTGACCACTGGGCACTTAAACACCCTTAATAACCAGACCAATTTTCAGCTTTTGGTGCTCTCACATTTTGAATGACAATTACTCAGTCATGCAACACTGGACCTATATGAAATGTTTGTCCTTTTTTTCACACAAATAGAGCTTTCTTTTGGTGGTATTTAATCACCTCTCAGTTTTTTATTTTTTGTGCTATAAAAGAAAAAAGACCAGAAATTCTGCGAAAAATTTTTTCTTTGTTTCTGTTATAAAATTTAGCAGATTAGTAATTTTTTCTTCATAATTTTTTTTTTTACTGGTTACATGTTTTGAGTTGCAGAGGAGGTCTAGGACTAGAATTATTGCTCTCGCTCTAACGTTCTCGGCGATACCTCACATGTGTGGTTTGAACACCGTTTTCATATGTGGGCGGGGCTTATGCATGCGTTCGCTTCTGCATGCGAGCACATGGGGACATGGGCGCTTTACATTTTTTTTTTTTTTTTATTGTTCATTTTACTTTATTTATTTTCGTTTGACATTTTTTTCCCCAAAAATATATTTTTGTTCACTTTTATTCCTATTACAAGGCATGTAAACATCCCTTGTAATAGGAATATGGGGTGACAGGTCCTCTTTACAGTGAAATATGGGGGTTAATATGACCCCACATCTCACCTCTAGGCTGGGAAGCCTGAAATAAAAAATAAAAAAAAGATTCTGGCTTTGATCTTACTGGCGAGTTGGTAGAAGCACCGGAGGGCGGTGAGGGGTGGGGGGCGTCTATGGCTGGGTATTTCAGGGTATCACCGAGTATGGCTGGGTATCTCCGAGTATGGCTGGGTATGGCAATTTATGGCAGGGTATTGCAGAGTATTGGCGGGGTATTGGCGGGGTACTACAGAGTAAAAGCAGGGTACTGCAGAGTATTGGGGAGTACTACAGAGTAATGGCAGGGTACTGCAGAGTAATGGGGGTTACTGCAGAGTAATGGGGGGTACTGCAGAGTAAAGGCAGGGTACTGCAGAGTAATGGCAGGGTACTGCAGAGTAATGGCAGGGTACTGCACTGCAGAGTAATGGCGGGGTACTGCAGAGTAATGGCGGGTACTGCAGAGTAATGGCGGGGTACTGCAGAGTAATGGCAGGGTACTGCACTGCAGAGTAATGGCGGGGTACTGCAGAGTAATGGCGGGTACTGCAGAGTATTGGGGGTACTGCAGAGTAATGGCAGGGTACTGCAGAGTAATGGCAGGGTACTGCAGAGTAATGGGGGGTACTGCAGAGTAATGGCAGGGTACTGCAGAGTATGCACTGGTATTGCAGAGTATTGGCAGGGAATTGAGGGGTTAAATTCGGTGAGCAGCGATGTGGGCACTGCAGATGCAGCCCACATCGCTGCTGACACCGATCTCTTTCCCCTCCGCTGTACCGATCGGTACAGAGAGGGGAGGGAGGAACCGGCGTCATAACATGACGCCGGTTTGTTTACAAGTGATCACTCCGTCATTTGACGGAGCGATCACGTGGTAAACGGCCGCGACGAGCGGCCGTTTACCGTGATCCGTGATGCGCCGGGTCCTGTGGACCCGGCGGTCACGGATGCTCTCGAGTGCGCGCCCCAGGGGGCGCGCGAGAGCAGAATTCTGGGAGGCCGTTAATTAACGGCCTCTCAGAGTTAAACAACCGCCCTGAAGCCGTTAATCGGCAATGGGCGGTTGTTAAGTGGTTAAAGATAGATCACTAGCTAGCTATATAGGTGAGGTGAATATAGTGTAGTGGTGTATACTGCGGTCAGGGCACAGACAATAACCACTACACAAGAGCAAGATAGGAAATCAGCCAAAAACGATTGGTGTGTAACTGTGTTGAAGGTACACAGAACACCCACTGCTTCAGATGCCAACACACTACACGAGGCCGCCTCAAAGGCGGCCTTATATAGTGTGGGGCGTGCACTACACAGCCTGAGCTATGATTGGCCACAGGCAGGATGCCTGTGGCCAATCATGGCTCTCCTCGCTGCTGGCGCTGCGATTGGCCAAGCATGCGGGGTCACAGTGCATGCTTGGCCAATCATGAGCCAGCAATGCACTGCGCCATCGCAGTGCATTGTCGGCCGTGCGCGCCATACGAATTTTGACGCGAACGGACCAAGAGTTCGGATTTCGCCGAACGGACGAACAGCCAATGTTCGAGTCGAACGTACGTTCGACTCGAACACGAAGCTCATCCCTAATCAGGAGGAGATGCATTATAAATATCTAGAGAGTGTAATAAATAATGGTAGTTATCAATGGGTCTCAGCATGGGAGAGGGGGTTAAAAAAAAAAAAAAGAAAGTAATGGAAAGAATCCTACTCTGCTATGGATCAAGTCAGAGTCTGGGTAAGTGGTGACGAGGGCTGAAGGTCAGCTAGGGTACTCATCAGTCTCGGGAGCTGAGGTGGTATATCCCAAGGCATATGATGACAAACCATCAGGGAACAATTAATCAGGAAAAATGATGTCCCATGAAAGAGGGGTGGTATCAGGGGCGGACTGACAACTCATGAGGCCCCCGGGCAATAGGAGATTATGGGGCCCCCAGGCAATCAGATATTATGGCGCCACACAGTATATACAAACACACACACACACACAGTATACAATCACACAGTACACACAGACATGTTTCTATTAGCTGAGAAGGTACTGGAGAGGTAGGGTAGCTATAATCTAAGGATTTTTAGACCAAAAGGATGTTGGTAAGGGACATTTCAGAGACAGATGTAAAAAAAAAACACAGATTTTTACATACTTTCCCTGGTTTTACTGAGGCTGGCAAGCCTGATGGGACCCCCTAGTGACACGGAGCCCTCGAGCAGTGCCCGAGTGGCCCAATTGTGAGTCCGCCCCTGGGTGGTATAACATCACCCTAAACCTATGTAGATACACACACACAGTATACAATCACACAGTATACACAGACATGTTTCTATTGGCTGAGAAGGTACTGGAGAGGTAGGGTAGCTATAATCTAAGGATTTTTAGACCAAAAGGATGTTGGTAAGGGACATTTCAGAGACAGATGTAAAAAAAAAACACAGATTTTTACATACTTTCCCTGGTTTTACTGAGGCTGGCAACCCTGATGGGACCCCTTAGTGACACAGGGCCCTCAGGCAGTGCCCGAGTGGCCCAATTGTCAGTCCGCCCCTGGGTGGTATAACATCACCCTAAACCTATGTAGATAAATTAATTAATATATATAATAAATAATTGGATAAAGCACAGTGTAATGTACCAAGTACATATGTGAGTATGGACCAATAAAGGTTCCAATCAATTGTGAAGAGCAACAGAGTGTGTCCACAATAAGCCTACATGTAAATAAAAAATTAAGAATTGTAAGAAGTTATACAATAGATCCATAAAAATAAAAAAGGGAAAAGAAACCAGAAGCAGACCCACAGTGTGGAGAGACAGAGGAAGGGACAAGAAAGTCAAATTGTTACCATAAGGTCTAGATTGCTCTACTAGACTAAAATTGCATAGTGTCCACAGAACCAGCCAAAAGGAATGATTGAACACACTGAGGGGAGTATAAATACTCAAGAACAGCCAATGGGCAACCACCAACACCGTTGTGCATTGCAGCTCCTGAGACTGAGGATAAACAGCCAAACCAACCACCCACATTACTGCCAGACAACCATAGCAAGACCGGACAGAAAAAAGAAGTGGGACTCAATATAGTAACACAGACTACAATCTAATAAACCTAACCCATGTTGACACCAAAGGGGAAAGTTAGATTACATTACATGTATGGAATAAATGAATTTGTTTGATACACTAATCATGCTTTGTTTACCTTGATATATAGCAGTTATACTATTATAAGCTACTTGAAGGCATACTTGTGATCCATGTTATTGCATGCTTCATATAAAGTCCCAAATTTTTCTTTGAGTTAGCCTTGCAATTTAGGTCTTACCTCATATAAAGTCCTAAACGTTTTTAATCCTTTTCAATTGAACAGGGATGGAAGTATGTAATATATATATATATATATATATATATATATATATATATATATATATATATATATATAGTTTATTATTTTTTCAATATCATACAGCATTATCACAGTAGTAGATCCCCTTTTTTGGGTTAAGTTTATTAGATTGTATTACTATATTAAGTCCGACTGTTTATCCACAGTCTCAGGAGCTGAGACGCACAGCGGACACTTTTCCCTCCCCCTGTGCCTTTCTTGGATGCGGGGGTTCGGCGCATCCTGCGCATGACATTAGGTCCACTGGCGCTGAGTACTCCCATCGGCATCATCCATGAGGATTATTGCCGCCAAGTGCCTGGTGGATGTTCACGCTTTGGTGCGGGCGTATTTTCTCCCCCCATGCGCCTGCGTGACGTTGGTGGTCACCTATTGGCCGTCCTTGAGTATTTATACTTCCCTCAGTGTGTTCAATCATTCCTTTTGGCTGGTTCTGTGGACACTATGCAATTTTAGTCTAGTAGAGCAATCTAGACCTTATGGTAACAATTTGACTTTTCTTGTCCCTTCCTCTGTCTCTCCCCACTGTGGGTCTGCTTCTGGTTTCTTTTCCCTTTTTTATTTTTATGGATCTATTGTATAACTTCTTGCAATTCGTAATTTTTTATTTACATGTAGGCTTATCGTGGACACACTCTGTTGCTCTTCACCATTGATTGGAACCTTTATTGGTCCATACTCACATATGTATTTGGTACATTACACTGTGCTTTATCCAATTATTTATTATATATATTAATTAATTTATCTACATAGGTTTAGGGTGATGTTATATCAACCCTCTTTCACTGGACACCATTTTTCCTGATTAATTGTTCCCTGATGGTCTGTCATCATATGCCTTGGGATATACCACCTCAGCTCCCTAGACTGATGAGTACCCTGGCTGGGCTTCGGCCCTCGTCACCACTTACCCAGACTCCAACCTGATCCATAGCAGGGTGGGTTATCTTGCCACTATTTTCTTTTCTTTTTACTCCCTCTTCCATGCTAAGACCCATTGATAACTACCATTATTTATTACCCTCTCTAGATTTTTACAATGCATCTGCTCTCTAACTTAACATAATGACCCAAGTCCACCCCAACTAAGATACCTGGCTGGTACAGGTCTTCCATTCTTTCTCATCCAAATCTGACAAGTCAGCAGTCCATTCTGGTGCCCCAACGTGTTTTTAAATATACATGGATAATCTAGGAAATTTGTTTGGTGACCTGTCAATAAAAGAGTTAAACTATTTTATTTGCCAACACATGATGCAATTATTTAACACTGAGCAAATTGAAGAAACAAATTTCCATAAGGGATTACAGCCTATTGGAATCTTCCTTGAACAATATGTAGTAATGGAGAATTTTGAGATGAATTTTATACTTAATGCTTTCCTCTGTCACCCTTCAGTAGTCTTAGCTATGCCCAAGAGAAAATATGCAAATAGATAGTGGCAAACACACTGGAAATAAACTCTACTTTGTGTATTTGTTTTCATTTTTTATATATAACCTGTACAGAGTGTATATATATATATATATATATATATATATATATATATATATATATATATATATATATATATATTCTTTATTTAATAAAATAATTGAGATTTTGAGATTCACAGTATCAGAATACAGACAATATCTCCAGTTAAAGTGTTACTAAACCCAGGACCCTGCATTCACTATATCTGGTCTCCCACAGTACACAGGACATGGAAATGCAATTATTTTATGAAATCGGCACTATATAACAGTCTTGTGGCTTCTATCAGTTTCCAGTTAAGCCTTGTAGGAGGAGTTTTCATTCTCCTCTGATTGTCCTATGAGGTTGCAGGACCCCTGACCATCTGTCTGGGCAGTGCTGATTTGCCCTGTGCTGATCACATGCACCCTCTCAAGAAAAAATAAGTTCTTTAGCAATGCACACCAAACTGAGGATTTGCAGAGTGCCTCCAAAGGCTCTGTACTAACAGGAGATGGATTGGGGATAGTGGAAGAAGGGGGGGGGCCAGAGAAGGCAGGATCCTTTTTAAACAATGCAGAAGATGAACCCCTTAGGTTCAACAGTGAGTATAACAAGCATGCTTTACTGCATATACAAACTGATTTTACTGTTGTGGGATTAGTAACACTTTAATGAACAATAATAATTAAATGTCAACAGAGGAACAGTAATCCAAATAGAATATCACAAAAAAGTAAAGAACATATAAATCAGCAACAAATTAGGGAGAAAAAGAGAACCATGTGGTACATGGTAGTGAGGTTCTCTGAGCTAAAATTAAAGTATGGGTTGGATGTAATCGTAATAAAAAAAAGGGTAAAGTAACAATAAAAAAAAGTGATTTATTTTTATATTTGTTTTGTTTTACGCCGACATTCAGATCTGAATTTACTTCACTAAAGATGACTTGTGCAATGAACAGCTATTGTGAGCCCTGATGTTGAACAGGTCAGATGGATGAATTACAAAGTGGTGACTTTGCTGCTGAACAAGCCATTATTCAATCACTTGCTGTCTTTCAGCATGTCACAGTCATTGGGTCAGTTAGCTATCCAGTGGGAGAGACCCATTAACCCATTAAACCAATTTACCGCTTGAAACCATTTTCAGTAAAGCAAGTGTAAGTTTCAGACAGGTGATATTAATCAGGTCTACATGATGATAAATGAAACCTTCTGAACCATAGGAAATGTCCAGAATATCTGTTTGTGTTAACCTTGGAGTTCCATAGAACAATCTTTCACTCTCTCCATACCACTAGTGTCCACTGCCACCTGCAATAGATTGCAGGAACCACAATTATATCAGGATATAAGGCTTCAAGTAAAAAATATTGCATTATAATATTGCTTTTGCTTGATGAATAAAAGCATGAGGTGGTCAAACATAGAATTTATTTGGTACTGTATATGGAACTGATTTTTTACAATTACCTTTGTGATCCATTATTTTAGACACTTCTGTTACAAATCCATAAAAAGAAAGAAAACTAAATTTGTGACTTAAATGTCCACAGGTCCAATAGAATTAGAAAGATTGCCTTACACTAAAACCCCCTAGAAACCGACAGTCCGAGCCCAGTGTAATATAGCTGTATGCATGCGTGCATTTGCATGCATACTGGCGATTGTACACGTATAGTCTTGCATGGGCATCAACCTCTGTAGTTGGCTGTACACCTCCTGTGAAATATGGCAGAATTTACTGTATACGATCAGATATGGCCATGTAAATGAGTCCTTAAAAAAGAAGTATGGCCAGAAGAAAAAAAAAGCTTCTTTAATGCCCCAGGGATGCCAATTAAAATAGGGCCCTCTCTGCTATATGCAAGCCAGTTAATCACTAAGCAGTAAAATAAAAGTAAAAGAACCAAATAGGTTCTTGCTGTGTCCATCAATGAACTCTGAGAAAGAGATTTTATAGTAACAAAAAATCCAGTTTTCTCTTCCATTAATTTACGGACATAGATCTTCTCATTCTTGACCATAGAGTAGCTAGGTGCTGGACTACAGTAATATGAAGGAGACATTGCCTTTTTATTCTTCTCTCCCTTTACTGAGAGAGATACTGATGTTATGCTACACCAGACTCCTCCAGCCAACAGGGAGAGCTAAAGCCAAGCAAGCCCATAGACTTCTATTTAGAATGCTGAGACTCCTGGTAGTTGTAGTTTAAGATGGCAGCCATATAATGGGAGGAATAGATTTCTTACACTACAGATCCCAATATGCACTGTGGAGTAGGAGGAGTAGAGAGATGAATTTATTAAACTGCCCAGGAAAGTTCTTCTTCTTGGCACAGAGTGAGCTAGGAAGAGAGCACCTCTGTCTGGATATTTGCTTGACAGTGGTAGACCATACCAGCAGAGATCAAAAAATGAGACTGGGAGAGAGGACACCTGAGGGCATCGCAGCACCACCCACATCACTGCACTTGCACCACTGCCACAGTGAGACTTGAGCATCTATGCACCCTCTGCTTCTCACAACTGATCACTGAAGGTTTCCGGGGAGAGACCAAGGGAGTCCCCCTTCCACAGCAATAGGCCACTGCAGCATCCCAGGCAGTGGCGGCTGGTGACGTTTTTGGATGGGGGGGCACCAGACTACGCCCATCATTTTGGCCCCTCACACTTCTCATAAACCACGCCCCTTATATAATCCACCCAATCCATCCCCTGTATTCAACTTCCTTCCACCCATAGTGTCAGGAGACAGCGCAGTACGTATGCGTTCGCTTCTGCACGCAAGCTCGTCGGGACTGGGTGCTTTAAAAAAAAATGTTTTATTATTTATTATATTTATTTTTTCACAGTTTTAAAAAAAAAAACGGTGTCACTTTTATTTCTATTACAAGGAATGTAAACATCCCTTGTAATAGAAAAAAGCATGACAGGTCATCTTAAATATGAGATCTGGGGTCAAAAAGTCCTCAGAACTCATATTTACACTAAAATGCAAAAAAGGTTTGTAAAAATGTCTTTGCCAGAAAATTACTGTGAGTAACAAGCACAGAGCAGACCATTTACTTTTGTTTGCACTTTGCTGAATAAGAATAATATCGCATGGCATGTACATTATCTCCTCCTGCAAGCATTATGTTATTTTTCTGCTCTGCTCATTTTTATATTCTTTTAAAAATGGCTCTAATAATTCCTGCACAGTTGACTAGAACAGACAAGAATGTAAAGGCATTTAGATTTGGCAATTAATTGGCATATAAATCTTTTTTTTCCATAGAGAACTGCAATGGACAACCTCACCTCACTGCAGCTCCGCTCGGGCTGAGGAACGGAGCCGCCGACGTCACTTCCGGCTTTCGGCTGCACCCCGAAACCCGGAAGTGACCTGCCTGTGTTTGAACGACAATGCTCCCGCCCGTAGAATCACAGTGATTTTACGGGCGGAAGCTAGTCGGCGTTCTACATTGCACTGCAAGGCGGGTTAAATCCCCGCAAATGAAGCGCCATGGATGCAATCTTGTGATGTTGACGTTTTCATAGTGCACTGCGACCAGCGCCACAGTGCACTGCGACCATGTTAAATTACTTTTTTTTTTTAAACGTCTTAAAGGGCCCGTTTTTTTTTTTTTTTTTTTTTTTTTTCCTGAGACTGCAGGGGGGGGGGGGGGGCGGCGCCCGGGTGCCCCCTGTGGACAAGTGACATGTCCCAGATGATTGCCTAGAGGGAGGGGGGAGAGCTGATCTCCCTTCCTACGTTGAGGGAAGTGACGTCAGGAGCCCAGGTGCTGGAGGAAGATTACAGGGGACCCCCTAGCAACAGGCATAAAGAGGCGAGCAAAAAAGAAAATCTCAAAGGACTGCCTGTCCCATAAAATGTTTTGCAATTCCCATTTGTTCCCCTGCCCCCTCAACTACAGCCTCTTTTCTTCTGTACAGTGCATATCCAGTGCACCTAGGCCTAGCATGGCCTCCATAAATGTACTGTAATGGCAGTATAATTCCAGCACTTGGTAGATTCAACTTTACTACTGCTCACTGCTGCACTTGAGGTGGCCTTGCTCCTGTATATGCTGATCTGGATGCCAAATGTGATCTTACGCGTAGTCCCTATTGTGAAGTCACTTTGTATGCTAAATTGTGTTATTACCATTGTTAGTCCACTTTATGCTTGTCTAGTTACCAACCATATTGGGTCACAATATATTAACCGGTTCCCGATTGGCTCACATAGATATACACGCAAATCCCTGTGCTGTCAGAGGAGAGTAGACATGTTGTTTGTTCCTAGTAAGTAGGAACAGCGATATGTCTCCTCTTCTACTCAGTCTTATCCCCATACAGTTAGAATACCTTGAGGGAACACACATTTAATGCCTTGATCCCCCCCCCCCCGTGTCTTAACTCCTTCCCTGCCAGTGACATTTAGTCAGTAATCAGCGCTTGTTTATAGCACTGATCGCTGTATAATTTTCAAAAATTTGTCAAAAGTGTGCGATCTGTCCCTTGCATTTACTACCTAGTCTGGTGCCTGTTTTCTTTGATCTTACACTACTATTAGGTACTAACTATTACTGTCAGTGCTTTCCTGTGATATTGTGTGTCAGAGGGGCCAAGGTTCTTGAGAAGGTTGAGGCAAAGAACAAAGGACCTGCCAGGTCACCTTGAGGCGAGGTGACAGGTGCACACCGTAGGGATCAGTAGTGCCCCGCAAGGTTGTGGACCCTACGGCTGACTGCTGCAGATGAGGGACAGATCCCACTGGGGTTAGAGTGTAAGATTCCCTGGGGCGCGGAGTCTAAGAGCCAGCAGATGTTCACCAGCACCTCCAGTGGTGAGGATGGACTTGGCTGCAACTGGCTCCAGGTCGTGACCCCCAGGGTCCCCCAGCTCACACCCACAGTAGGCAACAGGAGGATAGGGATGGTGAGGGACAAAGCCAAGGTCGGGGCCACAAGCAGACAAGAATAGTCGGGTACACTCCAAAAGGTCAGGATCACAGGCAAACAGGGATAGTCAAGACACCCCAAAGTCGGTAACGGAAAACAGAAGCAGAGCACACGGCAGGAAACAGGAAGCTAACACACAAAGGAATACACAATGGTTGATCAGCCCTGATGGCCTGCAGTGCACAGGTTAATATAGGGCTCCCTGATAGGGCCTGGGGTGGAGCCATGCTTAGAGGAGAGGTTATAAAAACCAACAGGTGGAAGTGGCTGACCTCTTAGTCTGAAGACATGGGGGAAGGTAAGCAAACACAGCAAGATCACTGCATAACCATGACAGGACCAATCCTCTCCAGAGGTTCCTATTGGGGTAGCACTACAATGGGGACATCCCAAAGCAATGCCTCGATGAGGGGCGGGCAAACAAAAACAGGAGCAACCAGGCAAACATGGCAACCACACAAACAAACCCCCTAGGAAAAACAAGGTACCTTAATAAGCAGCCTGTAAAACATTGAGGCCAAAATCACATCAAAAAGTGTGAACAAAAAATTTTGTAAAAATGTGCACAGACAACCAGGTAGCCCCCTTGCAAACCTGAGACAGATGCTTGATGTCAAAATGCCCATTAGGCATTAATTGCCCTGTGTGCCATGACGAGGAAAGAGGAGCCCCACCCTTAACCACTTAAGAACCGGAAGGATTTGCCACCTTAATGACCAGGCCAATTTTTGCGATACAGCGCTGCGTTGCTTAAACTCACAATTGCGCGGCCGTGCGACGTTTTACCCAAACAAAATTGACATCCTTTTTTCCCACAAATAGAGCTTTTTTTGTGTTTTTGATCACCTCTGCGGTTTTTATTTTTTGCGATATAAACAAAAAAGACAATTTTGGAATCGGGAGTGTGTCAAAGAGGTAAAGGAGTCTTGGCATTACAGACATCTTCAGGACATTGATGCGGCCTAGAAGAGAAAGGGGATACGAGTCCCATTGCTTCAAAAGTCTATCGATGTCACGAAAGAGTGGGGGGTAGTTATCTCGGTATAGGGTCGGGTATGAAGGAGTTATATTAATCCCTTAATATTTGATGGAGTCTGTGCACCAGTGAAAGGAGAAATTGTTTTGGAGTATGGTAAGATCAGGGGGTTGAATATGTAGGGGTAGGGCTTCCGTTTTACTCGTGTTAATTTTGTAACCAGATATTGAACTAAAGTCTTTCAGCAGGGATATGAGGTTCGGAAGTGAGATGTGGGGTTTGGTCAATGTTAGGAGAATGTCATCTGCAAACAGGGACAGTTTATATTCTCTAAACACACTCCTCCAATGTCTGGGTGAAAGCGAATAGCCTCAGCCAGGGGTTCTAGGCAGAGGGTGAAAAGGAGGGGCGATAGGGGGCAGCCCTGTCTGGTGCTATTGCTCAGGGGGAAGGGAGATGACAAGTGAGACGCTAATTTAACCTGGGAGGAAGGGCGTGAATAGAGAGCATCCAGGGCTGTCACAAAAGGTCCAGTAAAATCATAATTAGTAAGAGTGGCGAACATATATGGCCAGCTGAGCCGGCCAAAGGCTTTTTGTGCGTCAAGACTCAGAATTAGAGCTGGGCGAGAGGTTTTGTGCAAGAGGTCAATGAGGTCTATGGTGCGCCTCGTATTATCTCCTGCATGCCTGGTCTTTATGTATGAGTTTAGGGATTATATGAGTCAACCTGTTAGCCAATATCTTCGTAAAGATCTTATAGTCTGAGTTTATTAATGCAATGGGTCTGTAATTGTCCGGTAAGGAGGGGTCCTTACCAGGTTTTGGAATGACCGAGATATGGGCATGAGGGAATTGTGATTGTGGAGTTGAACCTCGAAGCAGAGAAGTATACAGTGATATCATGAGGGGGCTCAGGATAGGTAGGAATGTCTTGTAGTAAAGGAGTAAAGTAGCCCGTCCGGGCCCGGGGCTTTTTGGTTGGGGAGCTGTGTGATTACTGCATCAAGTTCCTCGGGTGAGATATGCGAATTTAAAGCTGTAAGATGATCGGGCAGAAGCTTAGGCAATCTTAAATGTTTAAAAAAAATATCAAATTTTTCTTGTGTAAAGTCATAATTTGGGTCTGTCTGTAAGCAGTTATACAATTTATGGTAGAATTCTGCGAAGATCTTTGACATAGTCAAGGGGCAATAAGTAGGAGATCCATCGGGATGTCATAGAAAGTCAGGAGAGGGTTGGAAGGGGCGTGGTTTCAACCTGTTTACTAGTAGTTTGTGGGGTTTATTTGAAAATTCATAAAATTTCTGTTTGGACCATAGAAGAGATTTGTCTATTTTTCTCATGGCTAGAGACCTAAGTTGGTTTTGCAACGATACAACTGCCCGGAGTCTGTCCACTGTGGGGGAGGCCAACAGTATTCTCTCTGCTGAACGCAATTTAGTCACAATAGCAGAGTGTTGGGAGGCCACATTCTTTTTAAGATGGGACCCTAGTGCTATGCATTGTCCACGAAAAACAGCTTTGTGGAGGACTCCGTGACCGAGTCTTTGTTAAGTTGGAAGTATTCCGTTAGGCCGTTAGCTAAAAGATTTTTCGTTTCTGGAGAGCGAAAGAACGTTTCATTCAGCCTCCAGTGACAGGTCTTAGGAGAGGTAGATGAGAGGTGGATATCTAGTTGAACGGAAGAGTGATCTGACCATGTAATAGGGTTAATTTCGGAGGAGACCACAGATGTTAAGAGGGGTGTAGAGATAAAGAAATGATCCAGCCTGGAATAAAGTTTGTGAGGGTGTGAAAAGAATGTATATTGTTTGTAAGTGGGATGCTTTATCCTCCAAATGTCTAACAAACGTTTGGATCTAATTAGCTTATGAAATGATTTGGATAGGCGGTTGACTCTAGGAGGTGAGGTTTATGTGAGTAGAATATGCCTATCTCTGTCTGAGGACATGGTCATATTAAAGTCTCCTCCTATTACCATAAAGGGTTGGGAGAATCGGTCCACTGTGTCAAATACAGAGGACAAAAGGCTAAGCTGACCTGAGTTAGGGGCATAGACGTTAACAATGGTGAGGGATTGAGGGGGGTCTAAGTGGGATGACTTAACTCTTAGCGGGCAGAGCCGGTTAATCAGTATAGCTACACCCGCCTTGCCCGATGGGTCAGATGCCAGAAAGGAGGTCAGGAAATGTATGCAATTTTTCAAACAGGTTTTTTTTGGGAAAAAAAACAGTTTTGTGCTTTAAAAAAAACAAAACAGTAAAGTTAGCCCAAAGTTTTTGCATAATGTGAAAGATGAAGTTACGCTGAGTAAATAGATATCTAACATGTCACTCTTCAAAATTGCACACGCTCGTGGAATGGTGCCAAACGTCGCTACTTAAAAACTCCCATAGGCAACGTTTTAAATTTTTTTACTGGTTACATGTTTTGAGTTACAGAGGAGGTGTAGTGCTAGAATTATTGCTCTCGCTCTAACATTCGCAGCGATACCTCACATGTACTAATATCACTGAAAAATATATAAAATATTCCTCACTGATCCCAGTGCTCAAATAAAAGGAAGTTTATCAAAATCTAATTGTAAGCTGCTATCATAAAATAAAATCATAAATCACATGGACATATAGTATATGTTATCTGTTAACCTCTCATTACATAGAATATACTATATTGACAGCGCTAAATATCCAATAAATTTCAAAATAAATATACATAAAAAGATGACAGTTCGTGATTTTCAAGGAATCCACCCAAAAAGTTTTTTTTAAAGCCCCAAAAACATGAATATGAGCTATCCACTATAGTGTTCACAAGATGATGAAAAAGAGAAGAAAGTCCATCTCCAAGCCAGAGACACCAGTGCACAGAAATTGGTGACACCCCTTATGGTAAAAAACTCACCAGAACTCAAAGGGTTAACAGGCACATCATAAACAATTATTATGATTGGTTCATCGGATTGCTTCATCGGAGGTCCTCTGCACTTAATTTCCCGACATGCTCCGTGCCGCTCCGCCTTCATCAGCTGCTGCTTTGCTTTCCTCAGGTCAGCTGACTGGTGACTTCTGGGCTCTACATACTGAGAAACTTGTGGTGTGCTGAGGGGGAGAGCTGCTGGGGGGTCTGTAGATCAAGTGGAGTACTGTAAATCCAAAGATATTGTTGTAAGGAGATCAAGGAACCTTTTACTATTGATGTTGACAACCGCTTGGCATTGGTTATAATGAGAAGCATCTCCATAAGGAATCCGATGAACCAATCATAATAATTGTTTATGACGTGCCTGTTAACCCTTTGAGTTCTGGTGAGTTTTTTACCATAAGGGGTGTCACCGATTGTGAAGCTTCTGTGCACTGGTGTCTCTGGCTTGGAGATGGACTTTCTTCTCTTTTACATCATCTTGTGAACACTATAGCGGATAGAGGCGAATTGTTTGGGACTTTGTATGAGACCTTGAACCTGACGTCCCTAGGTCTCCATCCCTAGTAAGTTAAAACGAAAAGGGGAAAAAAGGGGGGATAATAAGGGCAGGGGGACTTTATATGAAATGCACCACTCAGGGTAGGCTGAGATATAAGTTATAATACATGTAATGTTCTGGAGTGGCAAAAATGGGCATAGGGCAGTATTTAATAAAGTAAATTTAATTAAATGGATAATATGGTACATAATAGATAAAGACATGATACATGCAATATATTAATTAGATCTATGGTACAGAAATATAACATGAAATAAAATACACGATTAATACATTGTCTCATGATCAACAGATATCATACAATATTTCATAGTCAGAATTAATACCATGATAGAAAAATATCTCATATAATAAAAGTAATAAATATAAATAATAACTGTCAACAGTATGCCCATAATAGACACGCACATAATGAACATAATATAATAAAAAATAAATAAGAAATCGATATCTCAGCCTTTTAATAGAACCCATGGTATAATATATGGATAATGTGACATAGCAGCAAATATAACAGCTCGACGCGTTTCGTGGATTTTTATCCACTCATCAGGAGCAGCTGGTTGGGAATATCTGTAATGAGTTATATACAGGTAATTAGTAAAAAACAATTCATATAGGGAGAGAGGGAACAACGTCTGTATTCCTAACACTCTTACCTCAAAATTGTATGATATACTGGTAGAATCAGGTACAAATAAAAAACAAATTAATCTTTTGATCAGGTATATCGGGGGTAATAGACCAAACGTCCACCCGGGAGCTGAGGTTTCGACGAAAACGGTAGCAGGATAAGCCAACGGGAGAAAAAGAGAATAGGAGAATTGCTCTACCAAAGTGTCCCTTCCAGCAATGTGATATACAATGTAGTATCATAAGGGTGTACTGTAACAAAGATATTTAAATATATATATATAGTGTGAGCACGTGAATATTGTAAGTGAGAAGTGAAAGAGAGTGAGATGAAACATAGGAATGAAAAAAGAGAAAGAGAAAAAAAGAAAAAAAGAGAAGAAAAGTGGAATTACATAGGTGATAAGTGCATGTAGGACGTGAGACTTCACGTCCTACATGCACTTATTTGGGTTTGGAAATAATCTTCTCACATGGATTTGAACACTGTATGATCAACCTATAGCACGCATTAGGATTTATGGTACAATTTCTAAACCATTCACAATTCACCGAGGCATCAGGTAGGGGTGTCCACTGTCACCACTATTATTTGCAATCACTATAGAATTCCTGGCCAGACTTCTTAGCCCTTGTACACACGGTCGGAGATTCCGACGGAATGTTTCCTTTCAGACCGTTTTGTCGGATATTCCGACTGTGTGGTCTGCATCGGACTGTTTCCGTCGGAATATCCGACAGACCAACTTTTCGAACTTGTCGGTAAAATTTTCCAACAAAATGCTCCGATCGGACATACTCCGATCATGTGTAGCCTACTCCGGCGGACAAAGTGCCACTCATGCTCAGATCAAATTCCTAGACCAAAGCTATTGGCTACTAGCCTGAACGTAGTCCCGTTGTAACGAAATAACGTCATCACGTTATGTACAATCGGATTTTCCGACAACTGAGTCCGACCGTGTGTATGCAACATCACTTCCGGACCTCTTCTGGAATTAATCCGTCGGAATTAATCTGACGGATTTGTTGGCCGGAATCTCCGACCGTGTGTACGGGGGCTTAGATCTTCATTGGATCTACAAGGTATATGGATCGGCTCATTGGAAGAACGCACATCACTCTATGCAGATGATATGCTACTTTATCTATCTGATCCCAGGGTTACGATCCCTAAAAAGCTGAGACTAATTAGTAATTTTGGAACCTTCTCTGGTCTCAGAGTGAACTGGACCAAATCAAGTGTTTTCCCAGTGGATCCCACTTTCCCATTTAATCTTCCCTTAGATTTTCCGTTACAAGTCACCTCAGTGTTTAAATATTTGGGCGTTACGATACAATTACCGATTTCCAACTATATTATAAATAATCTCTTACCGTGCATAGAATCCTTTAAAACAAAATAACCAGTTGGGCAAACCTGCCATTGACATTGATGGGTAGAATAAACTTATTTAAAATTGTGTTTTTGCCCAAACTCTTATATATCTTGGCAAATAGCACGGTGTATGTAGCAAAGAAAATCTTTCAGGAAATCGATTCGCTATTGTCGACATTTTTGTGGTTTCCTAAGAACCCTAAAATAGCTTTGCCTAAATTACAATTACCTACAAATCAAGGTGGATTAGCTCTGCCAAATTTGAGACTTTATTATTACGCCTCACAACTGGTCTACATAGACTGGTGGCTTTTTCCACAGAAAGACAATGCTGCTACTGCGGCAGAAGCACCCCTGCTTTCTTCCTACGAAGCTCTGAATAACGTAATATTCCGGAAAACAGTTAGAGTAGATGAAGGTACAGAAATGATAAAGGTCTCTCTTAGGGTATATAGATAATGTCTAACTCTGGTTACAGGTGACCCACCTCCTATATCCCCTAATCACCCTATATGGTTCAAACCCACATTTCCTCACTTTTATTACCTACCTGACGCCTGCTTATGTACTGTAAATGGATTAAAATACATACATCAGTTATATGATTAAGGCCAATTTAAGTATTTTCCAACACTACGACAGGAACTTGGTATACCTAACACATGGAATTTTAAATAAAACATGCAGCCATGTCCCATGTTTTCTTTCAAAACTCCACCTTAGAAGGAACATTAATACAACCAAAACATACAGGTCGGATTTCCACTTACTATAAGGTGTTGGGGCAACATGTCTCCACTCAATTTCAGGCTCTGAAAAGCCACTGGTTAGGAGACATACCAGATCTCACAGATGAAAATTGGGAAGAACTTCTTAATGCATATTTTGTTACTACAATTTCTGCTAGGGACAGAATGATACAATTGCAAATCTTTCATAGAATTTATTATACTCCTGTGGCTCTTCCGTATGAAGAAACTAACTAGTCCCATCTGCCATAAATGTCATAAGACACAGGTGACCTACTGCACATGCATTCTCCTTTTTTCCCTTACCTGATTAGGACTGAAATCGCGAGGTATCCCTTACCGTTTAACACCCCAGCCAGGTTCAGCCTCTCCTGGGTGGAAGTCCTTCCTGTACAGTCTCTAAATGAGCTAGATGGTTGGAGCCCCATTCTGGTGGTTTGGGGGCATATTTCAGCCTCTCCTGGTGGAAGTCCTTCCTGTACAGCCTCTAAATGAGCTAGATGGTTGGAGCCCCATTTTGGTGGTGCAGGCTTCTCAAAGAAAGCTTTAAACAAGCTTTGACGTAAGTGACAGTGTTTCCTTTTTTTCTTTCCATATGCTTCTTAATTCTTTTCTCTGTGTTATGGGTGTTTGCCATTCCCAAGATGGCTGCAACAGTGTACTCTGAGCATGAGAGGCAGGAAGTGATGCAGCCT
The DNA here is from genome assembly GCF_037356315.1 of Lithobates pipiens. Taxonomy (NCBI): domain Eukaryota; kingdom Metazoa; phylum Chordata; class Amphibia; order Anura; family Ranidae; genus Lithobates; species Lithobates pipiens. The sequence goes on from NW_027507748.1 coordinate 326,935,125, forward strand.
CTGTGTTTCCTGGCTAGAGCTTTTCCAGGATGGTGATCTGAACAGCCTCGGGGCACTGATATCATCAGTAATGGCAAATGTGAGTTTTAAATGGTTTTATGGCATTTTTGGGCAACAATGGTGGAGCTCTCTACTCATGCATGCTTATGTGGTCATTGTTTGCATGTATGTTTTCCCTTTTTTTATGGCTTTCACCTTTGTTTTTCCCCATCTCCTCTCAGTGTTGCTCTAGGTTCATTGTGCTCTTTATGGCATTCACCTTGGCTCTTCCTATCCCCTTTTCAATGCTTGCTCTGGGATCTCTGTGTTGGGCTCAGTTAACACTAGTATGACTTGTCACTGCAAAGTCTCATGACAAGCCGTACCCCATGATTTCTAATGAGTACCATTCATATCTGTGTTCATAGACCTTAAGAATACAACAGGTATTGCTTCAAGTCGCATCAAATTTGTGGCAAAATCATGCGACTTTCAGGTCGTAATAGTGGAAACATAGCATTATGCTGTTTTCTATGGGAAATGCTGTCCATTCAGACCACCCATTGCATTTAAGGTATAGGGATTAGGTAGCCAAGGTTCCACAGTTCTTACAACTGAGGCTGAACAGGGGCCAAGGTTCAAATATGTTTAAAGCTCAAAGTTCAGCCTTGTCTGCATTTTCAGGGGGTTAAGGAGTCCTTGACCCTTTAGTGATGCAATTCTTAAAAGGCTTGCATGAAGTTATAGGCCTCCCAGGAAACCATTGTTCCCTATGTGGAACTTACTTATGGTCCCCATTTCTATTAAGGCCTCATTTCTATCCTACAGAATTGACTACACTAACCCTAAAGACCGTATTTCTGGTTGCTACAAACTCTGTGAAGGATGTCAGAACTGCAGGCTTTGTACTCAGGGAGCCTCACTTATCATTATACCCGGACAGAACAGAATAGTCCTAAAACTCCAGACTGCTTTTTCCATGGGGTGTCTTTCTACTTCCAATTTAACCAGGAAGTCAATTTGCCGTCTTGGTTGAGCGAGAGAACCACATCACCTGTACGTTGAGCTAACGCTGGTGACCTACTTGGCAGCTACCTTTCCATTCAGGAAAGCTGAAATATGTTCTTGGTTCGAGCGTGGCTTAAGACAGGATCAGTCAGCATCAACACGTTCAGTTACATCCTAGATTGTTAAGACAATTAAAAGAGCCTATTCTTCTGGGCCTTCCTGTTTTGAGGATCTTAGGAGCACATTTTAACTAGGGCAGTGCCAGTTCGGTGGACAGCTCAGCACTGAGTGTCTCCTGAGGTTATCTCCAAGTCAGCCATATGGTCCTCCCAGGACACCTTCATTACACTTTCATAGGTGAACCCAGCTCGCGACAGTAAAATTTGGAAAAATCATGGTGCATACTTGTGCTACTGATGATTACAAATTTTTCTTGCACCCTCCCGTATGGTGAGTTAGTCCCCATATGTATGCTGCCATGATGAATCAGGAAAACTGAAAATTGTATACTCACCTTTCCTTTAATTTTCCTTTCCTGGTGTATCTTCATGGCAGCATACAGATGCCCACCCAAATGGTGAGAGTTACAGAGAATGCTGTGAGCCGGGTCTGCCTTTGATTTATAGTTAACTAGTCCTATCAGGTTGTGGGGGCTGAGTCACAACCCATATGTATGCTGCCATGAAGATGCACCAGGAAAGGAAAATTACGGAAAGGTGAGTATACAATTTTCCGTTTTATTGCAACTAACTTTAATTTACCCAATATTTGCAGTACAAAGTGGTGTATATTGGCAGTTCTCGAGGATGTGGAGCTCATATCAAAAACAATTCCTGCACTTTTTGTTATATTATGCCAGGAAAACGATAGTTTTGCAGTGGATATACTCCACACCAATCTCCCTTAATCAATAGAAAACCTTGATTAATCAGGTATTACCGACATATAAACTCACATATGAAGCTAGGGAGTGTGCTGGTAAATTCATGAAAATATGGGGAGAATGGACTGAACTTAGAGATACATGCGAATTCCCTGAATGATGGGCTGATCTTTTGGTGTGAGGACAAAGTGATGTGCATATTGAGCTATGATGGGGACTACTAATATGGGTGTTCCTATTTGCCTGTGATGTCTAAGTAATAAGACCTGTGTAGTTTTAAGTTTCTACTGTTCATTGCTATATTTGCAAGTGCCTAGTTGGATTGTAAGGTTGTTTATTTTTTAACTGTGAAATATTCCTTTTCGTCCAAGAGTTGACAGGAAAAAAAAACACTCAGTTATACACCTGATACTGGGGAATTGATATATGTACATTGAATTGACTATGTACTATGTTGCTATTGTATCCTTTATGTGATAAAGATTAATAAAAAAACAGGGTATAAAAAAAAATGCACCCGCAGTTTTTGAGTCACTTGTCTCTCAAGTTTGGTGGGAGTCAGGAATCCAGAAAATGCACCAAAAACAAATTGAAAACACGTTAAACCACAATATATGTTTTTGTAAAAGTGTACCAGTGTGAAAATTATCTAATATAGCAGCTACATGACCAGTTTCTGCCTAACTTGTCAGTCAATATCACTATTAAGCTGTTCTCAGGCCAACACCTGCTGCCTGAGCAATAGGTTCGTTTACTAGCCTAAGTGTGTTTGCTCCTATATTGTTGACTGCACTTTTTTTTCACTGCCTGTCCTGCCCGTTTGATCTTCGGGTCACTGGCACCGCAATCTTGGTTGTGGGAAGTCAGCTGTAACTTTCTGTGGCTTCACCGCTGGCTCCCCACTGCACATGTGTGAATCACACAGCACTTTTTGAATGGACTCACAGCCTCCTGGGACATGTAACGTGTCCCAGAAGGTTAGGGGCACGGCGAGGTGTGGCGGAACATACACTTTGCTCATCTAGGCGAGCAGAGCAGAAGTTGAGTGGGTACCTGTCAGAAATAGGTACTTGCTCCCAGGAAAAAAAAAAAACATCCAAGTGATAGAGGAAGAGGAAGGGAGAAGGAAATGCAGTATTTCACTTTGCTTTTCAGATTAAGTTCCGTTTTAACTTGCAATGACCAACGTAACCATCAAGTGCTCAAATGTAACTACTTAAACTGTCCTCATACAATATCACCAAATGGTAACAAGGTATCCAATAATGCAGTAAATGTTATAGGCAGACAATCTGACAACACACTAAATATTACTTACCATTCAAAAGCTAAATGACCTAGAGATTAATGCCAATTTTTTTGCAATTTTTTTCATTTTTTAATTTTCATTGCTGCATGGTAACAGGGGGCAGTTTAGTCTCAAGCACATATCTAATGGCTGCCAGATGAGTGAGCACAGCAACCGCAAACAGTTTTCTTGGTCAGGCTAGTTATTTTAGAGGGAATGGCAACATGGGAGAAGCTATGTTACTCAGCTGACCTTTACCAGCTAATATTGGACTAAACTAGAGAGTAGATATAAACACTAGGTTTAGTCAAAACACAGGATCTGACCAAATTTTGGCAGTTCAGGGCTCACCCGTAAGCCAGACATTCTGCGGAAGTTAAACATCATATATAGTAGTGGTATATATATATATATATATATATATATATATATATTTATTTATTTATTTAGCATCTCTGCTCATCATAGTCCCAATACAGGAGTACAGAGACTGCTGACATTTGTATACTGGAAGCAGGGGGTCTGCACAATAGCTGTGTGGAGCCACATGGGCCTGGACCAGACCGGGTTAGGCCGAGAAGCCACAGCTGCCACTGAGAAACCGAGTATCTTGTGAGAGGCAGACTTGTGGAGACCTGTTCGCTGCAGGATAGTGGACATCATCATTATCATCATCACAGCTGCATCTTCAAAGAACAAGCCCCCCCCCCCAGCTAGACGCTCATCACTTTGGCCTACTTTACCAAAGGACCGGGTGAGAGGGTTCCTGGCCCACTTAATGCTAATTTTCTTGCAAAGGTTAATTTTCACAAACGTTCTTTCAAGTTCAACGACACTCTTTAGCATAGGCCCTTGCAAATGACATACCTGCCAGAGCCTTTTGAGTGCTGCAGTCCGCCATTCCTTATTGCTTCTCCAATACTGCCTGCAGGTTTCCTGCCTGAGTTAACCCATACTAGGCAGAAATCTGTAGCTACTTTTAACCTAAGTCCAAGCCACCTAAGAAAGGAGTTTGAAGTTCAACTTCATTATTTAATGGGAAATATATCTTACTACCACTCCACCCCCCCCCCTTTCTCCTTGAAAAGACTCTTGTTATCCATTTCATATCTTGATGTTATGTGCAAAGATAATGTGTAGCGCTAAATATTGTGACCTAATAAAGGAAACATATATACATGTAATAATGTGAATATCAAAAACTAAGGTGGATACCAAAGTTTTAGTGCTTGTGAAAATATACACGTGAAAAGTATCAATACACAATAATAAAATCAAATAAATCTGTGAAAGTAATTCAGAATGTATCAAGTACAAAACAATGGTGTGTTGGATCACAGTCCAAAGAAGCCAAGTCCATAAAAAGTGGATGTTATTCCCCCATTTCTAAATGGGTTTGGATATGTACTCCTGGTGAACTAGATGGTATGCCTAGTACCCTTACCGGAAATGGTAGACCCAAATACCATATGGCAGTGAGTCAAACAAGCTCAAAAATCCTCCCTTCTGGGAGATGTCACGCTGGATGCAATGAAGGATGTACAGCTCCAAATCATATAGACGACAGGCAATAGACACCCTGCAGCCAGATGGGTCCAGGACAATCCAGGAAGTAGAGGTGGGTAAGTGATCAGCAGAACCCCAAAATGGAAGGAAAAATAGAAGAGGGCTCCATGTGGTGCAGGTCAACCAGGGGTGGTTTATTCACATATAAAAAATCTTACAATGATATGCAAGATAAAGAGTATAAAAGTGATCACAAAAATAAAAAACATCTAAAAGCAATGTGGAAGACATAGTAATGCTACTCCGACACATTTCGACAACAAAAGGTCTTCAACTGGGGCATCAATCAATCAATACACATCCGTTTTATTTTAGGTTTAGCGCAGTATTTCCCCTCCCCATTTTCATATCTTGATGTGAACCTCTTATCGATTCAGTACATTAAGGAGAAACTTTGCAAATCACTTGCCGCCAAAAAACAGAATTATCCTGTTTATTTACATTTTAAAGGAACCACATCTTTTACTGTGTGACAACCTATGGGTCCTAGTTAAGCCAGCAGAAGAACGAACCTTACAGTTTTATTTGTGTGTAGGAGATTTGATAGATTTCAAAGTGCTCAAATCTAGACCCTCCTGACTGAGGGCCTACAAGTTAGTTAGGCCGGTCATTCATGGGTTGCAGGAAAGAAATTCATCCCCGCCAGGAAGCCATCCCCACCGGGAAAAGACAGTGATTATTGCTACTTTGTGATAACCGCAAGCAAATCCGACAGGCTGGAAGGCCGAACTTAGCCTTCATTTTTTGTTACTCTCTTTTATCTCACTTGGGGAGTATCTCCCAGTCTGAGAGCTATTTTTATTCTCGGTCCTGCAGGATTGATGGGCACACTTTAAAGGGGTATTGCACTGTATTGCATAGTTCCTGTGCTGAACAAATTGTTTATCATTAACTTTTGCAAACTATTGAAATGCTATTGTACACTTTATTGATTTCTATACAACCTACTTGTTTACTTGTTTTATAACAGCGTGTGAGCATTTTTCTTGTGTGACAGCCAGGAGCCTCCCCCCCCCCCCCCCCCAGCAAGGTAGTCCAGTGGGGTGGAGCTCTGCCTAGTGCCCAGTGATGAACAGAGGACTTAAATACAATAGTGGCTCCTGTGGGGATAGCGCTATATTCCTTAAGGACCAGTCACTGCAACAAGTCAGTTCTGTGTGTAAATTCCACCTTTAGTTTCTGATATCTATAAACAGCAGCCTTTTTCAACATACTGTTAAAAAAATGAGAGAACTGCATGTGATAAAGAATATAAAACTCAATCTGCAAGTTCAAAAAGGGCCCATATTTTAAAGATGCAATTTCACATTTAACTGATTTAAAAAAAGCGAAAAAAATAAAACATTTGTATTATTTACTCCTTGCCATAATAAATCAGGAAAATATGCACGAAAATACTATAAATTCTCTTTTTTTTTTTTTTTTTTTTTTAGTACAGTTATTCTTTAGCTGCTGAATGTAATATACTGTAGAAGTTGAATCACCACTCCAATTCAAGTAAAAAGTGTAATTATTCTTTAGTAGATGAAATAAAATAGTGAAAATTAAAGATAGGAAGCCCGATAACATGGCAAGTTTTCATTTCCACCCTCCCAGGATAATAGCCTAGTGATATCTTTTCATGCAACCAGATTGCCAAAGTCAGAGAGGAAATGAAACACTGAACAACAGTGGGGGAATGTAATCCTCCTAAAATTGATATTGCACATTTAATTTAAGTAAAGAAGAAGCTGTATGAATAAAACACAGTTTAGAAAAAGTAATCTTAACAATTTATGAATTCGATTTCAGAATTAATAATATCACAAGTCAAAGGGCTACAAACTGAGAAAAGGGTAAATGATAGCATATATTCATATAAGCTAAAAATGATAGTGTTCTGACACTGTGTCCTTCACTTTTCATTATAGTTGAACTATGGGATTGCAAAAAAGAAATAAAAAAATGACCCTTTCAGTGGGGTCCCCCTGCACTTAAATGTCCTAGGGGTATGGATAGAGGCTGTAATACTTCCCTGCACATTGTGCTTTAGCTGTCTTCAGAACTGTCCTCCTCTCCCTGATGCTCTGGGCTATTAACCCTGCATTGTATGTGGAGGAGGCAAACATGTGACCACGGTTGAGAGCACCTGAGAGAGGTTGTTACTCTGGACCAGTTGCATGAATAGAGGAAGTCTGCTGGACAGTGGCGTAGCATGGGTTGTCAGCGTTCGGGGCAAGGCAAGTGATTTGCGCCCCCTTGCGTCTACCACACTACACTACACTGACCACCACACTACACTGACCACTATACTACACTACAGTGACCACTATACTATACTATACTACACTGACCACTATACTATACTACACTGACCACTATACTATACTACACTGACCACTATACTACACTATACTATACTACACTGACCACTATACTATACTACACTACACTGACCACTATACTATACTACACTGACCAATATACTATACTATACTAAACTGACCACTATACTATAATACACTGACCATTATACTATACTACACTACACTGACCACTATACTATACTATAATACACTAACCACTATACTATACTACACTACACTGACCACTATACTATACTATACTACACTACACAGACCACTATACTATACTAGACTTTTTTTTAACTCAGATTTCAACTTTAACTGTTTCATGCATAGTTGCTATAGATGATTAAAACTGGAATCTGGGCAAAACAAATAGTATAACAAAACATAAAAAAACAAGTAATACAAGAAGCATGTGTAATATTACTTGAATCTTGGTGTGATCTGTTTATTTCTTCCAGATCTGTACATTTTCTCTAAAAAGGAACTTCATGTAATAAAGACCAGTCATTGCTGCAGTCTTGTATCCACCCCCTTCTTTAACTTTCTGCAGTCAGCCTGCAGTGGGTGGATTTGATGGGTGCCATGCACAGCTCTGCTCTCTCCACAGGCTATGTACAGCACAGTGACAACATTAGCTCTACAAGGTGATATCTGGGTTTAAAAGGTATTTGGTGCACAGAGTGCTTTTATATCCTTTGTGACTATCGTTGAATACAGGTAAATTCAAATTATTGTGCCCAGGGTTCGAATTTAATCCAAGTGATGACCTGCAATAGTTAAACAGGTTTTCTTTTTTTTTTTATCAAGTAATAAAAGTGTCACCCGTGTGTAGTTTTAATTTTTCAATCTGGTGACCGGTATTAATTTCTACCTCAGAATTCATTTATACATGCAGCTTTCCGGCTATGTAAATTTCTGAGGGTTACCAATGCCCTCTGATTCTGAAAGAGGCCTAAAGAGGGAAGAGCCAGGTGAACTCTAATCCAATATACATACTGATGCGTTAACTGGTTCCAACCAGCACCATCTAATGGGTAACTGTCATGGGATTCATCTAACAAAGTAGAACATGGAAGGGGAATATTTGATTGGTCTAAAAAAAAGATTTCCTAATCTCCTTACTGTATTCATGTGTAAGAAAATAATTGATGACAAGCAGCAACTACCATTGTCAGACAACAGTTCAAACTATATGCAAATAACCAAAAGATTTTGGGGGGTCAGTTAAAGTGCCCATTTGGGAGAAATGTTTGTACTGGTGACACATTTTCATAAAGCTGTCCCCAGAACAAGAGGTCAGGGGAAATTATTTATAAAGGGATACCTGTTCTGAATGCAACAACTAAGAGGGGATTTACCCTCAATTTGGGATGTTTACTCTAACTTCCTGTTGCATCTCTGGTAAAGGAAGTGAAGGGGGAAAAAAATAATTTGTCCAGAGTTGTTGCACCCTAAACTGGTCCCCACAAAACTGTTTAATTTATTTTTGTCTATATTTGAATGTTTATTTTGTAGATGTACTTCACTATGTTACCCTCAAATACTAATCTCTAGTCCTTTTATGAATATTGCAGCATTTTACTGTGTATACATTTTCAGAAAAATCCCAAACTAATCAACCTGAATCAAAATAAAACAAAACATTAAGAAATTAAGAAATGTTCAAATCAGATCAAAACATCTATATCCCATATTAACCACTTCCAGACAGCGGCACACCGATATATACATCCTAACTTTGAAGCTAGCTGCCATAACCCTGGTATCCTCTTCTTCGTCTGGCGGTCCAGTTTTCGATAACAGTGGTCTCTGCAGCAGATTCGCCGCAATATGCCACCCTTGATGGCCCTCCGCCGCTTACCGGAGTTGTCGGTAGCATCGGAGGCAATCGCTTGTCCTTCCTGGGCATGGAGACGAGTGAGGGGAAGATGGCCCACCCGTCTTCATACCATTGCAGGGCGGAAGCAACATCAAAACATCACTTCCGCCCATAGCTCTTAACGGCATGCTGACCAGCCACCGCAGTTGCACTGCAGCAACATGGCTCGGCTGCATGAATCGCTGTTATGTTACATCGGTAACATAAACGGCCACTGGGGGCGCATTTTGCACCGTCGGAGGCACGCACCCCCCCCCCCGCTCACTCCCTGAGCCAATGCCAGTGCCTGCCGTTTTCGATCACCGCTGGGCTTCTGCGATCGCTCGGGGCACAGTTCTCTGAGGTGTGAACTGACAGATCATCTGTTGTCTGTCCATACAGCGATCTGTTAGTTTGCCTGCACAGTCCCATCCCCCCTTCAGTTAGAACACACAATAGGACACACATTAACCCCTTGACTGCCCCCTAGTTTTAACCCCGTCACTGCCAGTGACATTTTTACAGTAATCAATGCAATTTTAATCGCACTGATTGCTGTATTAATGCCAATGGTTCCAAAAATGTGTAAAAATTGTCCAAGTGTCCGCCATAATGTCACAGTCATGATAAAAATCGCTGATTGCCATTGCTAGTAAAAAAAAAAAAATATTAATAAAAATGGCATAAATCTATCCCCTATTTTATAGACGCTATAACTTTTGTGCAAACCAATCAATATACGAATATACAAAAATATGCAGAAGAATACGTATCTGCCTAAACTGAGGGGAAAAAAAATTTTTATATATTTTTTGGGGATATTTATTATAGCAAAAAGTCAAAAATAATGTGTTTTTTTTTCAAAATTGTCACACTTTTTTTGTTTATAGCGTAAAAAATTAAAACCACAGAGGTGATCAATTACCACCAAAAGAAAGCTCTATTTGTGTGAAAAAAGGACATCAATTTTGTCTGGGAGGCACATCACACGACCACGCAATTGTCAGTTAAAGTGACACAGTGCCAAATCGCAAAAAGTGGTCTGGCCTTTGGCCAGTCAAATGGTCCAGGGCTTAAGCGGTTAAAGGGCCATTTTTTTTTTTTATTGCATTTTAGTGTAAATATGAGATATGAGGTCTTTTTGACCCCAGATCTCATATTTAAGAGGACCTGTCATGCTTTTTTTTATATTACAAGGGATATTTATATTCTTTGTAATGGGAATAAAAGTGACTTTTTTTTTTTTAAAGAACAGTGTAAACATAAAAAATAAAAGGTAAAATAAATAAGATTATTTTTTTTTAAATGGGTAATACGCATACGCGAGTAGCGCCCTCATATGAAAACATGTGAGGTATCGACGCGATCCGTAGAGCGAGAGCAATAATTAGCACTAGACCTCCTCTGTAACACAAAACATGCAACCTGTAGAATTTTGTAAACACAGTCTATGGAGATTTTTAAGGGTAAAAGTTTGTCGCCATTCCACTAGCGGGCGCAATTTTGAACTGTGACATTTTGGGTATCAATTTACTCGTTGTAACATTATCTTTCACAATATAAAACAAAATGGGCTAACTTTACTGTTGTCTTATTTTTTAATTTTAAAAAAGCGTATTTTTTCAAAAAAAAGTGCGCTTGTAAGACCACTGCGCAAATACAGTGTAACAGAAAGTATTGCAACGACCGCCATTTTATTCTCTAGGGTGTTAGAAAAAAATGTATAATGTTTGGGGGTTCTAAGTAATTTTCTAGCAAAAAAACTGTTTTTAACTTGTAAACAACAAATCTCAGAGAGAGGCTTGGTCCTTAAGTGGTTAAGAAAACATGTGAAATAATTTTAATACTAGTAGCTCTACCTTTATACAATTGGAATACAAATAACAGGTATCATACATTTTCTTCCTTGTGATACATGACAATTTGTGCTGAAACACATTGAAAGTAAAAGTAGAGCAATACTGACAGCTGCTGTTTATTCATGTAATTACAGTAGGTGAAATGGAACTCAAGCCGCTGCCACAATTTACAAAAGCATACCGTTTGAACAAACATACAGTATATATTATTACTAAAGATTTTATTTAAAACATGTTCAAAGAAAAAATTATCATAAAATTGTATTTTTAATATGCATTCAATTCTATAGAGATCTCAATTCTTTTTGCCATCCGAACAATATGTTCACATTTATTTCACTATTGTGCAGCCCTTACTACCAGTTCCATATTTAGATGTGCTTTATTTATGATCATGTGCTTTATATATGATGTTTATATATGATGTTTAAAATTAACATTGTAACCAAGGGTTCCATTTATAAAGCAGTGACACTTGCAGTTTCTGTTTTGTTTTTAGCTGCCTGTAGTTATGATGTAACTATTTATACATCATAACTGGCTGATGCGCCTAGAAGATGGAAATAACTAAAGTAGATACAGCTATTCCAGTGATTTCCACTTGCTTCTGGGTCCCTGTGCTTGGGCATCAACGCCTTGCCTCTCCACCTCCTCCAATCATAAAATGTTTTGCATTTATTCGAAAATTCAAAGCATTATCTAAATGGTGCCCCCTGTGCTGAGCAGCTCACCTGTGTTAAAAATGCAGCAGGCTGGCCGCTTTCTACAGGAACTGGAAGCGAGTATGTGCAATGTAGTGATTGTTCTTCCATAGAACAGGGTTCTGGAAAAAATTATACCTGATACAACCTTCAGTAAAAAGTTGGGATTGGATTGACTCCACGCAAAAAAGAGGTTATATTCAGGAATTAAATTTAGATTTTTGAGATCCAGAATGTCCATTCAGATTTGGCACTATGAAAAAGAGGTTTGGACCAAACCCCAAAGACTTGTTTTCCTCTGGATCCTTAGGAACATTTGATCTGAGAAAACGAGGAGATAGGAACTCTTAGAACTCCAGTTTGTACCTTGGAGCTATTGAGGAAGTCTCCCATTCGTCTCGACACTCTTCCTGCCAGATCCTTGAGAACTGCAGAAGAATTCCCCCTAGTCGAGTGAGCGGGGGGGGCTTCCTCATAAGGAGGCTTCAGTATATTGTAGATTTCCCCCCCAAGACCTCTTTTGTTCCTGGGGTTAATTCTGAGGATTACCTTTTGAACCTGATAGCGGAGCCGTCATGACTGCCTGGAGGCTGATGCCCCTGGCACAGAAGAAGGAGCTTTAAAATGAAAATATATTTACTCCTTTTCTTAAATGGCAAAAGGGGTACTTTTTCCACTAGAATTTCTTTGGATGTATTATCCAATACATCCCCAAATAGCGGTTTCACCACAAAAAGGAAGACTAGTCAGGAGCTTCTTGCATGAGGCTTAGCGAAGGGCTCAAGGCCTGAAGGATATAATCTCTCATAGCAACTATTGCAAACATAAAGCTGCCACATCCTGGGCCTGCTGAGTGGGATAACTGTTTAAATTGGTCTCTCAACGATTAACCAATTACTGTCAGCATAGGCTGAGACACTCAATCTGCCAGAGCAAAAAAATGTTTTTTTTTTTTTTTTTTTTAATAGCACATCTTCACTCATGACCAACACCTTAGACACTGGTTGACAAAACTGAGTTACTATTTTGCATAATACTGGGCGAAAGGGACAGGATTAAACAGAGTCTTATGCTGCGTAAACTCGGTTGGACTTGCCAACGGGATAAGCTTCGTCTGCATTTCCGATGAAAAAATTTAGAACATGTTCTCTATCTAAGTCCCTCAGAAATGCTGGAAAGAACCTGGGTGTATTGAGATTTTGCACAATACTGGGTGAAAGGGACAGGATTAAACAGAGTCTTATGCCGCATACACACAGACGGACTTGCCAACGGGATAAGCTCCGTCGGGATTTCCGACAGAAGAAATAGGATTTTTAAACAGCTTACCTGTAAAGTCCTTTTCTTTGATGTACATCAGGGGACACAGAGCCATAGTAATAACTATGTGGGTTATATCAACATATCAGGTGCTGAACAATGGCACGCCCCTTAAGGCGTGAACTTCCCCCATATAACCCCTCCCATTACTGGGAGTCCTCAGTTTTGTAGCCAAGTAATCAAAGTGTATAAGAAGAAGGGAGGGACCACTGTGTCCCCTGATGTACATCAAAGAAAAGGATTTTCCAGGTAAGCTGTTTTAAAAATCCTATTTTCTTTTCTTACATCAGGGGACACAGAGCCATAGTAATAACTATGTGGGATGTCCCATAGCAATGGCAACTGAAGGGGGGAGACAGAATCAAAGAAACAGGAGGCCAGAAGACTCATACTACAGCCTGCAGTGTATGCTGGGCCCAAAGGCAATATCCTCATGACCTTTAATATCGATTTGAAAAAAATCAGATCAACGTCTGAACCATAAACCAATGTTGCAGTCTTACATATCTGAGCCATAGAGGCCTGATGATGCACCACCCAAGAGGCACTAATCGCCCTGGATGAATGTGCTCTTAATATGAGAAGGAAGAATTTTCTTCTTTAAGCTGAAGCTTGATCAGTCACTTGACAAATCCATTTGGAAAATAGTGGATCTTGACGCTGCCTGTCCATATCTTGGTCTCTCTGGCAGTACAAACAAAACCTGTGTTTTGCAAACCTGAGCGGTCGCCCTTAAGTAGATTCTGATCGCTCTTACTACATCAAGAGACTGTAGTGCTTTCTCTCCCCCAGATTAAGGCTTCTGGGGAGAAACAAGGAAGAATAATATCTTGGTTTAAATGAAAACCTGTTACCACTTTTGGTAAGAATTCAGGATGAGGACATAAAACCACCACATCCTTATGCATGGTTAAATAATGGCTCTTACAAGACAGAGCCGTTAGTTCCAATACTCTTCTAGCAGAAGAAATGGCAAGCAAAAAAGAACCAAGAGAATTTCTCGTAAGCTTCAAATGGCTGATTTAACAAAGCCGACAAGACAAATTTTAAATCCTAAGGATTTACAGGTGTCTTGATAGGGGGAATAAACCATGTTACCCCTGAATAAAATGTTCCCATTCAGAATATATAAGTTATGCATGAATAGAATATGATATTTAAGTTTATGTTTCATCACTTTCTAAAGATTGCATTTACATAGTTTACAAGGAAATATTGCATTTACATAGTTTACAAGGAAATATTATTCACGCATGATCGGGGTCTTCATGTGGTAGATTTACAATCTAATTGAAAGGCACATGCAGACCTGATAAGAAATATATTATAACCACTTAAGCCCCAGACCATTTGGCTGGCCAAAGACCAGAGGACTTTTTGCAATTCGGCACTGTGTCGCTTTAACTGACAATTGCACGTGCAATGTGGCTCCCACACAAAATTGATGTCCTTTTTTTTCCCACAAATAGAGCTTTCTTTTGGTGGTATTTCATCACCTCTGCGGTTTTTATTGTTTGTGCTATAAACAAAAATAGAGCGACAATTTTGAAAAAAATGTATTATGTTTTACTTTTTGCTATAATAAATATGCCCCAAAAAATATATAAAAAAACTATTTTTTTCCTCAGTTTATGCATATTCTTCTACATATTTTTGGTAAAAAAAATTGCAATAAGCGTTTATTGATTGGTTTGCGCAAAAGTTATTGCGTCTACAAATTAGGGGATATTTTTATGGCATTTTTATTCATTTTATTAATAATTTTTTTTTTTATTAGTAATGGTGATGATCAGCGATTTTTTTTATCGTGACTGCGACATTATGGCGGACACATCGGACAATTTTGACACATTTTTGGGACCATTGGCATTAATACAGCGATCAATGCTATAAAATTGCATTGATTACTGTAAAAATGTCACTGGCAGTGAGGGGGTTAACCAATAGGGGGCAGGGGAGGGGTTAAGTGTGTGCTGGGGAGTGATTCTAACTGTCTGGGGGATGACACTGGGCTACCAGTGACACTACACTGATCGCTGCTCCCAATTACAGGGAGCAGACGATCAGTGTCCTGTCACTAGGCAGAACAGGGAGATGCTGTGTTTACATCGGCATCTCCCCGTTCTTCAGCTCTGTGAGACGATTGCGGGCACCCAGCGGACATCGACTCCGCGGGTCCCGCGGATGCGGTCACAGGGCTCGCAGTACAGGTATGTTACCTTGCCCATCCGTGCCATTCTGCCGATGTATTTCTACAGGAGCCGGTCAGGGTGCAGTTAGAAAATGCCACAGTGGTAGCTCACATCAACTATCAATGGGCAATGGGAGACTGGCTACTAGGGATGAGCTTCGTGTTCGAGTCGAACATACTTTCGACTCGAACATCGGCTGTTCGTCCGTTCGGCGAAGTCTGAACATTTTGGTCCGTTCGTGCCAAATTCGTGTGGCGCTCACGGCCCACAATGCACTGCAATGGCGCAGTGCCTTGCTGGCTCATGATTGGCCAAGCATGCACTGTGACCCCGCATGCTTGGCCAATCGCAGCGCCAGCAGCGAGGAGAGCCATGATTGGCCACAGGCAGGATGGTCCGATCGTTTTCGGACGATTTTCGATCTTGCTGTTGTGTAGTGGTTGTTGTCTGCGTGCCCTGACCGCAGTATACACCGCTATATTCACCTCACCTATATAGCTAGTGATCTATCTTTTATAATAGAGCTTGCAGTCAGTAGTGTTAGGAGCTAGTGCGTGCTGTCTGCGTGCTCTGTACCCAGTACATACCGCTATATCCACCTACATAGCTGTTCTCTATTTGAGCCCACTTGCCATCTGCAGGAGTTATTGGAAGTTGTGTGTGCCTTCAGCACAGCACAGTATACATCTGTATATACCCCTTTATCTCTGGTGTTTCATAATAAAGGCATCTGCAGGAGTTAGTGGGTGTTGTGTGCCTCTAGCACAATATACACTACCCAACTGCTTTTTTACCCAACTCCCTTCAGGCCATTACCATGTCTGGAAGGCCAGCAAGGAGAGGCAGACAGGCGCGAGCCGATAAAAGAGGGCAAGCAGGCTCTGTGTCTAGAGACAACAGTGCTGGTCGTGGACGCGGTGCATTGTCATCAGCACGTGGCCATGGGACATGCTTGTCCTTCTTTTCGGCAGCTGGACATGTTGAGCCGCAACATGCCAACGACTTGGTAGAGTGGATGACCAAGCCCTCTTCATCCTCCTCATCCTCTCTCACCCAGTCTCAGGGTACTAGCAAAGCAGCTGCCAACGCATCGTCTTCCCTCCTCTCAATGTCATCATCAGTGACTCCTTCCCTAGACCCACCACGTCCTCCTGAGGAGTCTCCTGAACTCTTTGAGCACAGTGTTGGGTACATGCTCCAGGAGGATGCCCAGTGTTTTGTGGGCTCTGATGATGACACTGAGCTAGAGGAAGGCAGTAGCGTGAGCGCAGAGAGAGGGGATGCTCAAGAAGGACAGCAATCTGGCAGTCATGTTCCACAAGCTGCAGCATACTGCCAGGTTTGCTACAGCGATGAAGAGGGAGGGGATGATGAGGGCACTGACTCCACGTGGGTGCCTGGAAGGAGAGAGAGGAGGAGGAGGAGGAGGAGGCACATGTCCAACGAGGCAGGATGCCCTCCGGGGGCCAGCTTAGGGGCAGCACACCGACTGAATCACACCGCAGAGCTCCGCCTGTGCAGGGCGCTGCCTCTGCGCGTTATTCTAAAAGTTCTTTGGTGTGGGCCTTTTTTGAGACGAGTGCATCAGATCGCACCGCTGCTATTTGCAACATATGTCTCAAGCATATCTCGCGTGGCCAAAACATCAGCCGCTTGGGCACCACATGCTTGACCAGACATATGTTGACCTGCCATGCAGCTCGTTGGCAAGCGTACCTCAAAGACCCACACCAAAGAACAAAGCGGACCTCTCCTTGCTCCTCATGAGCTGGCATCTCCAACCCCACTAGACCTTCTGTCCTCTCTGAAACCTGCTCTGAGAGGAATGAAGGTGTAGAATTAGGTGTGTCACAGCCAAGTGCTTCCGGGAACTCTGCTAGCGGTACACCCACGTCCGATTATAGCAGGCAAATGTCCCTGCCCCAGCTGCTGGACCGGCGAAAGAAGTTCACTCCCAGCCATCCACATGCCCAGCGGTTGAATGCTAGCTTGGCTAAATTGCTAGCACTTCAACTGCTGCCTTTTCAGTTGGTAGACTTGGCCCCCTTCCGTGAGTTTGTACAATGTGCGGTTCCTCAGTGGCAGGTCCCCAAACGCCACTTTTTCTCACGAAAGGCGATTCCGGCTCTCTACCGGCATGTGGAAGGCAATGTCCTTGCCTCGCTGGACAGGGTGGTCGGCGGTAAGGTGCATATTACCGCTGACTCATGGTCCAGCAGGCATGGACAGGGACGTTACCTGTCTTTCACGGCCCATTGGGCCACTCTTCTGGCAGCTGGGAAAGATGCAGGACAAGGTGCAGTAGTGTTGGAGGTTGTTCCGCCACCACGCCTCCAAAATGCTACTATTGGTTGTGACACACCTCTCTCCTCCACCCCCTCCTCTTCTTCTTCCTCCATGGCCTCTTCCAGTGCTCTGTCCTCAGAACCAGCGGTGCTTCGTAGGCGTTCCAGGGGCTACGCAAGTACGCAGGCAAAACTATGCCATGCCGTGCTTGTGCTGGTTTGTTTGGGGGACAGGAGCCACACTGGGGCGGATGTTTTGTCAGCTCTGCAGGGGCAGGCTGAGAGGTGGTTGACGCCATGCCAGCTTAAGCCAGGAATGGTGGTTTGTGACAATGGCACCAACCTCCTCTCCGCCCTCCGACAGGGACAACTGACCCATGTGCCCTGTGTAGCTCACGTCCTTAACCTGGTGGTGCAGCGGTTCCTGGGCAGGTACCCCGGCTTACAGGATGTCCTGAAGCAGGCCAGGAAAGTCTGTGTGCATTTCCGCCGATCATTTAATGCCTGTGCTCGGCTGGCTGAGCTCCAAAAGGAGTTGAACCTGCCCAAGAACCGCCTTATATGTGACATGCCCACCAGACGGAACTCAACGTTGGCCATGCTGCAGCGGCTGCACACGCAGCAGAGGGCCATCAATGAGTACCTGTGCGACTACGGCACCAGGACAGGTCAGGGGAGCTCGGTTTTTTCTCACCACGCCAGTGGGGCATGATCAGGGATGCATGCACTGTCCTGTCACCATTTGAGGAGGCCACAAGGATGGTGAGCAGTGACAGTGCATGCATCAGTGACACTGTACCTCTTGTCCACCTCTTGGAGCATACGCTGCGTGGAATAATGGACAGGGCACTTGAGGCAGAACAGAGGCAGGAAGAGGAGGACTTCCTTGCCTCTCAAGGCCCCCTTTATCCAGACAGTGTTCCTGCTGTGCCACCCATCACACAGGAAGAGGATGAGGAGGAGGAAGAGGAGGAGGAGGGTGATTGTGTCAGCATGGAGGTGGAGGCTGGCACTCAGCATCAGCAGCAGCAGCAGTCTTGTAGGGATGATTTACAGTCCCAAGAAACACGTGGACTTGTACGTGGCTGGGAGGAGGTTGCTGCGGATCATGTTGTCCTTAGTGACCCAGAGGACTCCGGACCGAATGCCTCAGCTAACCTACGCTGCATGGCCTCCCTGATCCTGCAAAGCCTGCGGAAGGATCCTCGTATTCTTCGGATCAAGGAGAGGGACAATTACTGGCTGGCCACTCTCCTTGATCCACGGTACAAGGGTAAGGTTGCTGACCTTATCTTGCCATCGCAGAGGGAGCAGAGGATGAGACATCTCCGGGAGGACTTGCAGAAAGGTCTGTGCAACGCGTTCCCAGAGACTGGGAGGTTACAAACTCCTGGTCCTGGACAACGTGTTGCTGAGGCATCGGTCAGAAGGAGCGGTGGAGAAGGTGGCCGTCTGACTGATGCTTTCAGACAATTTTTTAGTCCGCAGCCCCAAGGTATGATCGGTTCCAGCACCCATCGCCAGCGTCTGATTTACATGGTGCAGGAATACCTAGGGGCAAGGTCAGACTTGGACACCTTTCCCACCGAAAATCCTCTGGTTTACTGGATGGATCACTGGCCAGAGCTTGCACAGTATGCAATTGAGCTACTGGCCTGTCCTGCATCCAGCGTTCTTTCGGAACGCACCTTCAGTGCTGCTGGTGGCTTTGTTACCTATCACAGGGTGCGCCTGTCCACCGAATCAGTTGATCGACAGACCTTCATCAAGATGAATCAGTCTTGGATCACCCACAGCTACCAAGCACCTGAAGCTGATGTAACAGAATAATTTTTTTTGAAAAATCACATCCCTTCAAGACTGCCTATGCTGATTCTGAGTGACTGTCCTGTTATGTTGATTGTCTATCCTCTTCCTCCTCCGCTGATATGTTGGAAGAACATTTCTGGTTCTGGGTGATGCCTAAGGCCCAATTTTTCTGCCCCTGTTTAACAGGGGCGTTTAAGTACAATTTTTGATGCAATGCTTTGCAGCAGGGCTAATTCCTGCAATCAAACAAGAGTATATGGGAGAGGTTGCAGTGTGGGGGCACCAGCACCAGTGCCTAAGGCCCAATTTTTCTGCCCCTGTTTAACAGGGGCGTTTAATTACAATTTTTGATGCAATGCTTTGCAGCAGGGCTAATTCCTGCAATAAAACTAGAGTATATGGAAGAGGTTGCCGTGTGGTGGTGGCACCAGCACCAGTGCCTAAGGCCCAATTTTTATGCCCCTGTTTAACAGGGGCGTTTAAGTACAATTTTTGATGCAATGCTTTGCAGCAGGGCTAATTCCTGCAATAAAACTAGAGTATATGGGAGAGGTTGCAGTGTGGTGGCACCAGCAGCAGTGCCTAAGGCCAAATTTTTCTGCCCCTGTTTAACAGGGACATGTAATTACAATTCTTGATATAATATTTCACAGGAGGGCCCCTTCCTGTGCCCACCCAGAGTAACGGTGAGGACTTATAGTGTTGTGGCACCAGCACCACAACCACCAAAGGTCAATTTTTCTACCACTGTTCAACAATGGCATGTAATTACAATTTTTGATATAATCGTTCACAGCAGGGCGCTCCAGCGCCCACCAAGAGTCACTTTGAGGGCTTACAATGTTGTGGCAAAACCAACACCTTGTTCCGCCATTTCTGCAGAGCATATAGGGCAGGCCCCTACTTTCAAACATCCAATTTACAAACATCTCCTACTTGCAAACGGAAGGAGACAACAGCAAGTGAGATGAAAAAAGATGGACGACAAAACAAATTATACAGGGGTGATAACCCTTCCCTTTTTGACTGGAGCTACACTTTAACCACTACAGCCCCGGACCAATAAACACCTTAAGGACCAGAGGTCTTTTTCCAATTTCGCACTG
Source organism: Lithobates pipiens (assembly GCF_037356315.1). Lineage (NCBI taxonomy): Eukaryota > Metazoa > Chordata > Amphibia > Anura > Ranidae > Lithobates > Lithobates pipiens. Next base: position 326,955,330 of record NW_027507748.1, read on the forward strand.
CGCTGCTTTAACTGGTAATTGCGCGGTCATGCAATATTGCAACCAAACAAAATTTGCGTCCTTTTCTTCCCACAAATAGAGCTTTCTTTTGATGGTATTTGATTGCCTCTGCGATTTTTATTTTTTGCGATATAAATGAAAAAAGCGAAAAAATTTTAAAAAAATGATATTTTCTTCTTTTTGTTTGTAAGAAAAATCGAATAAACTAAATTTTAGTCATACATTGAGGGCAAAATTTATTCAGCCACGTGTCTTTAGTAAAAAAAATGTCAATAAGCGTATATTTTTTGGTTTGCGCAAAAGTTATAGCGTCTACAAACTAGAGTACATTTTCTGGAATTTACACAGCTTTTAATTTATGACTGCCTATCTCATTTCTTGAGGTGCTAAAATGGCAGGGCAGTACAACCCCCCCCCCCCCAAAATGACCCCATTTTGGAAAGTAGACACCCCAAGGAAATTGCTGATGGGTATGTTGAGCCCATTGAATATTTTTTTTTTTGTCCTAAGGGATTGAATAATGACAAAAAAAATAAAAAAATTTTGTTTTTTTTGCACAAAGTTGTCACTAAATGATATATTGCTCACACATGCTATAGGCATATGTGAAATGACACCCCAAAATACATTCTGCTGCTTCTCCTGAGTACAGGGATACCACATGTGGGGGACTTTTTGGGAGCCTAGCCGCGTACGGGACCCTGAAATCCAAGCACCGCCTTCAGGATCTCTAAGGGCATACATTTTTTATTTTACTCCTCACTACCTATCACAGTTTTGAAGGCCATAAAATGCCAAGATGGCACAAAACCCCCCCAAATGACCCCATTTTGGAAAGTAGACACCCGAAGCTATTTGCTGAGGGCCATGTTGAGACCATTGAATATTTTTTTTTGTCCCAAGGGATTGAATAATGACAAAAAATTAAAAAAAAATTTTTTTTTACAAAAAGTTGTCACTAAATGATATATTGCTCACACATGCCATGGTTATATGTGGAATTGCACCCCAAAATATATTCCGCTACTTCTCCTGAGTATGGGGATACCACATGTGTGGGACTTTTTGGGAGTCTAGTCGCGCACGGCACCCCGAAAACCAATAACCACCTTCAGGATTTCTAAGGGTGCAAATATTTGATTTCACTCCTCACTACCTATCACAGTTTCGAAGGCCATAAAATGCCAAAATAGCACAAAACCCCCCAAAATGACCCCATTTTGGAAAGTAGACACCCCAAGCTATTTACTGAGAGGCATGTTGAGTCCATGGAATATTTTATATTTTGCCACAAGTTGCGGGAATATTACAAACTTTTTTTTTTTGCACAAAGTTGTCACTAAATGATATATTGCTCACACATGCTATGGGCATAAGTCAAATTACACCCCAAAATAAATTCTGCTGCTTCTCCCGAGTACGGGGATACCACATGTGGGGGACTTTTTGGGAGCCTAGCCACGTACAGGACTCTGAAAACCAAGCACTGCCTTCCGGATTTAAATATAAAATGCTACCAAAAAAACTGTTAGCGATCGCAGGGATCAGGCCTGACTCTGCGATCGCTGCAGTTATGTGTTTAGTGTTTTGTAAGTGACAGTGATCGATCGATACTGCACTTGGGTGGGCTGGGCAGAGGGGCAAAACGCAAGTGCCAGCAGGTATCTGGGCTGATCCCGCTAACAATGTGTTTTTTTGGAACCCTGAACTGCTGGGGACGCTAGTATAGATCTGATCAGATCAGATATTGATCTGTTCAGATTCTATACCACTACAGGAGGTTTATGCTTTGTGTGTGGGTGTTAGCGGTACTGGCACTAACCTAGCGCTGCCTGGGGCGACGCAGACCCTGACCCTAAAACCTAATTGATATCACCCGCCGGGTGATCAGGGGGTTAAACCTTTATTGGGTAATAAATGGTGGGTGCCCTGATGCTATAAAAAGCAAACTAACCAGAGTCACCCGTAACACTTATACGGTGATCAGTGGTGATAGGGTTAACTAGGGGCAATCAGGGGGTTCAAATTTTTATTAGGTAGTATATGGGGGTCCCTGGCGCTATATAAAAACCTGATGGGGAACCTAAATAACTAACTGGCTAACCAGCGTCACCAGTGACACTTATACTGTGATCGCTGGTGAAAGGGTTAACTAGGGGCAATCAGGGGGTTAAAACCATTATTGGGTAGTATATGGGGGTGCCTAACGCTATAAAAACCTGGCGGTGAACCTAAAAAAATAACTAGCTACCTAACGACACTAGTGACACTAATGCAGCGATCAGAAAAACGATCGCTTAGTGACACTGGCAAAACGGGGTGAAAGGGTTAACTAGGGGCAATCAGGGGGTTAAAACCATTATTGGGTAGTATATCGGGGTACCTAGCGCTATAAAAACCTGGTGGTGAACCTAAAAAAATAACTAGCTACCTAGCGACACTAGCGACACTAATGCAGCGATCAGAAAAATGATCGCTTAGTGACAGTGGCAAAAGGGGGTGAAAGAGTTAACTAGGGGCAATCAGGGGGTTAAAACCATTATTGGGTAGTATATCGGGGTACCTAGCGCTATAAAAACCTGGCGGTGAACCTAAAAAAAAACTAGCTACCTAGCGACACTAGCGACACTGATGCAGCGATCAGAAAAATGATCGCTTGGTGACACTGGCAAAAGGGGGTGAAAGGGTTAACTAGGGGCAATCAGGGGGTTAAAACCATTATTGGGTAGTATATCGGGGTACCTAGCCCTATAAAAACCTGGCGGTGAACCTAAAAAAATAACTAGCTACCTAGCGACAGTAGCGACACTGATGCAGCGATCAGAAAAATGATCGCTTAGTGACAGTGGCAAAAGGGGGTGAAAGGGTTAACTAGGGGCAATCAGGGGGTTAAAACCATTATTGGGTAGTATATCGGGGTACCTAGCGCTATAAAAACCTGGCGGTGAACCTAAAAAAATAACTAGCTACCTAGCGACAGTAGCGACACTGATGCAGCGATCAGAAAAATGATCGCTTAGTGACACTGGCAAAAGGGGGTGAAAGGGTTAACTAGGGGCAATCAGGGGGTTAAAACCATTATTGGGTAGTATATCGGGGTACCTAGCGATATAAAAACCTGGCGGTGAACCTAAAAAAATAACTAGCTACCTAGCGACACTGATGCAGCGATCAGAAAAATGATCGCTTAGTGACACTGGCAAAAGGGGGTGAAAGGGTTAACTCTAGGGGCAATCAGGGGGTTAAATCTTTATTGGGGGGTGATAGGGGGCTACCCTGGACCTAACACTAACTGCCCTGACAGTTTTAACTTTTACAACTGACACTGAATGCATTGATCAGTAAAGAAATGATCAATGCAATCAGTGACACTGTGACTGGGGGGGAGGGGGGGATCGGGGGGCGATCGGGGGGGATCGGGGGGGGGGGGGGGTTGTGTGCCTGTGTGTACCTACATGTCAGTGTAGTGTTGGTGCACACTTACTTTTAGTCTTCTCCTCGTAGTCCGGTCAAAAAGACCGCCCCGAGGAGAATGACATCACTTCCTCCTTCCTGTGTAAACAATACACAGTGGGAGGAAGTTCGTCATTGGCCAGGAGCGATCCAGAGGGGGTGGCCAGAAACCAACGGCCATCCCCTCATCACGGATCACTTCTGGAGCGAACCGGACCGCCGTATCCAGCGGGAGGGGGTCTGACCGGACCCCCCACCCGCTGGAAGGCAGGCACGTACATCTACGTGCTTGTGCCTGCCTGTGCCATTGTGATGACGTATAATGGCAATACGGCGGTCCTTAAGTGGTTAAAAATTTACCAGTTGAAAATTACAAACAGATTCAACTTAACACAACAAACCTACACAGTCCCTGTCTTGTTTGCACCGCCTGTATACTGCTGTTCTGAGTATATAGGGCCTGGGGGCCACACGCATTTCCTTTTTTTAATATGGGTACAGGGTTCCCCTTAATATGCGTACAAGACCCAAATAGGCTGGTAATGGGCAGGGAGGGCTACCCATGCCATTTTTCTCAATGATTTTCAACCATATTGCAGGAACCAGATATAACATTAAAACCGCAAGCAGTTTTAAATGGTGTTATTTCCGTTTAATGTCATTTTGTGCAGGGACTGTTCTAAACACGGGAAACACGTGGCACTTCACAGGCATACTACAGACACCCCCCAGGCACCATATTTAAAGGAATATTTCACTTTTTTTTCACTTTAATCGTCATTAAAATCAGTGCTCCCGCCAAAACGGCCATTTTTAAAAACATTTTAGGCATTGACCCATGTCCCCTGGGGCAGGAGCCAGGTCCCCAAACCCTTTTTAGGACAGTATCTTGCATATTAGCCGTTAAAATTAGCACTTTTAATTTCGAACGTTCGAGTCCCATAGACTTCAATGGGGTTCTAAAGTTCGTTCGAATTTGGGGTCCGTTCGAAAGTTCTGGTGCGAACCGAACCGGGGGGTGTTCGGCTCATCCCTACTGGCTACCTTCAAGGAAGCAAACCAGATCTTTTTTTGGACAGAAACTCACTGCCCAGTGCTCTCTATGGTCCATCCCAGGAGTGAAAAACTAGAAAGCGGATCATCTCCGTCACCATCACCTGGATCAATGCGAATGGGCCCTTCTTCCAGATGTCTTCATCCTAGCCTCCAGATTCAACAACAAACTATCTCTTATATAACTCAGAAATGAAAAATGTCTGATTTCATTAACCCATATACCAGTGGCCACAGTGTGAGAACTAAATTTAACAGTACACTGGGGGGATGTGATCTCCTCACCAAGCATTCAATAGGGCCTTAAATATAACTTTGTTTTTTAACATTTAAAATATTACTATTATTCCATGGCTTTGCAAAGCAATTTGGCCTGATACTCGGGGGGGGGGGGGGGGGGGGCATTAAGACAAGATATTAAGAAAGGATATATTAGAGGACAAAAATGTCATTATTAATCAAAATGAATGGTGGGTTTTTTCCCTTAGAGAGTAATATATCCTTTCTAAAGAGTCTCTATGCTCCTCCTGTGAGTTTAAAGCCACTTTGTTTTGCAAATTCATGGAACGGCAGTAATAATTTAAATATTTAAAAATAAAAGTTATATTTTAGGCCCTAGTGGGATTTGAAGCACAGTGAGAACAGCACGTCACCCCAATTTACTGTTATATTTAATTTCCAAGCTGTAGTCACTTGTACATGGGTTCATGAAATTAGGAATTCTTGATTTCTAATATATCTATAACTAATTTAGTTATAAACAGTTTGACAATTTTAAGACCTGACACTGGGGTTGAGTGCAAATGGCAGGATTCCAGGAACAGGATATAGATTTTAATCTGTTGTCTCAAGAAGTAAGCCAGGTCTTTTCAAATGAAATATTATTGACTCAAAAGGAAGTCACTATAGCGGATGCCTTTAGAAGAATGTCCATATTATACAAAAACATATGAGGTCCTGATGGGAAGTGACAAGCCTTGAAATGTATATTAAAAAAAAAAGGAATTACAGTTCAAGGATTGCAAATTTTAACCAGACTCCTACTCACACAATGATAATCAAGAGTGTATGGCAGACTGGGATAAATTACAAACAGAAAATACATTAATACATACATACACTTTGAAAAATCGAACCAACAATTGAAGGAGGGCCAGAAAAATATTTTAAAATTTAAAAATCACCCAGATTTCAAAGTATTAGAGGATAAACTGGAGCAATATGTAGAGAATCAAAGGAAGTAATTAAAATTATTATAAAATACACAAGAAGTTTAACCCGTGATTTGCAAGATTTTGCCCAAGATAGGGTCTACATGCCGTTTTATAAAAATTGAGGATCAGGTTATGCAGGTAACACCCCTGAACTATTAACATCTCAGGACACCATGAGTTCAGAGCAAGAGGTAAGAGGCAAGGTAACCCTTGGAAACCTTCCAGAGCAGAGACAATAACATCATTGAAGTTGAGGCAGAAGAGGGTGACCTACTACTAGGGGGGACAGATCACATCATAACAATGATTTTTATGCCAGCCTTTCAAGTCCCTAAGGAATCGAGAACAATGGGCCTATACATGATCCAAGAGGGGCAGATAGGAAATCAGTTCAGTCGTTGTCTTATGAAGAGGAGTTAGTGGGGTCAACTAGGTTTAGTGTCACCTGGTGCGGTAAAATATGGTGTCACCCTTTTTTTCCCAATATAACACTGCCCTGGGGACAGCAGACAATGGCATCATTGGCATTGATGATCTGATTTGGATTTTGGAACTGACCTGCTGACACATTGCATTGCCTGCTGGATGGGATATGAAGGCTGCCGAGAAGATGGCAAGATGCCATGACCTGCTGGCAACAAGGTGAGTTGCTTGCTGGACCGTGGACGGTATCTAATGGCTGCAGCCAGGGAAGACAGCAAGATGCTTCTGTGACCTTCTGCTTGCTGGATTGATCTGATGTGGGTCACTGTCTATTTACACCTGGGCTGCGGACATCCCCCCTTAACAGACCAGACTCAGCTACTTTACATGGGTGGCGGACACAGCAGAACATCCCCTATTCCTGGTTATCAGACCAGCTCAGGGTGGGCTATACCTATATATAATATAGCTGCAGCACTGCCCCCTCTTAACAGATGGCCTGATAACCGGGGGGGGGGGGGGGGGGTGCTGCAGTTATATTATATTTAGGTATAGTAGCTGACTGAGCTGTGCACCCTGAGCTGGTCTGATAACCAGGAACGGGGGGGGGGGCCCAAAGTGTCAATATTTTGTGTGGCCACCATTATTTTCCAGCACTGCCTTAACCCTCTTTGGCTTGGAGTTAACCAGTGCTTCACAGGTTGCCACTGGAAACCTCTTCCACTCCTCCATGACATCACGGAACTGGTGGATTTTAGAGACCTTACACTCCTCCACCTTACATTTGAGGATGCCCCACAGATGTTCAATAGAGTTTAGGTCTGGAGACATGCTTGGCCAGTCCATCACCTTTACCCTCAGCTTCTTTAGCAAGGCAGTAGTCGTCCTGGAGATGTGTTTGGTGTTGATATCATGTTGGAATACTGCCCTGGGACCCAGTCTCTGAAGGGAGGGGATAATGCTCTGCTTCAGTATGTCACAGTATATGTTGGCATTCATGGTTTCTTCAATGAACAGTAGCTCCCCAGTGCTGGCAGCACTCATACAACCCCAGACCATGACACTCCCACCATGCTTGACTGTAGACAAGACACGCTTGTCTTTTTACTCTTCACCTGGTTGCTGCCACACACACTTGACACCATCTGAACCAAATAAGTTTATCTTGGTCTCATCAACCACAGGACATGGTTCCAGTAATCAATGTCCTTAGTCTGCTTGTCTTCAGCAAACTGTTTGCTGACTTTCTTGTGCATCATCTTTAGAAGAGGCTTCCTTCTGGGACAACAGCCATGCAGACTAATTTGATACAGTGTGCGGCATATGGTTTGAGCACTGACAGGCTGACACCCCCACCCCTTCAACCTCTGCAACAATGCTGGCACCAAGCACTCACTCGTCTGTTTCCCAAAGACAACCTCTGGATATGACGCTGAGCACGTGCACTCAACTTTTTTGGTCGCCCAAGGCGAGGCCTGTTTTGAGTGGAACCTGTCCTGTTAAACCACTGTATGGTCTTGGCCACCGTGCTGCAGCTCAGTTTCAGGGTCTTGGCAATCTTCTTATAGCCAATACCATTTTATGTAGAGCAACTATTCTTTTTTTTTCAGATACTCAGAGAGTTCTTTGTCATGAGGTGCCATGCTGAACCTCCACTGACCAGTATGAGAGAGTGAGAGCGATAACACCAATAGGCCTTCTATTGCATTTTGCTTGAATCCAAAGTATTAGAGGATAGAGGGCTGAGTCTGTGATTCCTACCTTGCTAAAAGCAAGAAAAGCTTCTTGCAGGAAGATCTATTATTGCACCTGGAATTCAGTTTCTGTCTGGTGTGAAAAAAGGCCTTAAGTTCTCTTAAAGTTCAGGTCTCCTTTCTTCAAGGTGTATCTCACATTAACCATCCCTTACAACACCATGTGCTTCCTTGGGATCTTAGTTTTGTTATCTCTGCCCTGCAGAGAACCACATTTGAACCCATCAGAAATATCCCACTAGAGGATATCATGCAAAGTAGCCTTTTTTGTTGTTACCACATCTGCTAGATGTGTTGCTGAACTGTTGCCCCTTTCCTATAAAGAGCATTTACTCATACTTCACAATGACAAGGTTGTTTTATGCCCAAGGCAATATTTTCTTCTAAAGGTAGTTTTAGTTTTTCACCTCAATTAAGACATTGTACTCCTGTTCTTATGCCCTGCTCCTAAGCATCCAAAGGACATCTCTCTGCATGTCATGAATAGGGATGAGCTTCGTGTTCGAGTCGAACGTACGTTCGACTCAAACATTGGCTGTTCGTGCGTTCAGCGAATTCCGAACGTTTTGGCCGTTCGCGTCAAAATTCGAGTGACGCGCGCGCGGACCACAATGCACTGCGTTGGCGCAGTGCATTGCTGTCCGATGATTGGCCAAGCATGCACTGTGACCCCGCATGCTTGGCCAATCGCAGCGCTGGCAGCGAGGAGAGCCATGATTGGCCACAGGCATCCTGCCTGTGGCCAATCATAGCTCAGACTGTGTAGTGCACGCCCCACACTACATAAGGCCGCCTTTAAGGCGGCCTCCTGTAGTGTGTTACTTTGCATCTGAAGCAGTGGGTGTTCTGTGTACCTTCAACACAGTACACACCAATCGTTTTTGGCTGATTTCCTATCTTGCTGCTGTGTAGTGGTTGTTGTCTGTGCCCTGACTGCAGTATACACCACTATATTCACCTCACCTATATAGCTAGTGATCTAGCTTTAACCACTTAACAACTGCCCATTGCCGATTAACGGCTTCAGGGCGGTTGTTTAACTCAGAGAGGCCGTTAATTAACGGCCTCCCAGAATTCTGCTCTCGCGTGCCCCGAGGTGTGCGCACTCGAGAGCATCCGTGACCGCCGGGTCCATAGGACCCGGCGCATCACGGTAAACGGCCGCTCATAGCGGCCGTTTACCACGTGATTGCTCCGTCAAATGACGGAGTGATCACTTGGAAACAAACCGGCGTCATGTTATGACGCCTGTTCCTCCCTCCCCTTTCTGTACCGATCGGTACAGCGGAGGGGAAAGAGATCGGTGTCAGCAGCGATGTGGGCTGCATCTGCAGTGCCCACATCGCTGCTCACCGAATTTAACCCCTCAATTCCCTGCCAATACTCTGCAATACCAGTGCATACTCTGCAGTACCCTGCCATTACTCTGCAGTACCCCGCCATTACTCTGCAGTACCCCGCCATTACTCTGCAGTGCAGTACCCCGCCATTACTCTGCAGTGCAGTACCCTGCCATTACTCTGCAGTACCCCGCCATTACTCTGCAGTACCCCGCCATTACTCTGCAGTGCAGTACCCCGCCATTACTCTGCAGTGCAGTACCCTGCCATTACTCTGCAGTGCAGTACCCTGCCATTACTCTGCAGTACCCTGCCATTACTCTGCAGTACCCCGCCATTACTCTGCAGTACCCCCCATTACTCTGCAGTAACCCCCATTACTCTGCAGTACCCCCCAATACTCTGCAGTACCCTGCCATTACTCTGCAGTACCCCCCATTACTCTGCAGTAACCCCCATTACTCTGCAGTACCCCCAATACTCTGCAGTACCCTGCTATTACTCTGTAGTACCCCGCCAATACCCCGCCAATACTCTGTAATACCCTGCCATAAATTGCCATACCCAGCCATACTCAGAGATACCCAGCCATACTCGGTGATACCCTGAAGTACCCAGCCATAGACGCCCCCCACCCCTCACCGCCCTCCGGTGCTTCTACCAACTCGCCAGTACGATCAAAGCCAGAATCTTTTTTTTTATTTTTTATTTCAGGCTTCCCAGCCTAGAGGTGAGATGTGGGGTCATATTGACCCCCCAGATTTCACTGTAAAGAGGACCTGTCACCCCATATTCCTATTACAAGGGATGTTTACATTTCTTGTAATAGGAATAAAAGTGATCAAAAATATATTTTTGGGAAAAAAATCTCAAACTAAAATAAAGTAAAATGAACAATAAAAAAATAAAATAAAAATGAAAGCGCCCATGTCCCCATGTGCTCGCATGTGCCACACATGTGAGGTATCGCCGAGAATGTTAGAGCGAGAGCAATAATTCTAGTCCTAGACCTCCTCTGCAACTCAAAACATGTAACCAGTAAAAAAATATTTAAAGCGTCGCCTATGGGGATTTTTTAAGTAGCGACGTTTGGCGCCATTCCACGGGCATGTGCAATTTTGAAGAGTGACATGTTTGATATCTATTTACTCAGCATAACTTCATCTTTCACTTTATGCAAACATTGGGCTAACAAGTGGTTAATAATAGAGCTTGCAGTCAGTAGTGTTAGGAGATAGTGCGTGCTGTCTGCGTGCTCTGTACCCAGTACATAACGCTATAATATAGGGCAGGCCCCTACTTTCAAACATCCAACTTACAAACATCTCCTACTTGCAAACGCAAGGAGACAGCAGCAAGTGAGATGAAAAAAGATGGACGACAAAACAAATTATACAGGGGTGATAACCCTTCCCTATGTTTTCCAAAAAGCTTAAAGATAGTTTTTTTGACTGGAGCTACACTTTAAAAATGTACCGGTTGAAAATGACAAACAGATTCAACTTAACACAACAAACCTACATAGTCCCTGTCTTGTTTGCACCGCCTGTATACTGCTGTTCTGAGTATATAGGGCCTGGGGGCCACACGCATTTCCTTTTTTTAATATGGGTACGGGGTTCCCCTTAATATGTGTACAAGACCCAAATAGGCTGGTAATGGGCAGGGAGGGCTACCCATGCCATGTTTCTCAATGATTTTCAACCATATTGCAGGAACCAGATATAACATTAAAATCGCAAGCAGTTTTAAATGGTGTTATTTCCGTTTAATGTCATTTTGTGCAGGGACTGTTCTAAACACGGGAAACACGTGGCACTTCACAGGCATACTATAGACACCCCCCAGGCACCATATTTAAAGGAATATTTCACTTTTTTTTTTTCACTTTAATCGTCATTAAAATCAGTGCTCCCGCCAAAACGGTAGTTTTTAAAACTTTTTTTTGCAGTGACCCATGTCCCCTGAGGCAGGAGGCAGGTCGCCAAACCCTTTTTAGCACACTATCTTGCATATTAGCCGTTAAAATTAGCACTTTCCAATTCGAACGTTCGAGTCCCATAGACTTCAATGGGGTTCTAACGTTCGTACCGAACGCGGGGGTCGTTCGCAAGTTCTGGTGCGAACCGAACCGGGGGGTGTTCGGCTCATCCCTAGTCATGAATGTACTCACAGCTTTTAGAGTATACCTCAAGGTTAAAGCTCCAATAAAACAGATAGATTCCATATAAGTCCTGTTCTCAGGACCTTACAAGGGACGCCTTGCTTCAAAGTCCATGAATGCATGATGGATAATCTGTTTGCATTAGCTTTCATTATAAAAGAGAAATCTCCCCCTGTGCTTTACGCCTCCATGACACCAAATCTGTGTGAGTTTCCTGGAGATTTCAGCACCAGGTCTCTGCAACCCAGTTTGTAATGCCACCTGTTCTTCTGTTCATACTTTTTCAGACCAAGTAGATGTCCAGTCTTCTGTTTATACAACTTTTGGACACAAGCGTCTCACAGCAGCCTGAGGCTTCGTCTTCTCACCTTCCTTGTTGGGCCTGTTGGCATAGTTCTGTTTGCCTCACCTTCTTACTCAATGCTCGGGGACATCCCATGTTGTATGAATACTTTGCCTGTGTCCTATACTGTACAATTAAGATAAAAGGTATTTTGACCCACCTGTAAATTCCATATCTTGGAGTACGGGACACAGGCTACTCTCTTATCCATTCCTTGGTTTACTTTTGATTGCTTTCTACAAAACTGAGGTTTCGCAAAGTTGGTTAGGGTTATAGGAGAGGTGTCCAGGTGGCATGTAATTTAAAGCTTTGCCAACCCGTGGTGTAGGAATACTTTTAATGCAATTTTATTTGACAGACCAACACAAAGTGGCACATAATTGTAAAATGATAAATGATTTTCAAAGTTTTTTACAAATAAATATCTGAAAGTTTGGTGTGCATTTGTATCCAGCCCCCTTTACTCTGATACCCCTAACTAAAATCTCTGAGGAAGGGGGTGCGCCCCTGAAACGCATTAGCAGTACCCCATGTTCTGTGCATGTCCATGCACTGTGTTTATGGCCTTTTGTCAGTTGTAATTTGTTAGTACCCACTTTTATACAAAAAAATCTTATTATTAAATTATCTCTGGTAATGCACTAGGTGTGCACACCTTCCATTTCTGTTTTTCTAAAATCTAGTCTAACCAATTGCCCTCAGAATTAGTAAATAGAGTCCCCCTGTGAGTAATTTAATCTCAGTATAAAAACAGCTGTTCCGTGAAGCCCTCAGAGGTTTATTAGAGAACCTTAGTGAAGAAACAGCATCACTAAGACCAAGGAGCACACCAGTCAGAGATAAAGTTTTGGAGCAGTTTAAAGCAGGGTTAGGTTATACAAAAACAATTCACGGAGCACCATTCAATCAATCATCCAAAAATAAAAAGAGTATGGACACAACTGCAAACCTACCAAGCCACGACCGTCCACCTAAACTGACAGTCTGGGCAAGGAGAGCATTAATCAGAGAAGCAGCCAAGAAGCCCATGGTAACTCTGGAGGAGCCGTAGAGATCCACAGCTCAGGTGGGAGAATCTGTCTACAGGACAGATATTAGTCGTGCAAATCTGGCCTTTATGGAAGAGTGGCAAGAAGAAAGCAATTGTTGAAAGAATGCCATAAGAAATCCCATTTTCCATTTGTGAGAAGCCATGTGGGGGACAAAGCAAACATGTGGAAGAAGGTGCTCTGGTCAGATGAGATGAAAATGTAACTTTTTGACCTAAAAGCAAAACGATGTGTGTGGCGGAAAACAAACACTGCACATCACCCTAGCAACACCACCCCCACCGTGAAACATGGTGGTGGTAGCAACATGTTGTGGGGATGCTTTTCTTCAGCAGGTACAGGGAAGCTGTTCAGAGTTGATGGGAAGATGGATGGAGCCAAATACAGGGCAATCTTAGAAGAAAACCTGGTAAAGTCTGCAAAAGACTTAAGACTGGGGCGGAGGTTCACCTTCCAGCAGGCCAACAACCCTAAATATACAGCCAGAGCTACAATGAAATGGTTTAGATCAAAGCATATTCATGGGTTAGAATGGCCCAGTCAAAGTCTAGACCTAAATTCAATTGAGAATTTGTGGTAAGACTTGAAAATTGCTGTTCATAGATGCTCTCCATACAATCTGAAAGAGCTTGAGATATTTTGCAAAGAAGAATGGGCAAAAATATCACTCTCTAGATGTGCAAAGCTGGTAGAGACATCCCCAAAAAGACCGGCAGCTGTAATTCCAGTGAAAAGTGGTTTTACAAAGTATTTATTCAGGGGGGCTGAATACAAATGCACGCCACGCTTTTCACATATTTATTTGTAAATAAAATTGAAAACCATTTATCATTTTATTTCCACTTCATAATTATGTGCCACTTCGTGTTAGTCTATCACATAAAAACCCAATAAAATACATTACATATGTTTTTGATTGTAACATGACAAAATGTGGAAAATGTCAAGGGGTATGAATACTTTTTCCAGGTACTGTATATCAGAGTTTCTCTTTACACCAGAGTCTGCAGAGTGAATGCACTAAGGTAAAGGGGTTTATTGATATAAGAAGGGAGTGAGGAGACTGATAGAAGGGGAACCCTTTATATCAGTGTCCCCCTTACCTTAGGGTCTATAAGGATTAACAAGTCTCCATTTTGTTATACTGTCATCCATTTTAAAACTTTGTATGACCAAGCTAGAATTCTAACTACTTTTGACATAGATGCTTGCTATTTGGAAAACATGCTGTTTTCTTTGAATGCCCTTGGCCGCGAGAGTTTGTACAGAGAAAGCCAAGATATGCAACTATCTTATATAGTCTATGACCTAGAACGTCTGGACCACAGACTATTAGCACAATATTGTTGAATATTGTTAAATATCGTAGTCTTATTCTTATCTCGTGTGAAGGTTAATGACGTGCTTTGCCGTGAAGACAATTTCTGCTTATTTTGCTTGTTCTGTCAATAAACCTGTTACTAGGAAAAGTTTGGTGTATAGCTACGAGCGGGTCCCTGATTGGCTACTCCACAGGGCGCCACCCCAACTGTTTCAGCATATAACCTGTTGTATTCAAAACATTAAATTGTAATCATTATTCACGTACATCTCGTGTATGTGCCTTGATTATCTCACCGGTGAATGGGACTCCCAAGTTTATCCAGACCACGGCCTAGGTGAGATAGGAAGAGGGAAATCGAGCACCTAACAGAGCAAGGACCTACCTTTACAGCTGGTACCAGAAGTGGGGTCATCGATTCGGCAGGTGAGTGACTACTGATTTATTTACCTTATTGGTGAGGATCTTTTGGTGTCACTCATACTGCCGCGGTGACCGCCACGTGCGGGACCTGTATTGCTGCTGTGCCTCCGCGGTGGGCTAGGCTGGCCCATCGGGAGAAGTAGAGGGCTCGTACCTAAAAAAAGAGAGTCCGGCTAGGTTGGCCTGACTTAAAACTATTAAGTAAAATAGATTAAAAGAGAGTCCGGCTAGGTTGGCCTGACTTAAAACTATTAAGTAAAATAGATTAAAGAGGAACATTACAATGAAGGGAAGCAATAGATTGCGCCCTCCCCAAATAAGGTTGGATGTTCAAGGGACGCCCGAAGGGTAATTTGATCAAATCAAACACAGTGCACATTTTATCTAGTCATGTAAAACAATTGTATGTGATTTAGTTGTTCATATTTTTCATTTTATCTGGTCATGTAAAACGATTGTATGTGATTCAGTTGTTCATGTTTTTCTTTCCAGGTTACGTAAGTATTTCAAACTTGCCTTTTCAATAGTTTTTTTTGTATTTTGCTGTTCTTTCAATGTCGTTACCTTGTGATCCAGATTGCTGTGAAATTGTTAACCCTTGCCCTCACTGTACTGTTGGTTTATTGTTTCTTAAACAAATTGATATCCTGATATTGATAGCCACTCGCCCAGGGGGATATTCCACTAGACTAGGAGAATGCCCCGTGTACCCCCAGGACGAAATTTCTCCCATTGTCCCGCTAGTCAGAATAAACCTGCATAGCCCAGTCAGTGAAACCCACCTCCTTGCTGAATCTTCCCTGGAAGAAGTTCAACAACAGGTGATTCGTGCCATTTAGTATAATTTTGTTGTCAGCCGTTCTAAACCCCCTGTTAGCCCAGATCACCCCACCCTTATCAGTAACCACCCCGGAGGGGGTGCTACTTTGCCAACAACGGTTTGCCATCCTGCCCCAATGCCCAGTCTCCCTGATGGGAAGGGACTTAATGTCCAAACTGGGAGTGGTGATCAAATTTGATCCACAGGGAGCAGTAACTGCCAGCTCCGCACTCTGCGACTTACAAGGCCCAAAGAGACAATCCAAAAAAGGGTATTTTGTACTCTTACCTGCCTCCCTGGAAACCCATGCTATTTGGGCAGAGAATAACGCGAGTGTAGGTTTCATCCCATGTACCCCTTACACCCCCCAAATGCGCCCAGACTCAGTACCTGTTTTTCAAAAACAATATGCACTACATTCTGACAAAATTGAGGGGATTACACCCCTCATCAATAGGTATGTAGCCATGGGCATCCTGACACCCGTCATCAGCTCATGGAACACCCCCATATACCCAGTGAGAAAGGCAAGCGGGGAATGGCGCTTGGTACAGGACCTCAGGGCAGTCAACAAAATGGTGGTTCCCCTCCCCCCTCTGGTCTCAGACATTGCCTTTATTTTTTCTTGCATACCGGCAAACTCAGTGGCCTACACGGTAATTGACTTAGCTAACGCTTTCTTTAGCATCCCTGTGGATCCACTGGCCCAGCCCATGTTTGTTTTTTCTTGGGGGGGGGGAGGGGGCAACTGACCTGGACCCGCCTACCGCAGGGCTATGTGGACAGCCCGGCAGCCTTCTCTATGGTATTGAATGAGACAGTCAAATCCTGGCAATCGAGCGCCGGGTCGGTACTCATCCAATATGTGGATGACCTCCTTCTCTGCAGCCCCACCCCAGAAGCTTGTGAAGAAGACTCAAAGAACTTGCTGGATCACCTAGCCAAGGCAGGTCACTTGGCCTCACGGAAAAAGATACAGTGGGTGACCCCTACTGTAGAGTACTTGGGGTGCATCCTCAACAAGGGAGAGAGAAGTGTTTCCCCCCACCGTGCCGCAGCCCTTAACGCTCTGCAGCCACCCAGGGACAAGGCCGCCCTCTTGTCTTTCCTGGGAGCAATCGTCTATTGCCGGCAATGGATCCCTGACTGCTCATTTCATGACTCCATTCTGAGGAGGGCCACGCTCTCCACTGCGCCAAAAGTGGTGGAATGGACAGAGGAAATGTTACACTCATTTAACACCCTCCTCTCCTCCCTTGCCTCCGCCCCGGCCTTAGGACTAGTGGACTACAGGAAAACTTTTTATCTATATTGTGTAGTTAATGGATCTGCCTTTGCAGCAGTTCTTGCCCAAGAGCACGGTAATTCTTACCGACCGGTGGCTTTCCTTTCAAAGAAACTCCCACTTCAGGTCCAGGGCATGCCTGCTTGCCTCCAGAACATGGCCGCATGTGCCATGGCCATCCAAGAAGCCAACAAGTTAGTTTTGGGACACCACCTAACTGTATACACTACCCACTCAGTCACCCACCTTATCCAAAACCTCAATACACAACATATGACCACCCAAAGAGCCAGCGGGTATGAAATCATTCTTCTAAACACCTCCAATCTGACCATCAAACACACCTCTGACACCTCCCCCATCCTCAGGCTATTACATTCTCTGCTCAAACTCATGAATTATGGTGAACCATCCAAAATGCATGACTGCACAAAAGTGTTGGACCAAGTCACCTCCCCACGTAGGGACTTAACAGACGTACCTCTGGCCGGTGCAGAGGAAGTTTTTGTGGACGGCAGTTGCTCGCGCCCTTCGGATTCCACTTTCCTGACAGGATACGCGGTAGTACAACTCCCAGATCTGGTTCTGGAGGCTAAGCCACTTCCGCCTTCCTCGGCACAGGTCGCGGAACTGGTAGCCCTCACCAGAGCATGTATCCTGTTCACAAATAGGGATGTCAATATTTACACTGATAGTCGATACGCCTTCGGCGTGGTTCACGATTTCGGGGTGATCTGGGCTAACAGGGGGTTTAGAACGGCTGACAACAAAATTATAGCCAACAAGGAGCATATCCTGGCTCTTCTCCAGGCTATACTACTGCCCAAACATTTGGCGATTATTAAAGTCAAGGCTCACACCACCACTGGTAGCTACATTGCCCGAGGCAACGCCCTTGCGGATAGATGCGCTCGAGCGGCGGCAAATTCCTCCACACATCCACCCGCCCCTACCACGATATTTTTCCAACAAGATTTTTCAGCGCCAGATTTCCCCTCAGTTGCAGCCCAAATCCAATCCATGGCCACAGACGCTGATGTCCTTTTCTGGGTCCAGCAAGGATTGTCCAAAGAGGCCTTTGGACAAATGGAGGGGTCATTGGGATCCCTGAAGCCAGCTCGGCCCTCATCCTTTCCTACCTGCATGGTCCCGGACATATAGGGTCCCAACCCTTGCAACAGCTGTATGAAAAAACCTTAAAAGCATTAGATGCACAGACTGACATTAACCTATATTCTTTACAGGAAGAGTACGTGAAACATCTGGTAAGTACAATAGAAGAACATAATGAACAAGTTGCTGTCACCTTTTCTCCTCTTCCAACAGAACCTACTCACCCATTCATCCCGGGGGATAAAGTGTTGATCAAGCAGCTTGCCCAACGGAAGCACGTGGGGCCCATCTACTCCGGTCCATGGAACGTGGAGAAGGTCTCCAGGACTGCTGTCCTCACAGACTACACCCCTCAGTGGATCCATGCCAGCAGACTAAAAAAATGCCCCGAACCTCCACCGACTCCAGAACACCCCCAGAGGACACTTGCCCAAGACCAACAGGAGGACGCCACCACCAAAGGGACCCCAGAGACGAACCTACAGACCCTCCAGGAACAGTTCGTCAGAATCTCCCTGGACTTTCCTCCTCCTCCCACCAGCTCGGACTGAAGTCTTTGCAAAAAGAAAGGGACAGGGGCTTAGAAGATCAGTATATACTACACACCATTTTGCTCTGGTCGATAGTATTGACTTTTGTGGTTTTTTCTATAGTCATGATGTCATGTATCATGACAGGGTCGTGTGGGTTTACAAGAAGCTCAAAAGGTACTGAGAACCGATCACTAGACAGAAGAGCATTAGTTCCGAGGCCCAGTAATAATAATAATAATAATAATAACAAAGGTTTAGGAGTAATGGTAGCACGGAACTAACTACCCCCCCAGGACAGTAAAACGTTTTCTTTAGCCCCAACAATACTGGGATTTTTTAAGAAAATATTTCTCGTATTAGTGATGATAGTGTTGTTGATAGTAATGTTCTATGTGATCGCCAAATGCTGCTGCATAGCAGCCTCCAAGGTTTCCCATCCAACAATAGCAACCAAGCCCAATGACGAAGAGAAAGCACTTATGGCTTTTTCCAAGAATGTCTGGTATAGAGGATGATCGATAACTTTGTGCCAAAGTTATGATCACAGGAGGGATTATAAGGATTAACAAGTCTCCATTTTGTTATACTGTCATCCATTTTAAAACTTTGTATGACCAAGCTAGAATTCTAACTACTTTTGACATAGATGCTTGCTATTTGGAAAACATGCTGTTTTCTTTGAATGCCCTTGGCCGCGAGAGTTTGTACAGAGAAAGCCAAGATATGCAACTATCTTATATAGTCTATGACCTAGAACGTCTGGACCACAGACTATTAGCACAATATTGTTGAATATTGTTAAATATCGTAGTCTTATTCTTATCTCGTGTGAAGGTTAATGACGTGCTTTGCCGTGAAGACAATTTCTGCTTATTTTGCTTGTTCTGTCAATAAACCTGTTACTAGGAAAAGTTTGGTGTATAGCTACGAGCGGGTCCCTGATTGGCTACTCCACAGGGCGCCACCCCAACTGTTTCAGCATATAACCTGTTGTATTCAAAACATTAAATTGTAATCATTATTCACGTACATCTCGTGTATGTGCCTTGATTATCTCACCGGTGAATGGGACTCCCAAGTTTATCCAGACCACGGCCTAGGCAAGATAGGAAGAGGGAAATCGAGCACCTAACAGAGCAAGGACCTACCTTTACAGGGTCTCCACTCCCCCTTACCTCAGTGACCCCCCACAGAGTGACTGACTGCCCCACAGGCTCTGTGTAGCCTGGAGCTTTCACACACTGACCTCTGTGGGCAATTAACTGAAGTGAAGAGTTTTCAGAAAGGTAATCCAGCCGTATGCAAGGTAAAGGGCTTCCTACCCATGTTTATTTGGTCAGCAAATAAAGCAAACAGAAAGGCTTCCCACACAGGGGTAGAAAACTCTCCTGCAGGATTATTCCCTCACAGCCTGCCTTTGCCTCTCTCAGCACAGCCCTGATTATCCCAGGTAAAGCAGAATTATACCCCAGGTGGGGAGCAAGGTGTAGCCAGTGCTTAACCCCTTGCTGCCTACAGACCTTTCACTGCCACTCATTTATCTTAAGAACCTCAAGATTCTGTGTGGAAGATACACATCTATCACTGACAGATGCTGTCTGTCACACCTCTTAATGGCACCCCCACACATCGGCACCTAGGCCATATTTTATTGCATGCCAGTCCAGCTAATTGGTGTTGTGCGATTAAAAAAAAAGGGTCAAGACTTCTTTCCCTGCATTTCTCGCAGGTAGAGTAGCTCATTACAATGAATAGTCTGTCCTATTCCTCCCCCTTTCCCCATATAGTTTCAGAAAGTCACCTGTGTGGTTTTGCACAGAGCAGCCAGGATCCTCCTCTTCTTGGGTTCCTCTTTGATGCTCCTATCACCTCCTTCCTGTGAGTACCCCTCAGCCAGCATCCTACAGGTGGCATCCAAGCCAAGTCAGAGCTCTGTGTATCCATTCAGACACAGAGTCCCGACCTGGCCCCGCCCCCTCTCTCCACTGATTGGCTGACTGACTTTGACACCTGCAGGAGCCAATGGCACCACTGCTCTGTCTCAGCCAATCAGGAGGAGTGTCCTGGATGGCTGACGGGATCGTGGACATCGCTGGAGAGAGAAGGGGCTCAGGTAGGTAATTGGGGGGTGCTGCTATACACAGAAGGTTTTTTTATCTTAATGTATAGAATGCATCAAGATAAAAAAAAGAGCTTTCTGCTTTTACAACTACTTTTTTGCCAGTGGTTTAGAAATTAAAGGAATTACACTCCTAAGTGAAAATGTCCCAATTGACCATTTTCCATCCCTGGTGTCATGTGATTCATCAGTGTTACAAGGTCTCAGGTGTGAATGAGGAGCAGCTGTGTTAAATTTGGTGTTATCGCTCTCACTCTCTCATACTGGTCACTGGAAGTTCAACATGGCCCCTCATGGCAAAGAACTCTCTGAGGATCTTAAAAAAAAGAATTGTTGCTCTGCATAAAGATGGCCTAGTCTATAAGAAGATTGCCAAGACCCTGAAACTGTGCAGCACGGTGGCCAAGACCATGCTGCAGTTCAACCGGACAGGTTCCACTCAGAACAGGCCTCGCCATGGTCGACCAAAGAAGTTGAGTGCATGTGCTCAGCATCATATCCAGAGGTTGTCTTTGGGAAACAGACATATGAGTGCTTCCAGCAGGGGTGTTGCCAGGTTTACAAAAGATATGGGCCCATAGCAGCAAAGTAAAAGTCTTTCACTTGGGCGGGCATACAAATGTATATAATATACGTTTGTGTGTGTATGTGAATATATATATATATATATATATATTATTATTACATCAGGGTCCCCAGAGAGCCCCCCTTACATTGGGGTCCTCAGAGAGCCTCCCCCTACATCTGGGTCCCCAGAGAGCCTGCCTCTTACATCGGGGTCCCCCAAGAGCCTCCCCCTTACATCAGGGTCCCCAGAGAGCTTGTCACCTTAACTGCCACAAGATGCAGCTTATCATGTCACCGGCCACCAGATGCAGATTGTCACATACAGACAGGCTGGGCTATTTAGAATACAGGCTAGTGTATACAGAAGACAGGCTGGGGTACATAGAAGAGGGGCTGGAGTATATAGAAGAGAGGCTGGAGTATACAGAGAGGCTAGGGTATATAGAAGACAGGCTAGGGTATATAGAAGACAGGCTGGGGTATACAGAAGACTGGCTGTGGAATACAGAAGACCAGCTGGGGTATATAGAAGAGAGGCTGGATTATACAGAGGACAGGCTGGGGTATACAGAGGACAGGATGGGGTATACAGAGGACAGGATGGGGTATACAGAGAACAGGCTGGGGTATACTGAGGACAGGCTGAGGTATACAGAGAACAGGCTGGGGTATACAGAGAACAGGCTGGGGTATACAGAGAACAGGCTGGGGTATACAGAGGACAGGCTGGGGTATACAGAGGACAGGCTTAGGTATAAAGAGGACAGGCTGGGGTACACAGCGGAAAGGATGGGGTATAAAGAGGACAGGCTGGGGTATACAGAGGACAGGCTGGGGTATACAGATGACAGGCTGGGGTATACAGAGGACAGGCTGGGGCAGGGGCGTTACTTGGTGGCAAAAAAAACAGGGGCTTCAGCCAGTGGCGTAACTAGAACCTTCAGGGCCCCGATGCAAGAAACCACGAAGGGCCCCCCTGAACCCCAGCCAGGGCCCTTCCCTCCGAGTCTGGCGGTGGAACTCCAGGGCGTGGTCACAGGTATGACCTTTGTGAGCCCTGTAGTTCCACCACTGGTATTAGTAGTTTTTTTTTTATTAAATTTTTTTATTTTTAGGTGCCCCATTGGGGGACTGTCCCTAGGCAGGATGGGGTCCCCGTCCCCAGAAGAGATGAGGTCCTTTTCTCCAAGGCAGATGAAGTTACTGCCCCCAGGTGAGAAGGGGTCCCTGTCCCCAGGGGAGGTGGGGGTCCCTGTCCCCACGTGAGAAGGGGTCCCTGTCCCCAGGGGGAGATGGAGGGGGTATGGAATGGTGTGTGGGGGATGGGGTCCTCTCACTCACCATGACCAAGCTGCAGGCCACGCACTCATCCATGTTGGCCTGGGTTCCATCCAGTGTGCTGGACGGGTGATCAGCATAACTCCTAGAAAGACCTTTCATCATCTGTGTATGACGGGGGAGGAGGGGGGCTGGCAGACAAGCCTGCAGTGTCCTCCGGGGGGCTCTCATAGGGCTGCACTGCATCTGTGTGCTTAAAGTTTGTTTACCCGGGAGAAGTATGCAGTGCAGTGTGGGCCGGACTCAGGGGGGGGCGGGACTCTGGCTGGGGAGAACAGACATCGGACTGAGCGCCAATGCATGGAGCAGGAGAGGGGTACTCTGAGGAGCCAGCCGAGGACACAGGTCATGCGGGGAATGCACAACTAAAGAGCAGCCAGTGCGATAGTCGAGCATGGAACTCTGATAGTCACCCTCCACCTCCAGCCACCCGTGTGCATGGTGCACTGGTACCCCTAGCTGCCTATGCTGCTGCCGGCCATATGTAGAGGGGGCTGCATGGGCCCCCTGCATCACAGGGCCCGGTTGCGGTCGCAACTGCTGCACCCCCTATAGTTACGCCCCTGGCTTCAGCCCAAAGTCCAAGCACAGCACCGGGGGGTGGGGGTGTTAACTACCTGATGCACACTGATCTACCTGGCACACACTGACCTACCTGACATACACTGACTTACCTGACCAGACTTCAGGTGACGTGATCTCCTCCTGCAGGTGTACAGTTTACAAAATAAAAATATAAAATGTCCAGATGAGTCCACTAAGGAGTTTATTTCTAGGCCAGGGTTTTATGTATCAACACTCACTCCACAGGAATGGGCAGAGTGAGTTGAATGGTACGCCTTGCCTACCCATGGGCAATGTAGGCCTGTAATGGATGCTGGGGTATACAGAAGAGAGGCTGGGGCATACAGAAGAGAGGCTGGAGTATACAGAGGACAGGCTGAGGTATACAGAGGACAGAATGGGGTATATAGAGAACAGCCTGGGGTATACAGATGACAGGCTGGGGTATACAGAGGACAGGCTGGGGCAGGGGCATTACTTGGTGGCAAAAAAAACAGGGGCTTCAGCCCAAAGTCCAAGCGCAGCACCGGGGGGTAGGGGGTGTTACCTACCTGATGCACACTGACCTACCTGGCACGCACTGACCTACCTGACATACACTGACCCACACTGACCTACCTGGCATACGCTAACCTACCTGACATACACTGATTTACCTGACATGCACTGACCCACACTGACCTATATGATATACACTGACCTACCTGACCAGACTTCAGGTGACGTGACCTCCTCCTGCAGGTGTACAGTTTACAAAATAAAAATATAAAATGACCAGATGAGTCCACTAAGGAGTTTATTTCCTGATAGGCCAGGGTTTTATGTATCAACACTCACTCCACGGGAATGGGCAGAGTGAGTGGAATGGTACGCCTTGCCTACCCATGGGCAATGTAGGCCTATAATGGCTGGGGGAATTTTCTTTAGACAAGAGAAGATCATAGTACGCTTTAATGTATCATGTACTCCAGGAGACCAGAGGGGTAACTGTCATGGTGGCTAAATCTATTTAATACAAACATAGTTTATTATGGGACACCTTAACTTCTAGAATGGGACTTCTTGAGAGCCAACTATATCTTATTCTTTAAAGTGATATTAAACACAAAAACAAAACTGTAATATATTGCAGTTTAAAAATCCTGTGGTAGCTGCATTTGTTTTTTTTTTTTTTGTCATTTCTTTCCTTTCCTATTTTTAGCTATTGATCTGGCCAGTGATGCTGCAGTTGGCAGAGCCTGATTCTGGAGCAGGTCAGCTATTGATTTGTAATTGACAGGAGACAGTGGGTTGATTCTGAATCCAAAAAACTCCCAGCGGAAAAACTGTCTGACAGGTGCAGAGGCAGGGAGGAAGCACAGTTGGACACACTGGCATTAGTGCACTTCCACACACCCTAAATTCATGAATCTGTTTGTGGGCGGGTACCTACAAGAGGATTCTGAAGAGTTAAATATGTTTTTCCTATCTGTACTCATGCCCTGAAGTTAACCAGGCCAGTCAAGTGTAAAATGTTAAAATGTCTTAATGATGTGTCCTTGGGTTGATCTGTGAGCTGGGGGTAACTGAGAGGGAAGGGTCAATGTTTTGCCCTCATTTTTAGCGAAGTTACCGCCCCCCGCAGGGCTCAGCCAATGCCAGAGTTCCTTGGGAAATACTGCCAAAATATAGGCATTATTCTACTGGAGTGGACCACCCCCTGGGGAGGGAAGTTTAAGGGAGCCTAGTCAGGGTTTTCAGCAGGCTCTGGAGCCTTGGAAACCCTTATCGGCTTATGGACTTACAAGTGCCAGTGATGGACTTTATTGCCTTTTATGGATTAGTGCCACATCATGGACTCTAGAAGACTATTGTTGCTTCTTGCCTGAATGGACTTTTGCCCTACAAGGATTGCTAATGGATTTTGCCTTCTGCCAAAGCTATGCACACTTAATGGGACACTAGAAAGCTTTTTATAGGAAACTTTGAGAAGATATCTTTGGAACTGTTACTTGTTATTTACAAAAAAACTTCAGTAAAGGATTTTTATTTGTTCACCTTCCTTGACTGGTCTGAAGTCTCTTAAAGTGATTGTAAACCCTTAGGCCGCGTACACACGGGCGGACTGTATGGCCTACTTAGTCCGTCGAAACACATTTCAGCGGACAGTCCGCTCGTGTGTGGGCTTCAGCGGACTTTTTCAGCGTGCAGTCTGGCGTACTAAGTATTTCGGATTTTTCGAAATTCTGTCCGTCATACTTTGGTTTCAGCGGACAATCCGCTCGTCAGTAGGCTAGTTTGACGGACTAAGAATGGCGCATGCTCAGAAAGGATTTACACTGCGAAAGGTTGCATTGCTGTGTATTGGACTTCCTATTTCTAGTCCCGTCGTACGTGCTGTACACGTCATCGCGCAAGCTTTCGACGGATTGTTTGTGCATCCGTGTGTGGTCAAGTCCGTTCATTCGAAAGTATGACGGACTGTCCGTCGGATTGTATGACGGACTAAGTAGGCCATACAGTCCGCCCGTGTGTACGCGGCTTTTCATATACCCAGTGAAGTGACTGGCCTCTGGTGATACCCAGAGATTAAACAACCCCTCCTACATAAATTGTACTTATGTATCTACAGTAGTCATTTCTCTAGAGCTGTTCAAAGTGCTGAATATTTAAAGCTTGGCTGAGAGTTCAAAAATAAAAAGGGGTGGAGAGCTGAAATCAGACTCTGCAGAGCTCAGTGAGGAGAGCTCTGAGAGCTGATTGGAGGGAATAGCAGAGAAATGAGGCAGCAGACAGTAATTAAACTCAGTGCTCTTAATTCAGACAAGTACACACTATAGAGAGATATGCTTTGTTCATATTTCATGCTTGAGGTTTACAACTCCTTTAAACTTTAGTTCAGGTAAAATAGAATAAAATAGAAATCAGAACATAAGACAGTACTTACAGTTAACCACTTGCTTACTGGGCACTTAAACCCCCCTCAGTCCCAGACCAATTTTCAGCTTTCAGCGCTGATGCACTTTGAGTGACAATTACGCGGTCATACAACACTGTACCCAAATGAAATTTTTATCATTTTTTTCCCACAAATAGAGCTTTCTTTTGGTGGTATTTAGTTACAGCTCGGAGTTTTATTTTTTGCTAAACAAACAAAAAAAGATGCAAAAAAAAAAATCATGTTTTAATAGTTTGTTATAAAATTTTGCAAACGGGTCATTTTTCTCCTTCATTGAAGTGCGCTGATTAGGCGGCACTGATAGGCTGCATTGGTGGGCACTGATGGGCTGCATTGGTGGGCACTGATAGGCTGCACTGGTGGGCACTGATAGGCATAGTTAAGGCGGCACTAATAGGCACAGATAAGGCGGCACCGATGGGCACAGATAAGGCGGCACTGATGGGCAAAGATGGGCACAGATAAGATGGCACGGATGGGTGGCACGGATGGGCACTGATAGGTACCACAGATAGATGGGACTGATGGGCACTGATAGGTGGCACTGATAGGTGGCTCTGATAGGTGGCACTGCTGGGCGGCACTGCTGGGCACTGATGGGCGGCACTGGGGTGCAGCACCTTTGAGGCAGATTGGGTGGCACTGTGGGTGGCACTGTGGGGTGGCACTGTGGGCACTATGGGCACTGACGGGGGGCACTTACTTTTGCTTTTATTTTACTTCAGGATGGCACTGCGGGAGGCAGGTGGGCACAGGCAGGTGGCAGGTGGTCCCTTGTATTGATGGCCGTGATCGGGACTGATGTCCCGATCACGGCCGCCGGTGATCGGCTTTTTTTTTCTCTCCTCGCGCTGTCAGCGCGAGGAGGAATAATAGCCGATTACCGGCTCCGTTCTATCACATGATCAGCTGTCATTGGCTGACAGCTGATCACGTGATAAGGGGTCGGGATCGACCCCTTACACGGATCGGTGATCAGGCGAGTCTCACGGACTCGCCGATCACAGAGCGCGCCGCGCGCGCCCCTCAGGGGGCGCGCAGGCCGCTCGTAACCGGGACGACGTCAATAGACGTAGTCCCGGAAATGTAGGTCCGCGCTAATGCCGTCATTTGGCAATAGCGCGGATCTGAAGTGGTTAAATCGGAACTTACTCTCTTAATCAACATTGACAATTTTTAATCTGTATGCTGCTATCATTAGTTAGTAGATAGGGAAGTAAATAATATTACTTGTTTCAAACCTATTTTTTATTTACTTCCTGGTTTTTGGCCAAGGCAAATGACATCATGCATCCCAGGTGTCTTTAGGGAGCAGAATATTTTTTTTCAGTTAAGCACACCCTCCTGTTTGCATGCATGAGCTCAAGGCAGATGGATTCCATGGCCAGAAAGTTGGGGGGGGGGGGGTTTCTTTCAAAGGGATCTCTAAGCAAAATAATGCATGGGGACAGATGGATGGGGGGGGGGGGGGTATGGCTGTGAATATTAAGGCCTCATACACACTGGGCATTTTATAGCTGCTGGTTTTGGCTAGAGACGATTTTTTCTACAGCCAATAAACTCTCCAGCATGTTGTCCTATGTGTCCATGTACACATGGGCTGTTAACAGCATTTGTTTGGAAGGGGCATTTTCTGGCCGGAAAAAAACCCCCAGAACTAGAAGAAGAGCTTTAGAGCTGTACAAATGCTCTAAGTCTGATAAAAGCTTAAAAACGCTGAAAAACACGGCTTTCCTGACAGCTCCATGTCAGCCTACCACTGGGTATGTTCTGCCCATACCCCCACCTGCAGGACCTAACTCATAAATTCCTTACCTCGTAGGACCAAGCAGCACCCCTTACCTGGCTGCAGTAAACTTGTGGCCACCCACCTGTTGCTCCCCAGGTGACGACCCCACTGTACGGACCCTTAAATAGGCCTCTTGCATGGGTGTTATGGCTGGAATTGGGATTGATGCCCCACTAAATGCATGACTGTTCCCAAAGATGACATACATGGCTGTGCAGCTATCTAGTTTGTGATTCTGCCTGGTTTTATTGTCTTCATTTTTCTCTGTGATGCATGCTCTTTCTTCCTTCACTCAGTGATGCTTCTCTAGATTGAATGGATCCTAGGGTTGCCACCTCATCCCTTTAAACCCAAACACATATGAAATACACAGGTTCTGAGGCTAATTTAATGCAGATAATCCACCAAGTGAGTTTAATTAACACCTTACTCAGCCTCAGAACCTGTGTAATTAATATGTGTTTGGTTTTAAAGGGATTAGGTGGCAACCTTAATGGATCCCCGTGTGGCAGCTGGGGTGCTTTTTGAGCTCCACAGCAGCTTGGGGTTGAATAAAGCCACCTGCTTGTAGTCTATTGAAGTGTACTCCACTAAAATCTGCAATGATGATATTTACCGTTCCATTGGGTGATCTGTGTACATTGCAGAATATTAATATAATCTGTTACAGAGCCCTACATTTTTGTTTCTGTCCTGAACCATACTTTTTTCTTTGTCCTGCTTCTGGCATGACTGTTTGATGAATTAATCACCTCGGGAAATGTCTGAGCTGGTCTGGGAGGCTTCAGTATTCGCCTTCCTTAGCATTAGTTAACCTCCTAGAGCAGGGTTGTCGAACTCAATTTCATAGTGGGCCGCATCAGCATTATAATTTTCCTCAAAAGGGCCAGTTGTATCTGTAAGATTAGATGTCCAGCGCATCCCCTCCCCTTACATTAGATGTCAAGAGCCACCCCACCATCAGAAGTTGAATCCCCTATGCTCCCTAACATCAAAGTGCACCCCCTTTCCTTATGCTGCTGCTGCTGGGAAGAAGCTAGATGTATTGCTTGAAAGCAGAAAGCATGGGTCTGGAGGAGGACCAGAGGAGGGCTGGAGCTCTCCTGCATCTGCAGGAGAGGTGCTAGGGCCACATGAAATGACCAGGAGGGCCGGATTCGGCCTGTGGGCCTTATGTTTGACACCTGTGCCCTAGAGGGTTATTTCCAAGCAAACTAATTCCTATTGCATTTCATTTGTTTTTGTACTGCTTTTTTAGTCTGCAGGGCTGTAAATTGAAGTAGGTGGGTAGCCTTTAAACATCTTTGTTATCTTAAGTTAACAGATGACTTGGGTAGCATTGTACATGTTATGTTATTATTCTTAATGTGGAGTACTTCTTTAGACTTTCTCAGTATCCCTGCTTGTTAGGGATTGATTTTTACTGAGACAATTCTTTTTTAGGTAGCAGTGAACCTGTGTGCCGTTACCTCCTTGTATTTCCTACTGCTGACTTGCTGCAAAGTCATGCGTGTATCCTTGTCCTAGTAGCAAGTCACTGCAAAGAAGGTAAGAGGCAACGTTCAGGTAAAAGTTTTTCTTTCAAGTGTATGGAAAACTATGGACTCTTACCATTTCCTCCCTCCGGATAGGCAGGCATCATGCATCGCCTAAATTGGGCCTATGCCACTCATGCCTTGGCAGGCAAAGCTCTGTATGTGGGCAATACACTCTAAAGGAGTGTTCCACTCACCCTATGAAGAGAGTTTACCTATTCTGGCAATGAGCAGTCTCTAAGCCTCCCCAGGCAAGCAATCCTCCCCTGACTCCTCCAAAGAAAAGATACAGACGAACACGACTGCAAGAATGTTGCCTTGTTCAAGCAACCAAGGATAAAGATGACGACACCTAACAGGATGCATTAAGCATGGCAATAAACAGTCTCCAAGCCTTCTCAGGCAAACAATCCTCTTCAGACTCTTTCAAAGAGAAGATACAGATGAAAATGACTGTATGAATCTTGCTGGTTCAAGCAGCCAAGCATAAAGATGACACCACCTAACAGGCTATCACATTCATTAAACACCTGGTCAATACACTCTAAAGGAGTCGTTTCCAGGATCCAAGAAATTGGCACATGTCTCCTACCTAGTTAGTATAAAGTATGGGCTGTCTATCCTGCTCCGCTGAGATGTGGTCAAATGCATTGTCTATCAGGGAGCCCTCTGCTGCTCTCAGGGGCAGCATAAGAGGTGTAAATCACTCTCAACAGGGAAGCAGTGCAATATCATGGCTGGAGTGGACACTTGCCTTAGTAGTATGGAGATACTGAGCTTCCTTATGGATGAGGCACTGTTAATAGTCATTGAACAAGGTCAATGTTTTTTTTTTGGTTTGCCTGACTTCTGCAGAAAAACAAATGCCAACACCATATATAGACCAGCGCTACCAAAGAAGGTAGGAGACAGTGCCCATCTGCTTTCTAGGCAAACAGCCCTTTTCAGACTCTTCCAAAGAGGGAGATATGGATGAACATGACTATATGAATCCTGCTTTGTTCAAGTGGTCAGTGATGAAGATAACGAGCACCAAAGGGTTTGTCATAATTCATTAAGCATGTGGTCAAAATACTCTAAATGAGTTGCTTGAACTCCCCTTGTGCAAGGGTCATCTATGCTGGCAAGGTCCAGTTTTCCTTCCAAAACCAGTAACTGGTTTCAAGAGCTTTCTCAGGCCAACCAAAATTCTTCCAAAGAAAAAGATGCAGATCAGGATGATCTTTATCCACTCTGAGCCCTCCTTTGTAAAAACCACTTTGCAATTTCCTTATGATAACTGAATTACAGCTCATGCTAGAAGAATAGAGCAAAAGCATGTTTTCACAGCAGATGTCAGAGGTATGCCCTTGTGAAGAAGAGGAAGGTGTCCAGTGTTTGGAGTCACAACCTTTTGGTCGGTCTGTCCCTTATGCGATTGGCCGGATACATTACTTTACTATTAGAAGATGATGTGACCTTCAAGGAAATACTCATTCACTGCATTTGTTCATAGAAGGTAAAGCTTAAATTGACAGCAAGTTTCTGTGATTGTGGACAGTCTGGCTTCCTGCCTCAAGATAAATGTCTGAGTGGGTGCTTTGCAAATGAAGAACAGGGTCAGCTGACCCCTACACAGTCCTGTAATTAGAAGTCCAACTAATCATGATTAAAAGTATGCCTTTTTGCACGGTTAGAGAACATAGTGGTGGTAGGGTACTGGATTGTCTTGGTTTTCCTCTTTCTTTACCTGTCAGTGTCTGACATAAACAGTCTCCAAGCCTTCCCAGGCAAATAATCCTCTTCAGACACTCCTGTCCTTGTGATGAGTGTCTCAGTAGAGAAGATACCCTTTCCAGGGGTTTCTCTTCGACAGTGGATATGCACCAAACCACACCTAGTACAAATCTTCTCAGATGCCAAACAGTGGCACAAGGTCAAGTTCTCCATCCAGCTCTGGAAAAGCTCAAGGATTTAGGTTGCTTTTCAAGAATGGTAGATGCCCTCATGGAAGCACAAAAGAACAGCATGAACAAAGTTTACTACAAAGTCTGGAAAAATTGCAAGAATATGCTATGTCAGAAGTTTTCTCCAGAGAAGCAAGAGCTTGTTGTCATGTCCTCAGTTTTATTCATAGAGGTCTAGACAAGGGCCTGAGCGCAAGCACACTCAAAAGGAGACATCTCTTCCATGTCGACCCTTAGCAGGACTCAGTGGACCTCTGATTCTTCAATTCTTAAGGCTGTTAAGAAGTTAAGGCCTCTCAGAGCCCCCAGGTTTCTACATGGGACAATGTCACAATATATTCACAATAGTACTCAACCACCTGTCTGCTCCAAAAATCTATGATGG
Organism: Lithobates pipiens; assembly: GCF_037356315.1. Classification (NCBI taxonomy): domain Eukaryota; kingdom Metazoa; phylum Chordata; class Amphibia; order Anura; family Ranidae; genus Lithobates; species Lithobates pipiens. The sequence goes on from NW_027507748.1 coordinate 326,986,799, forward strand.
AGTTGTCGCTATGGGAATTACCAGCTTTCCTGGAATATTTAAGGCTTGGGATACCTTTATATATCCTTTTCCATCTTTATAAAGTTCCATTATCTTGTTACGCAGGTCTTTCGACAGTTTTTTTCCTGCTGCCCATGGCTCAGTATCTAGCCCGCTCAGTGCATCCACGTGAGAGATAAAAAATGAATTTACTATTTATACACATACACTAACTGCAATTTAAAAATCCACAGATGTGGGGAATTAACCTTTAATTGCCATTTTAACTTGTGTGTGTCACCTTGTGTGTCTGTACAAAGGTCAAACGTTCCAGGGGATGTCAACTTTTGATCAGGGCCATTTGGGTGATTTTGGTTATCATTATTTATTAAAAAGCCAAACAACTATGTGATAATAAACGGCTTTATATGATCACTATCCTTAAATTTTTGATATGATCAGTCATATTTTCTGTATCAATGCCAAAATGTCACGATTTCTGCCAAGGTATGCAAACTTTTGAGCACAACTGTAAGAGGGCTGAAAAACATAGGTGATCCAGAATCTGACCTATAATTTGGTCAATGAGTTAATTAGCACGCCGTGCTATTTTACTACTACTCTCCCCATGTCTGTCCCTGCACCGTGCTGATCTACTCACAGCCTCTCCTTGCTCTTTCCACTGCCTCTCTGTCTTGAATCCCTCCAACTGCCTCCTGTGGTGGGATCCTTCCAGGCTAGCCTCCTGAGCTCCAGCCCAAAGTAAATCCCCTCCCTAGCAGAGGTCCCTCAAGGGCCACTGACAGCCACTCCTCAGCACTGCTTCTCCATCTTCCACCCAACTTCCCTGCTGACATAGCTCATTCATATTTATGAGCTCCTCAGTCCCCGGCCAGGCCCACTCCTGTGGATTGGCTAAGGGCTCATAACTATTCAAGGTAACCCCTCCAAACTTCTGCTCACTATCTTCCAGAATGTTCTACAACATTCTAGAAACAGGGGGAGGCCCCAGAGAGCTGCCAGGGTGAGTCATCTAGCCCTGGCTTCTAATATCCCTAATCCAGATTCAGTGGCTCAGGATTATGCCTGGGCCAAACTAGAGTTTGCCTGCTGTATTCTAGTAACACACACTAGAGGGTACCACAATAGTAAAACATCTTAGATATCCTGCAGCCTAAAGTGACAATGTGGACTGGGAAACCTTCCCATTTAGACTTCTGTATACAGCAATTTACTACATTGGTGCTGGGACAATAATCAGTTGTCAGCAGACTTACTTATATGGTAACCACAGGGTTAATGAAAAAATGCCAATCTATGTCATACATCACTGGTGCATTGGCAGCTGAGTTCTCTGAGGGAGGCTGTCAGGAGCTCAATCTTGTGAAGGTAGAGGGCAGCAGGGAGAGGAAACCCCTCTCCCATCTCCCTTTAGCAGTGTATTACATGGAGGCTCAGCCAGGACATGAGTGATATGGCAAAGGTGATGGTTATGCTGATTGTGAAGGGGGGGGTATTTGCTTGGTACCGTCACTAGCGGTCAGTTCCCCATTTTTGGGGACCAGATCCATGGCACAGAATGCCTAGGTACCCTGCATGAAGTCACAGGACAAAGTGAGATATGAGGTACCTGCATTCAGTAGCAACACTGAATTGGTCACTGGGGGGGGTGACGGTATTGTTGAATTGGTGCAGACTATGCGGCACTGGTCCCTAAATGTTGCAAACCGGGAAAGTGGTGTTCTCTAACAAAGAATGTGTCTGGAGTGTTCAAGTGTCAATAGTGTAAAGAAGTCAGCCACGGATTACAAAGAGTTAACTTTGACAGTTGCTGCCACCTACAACTCCAATAGATCTGGAGTTGTACCTTAATGTTGATTTCACATGGTCCCAAACCCCTGCCTAGTGTGCAGGCCGGTGCAGAATTTTTTTATCCGCTATAGGTGGCGCTCAACTGGAAGGGGTAGTTAAGAGGAACATGGTTCCTCTATGGTTTCCTGGGTCACAGGGGAAGCTATCCGATTGGATGCTGCCACCCCATGCGACTCTGGCAGCCATCTTAAGTCAGGCAGAGCCTATTGACTGCCCTGGCTCTCAGGCTTGATGCACATTTTGCATTTGGATAATGTAGGGACAGTTCAACTGTCTGGTAGGGATAGTGATTAGCATTAGGAACAGGTTCCAGATAATGGGGGCACTCTGTCTTTCCCGGAGACCTCCCTATTTGGGGCATGGACCAGGAGTACGGACCAGGCTACATTCTGCCCCTCAAGACGGGTGCTGTCGGCATATCTGAGACAGGGGCGGACTGACCATTTGGCCACTCGGGCACTGCCCGAGGGCCCCATGCCACTAGGGGGCCCCATCAGGGTTGCCAGCCTCAGTAAAACCAGGGACAGTATGTAAAAATCTGTGATTGTATTACAACTGTCTCTGAAAAATGTCCCTTATCGACATCCTTTTGGTCTAAAAATCCAGAGATTATAGCTGCCCCACCTCTCCAGTACCTTCTCAGCCAATAGAAACATGTCTGTGTATACTGTGTGATTGTATACTGTGTGTGTGTGTGTTTGTGTATACTGTGTGGCCCCATAATGTCTGATTGCCTGGGGGGCCCCATAATCTCCTATTGCCCAGGAGCCCCATGAGTTGTCAGTCTGCCCCTGATCTGAGACCTGCTTGGCTACACACCGCTGTTACATTCTGTGAGTGCCCTCGCGCGGGCGCCTTCCTGACAGGCTTGCTGTTAATTATTGAACTTTAACAATAATACAAGTTCTGTCCTCTGCAACTGGACTGAGTGTTTACTGCCACCGCACCTCCTGACAAGTGTTTAGGCATTAGCGAGTGCAGTTTTGGTGTCTTCGCTAGGGAGACTTAAGCCCTGCCAACATGTTGCCCACACTGACATTTGTCATGTGGAGAAATGTTGGAATTCTAAAGAGGGTCTTAGACACCCTTTATGAATTCCCCTGATTTTTTCACACTAGATTAACCACTTAGCAACTGGCCCATGGCCGAATGACAGCTACAGGGCGGTTGCTTAACCCTGGGAGGACATACTATGACGTTCTTCCAGAATTCCGCTCTCGCGCTCCCCCTGGATCGCGCACCCGAGAAAATCCGTGACCCGGCCGACCATGGATCACGGTAAATGGCCGCTGGTTGCAGCCGTTTACCACGTGATCGCTCTGTCAAATGACGGAGCATTTCACTTGTAAACAAATCGGCGTCATGTCATGACGCCAGTTCCTCTCTCCTCTCTGTATACCGATCAGTACAGTGTGAGAGGAGAGGGGGAGAGAGCGGGTGGCACTACAGATCCAGCCCACAGCGCTGCTCTGTGCCATTTGCAGTCACGTCCAGCCATCCCTCTATGCTCTGCAATACCCTGCGATACACTGCAACACTCTGCGATACTCTGCAATACCCAACCATACTCTGCAATACTCAGCCATACTCTGCAATACTCGGTGATACCAAGCAATACTCTGCAATACCCAGCCATACTCGACGATACCCAGCCATGCTCAGTTGTACTCGGCCTCTGCATGTGGCCAGGCTGTGGAAGTCTCACACATGTGGTATCGCCGTACTCAGGCGGAGTAGGAGAATCTATTTTGGAGTGTCATTTTTGGTATGTACATGCTATGTGTTAGAAATATTGTATAAATGGACAACTTTGTGTTAAAAAAAAATGCTTTTTAACCACTTACCACCTGCCGGCCGTCATATGACGGCCTTAACTTTGTGCGGAGATATCTGAATGATGCCTGTAGCTACAGGCATCATTCACATATCAGCTTTTTGAGCCAGTGATTCCCTACACCATAAGAATGATCATAATGGCTGCTTGATCGTTCTTACGGGAGGATAGAGGGGACGTTCCTCCCCCTTTCCTCCGGTGCTGCTACCGACTCACCGCTACGATCGAAGCCAGGATCGTTTTTCTTTATTTCAGGCTTTCCAGCCTAGAGGTAAGATGTGGGGTCTTATTGACCCCATATCTCACTGTAAAGAGGACTTGTCATGCCATATTCCTATTACAAGGGATGTTTACATTCCTTGTAATAGGAATAAAAGTGATCAAAAAAAATTATTTTTGGGGAAAAAAAGTGTCAAACTAAAATAAATAAAGTAAAATGAACAATAAAAAAATTCTACAATTCTAAAGCGCCCCTGGCCCCGTGTGCTCGCATGCAGAAGCGAACGCATACGTAAGTCCCGCCCACATATTAAAACAGTGTTCAAACCACACATGTGAGGTATTGCTGCGAACGTTAGAGCATGAACAATCATTTTGGCCCTAGGCCTCCTCTGTAACTCAAAACATGTAACCAGTAAAAAATGTTAAAGCGTCGCCTATGGGGATTTTAAGTAGCGAAGTTTGGCGTCATTCCACGAGCGTGTGCAATTTTGAAGGGTGACGTTTTAGGTATCTATTTACTCGGTGTAACTTCATCTTTCACATTATGCAAAAACATTGGGCTAACTTTACTGTTTTGTTTTTTGTAAAGCACAAAAAAAATGTTCGAAAAATTGCTGCGCAAGTACTGTGCGAGATAAAAAGTTGCAACAACTGCTATTGTATTCTCTAGGGTCTGTGCTAAAAAAATATATAATGTTTTGGGGTTCTATGTAATTTTCTAGCAAATAAATGATGATGAGAGAAATGTCAGAATTGGCCTGGGTGCTTCAGCAATACCTGAAGGTGCTCCCTGCATGTTGGGCCTCTGTATGGGGCCAGTCTGTGTAAAAGTCTCACACATGTGGTATTGCCATACTCGGGAGTAATAGCAGAATGTGTTTTGGGGTGTAATTTGTGGTATGCATATGCTGTGTGTGAGAAATAACCTGCTAATATGACAATTTTGTGAAAAAAAATCTTGATATTGCAAAGAATTGTGGGAAAAAACAACAACTTAAAAAACGCACCATGCCTCTCTTTCTAAATACCTTGGAATGTCTTCTTTCCAAAAAGCGGTCATTTTGGGGGGTATTTGTACTTTTCTGGCATGTTAGGGTCTCAAGAAATGAGAGGCCATCTGTACTTCAGGTGTGATCAATTTTCCGATTCTGGCAGCATCGCTTGTGGACTCTATAACTTTCACAAAATAATATATACAAATTTGTACTTATTTTTACCAAAGATATGTAGCAGAATACATTTTGGCCAAAATGTATCAAGAAAAATTACTAATTTGCTAAATTTTATAAAAGAAACAAAGAAAATGTATTTTTTTTTAGAGAATTTTCTTTTATAGCGCAAAAAATAAAAACCCAATGGTGATTAAATACCACGAAAAGAAAGCTCTATTTCTGTGAAAAAAAGGACAAAAATGTCATGTGGGTACAGTGTTGTATGACTGAGTAATTGTCATTCAAAATGTGAGAGCACTGAAAGCTGAAAATTGGTCTGGTTATTAAGGGGGTTTAAGTGCCCAGTGGTGAAGTGGTTAAAACATGCCATGCTATGGTACATTGAAAACAATTGTTTTCTATGTGCCTCATTCACACTGCAATGCTGGGAGGATCCACGGCATCATCTTCTTTGCTTACATCATCAAGTAACTGTCTGTCTTTTCTGGGTCCTAGCAGCTGGTCTCGTGATAATACTGCTATGTACATGTGCTGCCTGTTCCACATAGCCAAAAGCCTCCTAAAATGCCTATCACAGGAGGCTTCAGGCAGGGGGGCCTCATTCTTTCCTAGGCAAGAAAGGAGGAAGCACAATAAGCTGCAAGAGCCGGTAGTCTTCCATTGTTTTTAATAAGGCTGCCTGCCACAGATAATTGCCACTGCCCAGATCTCCACAGTATTGCATGGGAAAATTCCTGTGCTCTCCTCCTCTGTGTGCCTAGATTTGTGTCTCTTGTAGTCCTCTGCCCATTTACTTATATTGTGCAGTGTCCTTTTAAAGATTACATATCCCAGGTTCCATTGCAGTCACAAAATACATCCTCCACTGTGTATTGCCACTGATGCTGCAAGGCTGTGGTCCCCCGCTTTTTAGAGCTTACAATCTAAAAAATATATCAAGAATTTTACATTTTTACAACAAATCAAATTACAACATTTTGTACTGGTATTTCTGCCATCCGTTTTTTAAATAAAGCCCTTAAAATTAAAATATCAATAAGTAATACTACAGCAGCACCACAAAGATGACTAATTTTATGTATCATTTCATTGAGAGTACTAAATGTAAGTGGGGAAATGTAACCTTGGCCCTCATGCTGACCAATGTTTTCCAATTTTTCCCTTCTGTAATCCTAATATGAATTCTGATCTAGTTGCTGGGGGATTTCTTTCCCCTCTGTACTGCTATTGCAAAAAAAAAAATGTGGTAACTGTTCATTTAGGTACTTTTCAAAAGATATACTGTATAAAAGTTTGTCAAATGCATTTTTTGCCTTAAAGCTCACATTAATGAGAACAGTGGGAAAGTTAGAAAAAAAGAGTATGTGCAGCACAACAAAAGTGGCCCATTATTATTATTATTTAGGATTTATATAGCGCCAACAGTTTGCGCAGCGCTTTACAATATGAGGGCAGACAGTACACTTACAATACAAATCAATACAGGAGGGATCAGAGGGCCCTGCTCGTTAGAGCTTACAATCTAGAAGGGAGGGTCAAGTTGAAACAAAAGGTATTAACTGTGGGGGGGATGAGCTGATGGAGAAAATGAAAATACAGTTAGGTGTGGGTGGGGTAGGCTTCTCTGAAGAGAAGTGTTTTCAGGGATCGTCTAAAAGCTAATAAAGTAGGAGATAGGCGGACAGATTGGGGTAGGGCATTCCATAGGATTGGAGAGGCTTTGGAAAAGTCCTGGAGGCGAGTATGGGAGGAGGTGATGAGGGAGCTAGAGAGCAGGAGGTCTTGAGAGGAACGAAGAGGACGAGTAGGTTGGTATTTAGAGACTAAGCTAGTGATGTAGCGGGGGGCAGAGTTGTGGATGGCTTTGTATGTAGTTGTTAGTATTTTGAATTTAATTCTTTGGCTGAGTGGAAGCCAGTGGAGGGATTGACAGAGAGGAGTAGCAGACACCGAGCGATTGGTAAGGTGGGTGAGTCTGGCAGCGGCATTCATAATGGATTGAAGAGGTGATAGACTATGTAGAGGTAAGCCAATGAGAAGGGAGTTGCGGTAGTCGAGGCGGGAGATGACCAGCGAGTGAATTAAGAGCTTTGTTGTCTCATTGGTTAGAAAGGGGCGTATTTTGGAGATGTTGCAGAGGTTGAGGCGGCAGGATTTGGACAGTGATTGGATGTGTTGCTTGAAGGAGAGTTCAGAGTCCAGGACTACACCTAGAACCTTGGCATGAGGGGATGGGATTATGGTTGTGCCATCAATTTTGACAGTGAGATCGGGGGAAGGGGCATATGGGGGAGGAAAAATTATAAGTTCGGTTTTGCATAGATTGATTTTGAGGAAGTAATGTGACATCCAGACTGATATATCTGATAGTAAATTAGTGATACGTGAGGAGACAGAGGCAGTGAGATGAGGAGTAGAGAAATAGATTTGGGTGTCGTCAGCATAGAGGTGGTATTGGAAGCCGTGGGAGGCTATCAGTTGACCCAGGGAGGAGGTATAGATTGAAAATAGGAGTGGTCCAAGAACAGAACCTTGGGGGACCCCAACAGAGAAAGGAAGAGGAGAGGAGGAAGTAGAGTTGTAAGAAACGCTAAAGGTGCGGTTGGAAAAGTAGGAAGAGAACCATCGTAGAGTAAGGTCACGGAGACCAAAGGTGTGGAGTTTTTTGAGAAGGAGGGAGTGGTCAACCTTATCAAAGGCAGCAGAGAGGTCCAGGAGGAGGAGTACAGAATAATGTCGATTGGTTTTGGCCGTTAGTAGATCGTTTGTTAGTTTTAGGAGAGCAGTTTCTGTGGAGTGTTGAGGACGAAATCCAGACTGAAGGGGATCAAGAAGGCTATTATCAGCGAGGTGGACACTCAGTCGGTTGTAGACCAGACGTTTGAGTAGTTTGGATAAAAAGGGGAGCAAGGAGATGGGGCGTAGGTTGTTAGGATTGGATGGGTCCAGTGAGGGTTTTTTAAGTATGGGTTTGACAAGTGCATGTTTTAGAGAGTTGGGGAAGATGCCAGAAGAGAGGGAGAGATTGAAGATGTGAGTTAGAGAGTGTAGCATAGAGCCAGAGGGTGAAAGCAGCATTTGCGAGGGAACAGGATCCAGAGGGCAGGTGGTAAGGTGGACATTACCAAGTAGTTTAGCAACTTCGTCTATAGTGGTGGGGTTGAAAGAGGGAAGTAATGATTGTGCCTGTGGGCATGATGTGTAAAGCGTGGAGGGTATCAGAACAGTAGAGATCTCCGCGCAAATTGTATCAATCTTCAGTTTGAAGTGATTAGCAATCTCCTGGGCAGTGAGTGAGTTGGCGGGTGGAGGACGAAGTAGAGAGTTGAAAGTAGAGAAGAGTTGAAGGGGACGGGATGATAGGTTGCTGATGAGAGTGATAAAATAGTTCTGCTTGGCAGAGAGGCTAGAATTGTAATTTTGGAGGGCAGATTTATATTGGTTGAAATCTCTCTGAGACTTGGTCTTGCGCCACAGGCGCTCATGAGCACAACTACGTTTTTTCAGACTTCTAGTGACATCTGTTTGCCAAGGTTGAAGGGGTCAGGGCTTGATTCTGTGTGTAGTGAGGGGGGCCAGTGAGTCCAGAGAGGCTAGAAGTGAAGTGTTGTAGACAGAAGTGGCTAGGTTGGTGCAGGATAGGGGTGAGATTTTGTCGTAGAGGTTGTCAATAGCAGAGTAGAGAAGAGAAGGGTTGAGATGACGTAGGTTTCTGCGGGTAACTTTAATGCGGTTGGAGGGAGAGGAGGTGAAGGAGAGGGAGAGAGTGAAACTAATAAGGTGGTGATCAGAGAGAGGGAATGGATAGTTAGAGAGGTTGCATGGAGTGCAAAGGTGAGAGAAAACAAGGTGAAGGATATTGCTTTCGGTGTGAGTAGGATCATGTATCCACTGTTTCAGGTCAAAGGAGGAGGTTAGGCTGAGAAGTTTGGAAGGAGCAGAATTGTTAGTATTAATAGGGATGTTGAAGTCCCCGAGAATGATTGTGGGGATTTCAGAAGAAAGAAAGTAGGGTAGCCAGGCAGAGAAGTCATCAAGAAATGTTGATACTGGTCCAGGGGGCCTGTAGATCACTGCTATTCTTAGAGAAATTGGAGTGAAGAGATGAATGCAGTGTGCTTCGAAAGAGAAGAGTGACAGAGAGGGAGGTGGCTGAAGTACCTGGAAGGTGCTATGTGGAGCTAGAAGGATTCCAACACCTCCTCCCTTATGTCCATTGGATCTGGGGGAGTGAGTCCAAAGAAGACCACCATGGGATAGGGCTGCAGAAGACGCAGTGTCTGATTCGTGGAGCCAGGTTTCGGTGATGGCGAGTAGGTTAAATGAGTTGGCGATAAAGATGTCATGTAGAGATGTGAGTTTGTTGCAGACAGAGCGGGAGTTCCAAAGGGCACAAGAGAAAGGGAGGCTGGTCTTGGGAAGAATAGAAATGGGAACTAAATTGTGTTGATTGCGGCTGCTGCCAGAGGGTGCAGGGTGATGGGTAAAGTTTAATGATGGAGGTCCAGGGTTTGGGGATATATCTCCAGAGGTTAGGAGAAGCAGTGTGTGTGGATTTAGAATTAGCAGGAGTTGGTGGGTGCAGTAATAAGGAGAGGACAGAAGTGAGGGTGATATATATATGTTGTGGGGGGGGGGGAGAAGTGGGGTGGAGTTGAGATAATTTTAGTATAGAGGACAGAGCTGTCAGAAGGAGTGGTAGAGAATGCATATTATAAGGAGAAAGTGCTAAAGGGTTAAACGAGGTCACCTGGTGTCTTTGCAGTGTTTTTCAAAGTATTTTCTTGTGTACCTTCGCTTTGTGCATTCGCTGAAGTGCAGAGTCAGAAGTGCTTCCACTTATTGAAATCCCCCCACTTGGAGAAAGACCCCCAGTTGCAAGTGTGCCCCCAGCAATAGCTTCCCCCAAAATGAAGCTTAGCTTTATACTGATAGAGGTGGGGTGTGGGTGGATTTCAATTATCAATCAGGAGGTAATAAAGCTTGGATGGTTAACAGGGCCAAATTCTAGCTTCAGAAACAGACTAGCAAGAGGGCACTAAAGTTAGACGGGCCATAATTTTGGGTAAGACAAGGCAGATAATAAAGCATTGTAATATGGACAGGGCTACAGACTGTTGAGCAAAAACAACATACCAGCATTTTTAAAGACACACATGAAAAGCAGATAGCAGTGTTTCAGTTTTTGGGTGAGAGCCTACACGATCAACCCCCCCTGACAAACCCATGGACATTCTTTATTGTTTATTTTAAAAGTTAGAGCTGTTTTTGGTCTCGAATTTGAAAATTTGCCCATACCAATCTTTCCAACCTTCATTACAACCCTCATTACAGTTAAATTCCAACCATGTAAAAATAATCTAGGTTCTAAAATGTAAACAAACGTATCTATGCCATAGCAGTTAACTGACAAAAACACGTTCCCACCCCCCCTTCCTCCCAAAAAAATGTAAAAATGACAAAAAGCTGGAAGAATCCCATAGACATTTACAGAGAGATTCTAAAAAAAAAATCTCTAAAATTTTGAAAAGACTATCAACCCTTCTCTAATAATGCCGCATACACATGGTCGGACTTTCTGGCAGGAAAAGTCAGACGGAATCTTTTCATCGGATATTCCGATTGTGTGTGGGCCTCATCTGACTTTTTTTTTCTCTAAAATTCTAACGGACATAGAAATAGAACATGTTTTAAATATTTCCGACGGAATCAACTCATATCGGAAAAATCGCTTGTTTGTATGTTGTACTGACGGACCAAAAACAACGCATGCTCTGAAGCAAGTACGAGACGGCAGCTATTGAAGTTCCTTTTTCTAGTCCCGTCATAGGTGTTGTACGTCACCGTGTTCTAGACAGTTGGACTTTGGTGTGATCGTGTGTAGGCACGACAGTTTCAACAGAACTCTGTTGGAAAAAACGTCAGAGTTTATTCTGATGGAAAAAACAATCGTGTACACAGCATTAGAATTCCTTTCTCTACTTATAGAGAAACCTCTTAGATGATTTTACACACACACACATATATATATATATATATATATATATATATATATATATATATATATATATATATATAATTAGAACAGGCTCACGTGAAGAATTTACTTTTTGTAAACTCACATAGGAGCATAAATACATCAGTCTAGCTGTGTCATTTCACTCTCTGACCACCAGATGGAGCCAAAGTATTGTAAATGTCATCTTTCCTTTGCTATCATAGTTTTTAGAACTTATGCCAAAGCCTTTAAAAAATCATTTTGCAGCTCTTACAGAAAATGTTTTTTCTGCAAAAGATAAATCCACAAAAAGTAAATATTCAACAATACAGAGATTATTTAAAGCAGTTGACCTTGCTTGTTGGCTTTTAATGTCAATTGTAATTGCTATAGTAATATTCATTTGCACAGGCGGTTTACAGCGGTATGAACGGCAGTGGCAGGAATTCACTGATTCCTGCTGCTATGTTGAGCTGCTAGAAGTGGCCACCAAGTCTGTAGATTTCGTTGATGGGTTGTCGGCAGCTACAGCCAGCGTTTGCCTGCAGTGATCGCTGCTGAGCGCACACAAAGTAGTTGGGTCGATAAATACTCTTTCCCTGGATTCCATTGAAATCTGTGGAATAAGGCAGCCATAATGAATTTATTGTTTTTGTGGGGCTAATTATCAAACTATTGTCAAAAAACAGGTATAGGAAGACAGGCAATGCAATGGAGGAAGTACCAATGCCAATATGTTAAAAAAAAAAATAACATATAGGGAGAAGGCCTTTTCATATGGCTTCAGAGACTACAGTTAAGATACACAAATCCTTTAAATTACATGTTTGGGAATTAATTAAAGCTGTAGGGGTGTTACGTGACAGCCTCAAAGACTGCATACTGTGCAAGTGCCTATTTGGCTGCAGTGTTGATTTTTTGCTTTTAGAGGTTGCTTATATACAGCAGCAATCCAATGTAATTTAGTCCAGTTAAAATATTTTTTTTTTAGGACAGCAACTCATGTAGCGTAATGTGTATTTGAGGATAACATTGTCCTCTGACTGCTCACCCCACATACTGTATATGTATAATGCCCATGTTTTAGGAGGGCTAAAAAGTCCCATGGAAGCTTATCTGGCTTCATCCCCTCCAGCCCCCCAACCCGCATCTTGGCTTAATAATGGCAGAATTTGGCATTACTAACACACATGCAGGAGCTGATGTTAAAGCTGAACTTCTGCTTTTGATACACTTTACACAGATAGTTTGGGCCAGCTTGGTCCAAAAAAGTATTCTCTCACTAACATGTAAGGCTGTTCTGTATAAACTGTATGTAGCTGAGGCTAAAAAAAAAGTGAGACACTGGTGCAACTGACAAAAAAAAAAATAAACAATGGGCAAGGAATGATAAACAAAGAGTCTTTTTAGTACTTGAGAAAAGTCCATAAAAAAACAATGACATGAAGTTCACATTTTGGCAGCATCAGCAGTTTCTCTTCCAAGCAGGATCTGGGGAGGTTCCCACCAGAAAATCATGTATAAACAGAAAAAAGAAGGAGAGAAAAGTGCCACTACCTAAGTGTAGCATTTATTAAAACGTATTGGTGAATATATGAAAAACAATAGATGCACAGTATGTACTCACATTAAAAAGCGTATCAATAAATCTCCAACAGGTGGCAACCTTCCTGTGTACAGTATATCACTGTGAACATCAGGGAAGTGGAGAAGGCCCAAAGGTGGCCACACCCTGAAATGCATAACTATGCCCATCATTATCACACATGACATCAATACGGCCATTTTGTGGGCCTGCTAAACTTCCCTTCTGTCCACAGTGGTTCTTATCCATGTGATATACACACTCAGTCCATTACTTTTTCTGGCTCTTCCTGGTGTTCCCCTAGTCAACTGGAATGTTTCCATTTAATATGCTTTTTAGCCACCTCAATACTGGGTAATTTCATCCTCTTCATTCCCAGACCAATTTTCAGCTTTTTGTGCTCTTGCACTTTGAATGACAATTATTCAGTCATGCTACACTGTACCCAGATTAGGTTTGTATCATTTTGTTCACACAAATCGAGCTTTCTTTTGGTGGGTTTTTTATTTTTTTGTGATATAAGCAAAAAAAGAGCGAAAATTATGAAATTTATTTTTTAAAGAAATCCAATAAAATCAAATTTTTTCATAAATTTAGGTTAGAATGTATTCAGTTACATGTCTTTGGTAAAGGAAATCCTGATAAGTGTATGATAATTGGTTTGTGTGAAAGTTATAGCATCTACAAGTTATGCTACCTATCATTGAAAATTGATCGCACCTGATGCACTGATAGCCTATCTCATTTCTTGAGGCCCTAAAATGTCAGGACAGTACAAATACCCCCCAAATTACCCCTTTTTGTAAAGACGACAGTCCAAGGTATTTAGTGAGAGGAATAGTGAATTTTTTGAAGCTGCAATTTTTTGCCCACAGTTGTTTGGAAAATGAAGATTCTTTTTTTATCCACAAAATTGTCATATTAACAAGTTATTTCTCACATATGGAATAGGTAAACTTGCAATTACACCCCAAAATATATTCTGCTACTCCTCCCGAATACAGCGATACCACATGTGTGAGACGTTTTTCACAGCCTGGCCACATACAGAGGCCTAACATAAAAAGGAGCACCGTCAGGTGTTCTGGGATCATAAATTACACATTTAGTTTCCTGACTATCTATCACATTTTGAAGGCCCTGGAGCACCAGAACAATGGAATTACCCACAAAACGACCTAAATTTGGAACGCAAACACCAAAATGTATATTCTATGAGGCATAATGAGTCATTTGAACATGTCATTTTTTTTCAATTTTATGGAAAATGTGAAAAGAAAATGAAAAGTTATTTTTTTCACACAAAGTTGTCAAATTATAAGATATTTCTAAAACATAGCATGTACATAGCAAAAATTACACCACAAAATATATTCTGCTACTCCTCCCGAGTATGGCTATCCCATGTGTGAGACTTTTCCACAGCCTGGCCACATACAGAGGCCCAACATTCAAGTAGCACAGTCAAGTGCTCTAAAGGCATAAATTACATATTTTATTTCCTGACTACCTATGACATTTTTGAAGGCTCCTGAGCCTCTTTGTTAGGATTCTGTCCTAATCAGTTTTCATTTCAGAGCCACTGCTTTCTACTGGTTCATACTCACTATCCGAGTCTGACAGAGAGAGTTCCCCGCTACTCTCATCCGAAATACTCTGGAGTATATGAAAAGCCTCCTTGCTGCTTAATAATTTTGAAGCTATGTTGACAGATTACTGGGACAGATGTGTCAGATGTTGATCACTCGGACAGATGATCACAGAAAGAAGTTTGCAGATGTGTGCATATGTTGACTGGGACAGATGAATACAGACAGATGTGGCAGATGATCATGGAAATATGTGTGCAAAGGATCACGGACAGATGTGCGGAGATGATTACAGACAGATATGGCAGATGATCACGGACAGTTGGGTGCAGATGATCACGAATAGATAATAGTAGATGATCACAGACAGATGTGTGCAGATGATCACTGGGACAGATGTGGCAGATGATCACGGACAGACGTGGCAGATGATCATGGACAGATTATTATTATTATGCAAGATTTATATAGCGCCAACAGTTTACACAGTGTTTTACATTATAAAAAGGAGACAATACAGTTATAATACAATAAAATACAAGAGGATTAAGAGGGCCCTGCTCAGAAGAACAATCTAATAGGGTGGGGCAGGTGGTACAAAAGGTTGTAACTGTAGGGAATGAGCTGATGGAAGTGGTAAAAGATTAGTTGGAAATGTGACAGGCTTTCCTGAAGAGATGAGTTTTCAGGGATGGGTAGTAAGGTAGTAAGAGTAGGGGATAGACGGACTGGTGGAGGTAGCGAGTTCCAGAGGATAAGAGAGGCTCTGGAGAAATCCTGGAGATGAGCATGGGAGGAGGAGACGTCGAGATGTTATGGAGGTGAATTCTACAAACTTTTGACAACAATTGGACTTGGGGCTGAAATGACAAGTCAGAGTCTAGGATTACACCTAGTACCCTGGCGTGAGGGGAGGGACTGATAGCCGCATTGTTGATTTTGATGGAAAAGTCAGGGAATGGGGCACGGATGGGGGGAATATTATTAGCTCAGCTTTAGAGAGATTTTGCTTAAGGAAGTGGTGTGACATCCATGCTGATATGTCAGTTAATATGTTAGTAATGCGAGAGGAGACTGAAGGAGTGAGGTGAGGAGTAGACAGATTTGGGTGTCATCGGCGTATAAGTGGTATTGGAAGCTGTAGGCAGTTATCAAGTGACCAAGGGGGGAGATGTAGATAGAGAAGAGGTCCAAGAACAGAGCCTTGGGGGACCCCAACAGAAATAGGGAATGGAGAGGAGGAGACAGAGTTGTAGGTAACACTGAAGAAGCGCTGTGATAGGTAGGCAGAGAACCAGGATAGAGCAGAATCTCGGAGGTCTAGGGAATGTAGTTTATTGAGAAGAAGCGGGCGGTCAACAGTATCAAAGGCCGCAGGGAGGTCAAGTATTAGGAGTATGGAGTACTGACTGTTGAATTTAGCAGTTAGTAAATTGTTAGTGAGTTTTAGTAAGGCAGATTCCATGGATTGCTGCGAGCGAAAGCCAGATTGTAAGGAGTCAAGAGGGTTTTTTTCATTGAGCTAAGAATTAAGACAGTTGTAGACTAAGCGTCCTAAAAGTTTAGAGCTGAATAGGAGCAATGAGATGGGTCTTAAGGTGTTCAGGTTGGTGGGGTCCAGTAAGGGCTTTTTCAGTATGGGAGTGATCTGCGCATGTTTTAGAGGGGACAGGAAGGTGCCACTAGAGAGGGAGAGATTGAAGATGTGAGTGAGGGAGCATAGGATAGAGGAATAGGGTGACTGTAATAGTTGTGAGAGAACAGTATCCAAGGGACAATTGGTTAGGTGGGCATCTGAGAAAAGCTTTGTAACCTCTTCAGTGGTAGCCAATTCAAAAGAGGAGAGTGTTGAATGTGCTGTTAGGCAAGGTATGTTGGGTGGGGAAGATGTATGCACAGTGGAGATATCCTCAAGAATTGCATCAATCTTGTCTTCAAAGTGATTGTCAATCTTTTGGGCAGTGAGTTAGTGAGTAGAGGGGATGGGGGACGAAGCAGAGTTAAAGGTTGAAAAGAGCCGATGGGGACTGGCTGACAAAGTATTAATAAGAGAGACAAAGTAGGCTTGTTTGGCAGCATGGAGGCAGGAATTGTATTTTAAAAGGGCAGATTTATATAGGGTGAAATCTTGCAGGCATTTGGTTTTACGCCACAGTCGTTCAAAAGCATGACAATGTCTCCTGAGATTTCTAGTGTTGTCAGTTTGCCAGGGTTTTAATGGTCGGGGCCTGATTCTGCATGTAGTTAGAGAGTGCATCTAGCCAGGTTTCTGTTATGGCGAGTATGTTAAAGCCATGAGAGATGAAGAGGTCGTGTACAGATGTTAGCTTGTTACAGATGGAGCGGGAGTTCCAAAGGGCGCAAGAGATAAGTGGGCTGCTTTGAGGAAACAGGGATAGAAATTAAACTGAGTGAATTGCGATGGTTGCCAGAGTAGGAGGGGTATTGGATATGTGGATTGCAGTTGGAAAATGGCGGACCAGGATTAGGAGAAATGTAACTTGAAACTCTGAGAAGGAGGGTACACAGATGATCACTGGGACAGATGTGGCAGATGATCATGGACAGATGTGGCAGATGATCATGGACAGATGTGGCAGATGATCACAGACAGATGTGCACCAGATGATCATTTTACTGGGACAGATATGTGACAGGTGTTTTTCACTGTGTGGGGACACTGTGACAGGACACTCTTTTGAGGACACTAGCTGGGTAATCACTGTGTAAAAAGCTGTACAAAAAAAAAACTGCTTAGACACACTGATCCTCAGCTCGCAGCACAGATCCTCTCTTCTTCTCTTCACTCCGCGTGAAACGGCTCTCTATTTACATTACATGATGGCTGTGATTGGACACAGCCATCTTGTGATTAGGAGGGCCAATCACAGAGCCCTCCTGTCGATCGGAAATGCGCCATGTCCAGGGACTGCGCAATCTCGCTCCTTCTGAGGGACATTCAGGAACAGCCACTCAGAAGAAGGAAACGCCCACCCAGCCATTTATATTTAATAGCCGGATGGGAAGTAGGTAATGTCTCTTAAACGTGAGTGCTTATTTATTGTTTTTCCTTTCACTAATATTTAATAAATGCTACACTTAGGTAGTGGAGCTTTTCCTTCTTTCTTTTTCCAATTTACATATGGGTCAGAGAGGTGGGCTGATGTCACAACCTCTGATTTAGCCAATTAGAGAAAGCTTTGTATTAATTTTGAGGATGCAATGCTTTCTCTGCAGGGATAGTACCGTATATACTCGAGTATAGGCCGACCCGAATATAAGCCGAGGCCCCCAATTTACCCCCAAAAAAACTGGCAAACTTATTGACTCGTGTATAAGCCGAGGGTGAGACATGCCTGTCCATCCCTGTGTGTGTGTCCGTCCCTGTGTGTCCGTCCATCCCTGTGTGTGTGTGTGTCCATCCATCCATCCATCCCTGTGTGTGTGTGTGTCCATCCATCCATCCATCCCTGTGTGTGTGTGTCTCCATCCATCCATCCCTGTGTGTGTGTGTGTCTCCATCCATCCATCCATCCCTGTGTGTGTGTGTCTCCATCCATCCATCCACCCCTGTGTGTGTGTGTCTCCATCCATCCATCCATCCCTGTGTGTGTGTGTCCATGTGTGTGTGCGTGTGTGTGTGTGTGTGTGTGTGTGTGTCCAGCCTACCTGTGTCCCGAGCCTCCGTCCCGTGCCTTGCCTCCTTGCCTCCGTCCCGTGCCTTGCCTCCTTGCCTCCGTCCCGTGTCGTGTCGTGTCGTGCCTTGCCTCCGTCCCGTCCCGTGCCGTGCCTTGCCTTGCCTCCGTCCCGTGCCTTGCCAGGATCGCCTCGGCGGCCATTCTAAAATTCAAAAGCCCCGCCTCCGCCTCCGCCTGTGATAGGCGGAACACTGAATTTCCCAGCAGCCTGTGTTCCGCCTATCACCGATATCGTCTCATCCTCGTACTACGGACGAGGATGAGACGATGTCCGTGATAGGCGGAACACAGGCTGCTGGGAAATTCAGTGTTCCGCCTATCACAGGCGGAGGCGGAGAAGGAGGCGCGGCTTTCAAATTGTAGTATGTCCGCCGTCTGTCTGCTCGATACGCTGATCGAGCAGTCAGACGGCGATGACTCGAGTATAAGCCGAGGGGGGCACTTTCAGCCTCAAAAAAGAGGCTGAAAATCTCGGCTTATACTCGAGTATATACGGTACTCTCATTTTCCTTCACACTATCATATCAACAATACAAAAATCAGGAGTTGTAGCCCCTTGTGCACAGCAAATTTTCAGCTTGCTTGACTAGATGTGTCATCAAGCCCTCTCCTTTAGATTTGTCCTGATGGTGCCTACTTCTTTTTTGCAAGGGGTCATGTGTGGGCATACAGTGCATCTGGAAAGTTTTCACAGTGGTTCACTTTTTCCACATTTTGTTTTGTTACAGCCTTATTCCAAAATTGATTAAATTCATTGTTTTCCTCAAAATTCTACAGATTCTAATAGATATATGAGTGCTGTCAGCATTGCTGCAGAGGCTGAAGGGGTGGGGGTCAGCCTGTCAGTGCTCAGACCATACGTCACAGACTGCATTAAATTGGTCTGCATGGCTATCATCCCAGAAGGAAGCCTCTTCTAAAGATGATGCACAAGAAAGCCTGCAAACAGTTTGCTGAAGACAAGCAGACTAAGGACATGGATTACTGGAACCATACCCTGTGGTCTGATGAGACCAAGATAAACTTATTTGGTTCAGATGCTGTCAAATGTGTGTGTCGGCAACCAGGTGAGGTGTACAAATACAAGTATGTCTTGCCTACAGTCAAGCACAGTCGTGGGAGTGTCCTGGTCTGGGGCTGCATGAGTGCTGACAGCACTGGGGAACTACAGTTCATTGAGGGAACCATGAAAGCCAACATTTAATGTGACATACTAAACCAGAGCATGATCCCCCACCTTCAGAGACTGGGTCGCAGGGCAGTATTCCAACATGATAACGACCCCAAACACACCTCCAGGACAACCACTGCCTTGCTAAAGAAGCTGAGGGTAAAGATGATGGACGGACCAAGCATGTCTTCAGACCTAAACCTTATTGAGTATCTGTAGGGCATCCTTAAATGGAAGGTGGAGGAGCGCAAGGTCTCTAACATCCACCAGCTCAGTGATGTCATCATGGAGGAATTGAAGAGGAATCCAGTGGGAACCTGTGAAGCTCTGGTGAACTCCATGCCCAAGAGGGTTAAGGCAGTGCTGAAAAATAATGGTGGCCAAAAAATATTGACACTTTGGGCCCAATTTGGACATTTTCACCTAGGGGTGTACTCACTTTTGTTGCCAGCAGTTTAGACATTAATGGCTGTGTGTTGAGTTATTTTTAGGGGACAGCAAATTTACACTGTTACACAAGCTGTACACTCACTATTTTACATTGTAGCATTTCTTCAGTGTTGTCACATGAAAAGATATAATAAAATATTTACAAAAATGTGAGGGGTGTACTCAGTTTTGAGAGATAATGTATATATATATATATATATATATATATATATATATATATATATACATATATATACACACACACACACACATCCAAAAACATCAGGTAAAACCTTGGGATTATGTTCATATTGGTTTCTTGATGTAGTGATTTCTTCTCTGTCATTGGGTATTTAATTGAACTTGATTAGTGCAGAAAGATGAATTCCTTCAGTCCCTTTTATGGCTGCGATAATAAATTCTCTAGCAGAGGCAGATCTTTCTGTGGTTTCTACTGTGCCAGCATACAGTATGTGTGCAGGATGTAGGACAGTACTTCTCCCCTTTAAACATGTAAAAAAAACTTCAGAAGTGGCAAACGAATGACTGCTTTGGTCTTCAAAAAACAGCATACATCCAGAAAGATATCTCTGGTTATCCCAGAGGGAACACTTACTATATTATAGCACTGGTTTTCTCTGCAAGTCCTTTGCGATGTAGCTTACTATATTTAGATTTGATTGCTGGAGGTGACTGATCATAGCTGACCCCACCATGAGCTGACATGAGTTATTCAGTTAGTAGAGTCTTGTTTGAAAGGGCCTCATTGTAGCGCTAATACATGCGTGTTAATGTTGCATTCTGAGCACTTAACTATAACCTTACATTTTCTGGCAAAGTGATCCATAAATGTGCAACATCTGAACCAAATGGTGTGCTTCTTTAGAAACTCCTTATGTTCTTTGAAGCACTTTCCCTTAAACATTGAACATTTTCTGAGAGGATGTGGTTTGTCGTAGATGGGACAGTAGGACTTTTTTATTTATTTTGCTTTTCATCACTGCCACTGGTAGTAGTGGGTGTAACTGCTGTCTTTTAATGGAAACATTTCTAGAGTCTCTGTGCTCAGTGTTAAGGTTTTCTGTTCTTATAGTTGGAGGGCTAGGAATGTTCGAGTTAAGAATTGAAAAGCTTGGATAGTTCTTAGCTCTGGCTAAGGAGCAAGGTGGAAAGGAGATTTGATGCTGCTCCATGTACCTAGAACCCACTGTTGCCTATTTATCATAGATATTGTATTAATTTTTCTACAACAGGGTTAACATTTTGTGCAGTGTTTGAGTAGTTAAAGGAGTTGTAAAGGCAAGTTCTTTATCTTAATGCATTCTATGCATTAAGCTAAAACACCTTTTGTGTGTAGCAGCCTCCCCTGCATCTCCTAATTACTTACCTGAGCCCCATATCTCTCCAGCGATGTCCACAAATTTCTAAGCCATCTGGGACATTCCTGCTGATTGCCTGAGACACATCAGCAGCACCATTGGCTCTCCCGGCTGCCAATCAGGAGAGAGAGGGGGGCTGGGTCGGGGCTCCATGTCTGAATGGACACACGGAGCTGTGACTCAGCTTGGGTGCCCCCATTGGAAGCTGCTGACTGTGGGGGCGCTCAAAGAAGGGAGGGGCCAGGAGCAGCAAACAGGGACCTGAGAAGAGGAGAATCCGGGCTGCTCTGTGCAAAACCGCATAGTGATGGTAAGTATAACATGTTTGTTTAAAAAAAAATTTGACTTTACAATCACTTTAAGCTTGGTAGAAATGGGTCTTCTTTAGCAATTTAAAGCTCAAAAAGTAGATTGCTTAGTTCCCGAACCATCTGCTTGCCCTTGTTGGATAGTTTCAAAGAGTTCTGCAGCCTGCTGAATACGTTCTAACTTCAGAACTCCCATAAGTTTGCAAGATGAAGGACCTTGTCTGGTTTATATGAACAGTTTTAGGTCTCACAGTCCAATGACTGAGGACCTAACCATATGATTAACAAATCTAGCTCTTGCACAAGTGGTATGTTGAGTTCCTGGACTACTCCCATAAAGATGCATCTCCAGCTTCAATAGTTTTCTAGGCAATCATCAAACTTCATAAGGCCAGGTCAGTGTGGGTCATGTCAGTTCCTTGAGGCTTTGCTATGACAGGTGTTCCTTCACCGATACTGTACAAGTCGGTCATGGCTTGTAAACATCAAACTGAAACCAGAAGTGATAAAAGCTTTGGGTTTCTTACATCATGGACTGATAGTGGGTATGGATGTACTTTACTACCCTCTGAGTGCACACCAGGACCAAACGGCGGAGGTACCAGTCTCCGCAATTGCATGGGAGAGCCCTGTAAAGGAGGCCGCTTCTACACTCCGTATAAATGATTGAGTGGCTGTTTAGCCACTTGGATCACTTCCACATGAAAGCCTAGGACCTGCTAACAAATTTCAGTACAGATCAAGGGGCTGAAGTGTTTAATATACAGTATTTACAGTATATAGTGGCAACAGTTTATGCTGCACTTTACAAAATGGAGGGAGACAACCAAGTTCCAATACAATTCAATACAAGAAGACTCAGTGAGCCCTGCTTTATGAACTTACAATCTAAAAAGGAATGGGCAATTGATACAAAATGCAATAACTGTGATGGATGAGTGGATAGAGAAAGTTTATGTACAGTTTATTAGTAGATATGGGCCGAACACCCCCTGGTTCGGTTCACGCCAGGACTCTGGAACATTGCAAAAGTTTGGACCTGAACCGCAAACCCCTCTGAAGTCTATGGGACCCAAACTTGAAAAATCAAAAGTCCCCATTTTGAAAGCTAATATGCAAGTTACTGGCCACAAAAGGTTATGGGGGCCTGGGTACTGCTCTTGGGGACATGTATTAATGCAGCAAAGACTTTTTAAAAAGATTGTTTTTAAAGGATCATTGATTTTATTGATGCTTAAAGTGAAACAATCAAAATTAAGAATTCCTTTAAATATAGTGCCTAGGGGGTCCCCTTAACCACTTTAGCCCTGGAAGAATTTACCCCCTTCCTGACCAGAGCACTTTTTAAAATTCGGCACTGCGTCACTTTAACTGACAATTGCAACGTGACTCCCAAACAAAATTTATGTCCTTTTTTTCTCACAAATAGAGCTTTCTTTTGGTGGTATTTGATCACCTCTGCGGTTTTAATTTTTTGCGCTATAAACAAAAAAATAGTGACAATTAAAAAAAAAGACATTATCTTTTACTTTTTGCTATAATAAATATCCCCAAAAAATATTTTTAATTTTTTTCCCTCAGTTTAGGCCGATACGTATTGTTCTACATATTTTTGGTAAAAAATAAAAATCACAATAAGCGTTTATTGATTGGTTTGCACAAAAGTTATAGTGTCTACAAAATAGGGGATAGTTTTAGGAAATTTTTATTAATATATATTTTTTTTTTACTAGTAATCAGCAATTTTTATCGTGACTGCGACATTATGGTGGACACGTCGGACAATTTTGACACATTTTTGGGACTACTGGCATTAATACAGTGATAAATGCTAAAAAAATTGCATTGATTTCTGTAAAAATTTCACTGGCAGTGAAGGGTTAACCACTAGGTGGTGCTGTAGGGGTTAAGTGTGTCCTAGGGAGTGATTTTAACTATGGGGGAGGGGCTGTGTGTGACACATCACTGATCAGCGCTCTCGATTACAGGGAGAGCTAATCAGTGACAGTGTCACTAGGCAGAACGGTTTGATGCTTGTTTACATTAGCATCTCCCCGTTCTTCCTCACTGTGAGACGATTGCAGGTATCCCTGCGGACATCGGGTCCGCGGGACCCACGATCACGGAGCAGGTGCACAGCCTCGTAAAGGGCAATGCACAGGTACATTAATCTGCCTGTATATCTGCGCGAGGCAGTCAGGAAGCGGTAAATCTGCCTGTAAAGTGGTGCATTTGTACTATGTACAGAGCAGTGATGGCGAACCTTGGCACCCCAGATGTTTTGGAACTACATTTCCCATGATGCTTATGCACTCTGCAGTGTAGTGGAGCATCATGGGAAATGTAGTTTCAAAACATCAGGAGTGCCAAGGTTCGCCATCACTGGTATAGAGCCTGCTGCAGCAAAAAAAAAATACATTTAAATTGATTTTCTCTGCAAGCCTTCTTTATTTCAAACAAAGGCTTGGGGATCGAATCTGTATGATGAGACCACAATTTAGTACACTCGGAAAAAGATTAGAGATTTTTGGGATAAATTCTGGTGTCTCTTTGGCAGTCTTTAAATTTAAATAATTTTGCACCACAGTGAGCAATCATTATGTGAAGAAGTTAAATTATAGTACACCAAGGCTATAGTAGGCCAAGGTTAACTTTTTTATTTTTTTAGATAAAGTCTGGTGTCTGTTTTGAGAATTTGGATAGAAGTAACAGGTTTGGAAAAAATTGGTCTTTGGGTGTTGGTGGTGCCTTATAACCCTATAGAGGTACTTGTGATGAAAGCAAAAATTGGCCTTATTGTAAATAATTTAAATTTTGTCACGGCTCACTATACTTGTTGTCTCCTCAAATGGTGACAGTACAGTACATGCATCCTTTATCAGCATCCATTGGCGTAGGAAAAAAAGCCGAGCTGCCCTGAGCCTGTCCTTGTGCCATACTCACACAAGTACCAGTTGATGACCCTCTGCTGCATGTTGAGCCATTTGCAGCGTTGAGTTCCTGGTGAGCATGTCACAAATCAGGTGGTTTAGGGGCAGGTGGAATTTCTGCTGAATTTCAGTCAACCAAACACTGGCTGTGTATGACCTATTGAAATAGCTACAAACTCTCCTGGCCTGCTTTAGAGGATCTTGCAACTCTGGGTATATGTTTAAGAAACGCTGCATCACCAAACTGAGGACATGTGCCAGGCACGGTACATGCCATCTTTCCCTGTCGAAGAGCGGACAGGTTAGTGCCATTATCACACACCACCATTCCAAGCAGAGTTACCCAGTGTGCTGTGAACAAAATATATCAGCCCTAACCATGCTTGCTGGATTTTTTTATTTAAATAAGTGCAGTTTTTCCCTTTTATTGATGCCAAAAGATTACCTTCCACATGATGGTACAGAGCTGGAATGGCCTTACATGAAAATAACTAGTGACTGGAAACCTGCCATTGTGGTACAGCACATTCTGCAAATTCATGGAGGGGGCAAAATCCACCAGACGGAAAGGCAGGAGTTCTAAAGCCAGCAACTTGGACAAGCTGGAATTTAGATGCTAGGCATGTGGGTGGCAGGGAGTGTTTTTTTTATTTTGACTGCAGCAGCTGGGGCAGAGAAATTTGCCTGCTATACTCTACAGCTGGTGGTGTGCTACTGGCAGATGTGTTGCAAAGACCCGTGACACCCTTTGCTATACCTTCATCCCTGTCAGTGGAGGCTGCTGAGAGTTAATGAGATATAGCGGGTAGACCTGAAAAGTGAGGAGTGAAGAGAATTGTGTTTCTTTTGTGTGGCTTTCAGGTGCTCTTGCTACGCTGTGTTTTTGCTACGTTTGATCTGCTTGTGGCAGAGATTGCAAATTGCAACAGTGCAATTGGCTGCATCTGTGCTAAAAAAGTCCCACACAGCTAAGCTGTGGGAAGTGGGCTGAGAGATAACAGCTCCACAATCTGAGGGAATAAACTGGCTGCTCTCTACTCTTCCATGATGGCTGCCTCCGGAGGACATGATGCCTTGTTGGGGTTGTGCCTCCCCCTCACTTTCCCCCTCTGCTCTATCCGGCACCCAAGTCATGTCAGCAAACTCCTCATCACTGGAGCCAACTTGGTAATACACTGTGGCTTGGGGAACATGATTGCCAATTTGATGTTTATCAGTGTTTTCCCCTCTCTGTAGGCTCATGCTACTTCCTTTCTCTATCTCAGAACCAATATCAGAATCAAGTAATCCATGCATGATGGCATTATGGCAACAGTAGCTGTGGACAAGGAGTCAGAATAAGCTGCTCTGGCAGCTGCGGTGGACCACGCACTAGTGTCAGGTTGGATCATAGAGGCTGAATATTGTTTTGTAGTTTCTTAACTCCAGTCCTCAAGGCACCCCAACAGGTCATGTTTTCCATTAGCTCTTTATCGTACATCACGGGACACAGAGCCACAGTAATTACTGTATAGGTTATATGGCACCTTCAGGTGATGGACACTGGCACAACCTAGATAAGAAGTTCAATTCCCCATATAACCCCTTCCCCTTACCGGGAGTACCTCAGTTTTTTAACCAGTGTCTTAGGTGTTGGTCACGAGTAAAGATGTGCTGTGCTGAGCTCCAATGGAAAAATCTTTGCTGGGGAAAGTCATGCAACTGGATCCATTCAGTGTCTTTTCAGGCCGAATTGAATGGTACCCAGGCCTCATGGCGGAAGAAACAAGGTCTTGCCTGTAACGCTTCTTTTTTTTAGAGCTGGACCCTGGCATCTAGTGCTTGGTTTTTTCAGCCATATTTCCTGGCGGGGTGCTTTACAGGTCCAGGAGTGTGGATCCCCCGATAAAAAGGGGCACCGGTCCCTGAAGGTTTTTAAACGGGGCCCACCGTGAGTGATGGAGATTGGGTCTGTCTAGTTTTACCACAGAATCCTGCAACTGGATAAGGTAAGGGAGATTCCTAAGGAATTTTCTTAGTTCTTGTGGGTTTTCACCTAAAGTCACCACCGGGAGCTGTCAAGAGCATGTACCCGATTCCATGAGTGTCAGTCCGCCTTATGTCCATACAAGCTGCACGCTTCCTACAGCCCAAGCCCCAGGTAAGACGTGGTAAGGGTTTTCTTTTTTATTTCAAATGTCCCCCACCTTGACAGAGGTACCTCTTCTCTCCAGGGGGCAGAAGGAGCATGGACCAGTCGGCGGTATGCCACACCACTCTCGCCGCCATTACGGCGGTTTTCCATCCTTCAGCTGTCCTGCACCCCAGCCCCCACCACCAACCCCCCCACATCCAATCAGGTCACATTGGAGCACGCTCGTGTGGGAAAACAATCCTTTTTGAAAAAAGGGGGGGCGGGGCTTTGAACGGCGTTGACGTTCCTCAGATGTTCACAAACGCAGGGCTGTGTACTATAAAGTGCACCTTTTTTCAGATGCATTCAGCTGATGGAGGGACACAGTGCAGACTGGGGCGTGAGTGTTGGCGACAGGCATTCCCAGGGCACATTTATTTATTTAGCATCAGGCTGAGCATTAATAGCAGTGGCAGTTGCTGGACTATTTGCTCAGCAGTGGGTGCATTTTTTCGGTAGTACCTCTGCATTTGTGCTTGGCACTATGACCTGAGGGAGAGGTACAAGTACCTCAAAAGACAAGAGCACAAATGGGTTGCCCTCAGGCTCTGATGATCCTCCCTCTGCAACACCATCCCCCCGAAAGGCCTAGGGAGGCTGGTCAGAGTGAGCCTTCGGTGTCATCAGGGGTTGCAATTGCTTCCAACAGTTCAGCCCCTGTCTATATTACCAAGGAGATTTTTCCTCAGTCATGATTGGAGGAAAGATTAACAGCTTTAATCGCATTTTCGCAGAGTGGAAGAAAACACATTAGGTCCCCTTCAACTACCCAGGATCCTCAGAGGAACAGTGGGAGAGGGAAGATGAATCCCCCTCAGGGGACTGTGATGAGAGTGATGACTTCTCTTCTGAGGGATCAAGTGGGGGAAGACCTTCTTCCGCTTCACAAGCTGAGAAATTGCTGGTGCATACTCTTATTGAAAAGGTCCGCTCCTCATTTAAGCTACCCCTAACCGAGTCAGTTGAAAAGCCCACTTCTTGTTTGGGTTCACGAAAACCTCCTCAGGCTTTACATGCCTTTCCCGTACATTCAGCCGGGAAGATTGGTGTGCAACACGGCATTCTAAGTCCGCCGTACTTTCGGGTCAAGAAAGTATGCCGGAGGCTACACACGGGGGGATTGTTTGGCGGACTTGAGTTTGCCGGACTTTTCCACCGGATTGTTTGATCGTGTGTACGCGGCATTAGGGTGCAAATTTTTGATTTCACTCCTCACTACCTATCACAGTTTCGAAGGCTATAAAATGCCAAAATAGCACAAAACCCCCCCCAAATGACCTCATTTTGGAAAGTAGACACCCCAAGCTATTTACTGAGAGGCATGCTGAGTTCATGAAATATTTTATATTTTGCCACAAGTTGCGGGAATATTAGAAACTTTTTTTTTGCACAAAGTTGTCACTAAATGACATATTGCTCACACATGCTATGGGCATAAGTGAAATTACACCCCAAAATAAATTCTGCTGCTTCCCCTGAGTACGGGGATACCACATGTGAGGGACTTTTTGGGAGCCTAGCTGCGTACGGGACCTCGAAATCCAAGCACCGCCTTCAGGATTTAAATATAAAATGCTACCAAAAAAAAACTGTTAGCGATCGCAGGTATCAGGCCTGACTCTGCGAACGCTGCAGTTATGTGTTTAGTGTTTTGTAAGTGACAGTGATCGATCGATCGGGTGGGCTGGGCGGAGGGGCAAAACGCAGGTGCTAGCATGTATCTGGGCTGATCCCGCTAACAATGCGTTTTTTTGGAACCCTAAACTGCTGGGGATGCTAGTATAGATCTGATCAGATATTGATCTGTTCAGATACTATACCACTACGGGAGGTATATGCTTTGCGCGTGGGTGTTAGCGGTACTGGCACTAACCTAGCGCTGCCTGGGGCGACGCAGACCCTGACCCTAAAACCTAATTGATATCACCTGCCGGGTGATCAGGGGGTTAAACCTTTAATGGGTAATAAATGGTGGGTGCCCTGATGCTATAAAAAGCAAACTAACTAACCAGAGTCACCCATAACACTTATACGGTGATCGCTGGCGAAATGGTTAACTCTAGGGGCAATCAGGGGGTTAAAATCTTTATTGGGTAGTATATGGGGGTACCTAACGCTATAAAAACCTGGCGGTGAACCTAAAAAATAACTAGCTACCTAGCGGCACCAGTGACACTAATGCAGCGATCAGAAAAACGAACGCTTAATGACACTGGCAAAAAGGGGTGAAAGGGTTAACTCTAGGGGCAATCAGGGGGTTAAACCTTTATGGGGGGGGTAGGAGGCTACCCTGGATCTAAAACTAACTGCCCTGACACTTTTTACTGTCACAACTGACACTAAATGCAGTGATCAGTAAATAAATGATCACTGCAATCAGTGACAGTGTGACTGGGAGGGGGGGCGATCGGGGCGGGTGAATTGTGTGCCTATGTGTACCTACGTGTCAGTGTAGTGTTGGTGCACTTACTATCTCTGCTCTCCTCGCAGTCCGGTCAAAAAGACCGCCCTGAGGAGAGTGACATCACTTCCTCCCTGCCTGTGTTTACACTACACAGGCAGGGGAAGCTTCTCATTCGCCAGGAGCGATCGAGAGGGGATGGCCAGAAACCAACGGCCATCCCCTCATCCCGGATCCCTCCTGAATCGAAACGGACCGCCGCAGCCAGCGGGAGGGGGTCCGATCAGACCCCCCACCCGCTGGAAGGCAAGCACGTACCGGTACGTGCTTGTGCCTGTCTGTGCCATTGTGCCGATGTATTTTTACATGCGGTGGCCCTTAAGTGGTTAAACACAATAAAAAAGAAAGAACAATTAGATATAATAATGTGATGAACCACAGTGCACAAATATCTCAATAGGACAGCATACCACTGCCAAGAAATGTAACGTCTTTAGTGATTGATGAGTTTAGACAGGTTTCAATGAGTAACCCCAATGGTAGAAATGGCTTGCTCATATATATTCAGCTCATTAGCATGGGCTGGCTTCTGGCTTTCAAAGAACTTCCGCAGTATGAAACAACAAAAGAAAAAGACCATTGCGCAGTATATTGAATATTCCCTATAAACTGAGGGTAAACTTCACTCACACTTTCCAGCACAATGACTCGCATATGGTAAATTCAGTTGCATACAGCTAACAGCTGGGATCTTCTCACACACACAGCACTGCTCATCACTGGCTCCTCCCGACCGGTTTCATCACTAGACACGTGACTTTTTCAAGGGAATAGGCAATTGGGGTATGTCAATCCCTGAGAGACCATTTGAAACAGGTGCTCAAGGTTTTCCCTGAACAACAGGCCCAGGATTTAGCAGAGCTGCCAGCGTCTTTGTGTTTTGCAATTGATGCAATCAGAGATTCTATTCTTCAAACTGCTCGCCCTACACTTGGGTTGGTACATATGCGTAGAATCCTATGGTTGAAAAGTTGGTCAGCCAAAGCGCCATGCAGAAAGCTTCTGGCTGGTTTTCCTTTGTGGGTGAAAAGCTGTTTGGGGATGATCTGGACAAATATATCCAAAAGATATCAAGTGGGAAAAGTACAGATTTACCAGTTAAGAAAAAGAGTAAATGTCCCTCATTTGGACGGGCTTTTTCTAGTACCAGGGGCATCAGCCTCCAGGCAGTCTCAACGGCTTGCACCGTCAGGTTCAAGAGGTAGCATTCAGGGTCAACCCCAGGAACAAAAGAAGTCCTGGAGGAGGAAACCTGCAAAACAGAATGCTAAAGCCTCTTCATGAAGGGATGCCCTCACTCGTTCGAGTGGGGGGGGGAGACTTCTACAGTTCTCAGGGGTCCGGCGTGAAGAATTTTAGACAGATGGGTGGTCTCTGCAATAGCTCTATGTTACAAATTTGAGTTCCTAAAATACCCGACTCGTTTCCTCAGGTCAAATGTCCCCAAAGATCCAGAGAAAAAGAAGTCTCTTTTTCAAGCTTTAGACTGGCTTTTGTCGCAAAAAGTGATCATGGCGGTCCCCATGGAAGAGTAGGGGTTGGGGTTTTATTCATACATTTTCATGGTGCCAAAGCCAAATGGAGATGTCAGACCTATTCTAGATCTCAAAGATCTAAACCGGTGTCGGAATATCTTTTCACATCGAGTCAATCTGATCAGTAGTCTCCATCCTACAAGGAGGAGAACTTCTGGCATCAATCGGCATCAAGGATGCATACCTGCATGTACCTTTTTTCCCTGCTCACCAGAAATATCTGCGTTTTGAAGTAGAAAAACGTAATTTTCAGTTCTTAGCCTTGCCTTTCGGTCTAGCTACTGCACCTCGGGTGTTTACAAAACTTCTGGCCCTTCCTCTGGCCAGATTAAGGAGTCAAGGTATAACAATAATAGCATACCTAGATGACCTACTCTTGATAGACGGGTCGGTAGCCCGCTTGGATCAAAGCATGGTCACCACAGTCAACTACCTGGAATAGAGAAATCTTCTTTAAAGCCAGTAAGAAGATTAGAGTACTTGAGTCTGGGTATAGATACAGCCCAGAAGAAGGTGTTTCTACCCCAGGCAAAGATCAGCGCTATAAAGGAGCTGGTTCAGGTGGTCAGGGCGAAGAAAGTTCCTTCTATTCCCCCTTGTATGAGGTTGTTGGGGAAGATGGTGGCTTCATTCGAAGCAGTTCCCTATGCTCAGTTTCATCGAGACTGCTGCAAAACAGTATCCTGTCTGGCTGGAACAAGGAGGTCCAAGCACTAGATTTTCCAATGCGTTTGTCACCAAATGTACGCCAGAGCCTCGGTTGGTGGAGGACATCCGAGAATCTGTAGAAGGGGAAGTTGCCTGGAAGGTGGTAACAATAGATGCCAGCCTTTTGGGTTGGGGAGCAATCCTGGAAGAGGAGTCTGTCCAAGGGAAATGGTCCAGAACCGAAAGAACCTTGCCCATCAACATTCTAGAGATTCGGGCAGCGCACCTAGCCCTAAAGGTGTCAGGGAAATGGCCGGAACGGATGCGGTACTGGGCATTCTGGGGTCCGCATGCTTGTGCGCATGCCTGTGCGGGTGCACACGCGGCGCCAATCGGCCTATTTAGGTTGTCCCCACAGTGTGCTCGGTGCTATCCGATCTGCAGCTCCCCGTGACCTAGTACCTGTACCTCGTTTGAAGCTTCTGATTTCCTGACTACCCGGCTTAACCTTTGGAATGTCCTGCTTGCTGCCTGCCTTTGACCTTGGCCTGTCCATGACCTTGAACCTGCCTGCTCCACTGTACCGCGCTGCCCGCCTGTTGCCAACCCTGCCAGTGACCCGGACTTTGAGCTTGCCTGATCCCTTGTACTGCACCGCCTGTCTGTTGCCGACCATGGCTGTGACTGGACTTGCCTCATCAGCACCTGCTCTGCATCCGCTGCCAGAGTCCAGCTGACTGGAGACCACCGACACATCTGCATCAAGCCCTTTGGGCCTCTTCTCCTGCAACAACTGGCCAGGCTCTCATACCAATCTGTGCTCCCATGCCTCCTGTCCATACTACCAGGGGCAGAGAAGCAGACACGTAAGGGAGGCCTTCCCCTGCTCGGGCTCATCAGTCAGGTACGTGAAGTCTGACAGTATCGGACAGCCATGTCCAAGCCCGAGCAGGGAGCCTCTCCCATGAAGGAGCTATGCAGACACCTGGCGGGTCTCACACAAGCCGCGAAGAACCTTCAAGAAGGCTACACCAGATTGGAAGGTCAAATCCAGGTTCTGTCCTCTCCCACACACCAAGGTGTTTCCGCTGCCGGACCAGCATCAGCACCCTCTGTAGTAATGCTACCTCCTGAGCCCAGGGTACTGTCAGGGCTGGCTGCTCAGCTGTCGGCTAATTGCCAGCTCTCTTCTCTTTCCACAGTTACCAGCTGTTCCCGATGATGCTCATCTGACCTGCCTATTTAAAGCCTTCCTGCTCACTTTTTCATTTGCCTTCGCGTTGGTCACATCACAAGGAACTATCTCCTGCTGTTTGTTTCAAGACTGGCTTGCTGACATCCCACCCGGCTTCTTATCCTGCTTGCGGTTGCTCTCCTAGGATCCCTGACTTCCGGCCTGGCTGATTACCCGATCTGGTTTATGAACTTTGGACTGGCTGACTACCCGATCTGGCTACAGGACTCTGGCTATGCTTGACTACGCTTTTTTCTATTTACCTTTTTATGTTTATTAATTAAAAAAAGGGGGATTTGATTGTACTTCTGTCTCAGTCTGTTTCATGGTTTCTGACAGGTACCTACCCCGAGAGATTTTCTGGTGATCACAGTAAATACCAGTCATTCCGCACCGCTTGCGAGCTCTACTTTGCCTTGCAACCACGCACCTTCTCATTGGAAGCGACTAAAGTGGGCTTCGTCATTTCTTTTTTTTTGTCCGGGGAACCACAGACCTGGGCCCACCGCCTCATGGAGCAGAAGTCGACCTCCCTTGATAATCTGGATACTTTCTTTGCTGCCATGTCCCAACTATATGAGGATCCCCAGTTAAAAAGCAACCGCTGATGCCGCCTTGCACCAGGGGCGTAGGGCAGTTTAGGATTTTGTGGTGGAATTCAGGCTCTGGAGTTCCGATACTGAATGGAATGACGCTGCCCTGCGTTACCAATTCCGCATGGGATTATCCGATTCGCTTAAGGACGAGCTGGCATGGGTCGGTATCCCCCAGTCCCTGGAAGAGCTTATCAATCTGTCTATTCAAATTGACCGCTGCCTCAGGGGATGTCGTTCTGAGAAGACCTCCAGCCAATTTCGGCCCACCTGGGTCCTTCCCAAGGTCCTTAGTGCAACCGGCTCTTTCCGGCCGACCTCTCTTGCTCCTTCTTCTCCAGTTCGACACCCCCGAACCAATGCAGCTAGGTCTCATCCGTCCATCCCTCACTCCGGAAGAACATCAACGCTGAAGGGCCAGTAATCTATGCATGTATTGCGGTGAACCCAGCCACTACGTGAGATCTTGTCCCGACAAGATACGTAAGTCTCTTCCAATTCCTCCCAAGCATGCATCTACCTTGCCTAAATCTGCTTCTCACCTTGCGCTCTCTGTCATCCTACAGCTTCCCAACAAGGATATACCATTCCCAGTCATAATTGACTCCGGAGCCTGCAGTTGTTTTATTGACATAACTTTTTCTGCTAACCATCGCATTCCCCTCTGACCAAAACCTCAGAGCCTTGCTGTACACCTTGCTGATGGCTCCAGCCTCAGTTCCGGCCCTGTCACTCAGGAAACCGCCATGTTGGCCACTATGGGCTCTGATCTTCAAGAACTCTTATGCCTGGACGCAATTTCCTCACCTTTTTCCCATCATTCTGGGAATGCCTTGGTTACAGGCTGTCACGTACCTTACCGCGGAGTCCGAATGCTGAGGGTGGCCTCTTGCACGGTTCCGGTCTCAACAGCCCTGGTAGTGAGGACAGGAAGTGCTGAGGCAGCGAAAGAGTGCAGGTGCCTGCAGGCTGAAGACCGGAGCTCAGAGATACTGGATCCTCACGGAGGA
This sequence comes from Lithobates pipiens, assembly GCF_037356315.1. Classification (NCBI taxonomy): domain Eukaryota; kingdom Metazoa; phylum Chordata; class Amphibia; order Anura; family Ranidae; genus Lithobates; species Lithobates pipiens. The sequence goes on from NW_027507748.1 coordinate 327,020,619, forward strand.
GGGAGTGTAGACTGGTCACCGGAAGCCAAGCAGGTAAGTAGGAATCCTGCAATGTCAGGAGAAGGCAAAGGTTGGCAACTGGCTGGCAACAAGGTACAAGAACGGAAGGCAGGTTCGTAGTCAAGGACAGGCAAGAGTTGGCAACGTGCTAGCAGCAAGGTACAGAATCAGGAAGCAGAGCCGAAGTAGAGAGTCCAAGCCGAGGTCAGTATAATCAATCCCGGTAAGTAGCAGGCAGGGGTGATCCAGGAGAATAGTCAAGCAAGCCGGGTTAGTCAGGAACAAGGTAAAATGTTCAACAGCGGTCAGGTATCTTAGGAACAAGCTGAAGACGATCCAGCAGTATCATGTACAGCATCCTGTTTATATATGGTGCCATGTGCCAGGATTGGTGGACGTGAATGTGTGTGTGCAAGTGCGCACACACACTTTCGGATTGGTGCGCGAGTGCGCACATGCATTCGGATTGGTATGGTATGCGTACGCCCGTTCGTTCCGGAACTTGTTTGCCTCTGTCGAGGATACTGCACATGGTCATTAGCGGAATGGGAATTGGCCACTGCTGCACGGGGGGCGGGCATTAACACGGTGAGTTCTCTGACACTGACCCCCCGTTAAGGGCAGCCTCCGGATGCCATTTCGCACCAAACCTTCTAGGCAGGAGCAATCAAAGGCCGTATGAGCCTCTGGGCATGGAGATTTGTTTTGGGCTCCCAGGAATTTTCTTCTGGGCCAAAGCCTCTCCATTTAAATACTGGTTCTGTCCTTGTTGTTTCCTATGATCCAAAATGGCTTCAATCTTGAATTCCTCTTCCGCATCTACCATCACAGCTTCTGGAGGACCTACCTCATGGTCCAGAAAGGAATTGGGAACATCAGGCTTAAGTAATGAAGCATGGAATACGGGGTGGATCCTGAATGAGTCGGGGAGTTCAAGTTTACAAGCTACCAGATTGATTCTCTTCTTAATTGGAAAAGGCCCCAAGTATCTGGGTCCCAGCTTTTTGGAGGGGCATGCCAGTTTCAGGTTTGTAGTTGAAAGCCATACACGGTCATCCAACCATCAGGTCCAATTCCCCCCTTCTTTTCTTGTCAAATAATTTTTTATTGTCCTCCTGTGCCTTAGAGATGGGTGAAATCCGTAGTTGGAGAAGAACAGTGACTGATTTGTGGCAGAGTGAGTGGAGTTGTTGAATGCGAATTCTGCCAAAGGCAGTAATGAGGCCCAATCTTCCTGAGAAAAAGAAGAGAAACAACGTAGGTACTGCTCCAACGGTTGGTTAGTACGTTCCGTCTTCCCATTGGTCTGGTGGTGATAGGCTGAGGAAAAACTAAGTTTGATGCCTAGTGCTTCACACAATGATTTCCAAAATTTTGATGTGAATTGTACTCCACGGTCAGAAACAATATCACTGGGCATTCCATGGAGCCTAATAACTTCTTTAATAAATATCCTGGCAGTCTCACTTGCGGATGGAGTCCCTTTCATGGGAATAAAATGTGCCATTTTAGAAAAGTGATCGACTACCACGAAGATAGAAGAAAACCCTTCAGAGGGGAGGGGGAGCTCAACAATGAAGTCCATTGCGATCTTATCCCATGGTCTTTCAGGGATAGGCAGTGGTCTCAATAGACCTCTTGCTTTATTTTTACTGTTCTTATTCCTGAGGCAGGTCAGGCAAGAATTACCGTAATTCCTACAGTCCTTTGCAAGATTGGGCCACCAGAAGTGCCTCTGAACTAGGTCCATAGTCTTGTGACCCCCCCAAAGTGACCTGCCAAGGGATAGTCATGGCAGACCTGTAGGACAGTGGTGCGCAGATTCTGAGGGACAAAAAGTTTATTCCCCTGCCAGAAGAGTCCATCCTTTTATTGGAGATTTGTACCTGGAGGTAGCGATTTTCCTTGGGATGCCTGATGGATTTGTAACATGAAACTAGGTTGGGTTAGTAAGAAATTCCCAGCTTGCAGGATAGTATCTGGTGGGGATGAAACCTCAGCCTCTGTGAACATGCGGGATAGCGCATCGGGTTTAATGTTCTTGGACCCTGGCTGGTAAGTAATATGGAAATTAAAATGAGAAAAGAAAAATGCCCATCTTGCCTGTCTGGGTCTGAGGTGTTTGGTTGTCCTGAGATATTCTAAGTTTTTATGATCTGTGAAGATCAATATCAGGTGTGCTGCTCCCTCCAGGAGGTACCGCCATTCTTCCAAGGCTGAATATATCGCCAGGAGTTCTTGGTCCCCCACGTCAGTTTCTTTCCGATACGCCAAATTTTTTTGGAAAAGAAAGCCACAGGGTGCATTAAGGACTTAGGTCCTTGATGTTGGGACAGGATGGACCCCACAGCATTTTCCGATGCATCCACTTCCAAGGTATAAGGCAAGGCAGGATCAGGGTATTTTAGTACCGGGGCAGAGGTAAATAACCCTTTTAGTTTGTCAAACGCAGCTTGGGCTGCTGCAGTCCATTGAAAACGGCTTTGCTTCCTTGTGAGCTGCGTGATAGGTGTTATGATACTGGAGAAGTGCTTGATAAATTTCCTGTAGAAATTGGAGAACCCAATAAAATGTTGCACCCCTTTTTTGTCGGTTGGGGTTGGCCAGGACATAATGGCTGAGACCTTCTCAGGATCCATTGCCACGCACCCAGTTGATATTACTAGGCCGAGAAAGTGAATGGTTTAGCGCTCAAACTCACATTTCTCGGCTTTAACATAAAGTCAGTTTTGTCTCAGTCTGAGAAGAACTTGTTTCACATGGCTACGATGTGCTTCTAAAGAGGTCGAGAATATCAAAATGACATCTAAGTAGACAATCACGAATAAGTCCAAAAAGTCTCTGAAAATATTGTTTACGAAATGTTGGAAAGTAGCTGGTGCGTTGCAGAGTCCAAATGGCATAACCAGGTACTCAAAGTGGCCAAAGCCTGTCCGGAAAGCAGTCTTCCACTCATCCCCCCTCACGGATTCTGATTAAATTGTAAGCACCCCGTAAATCCAGCTTTGTGAATATCTTCGCTGAACTAAGTCTCTTGAATATTTCTGGGATCAGTGGGAGAGGATAGCAGTTTTTAACCGTTATTTTGTTGAAGTCCCTGTAGTCCACACATGGGTGGAGGGAATGATCCTTCTTCTCGACGAAGAATATTCCGGCACCAGCTGGAGAAGAGCAGTTTCGGATTAACCCCTTCTTGAGATTCTCGTCAATGTATTCCTTAAGGACCAGGAGTTTGGGTTCCGACAGAGGGAAAATCCTCCCAAAAGGGATTTCTGCCCCTGGTAATAGTTTGGGCAATCAAACCCGGTGGGGAGGAAGAATGTCCGCCTTTTGTTTGTCAAAAACATCTAGGAAGCTATGATATGCAGATGGGACCAGTTTTTGAAATTCAGATACAAGTCTTAAGCAGGCGATGGCTGGGACCAAATGTTGGGAGGCCTTGAGGCAGTTCTGGAGGCAGTAGGCAGACTGGAAGACCACCTCACCAGTAACCCAATTAATTTGAGGGTTATGGGCTTTTAGCCATGGCATCCCCAGAATGATTGGAAATAGTGGTGAGGAAATTATGTCCAGGCGAAGTAGTTCCTGATGGTCAGGTAGTATGTTGGCAGATAATGGTTGGGTTTCATGAGTAATAGGCCCAGATTTGATGTTTGACCCATCTGCTAGCCATATGGAGATTCGTCGTTGCTTGGGTATTAATGGGATGTTGTGTTGCAGGACGAAGGCATGGTAGACGAAGCAGCTGCAGGCGCCGGAAACAATTATAGCCTGGACCCAGAGTGTTCCTTCTGGAAGCTGTAATAAAACAGGGACAGCGATGTGAACGGATTTTGTTAAAGTCAATGCACAAGGTTCATGAGGCAGAGTTGGACTTAGGGGTCTTGATTGGGCACATATTTGCGTAGTGACCGGCTTCCCCACAATAGAGGCAGAGGCTGTTCTGGCGCCGACGCTGCTTTTCTTCTGGTGACAGTGGTGAACGGAGCAGGCCTATCTGCATTGGCTCCGGAGCCTCAGAGGTGGCGGCAGGTACATTGGACGTAGGAATAGGAGGATGGCTCGGGACTTTAGGCAATATCCATGTGGGATGAATCTGGCTGGTTCTCTCAGATCTCCGCTCTCTTAGGCGATGATCTATCCGATTAGACACTTTGATCAGGTCCTCCATTCCCACACGGGCCAACTCATCTTTCAGTGCCTCAGAGAGTCCAATGCGGACCTGATAACGGAGGGCGGCATCGTTCCACAAAGTATCGGAAATCCACTGCCTGAAGTCCGTTACGTAATCCTCCACTGGCCTACGACCCTGCTGGAGGACATGGAGACTGGCCTCTGCGGTTGTGGCACGCTGAGGATCATCATACAATTTAGCCATTTCATTTAAGAAAGCGTCCATAGTGTCCAATAGAGGGCTAGCCTGTTCCAATAAGTGGTGAGCCCAGGTTTGGGGTTACCCCTGGAGTAATGAGACAATGAACCCCACCTTCGTGCTCTCCAAAGAGAAGGTACGTGGTTGTAACAGGAAGTATAACTAGCAGGCATTCCTGAAGGCACAGAATTTACTTCGATCCCCTGAAAATCTCTCTGGAGTGGGGACTTGAGGCTCTGGGGTGGCACCACTACTGTGGGTGCTGATGCTGAGGCTGCTGGGCCGGAGAAGTTGGGGTGCTTGGAGACAATGACTCCACTCTTTGTTCAAGTTGACAATAGCCATCTTGCAGGCCATGGACTGCCTGGGTAAGGGCTAAGATCTGTTGGCACAGAGCTTCAAAAAGTGAGACACCCTTTTCGGACTCCATTTTGGCTGGATCATACTGTCACGTACCTTACAGCGGAGTCCGAATGCTGAGGATGGCCTCTTGCATGGTTCCGGTCTCAACACCCGTGGTAGTAAGGACAGGGAGTGCTGAGGAAGGGAAAGGGTGCAGGTGCCTGCAGGCTGAAGACTGGAGCTCGGAGATACTGGATCCTCACGGAAGAGGGAGTGTAGACTGGTCACCGGAAGTGTTCAGCGGAAGCCAAGCAGGTAAGTAGGAAGACTGCAATGTCAGGAGCAGGCAAAGGTTGGCAACTGGCTGGCAACAAGGTACAAGAACGGAAGGCAGGTTCGTAGTCAAGGACAGGCAAGAGTTGGCAATGTGCTGGCAGTGAGGTACAGAATCAGGAAGCACAGCCAAAGTAGAGAGTCCAAGCCGAGGTCAGTATAATCAATCCAGGTAAGTAGCAGGCAGGGGTGATCCAGAATAGTCAAGCAAGCCGGGCTAGTCTGGAACAAGGTAACAGGTTCAACAGTGGTCAGGTATCTCCGGAACAAGCTGAAGACGATCCAGCCTTGGTATAATGTAAGGATCCTGTTTATATATGGTACCATGCGCCAGGATTGGTGGATGTGAATTTGCATCCGCGAGTGCGCACACACGTTCGGATTGGTGTATGCGTGCGCCCGTTCGTTCCGGAACTCATTCGCCTCTGTCGGGGACACTGCGCATGGTCATTAGCATTAGCGGAGCGAGAATTGGCCACTACTGCACGGAGACGGGCATTAGCGCGGTGAGTTCTCTGACACAGGCCCATAATCCTAACATCAATTGGGCCACAGGGGAACTCAAGTTCCTTTCCGAGTATTGTCAGCAGTACTGTTTGCACGAAGTTCCTGCAAAACCTACTAGGCTCCTTTGCCTGGACCCTGAATTGCAGCAAGCGATTCCTGCACCCCATCAGGATTTCCTGGATGTGTTCAGCAAGAAGGGGCAGAGACTTTACCCCCTCATAGGCCCTACAACTGCCCGATAGAGCTTCTGCCAGGAACTGAAGTACCCTTCAGGAGAATTTTTCCACCATCAGAGCAGGAGCTGGAAACCCTAAAGACTTATATAGATGAGAACCTCAAGAAAGGCTTTATTCGTCCGTCTACCTCTCCGGTCGGGGCTGGCATCTTTTCTTGTTGAGAAAAAGAACTACTCTCTACGGCCCTGTATTGACTACCAGGAGTTAAATAAAATAACAATTAAGAACCGTTACCCGTTGCCTCTTGTGCTCGAACTCTTCCAAAGGCTGGTATCTGCTATCATCTTCACCAAGCTAGACCTCCGTGGTGCCTACAACTTGATCCGTATTCGAGAGTGGGACAAGTGGAAAACAGCCTTCCGTACTCGATTTGGGCACTTTGAACATCTCGTTATGCCCTTTGGTCTATGCAATGCACCAGCAACGTTCCAACAGTTCGTAAATTATATCTTCTGTGAACATCTGTAATTGTACGTCATAGTACACCTGGATGATAATCTAATCTTTTCCTCTTCAGTTACCGACCATGCAGGCACATCCGAAATGTTTTAACTCGACTCAGGCAGCACAGACTTTATGCCAAATTTCGTTGTGGTCGATAGACTGTCTAAAATGGCTCACTTCCTGCCTATGAAGGGCACACCTTCGGCCATGGAAACAGCAAAAGTTTTCATCAAAGAGGTAGTGAGGCTTCATGGAGTTCCATCAATTATCGTATCTGATCAAGGTGTTCAATTTACCTCCAGATTCTGGAAGGCTCTCTGTGGTTCCCTTGAAATTGAACATTTTTTTTTATTATAGATAGCGTCTTTAATCTGCCTCCTGAATCTAGTGGGGTCAGTCACTATATGTCCACTGGAGAGCATACATCACTTTCCACTCCTCCCTTTTGTGCTTTTTTTCAGATATCTTAGCCGTAAACATTTTGCGATTATAGGGGGGGGTGTACTGTTCCACTATACTCTGAACTGTGGGACGGATGCAAAGACATGCAGGTAGGTTAATTGGCTTCTGTCCAAAATTGGCCCTAGTATATGAATGGGGACCTTGGATTGTGGGATCCTTGAGGGTAGGGACTGAGTGTGCAATGTACAGGGATAGGGACAATTGTAGACACTCAGGTTGAACTGGATGGACTGGTGTCTTTATTCAACCTAACTAACTATGGCCATTTACTGTGCTTGTGTGCGGTGTAACAGCAGGTATGCGATTCTGTTGAGGAAATATATCTATCCTTTTTTATGGGAAATGTTTGTTGAATACTCTTTTTTACATGCTCAATGGCACACATTGAGCATACATGAAGCAATTAGACAAACAAACTTTGATTAGTTTTTTGATTCTTTTTGATCATAGAGCCAACTTGGGTATACCTTAATGGGTGTAATACTTGTGGGTAGGATACGCCCTTTATGTTCAGCTTGAATGTTGAATCCGCGGTACCTACCCGATCTCCTACATTGGCTCACGGATCTGATCCCTGCAGGCAGATATTTATCTCTCCCTCACTTTTTACTATGCTGGATGCCCTTTGAACAGTGATGTACAACAATATACGGTTAGAACGCATTATATAATCCATTTGATGGTTAGGTGCTGTTATTGTACTTCTTGAATCACAGTTGTTAAATATGATTATTGTTTGTTTTCTTATAATGTTTACAGATAATGATACACTACACCATCATCCCCTGAAGAAATAGGTTTTAGCATTTAATAACCTTGAAACGCGTCAAGCCTTTTTGATCCTAATATTCACTTAGGATCTATGTATCTACGTGTGGTGTTATGATCCCTGTTATGTTTGTACACATTACTGTAGTTCTCTGTACATCATTCATTAGTAATTGTGCATCCTTTTGTTCTTATTATTTTTCAAGTTTTTAGCTTTTCTAGTAAAAAATTGATATTTTGATATAAGCTTTGAGACTATTGCCTGTTAAAAGTCCCATAATCAAACTTTGGAACAGTACCTCCGCTGCTTCTCTGCCTTCTCACAAGACGACTGGGTCTCTCTACTGCCTATTGCCAAGTTTGCCTGCAACAACTCGTTGCATTCTGCTATTAACCAAACACCATTCTTTGCAAACTACGGTTACCATCCATCCTTCCTGCCTGATTCTGTACAGGAGTGTGCCATTTCCACAATGTCCGAAACAATGGACTTCTTCCTGACCAACAACAAATTTCTACAAGAGACTATGGCCAAAACTCAGGAATACAAGAGGATGTTTGACAGGAAGAAGCAGGGAGAGCTTGTCTAAGTACCTGGCAACCAAGTTTGGCTCTCCACGGCTAACCTAAAGATGGCTTGCCCTTTAAGAAAACTAGATCCTAAATTCTTGGGACCCTTTTCGGTCAAGAGAAAAATTAATGATGTGACTTACGAGCTTAAAGAGGGATTCCACCTAAAAAAAAATTATTAAAAGCCAGCAGCTATAAATACTACAGCTGCTGACTTTTAATAAATGGACACTCACCTGTCCCGGGTTCCAGCGATGCCGGCAGCCGAGGCCGATCGATCGCTCGGCTCTTGGCTGCTGCCGCCACCATTCTAGGTGAGGGAATCAGGAAGTGAAGCGAATCGGCTTCACTTACCGGTTCCCTACTGCGCATTCGCGAGTCGCGCAGCGCAATAGGAATTTTCCGCGCTGTCACTGGGACCCGTGTGTGTCCCAGCAGACAGCGCGGCAGGACAGGAAATGACATAAGACTTCCATGGGAGTCTATGCCCGGAAGTGGGTGTAAATACCTGTCTTTGACTTCCTGTAAGGTGCCAATTGTGACACCGGAGGGGGGGAGGGTTCCGATCAGCGGAAGTTCCACTTTAGGGTGGAACCCCGCTTTAACTTACCCGGTTCGCTGAAGATTCACCCAGTCTTCCATGTATCCCTGTTGAAACCTATTACTCCCAATCCTTTTACCGGCCGAAATACTGGTACACCTAAACATGTAATCAACAATGAATTTGAGACGGAAGCGATACTGGACTGTAGGAAAAGGGGCAACCAAGACCAATACTTAATCAAGTGGAGGGGGTACGGACCGAAAGACAACTCCTGGGAGCCAAAAAGTAATTTGCATGCGGAAGAACTCCTACATGCCTTTAAGAGTACCCATGCTGATAGATTTGACCAGATGGGCATCCAGAGGCTGCCTTTGAGGAGGGGGCACTATCAGGGCCTATTTAGGTCATCCCCGCAGTGTGCTCGGTGCTGTCCGATCTGCAGCTCCCTGTGTCCTAGTACCTGTACCTCGTTTGAAGCTTCTGATTTCCTGACTACCCGGCTTGACCTTTGGATTGTCCTGTCTGCTGCCTGCCTTTGACCCTGGCCTGTCCGCGACCTTGAACCTGCCTGCTCCACTGTACCGCACTGCCCGCCTGTTGCCAACCCTGCCTGTGACCCAGACTTTGAGCTTGCCTGATCCCTTGTACTGCACCGCCTGTCTGTTGCCGACCATGCCTGTGACTGGACTTGACTCACCAGCTCCTGCTCTGCATCCACTGCCAGCCTCCAGCTGCCTGTAGACCACCAACCCATCTGCATCAAGCCCTTTGGGCTTCTTCTCCTGCAACAACCCGCCAGGCTCTCATACCAATCTGTGCTCCTGTCCATACTTTCAGGGGCCGTGAACCAGACACGTAAGGGAGGCCTTCCCCTGCTATCTCGGGCTCATCAGTCAGGTACGTGAAGTCTGACAAAAGGCCTGGACATTCAGGTTGCGGAATTCCCATCAGGATTCAATCTGACAATTCCACAGCAGTGGCTTATATCAATCACTAAAGGGGCACCAGACATCTTCCTGGCTATATGCCAAAGATGGGGGATCCCGGATGTAGATCTGTTTGCGCCCAGGTTCAACAACAAAGTCGACAACTTTGTATAAAGAACAAGGGATCCACTCGCATTGGGAACAGATGCGTTGGTGACCCTGTGGGATCAGTTCTCACTGGATTTATGCATTCCCTCATATTCTGCTACCTCGACTTGTGTGACCTTGCTATTAAGCTTGGTCAATACACGCTTTGGAACCACTACAGGGTTCAACAGTGCGTTCAGAATCCTGGATCAATCACCAATGTGCCTCAAGAAAATCAATGAAAAAAGGATCTCATAGTGTAGTAGGCTTATGAACACCACCCCCAGGTGCAATCAATCTGCTTACCAGAAGGATCTGAAAAACATGCAAAATAATCATATATAGGAGGGGATCAATGATGGATTCAAATGACACAATCCAAGCGTGATAGGCAGGTCATAAGGATATCCAGGTACATCAATTTTAGAAAAATATCAGGACTCACATGAAGAGATGGATATAATGTGCATTCACCAACAGGATTTTAACTCAAATGGAAGGAAAAAGCAACAATAGTGAAGCCCGTGGATGTAAAACACAGTCTTTATTGTAGTCCACTTACAGGTTGTCATGTTCGTGGGTGGAGACTGAAATTACAAGGTTGGCCTCTCTTGCATCTCCAGCCCAGGTCCCGCTGGAAGTGGAACAGAGGGAACCGAGGGCCAGGAGGAACACGAGTGCCTGCAGATGTGGACCCGGAGACTTGCAGCAGAGGATGTGATTGTGGAAGAGCAGGAGAACCGTCAGATCAGGATAGATAGTGGTGCACCAAGGATCAGCTGGAACAGTGGTACTGGAATGTTAGGTGATGTAAAGTTCCTGGTAGACTTGCAGCAAGAGGTTGCAGCGGGTTGCAGGACCGCGGTTGCAGACACTCAGAGAATGATGAGTAGTAACACAGAAGGCAAGAGTAGGGTCTCAAAGATAGCCGGGACCGGTAACAGGTGGGCAGCGAGGTACAAGGCAGCAGGCAGAAGTAAGGTCACAAGATATCTGGATCTGGTAACAGGCGGACAGCATGGTACAAGGCAGCAAGCAGAAGCAGAGTCAAATGAGAAGCCAGGATCAGAAACTGGTAACCAGAGCAGGAACAGGATCCAGAAGCAAGGTTAAGGCAAGCCAGGTTCGTCAACAGGTATCAAGCAGGATAATAGCAGGATTCAGATATCAGGGAACAGCTGGAGACCAGTCAGCAATGGTCTGGGGTCAGAGCACTTCCTTAAATAGGCCATATGGCGCCAATTGGTGTTATGGTGCGCTCCTGCACGCGCATGCAGTCCGCCACGCATGCACATTGATGCGCTCAGGCATCTGCCCAAAACGAATAGTTCTCTTACACTGCCCCCCCCTTGCGGGCAGCCTTCGGAAGCCCACTAGGGAACCTTTCTCAAGGTGAAGCTGAAGATAGGTCCGAATCAACTGTGGAGCATTGTACATTGGAAGAAGGCTCCCATGAGTTATCTTCAGGGCCATAGCCCCTCCATATAATAAAAAACTGGGTTTGACCCCTTCTCTTCCGGCAAACCAGAACGGCTTCAACCTCAAATTCTTTGTTTCCTTCAGCAAGCAATGGGGGAGGAATCTCAGGTTCTTGATCGGGAAAGGGGTCAGCCACAAATCGTTTTAAGAGATATACGTGAAACACCGGGTGAATCCTCAAACTCGCCGACAGGTTGAGCTCAAAAGGCAACAGCATTGATCCTCTTCTTTACTGGGAATGGGCTAATGTACCTTGGTCCTTTACCAAGGTACATTGGCCCAATTTGTTAGAGGGACAAGCTAACTTCGTAGTTCGTAGTGGAAAGCCATACTTTATCCCCCGGTTTAAAGGTCTAGCTTACCCCTTCTCCTCCGGTCATAGAACTTTTTATTAATTTTCCTGGGATTTAGTGATAGTTTCTTGCAAGAGTTGGTTTTTGGACCTCCAGAACTCCAGACGATCCTGCACTGCTGGAACTGAAGTTTCCTGGGGAACATCAGGCAAGAAGGATGGGTGAAACCCATAGTTTGCAAAAAAGGGAGTTTGATTGCGAAATGAATAGATTTATACGCAAATTCCACAAACGGAAAAAGAGGCCCAGTCATCTTGTGCAAATGAGGAAAAACAACACAAAAACTGCTCTAGGGTCTGGTTTGTCCTCTCCGTTTGACCATTAGTCTGTGGATGGTATGCAGATAACAAACAGTGTTTAATGCCCAGAACTTCACATAAGGATTTCCAAAATCGGGAAGTGAATTGTACCCCACGGTCTGAGGTAATGTTAGCAGGAATACTGTGTAGGCGTACAACTTCCTTGATAAAAGAAGAGGCCGTCTGTGCAGCGGAAGGGGTACCTTTCAGACGCAAAAAGTGGGCCATTTTGGACACAAAAATGGGGGTGAAGCCTTCGGATGGGGGTAGTTCAACAATAAAGTCAATGGTGATCATGGTCAATAATTTATCAGGAACAGGAAGAGGCTCCAACAGATCCCAATTCGAAATGCCCTGCCAAGGGGTGGTCGTCGCACATGAAAAGAACTGCTGTCCGTAAATGCTCAGGAACGAAGACCTGCTCGTCATGAAAATAGAGACCCTCTTTCAGCTGAAGGTGGCGTTCCAGAGATGGGGGGTGGTTCTGAACGGCTGTCATGATTTGAGAGATGAGATAAATCTGTAACAGAAGAGAAGTTTTAGCAAGTAAAATGGTATCAGGCTCAGGGGAAACCTCAGTGTCTTGGAACATACGGGAAAGGGCGTCAGGCTTCACGTTCTTAGATCTAGGCCGATAGGTAATATGGAAGCAGAATCTTGCTAAAAGAGGGCCCATCTGGCGTGGCGGGGTCTTAGTCTCTTGGCTGCTCTTAAATATTCAAGGTTGTTGTGATCAGTGAACACAAGAACAGGATGTGCTGCTCCTTCAAGATAGCGCCATTCTTCCAAGGCAGATTTGATAGCAAGTAACTCCCAATCACCAACGTCATAGTTCCTTTCTGGGACACTTAGTTTTCTGGAAAAGAAGGTGACAGGGTGAAGTAGGGATTTTGTCCCCTGTCGCTGAGACAGTATGGCTCCCACAGCAATTTCGGAGGCATCAACCTAGAGAACATAGGGCAAGGTAGGTGCAGATGTAAAAAGATCCTTCAATTTTTCAAATGCAGCTTGAGTTTCTAAAGTCGATGTGAAAGTTGTGCACACTCTGTTTAATTGCATATTAGGGGATATGATACCCGAAAAGTTCTTGATGAAATACCTGTAAAAGTTAGAGAATTCCACAAGCCGCTGCACAGACTTTATCAGTAGGGGCTGGCCAGTCAACTACTGCAGATACCTTCTGTGGGTCCATAGCAATCCCATCTGCGGACATAATGAGGCCCAGGAACTGGGTGGTAAGCTTCTCGAACTCGCACTTTTCAGCTTTGGCATAGAGGTGGTTTTTACTTAGTCTGTATAATAACTATTTAACAAGGACTCAATGTGACTCAAGGGAAGTGGAAAAAATTAGTATGTCGTCTAAGTAGACAATGGTAAACACCAAGAAAGTCCCGAAATAGATCATTCACAAAATGCTGTAAGGTAGCTGGTGTGTTACATAGTCCAAAGGGCATCACCAGGTATTCAAAGTGCCCAAAACGAGACCTAAAGGCCATCTTCCACTCATCCCCTTCTCCGATTCTGATCAGGTCATATGCTCCTCTTAAATCCAATTTGGAAAAAACATGTGCTTCTCGCAGTCTCTGAAACAGTTCAGGGATGAGTGGCAAGGGGTACCAGTTTTTAAAGCGGAGGTCCACCCTAAAATGGACCTTCCGCTCATCGGATTCCTCCCCCCTCCGGCGCCACAATTGGCACCTTTCAGGGGGGAGGGGGGTGCAGTTACCTGGATAATCCAGGTAACTGCACCCACTTCCGGGCTAGCTCTCTGCGGAAAGGGGCGTACATTACGCCCCTTTCCGCAAGTGCCCGCCCCCTTCCGCAAGTGCCCCGCTGCCTGCTGGGAAACACACAGGTCCCAGAGGCAGCGGGGACCGTCCTCATTGCGCAGCAGGCAACCGGGAAATGAAGCCGAAAGGCTCCATTTCCTGATTCCCATACCCAAGATGGCGGCGGCAGCACTCGAGTGTCGATCTAGAGATCGGCTTCGGGTGCCGACATCGCGGGCGCGCTGGACAGGTAAGTGTCACTATTTTAAAAGTCAGCAGCTGCAGTATTTGTAGCTGCTGACTTTAAATAAAAAAAAACGCGGAGTCCCGGCGGACTCCCGCTTTAATAGTTAGTCCCGATAGTCAACACAAGGCCGGAGTGTGTGATCTTTCTTTTCAACAAAGAATATTCCTGCTCTCGCAGGGGAAGAAGGCCGGATAAAAACCTTGTCAAGGTTTTCATCAATGTACTTTTGAAGCTACTCAAGTTCAAGCTCAGAGAGAGGGAAGATTCTGCCAAAGGGAATTTCAGCGCCAGGCAAAAAGTTCAATAGGGCAGTCGTACGGTCTGTAAGGGGGAGAGTGTCAGCATTCTTCTTGTTGAAAACAACTAGGTACTCATGATAGAAGGAGGGCACAAGTTTAACAGTCTCAGAATCTATGTTAAAGAGGAATGGCTCTCCGGGACTGGGTGTAGGAAGAAGGCAGTGTTCTTTGCAGTAACAGACCGTTCCCCGGAGGACCAATTGATGAGGAGATTATATGCCCTCAGCCAGGGTTGCCCAAGAATAACAGGCAAAAACGGGGATGTGATGACATCAAGACGAAGAAGGAGTTCACAATGCCCAGAAGTGGTAAAACAGGGAAAAGGGGCAGTCTCCAGAGTGACAGGTCCCAACTTAATACCTGAGCCATCCACCAGGTGGACCGAGAAGCTATTTTTTTTCTTGGCACATAGGGGCAGTTAATGTATGGTTGCGAAAGAAGAGTCCACAAAACAGCTACAGGCCCCTGAGTCCACAATGGCAGAAACTGAGTCTTTGCTGCACACTGGAGAGATTGGCAACAAGGTGTGGTTCTGCCCAAGGTTTAGAGAAGCAACCGTATGAGGTGGAGGAGAGGATCTCCTAAGATGTCTTCAAGGACAACATCGAAGAAAATGTCCTTCATCGCCACAGTAAAGGCAGAGTTTAAGATGGTGACAACGAGATCGTTCCTGTTTGGACAGAGGAGATCTCGGAAAACTAGCATGTGCAACCTTCTTGATTTTAACAGTGTCCTTAGACATAGCCGCAGAGGAAGGAGGTAAATGGACCTCTAAACAGGTAACAGATGGAGGTTCCTGGCTCTCTCAGACTATGTTTTGCGCAGGCAGCGATCGATCAGTATACAGAGGTGAATCAAGTCATCCAAGGAGGTGTGTGCATCCACCCTGGCCCGTTCGTCCTTGATAGCTTCTGATAACCCGAGACAAAATTTAAAAGGTAATGCAGAGGTATTCCATTTGGTATCAGTGCTCCATAATCGAAAGTCCAAGACATAATCCTTTACAGTCCTAGGGCCCTGTTGCAGGTGACTCAGAGTGGTTTTGGCAGTCTGTTGACGGAAAGGATCAGCATACAGTTGAGTCATGGCGGTAAAGAAGGAATTTTCAGAAGTCAAAACAGGCTCCCGAAGCTGTCCGATGTACTCATTCCTGTCGGTACTCTTAATAAAAGTAGACATATTGAATGTCTTTGGTCTCTATGCTTAAATCCAAGAAATTAATCTTGTTGTTGCTACTCTCAAATTGTAATACAATACCCAGCGAATTGTCATTGAGTTGTCGCCTAAACGTGGAAAGCGGCGTCATGTCCCCGTCCCACAGGAGGAGGATGTCGTCTATATATCTTCCCTAGAAGATCAACTCCGATCTATCGGAATAGAGGACATCCTCCTCCCATTTGGCCCTAAATAAATTGGCCATGCTGGGTGCAAATTTTGCACCCATTGCAACCCACTGATGTAACTTCTGGTCTATGGTGTCCTCCTCCATATACCGGATGTTGTTGCAGAATGTGGGTGCTGTTCCGTCACGCCTCCTGCATCACTTCCAGTTGGCATCTAGGTGTTCTGCCCGCCGGAAGCAGCAAGTGATAATGCTGGTTTTGCTTCCTGATTTTTAAATAGCATGGCTGGACTGCGCATACGTGGCCATAACTCATGTATGCAGTTAAAGCGGTAGTAAACCCGCTATTTTTTTTTTTTTAACACCTGCAAAGCAAAAGGCATAATGAGCTAGTATGCACAGCATACTAGCTCATTATGATATACTTACCTTAGAACGAGGCCCCGATATCTGCCACGATCCACGCCGAGGGAGCTGACATGCTCCCTCGGCGTTTCTTCCGGGTATCGCGGCTCCGGCGCTGTGAGTGGCCGGAGCCGCGATATCGTCACTCCCGCGCATGCGCGCGGGAGATTTCTTTCCGGCCGCCGGCCACTGCCGGATTTTCAGGCCGAGAATCCCCTCGTGCGCATGCGCCGCTGCAGTCAGCGGCGCATACCGAGGGGAATATCTCCTAAACCGTACAGGTTTAGGAGATTTTTTTTTACCTACAGGTAAGCCTTATTATAGGCTTTCCTGTAGGTAAAAGTTACAAAAAAGGGTATACAACCACTTTAAGTGGAACCAGCTGCTAATGTCATGCTGTCCTATCGGAGGTCTGCGTGGCACAGGATTCTTTGTATATACGGGCGTACTTGCATTGTTAGGCCACACCTCTGATGATATCTACATAGGATGAAACATGTTAGGCTGGCCGATGCAATTACGCAGAGAGCCACAGAGTTTATGTCATGACGTTTCTTTTTACCTGGAAGTAGACTACAATAAAGACACTATTGTTGCTTTTTCCTTCCATTTGGGTTAAAATCCTGTTGGTGAATGCACATTATATCCATCTCTTCATGTGAGTCCTGATGTTTTTCTAAGATTGATTTACCTGGATATCCTTATGACCTGCCTATCATGCTTGGAACGTGTCATTTGAATCCATCATTGATCCCCTGCTATACATGATTATTTTGCGTGTTTTTCATATCCTTCTAGTAAGCAGATTGATTGCACCTGGGTATGTTGTGCTCTCTTTACGCACACTGAAGTTGGTGGAGGTTCTACATTATCTTTATCGCTTTTATACCTGGACTGTTACAGGATATTGTGCTACCGTCATTTTTTTCAGAACCCTGTTCTACGCAAGAAAAGTCGCTACATTCTCTGGATATAGTGAGAGCAGTCAAAATCTATTCAAAGGCGACTGCTCAAATTCGGAAAACAGATGTTTTGTTTGTGTTGCCTGAAGGTCCTAGAAAAGGACAGGCAGCATCAAAATCTACTATTGCCAAATGGGTTCAGCAAGTAATTATTCAAGAACACAGAGGGGAGGGACCTCTGTGTCCTGTGATATACTACAAGAAAAGGATTTCACAGGTAAGCTGTTATAAAAATCCTATTTTCTTTAGCATACATCACGGGACACAGAGCCACAGTAATTACTGTATGGGATGTCCCAGAGCAATGCTATCTGAGGGGAGGGAGACACAAACAAAAGTATGGTGCAGTCAGACCTGAGGACTTATACTGCTGCCTGCAGCACACTGTGCCCAAAGGCGATATCCTCATGCCTTCTTACATCCAGATAGAATCTGGTGAATGTATAGACTTTCACTACTATTGTTGTGGCTCACTGTTTTTAGTGTAAAGTGCAAAGATTTTTTTATCACAATATATTTTTTTTTATATTTGTCTGGTGTATATTGTCACTAGTATCTCACATTATTTAGTGCTGCAATTTTAGTTTTTTAATGTATAGACTGAAGACCAAGTTGCGGCCTTGCAGATTTGAGCCATGGAGGCTTGGTGATGCACTGCCAATGAAGCATGAAGCACTAACAGCCCTGGTGGAGTGCGCTTTGATTTGAAAAAGTGGAACTTTCCTCTTTAAACCATATAGGAAAAAAGTTCAACTTTTTCAAATCAAAGCGCACTCCACAAGGGCTGTTAGTGCTTCATGGGCAGTGCATCACCAAGCCTCCATGGCTTAAATCTGCAAGGCCACAACCTGGTCTTCAGTCTATACATTCACCAGATTATATCAGGTGGATGTAAGAAGGCATTAAGGATATAGCCTTTGGGCAGTGTGCTGCAGGCAGCAGTATAAGTCCTCAGGTCTGACTCTTTTGTTTGCATCTCCCTCCCCTCAGATAGCATTGCTCTGGGACATCCCATACAGTAATTACCGTGGCTCTGTGTCCCGTGATGTACGCTAAAGAAAATAGGATTTTTATAACAGCTTACCTGTAAAATCCTTTTTTTGGAGTACATCACAGGACATAGGTCCCTCCCCTTCTTCTGGTTACACGTGTATTGCTTTGCAACAAAACTGAGGTACTCCCGGTAAGGGGAGGGGTTATATGGGAAATTGAACTTCCTCTCTAGGGAGTGCCAGTGTCCATCACCTGTAGGTGCCATATAACCCATACATTAATGTGGCTCTGTGTCCCGTGATGTACTCCAAGAAAAGGATTTTACAGATAAGCTGTTATAAAAATCCTATTTTTGCACAGGTGATTTGCCTTAGTTGATTGTTTTATCTGAGGGAAATCCTGACAACATGACCTGTTGTGGCGCCTTGAGGACTGGAGTTGAGAAACATAGGTTTAGAAAGTCAGTCCACCAACTCCTCTGCATTCTGTGGCTGGATAGCATGGGCAACATCACTAAACAGAGACAAAACGTGCCCTTGCCTGAGGATGGACCACATCCACCTCTGCCTGTGGACACAGATGCTGCTGGCCTCCTCATAGTGGCATGGGAACATCTGCCTCTCCTTCTTGGCCTCCCAGACATAATGGATGAATTTAAAAGATACTGGGAAATACGTGATTGGATGCACTTTATTGAATGAAAAGTGGACTGTGGCTGACAATTTAAAAAAGTGGGCAGGCAGCGGATGAAAAAAAATAAAAGGGATACAGCGTTAAATGTTATTTAATGCTGTGTTAAACACTGCACTACACTATACTGACAAACTATACGAACACTCAGAGTAACAATAAGTGACAGCACTAACTTGCTAGTAGCAAACTGAGCCCTGCTCAATCTATCCCACTCCCAACACACTGCACAAGCTTCCTGTGGGAAGGAAACCTTTATAGTGTGGGGTGGAACTATGAGCTGTGATTGGACAAAGTCATCATCACTTTGTCCAATCAGGGCTCTGTGCCCTAATTGACAAAACCTTGCACATGACCAGTGGTTAGGCGCAAGGCTTCATCCAATTAAGGCCCTAGAGTGCACTGTGGAGTACATTGTGGGGCATTCGGGGGAACAGGCAAATAAGCAATGTTTGGGCCAAACTTTTGCTCTGCCCGAAAAGTTCGTCCAACTCGATTTTTATCCTAAAAGCAGATAGAGTAGGACATAGTTGGATAGATTAGAGCAGTGGTCTCCAAACTGCAGCCCGGGGGCCAGATCTGGCCCTTTGGGCAGGATTCCCCACACTGTCAGCAACAGTGGGGCATAGTTCCTGCCACTGACATCGATGGAGCACTGTTCTTCCCACTGACACCAACAATGAAGCACTATTCTTCCCACTGACACATACGATTGGGCACTATTCCTCACACTGATACCAATGTTGGGGCACTATTCCTACCACTGACACTGATGGGACACTATTCCTCCCACTGACAGCAACCATGGGGACACTATTTCCTTCCACTGACATCATATTTTCTACTCCTACTGGCCACAGTTCGGCCCCCCCAAAGTTTGAAGAACAGTAAACTGGCCCTTTGTTTAGAAAGTTTGGCGACCCCTGGATTAGAGTAAAGAGTTCCAGAGATTGGGAGAGGCTCTGGAGAAGTCTTGGAGGCGAGCGAGATGACAGGGGAGCTAGAGAACAGGTCTTTGGAGGCATTAAGAGAATGGTTCGTTTGGCATTTTGAGACAAGGTTGGTTATGTAGTTGAGGGTAGAGTTATGGATGGCAAATTGTTATGTTTATATATAAAACCTTTTTATACTATTTACTCATGAAGATTGTCTCTGTTGTATTCAGGCTAGGCATTTGTATATTCAAGGAGCACATCTCCACTATTGCAAAACTTGTATATCTATGACAGGAGCTACCTTGATTAGTTCAAACATTGGAGCATTAAAGGGCCTGTAATGTAAATTTTTCCAGGCATTTTCTTATTGTTTGCATACATTTACTAAACCCAGGACCCTGCATTCACTATATCTGGTCTTCCACAGTATACATAACATGGAAATGCAATTATTTTAGTAACTTTAAACTACTAAATACCCTTTCTCATCAGCCGTTAGAGCAGCCTTGTGACTTCTATCACTGTCCGGTTAAAGCTTGTAGGTGGAGTTTTCATTCTCCCCTGACCCTCTGTCTAGACAGTGCTGATCACATGCACTCTAGCTTGAAAAAATAAACTCTCTAGCAACACACACCAAACTGAGCATGTGCAGCCTGACTCCTAATGCTCTGTTCTATAAGTAGATGAGTTGGAGTCAGTTAAAGAAGAGGATTAGAGAGGCAGGATCACACAGCCCTTATACACAATGCAGAGGATTAAACCCTTAAGTTCCACAGTGAGTATAACAAGCAAGTTTTACTGCATATAAAGACTGATTTTATTGTTGTGAGTTTTTGTAACATTTTATGGTCTATCTACTTTGTGCCCCTGTGCCATTGAGCTGAAACAATACTGGCTGTGTTTTGGTGTTCTGATTCATCCAAACCCATTTGGCGTTTTAAAAATGAAACATGCAATTTTCGTTTTAGAAAAACGGAGACAGACTCTGTTGACCTCTCCTTGTGAAAATACCTGGCTGTCAAACTGATCAAATGGCTTGCATAATTAACTGACTGCAAATCAGTATGCAGATCAGGAGTTTGTGTCAGTAACCCCAAAAAAAGCATGCATCATTAAATGATCAAATTATCAAAGCCAAGGAACCAGCATGTTATGTTGAAGAGGAAATCAGCAATGGCCACAAATTTCCATTTAAAATGTGCCTATAAAGCTAAAAAATTCCCTTTATACAGGTTTATATTAACCACTTGACCACTGGGCACTTAAACACCCTTAATAACCAGACCAATTTTCAGCTTTCGGTGCTCTCACATTTTGAATGACAATTACTCAGTCATGCAACACTGGACCTATATGAAATTTTTGTCCTTTTTTTCACACAAATGGAGCTTTCTTTTGGTGGTATTTAATCACCGCTGGGTTTTTTATTTTTTGTGCTATAAAAGAAAAAATACAGAAAATTCTGTAAAAAAATGAATTTTTCTTCATTTCTGTTATAAAATTTAGCAGATTAGTAATTTTTTCTTCATAAATTTTGGCCAAAATTTATACTACTACATATCTTTGGTAAAAATAAGTACAAATTGGTGGATATTATTTGGTCTTTGTGAAAGTTATAGAGTCCACAAGCTATGGTGCCAATATCTGAAAATTGATCACACCTGAAGTACTGACGGCCTATTTCAATTCTTGAGACCCTAACATGCCAGAAAAGTACAAATACCCCCCAAATGACCCCTTTTTGGAAAGAAGACATTCCAAGGTATTTAGTAAGAGGCATGATGAGTTTTTTGAAGTTGTCATTTTTTCCCACAATTCTTTGCAAAATCAAGATTTTTTTTACTTTTTTTTTTTTTTTTCACAAAATTGTCATATTATCAGTTTATTTCTCACACAGCATATGCATACCACAAATTACACCCCAAAACACATTCTGCTATTACTCCCGAGTACGGCAATACCACATGTGTGAGACTTTTACACAGTGCGGCCACATACAGAGGCCCAACATGCAGGGAGCGCCATCAGGCGTTCTGGAGCACCCAGGACAATTCTGACATTTCTCTCCTACATGTAAAAATCATCATTTATTTGCTAGAAAATTACATCGAATCCCAAAACATTATATATGTTTTTTTAGCAAACACCCTGGAGAATACAATGGTGGTCGTTGCAACTTTTTATCTCGCACGGTATTTGCGCAGCAATTTTTCGAATGCTTTTTTTTGGAAAAAAAAGAGTTTTGTGCTTAAAAAAAAAAAAAACACAGTAAAGTTAGCCCAATTTTTGCATAATGTGAAAGATGAAGTTACTCCGAGTAAATCGATACCTAACATGTCACTCTTCAAAATTGCACAGGCTCGTGGAATGGCGCCAAACGTCGCTACTTAAAAATCCCCATAGGCGATGATTTAATTTTTTTTTTTACTGGTTATATGTTTTGAGTTACAGAGGAGGTCTAGGGCTAGAATTATTGCTCTCGCACCAACGTACGCAGCGATACCTCACATGTGTGGTTTGAACACCGTTTTCATATGTGGGCGGGACTTACGTATGCGTTCGCTTCTGCATGCGAGCACATGGGGACAGGGGCGCTTTAAAAAAAAAAAAAAAAATTTATTGTTCATTTTACTTTATTTATTTTAGTTTGACATTTTTTTTCCCCAAAAATAAATTTTTTGATCACTTTTATTCCTATTACAAGGAATGTAAACATCCCTTGTAATAGGAATATGGCATGACAGGTCCTCTTTACAGTGAGATGTGGGGTCAATAAGACCCCGCATCTCACCTCTAAGCTGGGAAGCCTGAAAAAAAAAAAAAAAAAAAAAAGATTCTGGATTTGATAGTATTGGCGAGTCGGTAGAAGCACCGGAGGGCGGCGGGAGGGGGGGGGGGGGTGTCTATGGCTGGGTATTGCAGGGTATCACCGACTATGGCTGGGTATGGCTGGGTATATCAGAGTATGGCTAGGTATCTCAGAGTATGGCGTTGCAGAGCATTGCAGGATATTGGAGGGTGTTGCAGAGCATTGCAGAGTGTTGCACGGTATTGGCGGGTGTTGCAGAGCATTGCAGAGTGTTGCAGGGTATTGGCGGGTGTTGCAGAGCATTGCAGAGTGTTGCAGGGTATTGGTGGGTGTTGCAGAGCATTGCAGAGTGTTGCAGAGCATTGCAGAGTGTTGCAGGGCATTGGCGGGTGTTGCAGAGCGTTGCAGAGCATTGCAGGATATTGGAGGGTGTTGCAGAGCATTGCAGAGTGTTGCACGGTATTGGCGGGTGTTGCAGAGCATTGCAGAGTGTTGCAGGGTATTGGTGGGTGTTGCAGAGCATTGCAGAGTGTTGCAGGGTATTGCAGAGTAATGGCAGGGTATTGCAGAGTATTGCAGAGTAATGCAGACTATTGCAGAGTAATGCAGAGTAATGCAGAGTAATGCAGAGTAATGCAGGGTATTGCAGAGTAATGCAGAGTAATGCAGGGTATTGCAGAGTAATGCAGGGTATTGCAGGGTATTGCAGAGTAATGCAGAGTAATGCAGGGTATTGCAGAGTAATGCAGAGTAATGCAGAGTAATGCAAGGTAATGCAGAGTAATGCAAGGTAATGCAGAGTAATGCAGAGTAATGCAGAGTAATGCAAGGTATTGCAGAGTAATGCAGAGTAATGGCAGGGTATTGCAGAGTATTTGCAGGGAATTGAGGGGTTAATTTCGGTGAGCAGCGATGTGGGCACTGCAGATGCAGCCCACATCGCTGCTGACACTGATCTCCTCCCCCTCCGCTGTTCCGATCGGTACAGAGAGGGGGAGGGAGGAACCGGCGTCATAACATGACGCCGGTTTGTTTACAAGTGATCACTCCGTCATTTGACGGAGCGATCACGTGGTAAACGGCCGCGACGAGCGGCCGTTTACCGCGATCCGTGATGCGCCAGGTCCTGTGGACCCGGCGGTCACGGACGCTCTCGAGTGCGCGCCCCAGGGGGCGCGCGAGAGCGGAATTCTGGGAGGACGTCATATGACGGCCTCCCACAGTTAAGAAACCGCCCTAAAGCCGTCATTCGGCTATAGGGCGGTTATTAAGTGGTTAAAGAATAACAAAATTAGGGAAGAACTTTTATTCAGACGTTCTGTTTGAAAATCAAAACAGAAAGTCTTGCCATTATTGGTATGACAAATAATGTGAAAGTTGAGAAGTCAGGCATCTGGCTTGCATTGCTGCTATGTGTTTTCAGATTAATGTTCATTCCATTTATAAATGCTCAATGGTCAAACACTGAAAGAATTGTCACATGGTCAGATGCATAACGAGCCGTATGTATTTTTAGCAGCCACATAGCTCAGAAAGGAATACGGGTGGCATTTTAATTGTAGGTAGGACGGATTTTAAGAGTATAAATATATAAAAAGGTGAAAATCGGATTGTGAGAGCTGTTTAGTATTGGACAAAGTTTTCAACTATAAACAATATTTAGTGGAGTAAAAATGTACATACAATTGTGTTTAAAAGTCTGCATACCCTTGTAAAATTTGTAATATACATTAATTACCATAAAAATAAAATAAAAACATAAGTGAGCAGGCAAAACACATTTCTTATGCGATTCAAATTTCAACTGTAGGTCATAACAGAATGGCACAATCTTAAAACAAAACATGACGGCAAGCAACAAATGAAATTATCCGTTCAAAATTCTGCATACCTTTAGTTTGTAATATTGTGTATTGCCCCCTTTAGCACCAATGACAGCGTGCAGTCTTTTGTAATAGTTGTCTATGAGGCCCCAAATTCTTGCAGGTGGTATAGCTTGGGTCATCTTGCATAAACCACACATTTTAGCTCTCCCTAGATTGGCTCGATGATATTGAGGTCAGGAGACTGATGGGCACAGCAAAACTTTCACCTTTTTTCTGCAGTAATAAATAGAGGGTCAACTTGGCCTTGGGTTTAGGGTAATTGTGCTGAAAAGTCCAAGGAGCATCCCATGTGCAGCTTTCATGCAGAAGAATGCAAATGGTCTTCCTGTATTTTATGATAACATGCTTTATTCATCTTGCCATCAATTTTCACAAGATTTCCTGTGCCTTTAGAGTTCACCACCAACATTATGGTTGTGACCCTAAAGCTCTATTTTGGTCTTGTCATTCCAGATTACAGTGTGCCAGAAACTGTCAAGCTGCTGTTGGGCATATTGTAACCAGGCTTTTTTGTGGCATTGGTGCAATAAAGGCTTCTTTCTGACAACTCGACAATGCAGTTCATTTTTGTTAAAGTATCATCATATTGTGCTCCTAGCATTTAAATACCATTTTAACCTGCGTTTGTACCAAGGTAAAACATTCCCAGGTATGTAAACTTATTCAGGGCCATTTGGGTGATATCTGTTATCATTAGGATTTAAAAAGGTGCCAAATATCTATATGATCATAAACTTGTTCATATGATCAATTTTCCTAAATAAAATGATCAGTGATATTTTTAATATCAATGCCAAAATTTTACGATTTCTGCCAGGGTATACAAATTTTTGAGCACAAATGTATACATACACACAAGAGGTTTCTTTTTATACTGTAGATTGGTTGCTGTATGCCTGGATGTGTTATTGAAAAAAAAAAAAAAAACAGACCATAAATTGATTTTAAATATTTTATTGACTACAAAAGAAATCACAATTTACCTGATAGTTATGTTACTTTAGTGTTATGTATTCCTTACTTTAAAGTAGAGATAAGAGATCTGTCAGTTTAGTTTTGCACTCTGTCCAGTTGAGGAATTTCTATTGCTTCCTGTCATAGAGATGCAAAAGTGATAGGAAATCTCAATAAAGTAAGGGAATTTCCTCTTAGACAGTTGTCAAAGAACTGTCATCATTATTCATATTTCCTTAACCACTTCAATACAGGGCACTTATACGCCTTCCTGCCCAGACAAATTTTCAGTGCTGTCGCGCTTTGAATGACAATTGCACGGTCATACAACTCTGTACCCAAACTCAACTTTTATAATTTTGTTCCCACAAATAGAGCTTTCTTTTGGTGGCATTTGATCATCTCTGGGATTTCTATTTTCTACTAAACAAATTAAAAAAAAAAGAATTTGAAAAAAAAAAGTTTTTTGTTTCGGTTACATAACTTTGTAAATAAGTTTTCTTCTTCACTGATGGGCACTAATATGCGGCACTGATGGTACACATAGGTGGCACTGATAGACGGCACAGATGGGTATGGATGGGCACTGATAGAGACACTAATATACACTTATGGTACAGATGGATGCCAATCAGTGCCAAACAATGCCTGCCAATCAGTGATTCCCATTGTGGGCACTAATTAGCATCCATTGTGGGCACTGATTGGCATCCCTGGTGGTTTAGGGTGGCATACATGGTGGTGAGCATCCCTGGTGGTCCAGTGTGGGCATCCTTGGGGGGGGGGATAATCTATCAGCACAGACCCCCCCTGTCAGAGGAGCAGCCAAACGTCTCTCCTCTACTCGCGTCTGACAGATGTGAGTAAGGAAAAGCCGATCACCAGCTCTTTCTGTTTACATTGTGATCAGCCGTGATTGGACACGGGTGATCACGTGGTAAAGAGTATCTGTCAGAGACGCTTTACCTAGATTGGAGTTGTGGTGTGTCACATTGACACACTGTAACAATGATCACCGCAATGCGCATCCCCAGGGGCGCGCAGCGGCTTGATATCCTGCTGGATGTCATCTGACGCCTGGTCAGGATATTGAAACCACTTTGCCAACATCATATTGTTCTATGGTGGGCACAAGTGGAGGGACTATTCTCCGTGATACACAGAGATTAAACAAATCCTACCACATAAGTTGTACCTGTTTACTTGCAAACCTTTCTTCTCTACATCTATTTAGCGTCCAGAAATTATAAAGCCTGTCTGAGCTGTCATAAAATGGGGCAGAGAGCTGAAATTAAACACTGCAGAGCTCAGTGAGGTGATAGGGAGGGACGAGGGACATGGAACACCCCCCTTCCCCCCCGTTCACACAAGAACAAAGTTGAAATTATCTAGCACAGGCTGTGTGTGCTGGAACTTCCTCCCTGTCACCTTTTTTTCAGGAAGACTTGTCAGAAGTGACTCATGCAGATAGCAGAGGAACGAGCTGCAATGTGTAAAAGTAGGCCAGAGCACTATTTATTAAATGGACACAAAGCTCACTAGGTATAGAAATTTCAGCGTAGTTAAAATTTTGGATTTCCCATCACTTTATGTTGTGGTGACAATGGTCACTGGGACAGAATGGTGAATTTCCTCAAAGGGGACACAGACAACAATATAAACATGACAGAGCGTCTACTGAAGCCACACTTATTAATAAAAAATGACTATACATGGCTATGCATACACTTTAAGCCCTAACACGATTTCCTATATGCGTACTGTAAAATGGTATGCTTTAAACTTCAAAATATGGTTTATTGCCCATTTTATTTTATGTTTCTAGTGAAATTTCATTTTTTGCATCATGGAAAATCATCTTTAACCTACACAAAGTATGGTTCAATATCTGACACTTTAAAAAAGGGTAAAAAATGTAATTCAAGTTTTCAGAAGTAGCGTGTTAGGAAGAGTACTATAGCTCTGGCAGAGCTTCAGAAAAAAACAGTGTTGTTCTTACATAAAAGTTGACTTGCATATTCAAAAGTTTCTCCTAAAGATTTTTTAGCCACCATGCAGATACGGAGGCTGGGGTAGAAGGCATAGAAAGCAAAAAAGCTGACTACAACCTGGACAGTGGAATGATTATGTAATCCAATACAGATCATTCACTGACTTATAATACAGTATATGGGTATTATGTGCAGATGTAGGCATATAATCCAACATAAGCTTACTAGCTTGACACTGATAACTTTACAACTTACCTGTATACTTTTCAACCTCTGTGACTTGGCAACTGCTATATGGATGTTTTAACCATACAAAACAAGATAAACAACACAAACACAAATTATGGTGCATTAGGCATTGTTTTCCTTTCAGAGCAACTGTCAAGCTGAAGCAATAACAGCTAGGCAGGATGATATTTTGTGAGGAAATGTCAAGCAACGGTATATATTTAAAATCGTACTGTATGCAACTTCTTTGGGGTATGAAACCTGAAGAAAAAACAAAAACAAATGAAAAGCAACAAAAAAACAAAACAACATGTTTTAAAATTATGTACAATAGAGTAGATGTGGGCTCAGCACAGCTCTGAAGTATCCAAGAGATCAACAACCTATATCACTGTATTATTAGGCAACTTCTTTTCCCTCAGGCAAAATGGGCCAAAAAGATATTTAACCGACTCTGAAAAGTCAAAAATTGTAAAAAGTCTTTCAGAGGGATGAATCACTCTTGAAATTTCTAAGATTTTGGGGTGTGATCACAGAACCATCAAACGTTTTGTCGTAGACTCTTAAATGGGCACTTAACCTCCCTAGCTTAGGCGATGAAGATTGGGAGGAAATGTGAGAGTTCCTTTCTGCAGCTAGTTTCTTCAAGGGATAGGTTGATTCAATACAAAATCCTACACAGGATTTACCTCACGCCTGCACGTTTACACAGAATATACCCATCCACTCCTGCGGAGTGCTGGCGGTGCCCAACAGACCCAGCGGACTTTATTAACGTCTTTTGGCGATGCCCCTATATTCAAACATATTGGGAAGCTGTAGCTTCAGTAATATACTCTGTGACCACTATCCAGGTACCCCGGACTGCCGAAGTATGTTTGCTGGGTCTGGTGAACTCTCTGGCCTATCTTAGGGCCTCCAGGACTCTGATAGGATTATTATTGTTCTATGCAAGGAAAACTATTCTACTCCAGTGGAATTCCCATTAGTACCAACTCTAACCTTGTGGAAAAAAAATAATCAATGCTAGTCTGCCATTATACAAAGCCACTTATTTAGCGAGAGGGCGCCCCAAGAAATTCCACAAAGTTTTTGAACATTTGGGTCCAAGATCCTTCCGTTAATACTGACCCTGAACCTACCAGTTAATAAATTACCTTGCAAGGTGCTAAAAGACTATATAATTTAGGTAGAGAACCAAAAATCATTTTACACTCCAGGAAACTGTGAGTTCCAGCTTACAGAATAAGGCTCAATATTAACCTTAGTAGCTGATACCCCACAACATACAAATATCCTACATAGATAATGGAGCAAATTTTTTAGTTTCAGTGCCAATTTTGGCACTTACGATCGTTTTTTTTTTTTTACAAGTGCTGAGCCTGAGTATGCCCAATAGGCTCTGTTTTTGTATTTTAACCCCTTCAGCCCTGGAAATATTTACCCCCTTAATGACCAGGCCATTTTTTGTGATACGGCACTGCAATACTTTAACTGACAATTGGGAGGGCGTGCGACACTGTACCCAAATAAAATTCATATCCTTTTTTCCCCACAAATAGAGCTTTCTTTTGGTGATATTTGATCAAATCTCTGTGGTTTTTATTTTTTGCGCTATAAACAAAAAGAGACTGACAATTTTGAAAAAAAAAAAACAATATTTTTTTTTTTTACTTTCTGCTATAATACATAACCAAAAAAAATGTCTTCATCAATTTAGGCCAATAAGTATTCTACATATATTTGAACAAAAAAAAATAAAAAAATCCCAATAAGCGTATATTGATTGGTTTGCGAAATAGTTATAGTGTCCACAAACTACAGGATAGACTTTTGGGCTTATTTTTATTTTTTATTTTTTTTTTATTAGTAATGGCTGTGTTTCGTCATATATGGCGACCCATCATATTTGGCTACCCGCTGGACTGCACATGCGCGCCGCCACATGCGTTCCACCTCTCAGTCCAGGTTCAATCCCCACCATCCAAGTGGACATAGAGTTAGATTATATTTATGACATGTGAAGCGTGGCAAGCGAAGCAAGCCCGTGAGGGAGCCCTGTGTTGGAACGCATATGGCGGCGTCGCGCATGTGCCCTTCAGCGGGTAGCCGAATGTGATGGGTAGCCGAATGTGATGTGACAGGAACGATCAGCAATTATAAGCGGGACTGCAACAAATCTGACCCTGAGTGACACTTTTTGGGACAATACAGCGATCAGTGCTAAAAAATATTACTGATTACTGTATAAATGACACAGGCAGGGAAGGGGTTAACATCAGGGGCGATCAAAGGGTTAAATGTGTTCTCTGTTGGTGCTTTCTTACTGTGTGGGGGAAGGGCTGACAGAAACAACACAGAGATCGCTGTTCCTAATCACTAGGAACAGCAGATCTCCATGTTGTCCCCTGTGAGAACGGATCTGCCGTGCTTCCTCCCCCGCGCAGCAGGCGCACACCCACACTATCTATTGCATGAAATGACACAGCAGGTACATAGTTTCGCTCAATAGAGCTGCCCTGCCACAGTATATATGCGGTGGGTGGTCTTCATGTGGTTAAAAAATTAAACTGAAGTAAAAAGAATTAAAAACAAAAAACTATTTTCTTGTCAATAGTCAACATGGTCACAAGAAACGTGTTGAGAAAAAGATGCTACCGGGAACCCATTATCCTGCAGTGCTGTCATATTCCAGAACTGCAACCTACCTGGAGTGCCCAGAAGTACAAGGTGTTCAGTGCTCAGAGACATGGCCAAAAGTAAGGGGGGCTGACCACCACTGAAAAAGACACATAAGTTGAAACTTCAAGACTGGGCCAAGAAATATCTGAAGACTGATTTTTCAAAGGTTTTATAGACTGATGAGATTGAGAGTGACTGTGGCTGGACCAGTAATGGACAAAGAGCTACACTTCAGCTAAGATGCCAGCAAGGTGGAGGTGGGGTACTGGTATGGTTTGGAATTATTAACTTCAATACAGGGCACTTTCATCCCCTTCCTGCCCAGGCCAATTTTCAGCTTTCATCGCTGTCGCACTTTGAATGACAATGCTGTACACAAATTAAATTTTTATAATTTTGTTGAGACAGCTAGGGCTTTCTTGTGGTGGCATTTAATTTTTTTTTAGAAAAGAATAGGGAGACCGAAAATTTTGAAAACATTTTTAGGTTCGAAAATTTTGTAAACAAGTACCTTTTCTCATTCACTGATGTGCGCTAATGAGGCACTGATGAGGTGGCACTAATATGCTGCACTGATGGGCACTGGTAGGTGGCACTGCACTGATAATCAGGGCATTGATGACCAGTGCCCTGATTATCTGTGCAGAAATCCCCTGTGAGGAAATACCGCCGTCAGTGTGAGAAGAAAGCCAATAACTGGCATTTCCTTGTTTGTGTGATTGTTTATGCGATTTGACACAGCTGATCACATTGGTAAACAGTCACGTTATCGGCTCTTTACCGATAATGGGGATGCGCTGTGTCCCAGGGACATAGCGTGCTGCTAATCACCGCACTACGTGCCCAGCGTGGGATGGCATCATATGATGTCATCCTAGAACGAGAGCCACCCTGCCTCTGTCATTTGACTATAAGGCGGGCGGAAGGTGGTTAAAGATAAGCTAGTTGAACCTTTTCAGGTTGAAGATGGACTCAAAATCAACTCCCAAATCTAATGCCAGTTTTCAGAAGACACTTTCTTCAAGCAGTGGTACAGGAAAAAGTCTGCCTCTTTCAAGAAGACCATGATTTTATGCCGGACCAATGCTCCATTGCATGCATCAGAGCACTCCACTGTATGGCTAGCCAGTAAAGGCTTTAAAGATGAAAGAATAATGACATCTGACCTAAACCCTATTGAGAACTTGTGGGCCCCCCTCTTAAACAGGAGATTTACAGTGAAGGAAAACAGTACATCTCTCTGGGAGGCGGTGGCTGCTCCTGCACAAAAAGGTTTGTCAGCAGATGAAGAAAATGACAGACTATGAATGGAAGGTTAATGACTGCTATTGAAATGAAGGATGGCTATATTGGTTACTGATTTGTTATTTATTTTTAAATGCCATAAATGTTTATTTGTAAATTTTAAGTTGTTTTGTTAATTGTTCTCACTTTAACAGATGAATACAAACAAGTGAAATGGGAAAATTTTTGTTTTTTCCATTTAACTGCATAATAATTGTGCACACCAACAGTTGCCCGATAATAGTGCACACATAGATATTCTCCAAAGAAAGCCCAAACCTCACTTTTACTTAAATATTCAGGTTTGAGGTTTATTAACACTTTGGATGGACTAAGAGCACTGTAGATGTTTAACCACTTCCCGACTGGCACACGCCGGTGTACGTCAGCAGAATGGCACTGGCAGGCAAATGGGCGTACCTGTACGACCCTTTAAATTTGCTGCCCTGCCATCGCTCACCTGCTGGTCGGGACCCCCGTGAGTCCGGTCGCGGGTCCCGTGGACTCGATCGCCACGGGGATACCCGCGATCGTCTCACGGGCGGCTGAACGAGGAGATGCCGTTGTAAACAGCATCTCCTCGTTCTGCCTAGTCACAAGTGACGCTGATCTCTGCTCCATGTGATTAGAGCAGAGAACAGTGTTCACTAAAACAAAGCCCAGCCCCCCACAGTTAGTAACACGCCCCTAGGAACACTTAACCCCTACACTGCCACCCACTGGTTAACCCCTTCACTGCCAGTGTCATTTACACAGGAATCACTGCATTTGTATAGCAGTGATTGCTGTATAAATGACAATGGTCCCAAAAATGTGTCAAAAATGTCTGATGTGTCTGTCATAATGTCGCACAAAAAAAAAAAAAAAAAAAAAATCGCTGATCGCCGCCATTACTAGTAAAAAATTATTAATAAAAATGGCATAAAGCTATCCCCTATTTTGTAAACACTATAACTTTTGCGCAAATCAATCAATAATCGCTTATTGAGATTTTTTTTACCAAAAATATGTAGAAGAATACGTATCGGCCTAAACTGAGGGGAAAAAAATTTTTATATATATTTTTGGGGGATATTTATTATAACAAAAAGTAAAAAATAATGCGTTTTTTTCAAAATTGTCGCTCTATTTTTGTTTATAGCACAAAAAATAAAAAAAACGCAGGGGTGATCAAATACCACCAAAAGAAAGTTCTATTTGTGGGAAAAAAAAGGACGTCAATTTTGTTTGGGAGCCACGTCCCACGACCGCGCAATTGTCAGTTAAAGCGATGCAGTGCCGAATCGCAAAAAGTGGTCTGGTCTTAAGCCAGCAAAATGGTCCGGTCTGGAAGTGGTTAATGATGAAATTAATCCTCAAAAATACAACTTAATAATTGTGCGCACAGTGTAGAATACAGGACCATTACAAGTGGTTGAAATTTGAAAGGCACTCAATGGCACAAACAGAGAGGTAACTCCCAAGGTTTCAGTTCTACCAGCCTTAGGCCGGCCATACAGTTTGAATCACTAATGGGCAGGCTGAATGTACCAAGTTGATCAAAACGATCAACCAGTCTGCCAGGTTCTCTTGCAATTATCGCGAACATTTGCTACAGCCTCTAGCGATAATCACGGTCTTCTTGCAGTGAGAGCGGCTTCCCCCACAAGGATATGAATTCTTGTGTCCTTCAGAGATTAATGGAGAAATGACAAATGGCTCTGGTAGCAAAAGGGTTAATGCAGCCTTAGCCCGGGGCATCCAGCTGATGAACAATAATCTAGATGGAATGTCTCATCCCATTTCCAGAACAAAATCGAGTCGGGCTGAGCACTGCTCAACCATTCACAGGTAACTTTGTATTCTGTGAATGAATACATAGCTTCCTCTGACTGCCTGAGGCAGAGAGCTGGGTAGGTGATGTCATGATATCTCAGCCAAAGGAAAGCTTGTATTCATTCATAGAAGACGAAGATCCCTGTGAACGGCTGAGCAGCACTTAGCCAAACTTGCTTTTGTTCCAGGAGTAGGGTCGAAAGTTTTTGGTTCAAACACACTAAACTTCATAAAACATGAAGATCAGCTTTACAGACCCATCTATTGCCAAGGTCAGGAGGAGGATGAAGAAGATCCCATGTGTTACCTAAATGGACCAAAAGACACGTACAATACAGGTATGCATACAGAGGGGGCAGTGTGTGGTCTAAACATGAATTGGGCTTTAATGTAAAAAAAATAATAATAATAATACCTACCAATACCTACACATATTAATCACTGATCATCCACACCGAAGCAGTCTAGATGTGTATCTGAAAAATATTAAAAGTTAATTTAGGACTGTTTCTCATTTTTTATCATTTTAGGTAAAACTAAAGGCTCCAGTTTTACAAGTGCCAAATCCAGTTACTATGTAAAGTATAAGCCTAATAAAAAACAAGACAAAAAAAAAAATCTTCAATTACCTAAATGACTGACAAATCCTTTTTCACTTGTCTCACGTTTCCCCCTTCCTGATACTGCAGCTCACAATGGAAGCATTCCAGCAAAGGCAGTGCTGTTAAGCTAGAAAGGAGTAAGAAGGACTTGGTGAGACCAGGTACGGATTGACAAGATCCAGGTTTGTGAATCAGCAGTGACAATGCTTATAGCCATGCCCCCTGCAATATTTTTTCACCTCACTGTAATGCAAGCAAGCACATAGTTCATTAGACTGGCATCTCTGCTGAATTCAGGAGTGCTGCAGCATTGTTAACAGCATCACACGAAGCTGCATTCACTGGGTTTTTCCTAGTAGGCCCAACAGATATTTGTAGGGCTCTGCAGAGAAAATAGTTAAAGTAGATTAATTTATAATTAAGTGCTGCAGCATGTTTGTTAAATGGGAGACTATAATTCTACGGTAACCACTTGCCTACCTGCGCAATTTTTAGATTTTTTTGCATTAAAATCTGTTATTTTGCTACAAATTACTGTAAACCCGTTCCAAGTGTTTCTGAAAGTTCAGACCTTGGAAAATAAAATGGTGGTAGTTGCAATTTTATGTCACAGGATATTTGCACAGTTTTTTTTTAGCAAAACATATTTTAGGAAAAAATACACTAACTTTTAATACCCCATTTTGGTAAAATATAAGACATGGGGTTGAGTTGAGTAAATAGATAACAAATGCACTATATTGTCAAAAGTATTGGGGCACCTGCCTGTACACACAATGAACTTTAATGGCACCCAGTCTCTATGTAGGCTAGTCAAGTTCCTCCACCTCAAACTCGCTCATACACATCTTTATGGACCTTGCTTTGCGTGCTGGTGCGCAGTCATGTTGGAACAGAAAAGGGCTATTCCCAAATTGTTCCCACAAATTTGGGAACATGAAATTGTCCAAAACTTCTTGGTATGCTGATGCTTGCTTTAAGAGTTCCCTTCACTGGAACTAAGGCGTCAGGCCCAACTCCTGAATAACAACCCACACCATAATCCCCCCCCTCATTCTGGAAGAATGGTCAAACATTCTCGTAAACACACCCCTAAACCTTGTGGACAGCCTTCCCAGAAGAGCTGAAGCTGTTATAGTTGCAAAGAGTGGGCTAGCTCAATATTGAGCCCTATGGACTAAGACTGGGATGCCATTAACCACTTCCGGACTGACTCGCTCCAATATACATCGGCATTTTGAAGAGGGATATCTTTGTTATGGCAGCAGCTAGCTGCCATTACCCCAGTATCCCCTTCTTCAGTTTCCGATAATAGTGGTCTCTATCGGCTGCAGGAGAAGGCCCCACTTCCCACCACTCTCCGGTGCCCTCCACTGCTTACTGGAGCCGTCGGTAACAATCGGGTCCTCTCCATGGCTTGCAGGGTGGAAGAGGCGTCAAAAGGTCACTTCAGCCGATGGCTCTTTAACTTTTTTTTTTTTTATTATTGCATTTTAGTGTAAATATGAGATCTGAGGTCTTTTTGACCCACAATCTCATATTTAAGAGGTTTTGTCATACTTTTTTGTTTACATTCCTTGTAATAGGAATAAAAGTGACAACTTTTTTTTTTTAAAGAACGGTGTAAAAATAAAAGGTAAAATAAATAAGAAAAAAATTAAAACATTTTTAAACGCACCCTGAGCCGCCAAGCTCACGTGCAGAAGCGAACGCATACGTGAGCAGTGCCCACATATGAAAACGGAGTTCAAACCACACGTGAGGTATCGCCACAATCGGTAGAGCGAGAGCAATAATTCTAGCCCTAGACCTCCTCTGTACCTCAAAACATACAACCTGTAGAATTTACTCTGTGTAACTTTATCTTTCACAATATAAAAAAAATGGGCTAACTTTACTGTTGCCTTATTTTTTAATTAAAAAAAAGTGTATTTTTTCCAAAAAAAAGTGCACTTGTAAGACCGCTGCGTAAATATGGTGTGACAGAAAGTATTGCAACGACCGCCAGTTTATTCTCTAGGCTTTTAGGAAAAAATGTATAATGTTTGGGGTTCTAAGTAATTTTATAGCAAAAACAAAACTCAAAAAGAGGCTCGGTCCAGATTGTGCACTTTGAGAGATTCATAAAAGTGAAAGCCTTTCGCCAACTCTTAAACCGGGACCAAGCTGCAGCAGCCGTGAGCTTGATTTAACCACTTATCTACCATATCGTTTATAAACATACCTTGGCAGACAAGTGATTCTTTTCCTCCTCATTGTAATCTTTTTTAGGGAGCAGGAACCTAATTTTCCCCTTTCTGCACCACTTGCCTAGGAGAGCCAAGCAAAAGTTCGACCCTCCCCTTTCCCCACCTGCAACCTCCTGGGACAAGTCATAAGACCATTCTAAAAGCACAGTGCTTTTCACACATGCAAAAAGCACGATTCCCCCATCAACACAGACAGTGCTGACAGGGGAATCCCTCCTGCCGAGCAATTGTCTGCTTCTGGCAGAGGCATGTAGGGGAAGCCATCCCCGCCACGAGAAGACACTGAGCCAGCAGGAAATCACAGCCTAGTTCCCACACTTAACATCGCGGCACCGGGGACCCAAAGACTGGTGCAGAATCTGCCCGGATGAAGATCGCACTGGATCCCTGGGCTCATAAGTGCTTTTTTAAAAATCAGCAGCTACAGTAGTTACGGACTTAATTTTTTTTTTTTTTTTTTAACAAGACCGAAGATCCTACTTAATCATTTCAGCCCCAGACCATTTTGCTGGCTTAAGACCAGACCACTTTTTGCGATTCGGCACTGCGTCGCTTTAACTGACAATTGCCTCGGTCGTGCGACGTGGCTCCCAAACAAAATTGACGTCCTTTTTTCCCCACAAATAGAGCTTTCTTTTGGTGGTATTTGATCAACCCTGCGGTTTTTATTTTTTGTGCTATAAACAAAAATAGAGCGACAATTTTGAAAAAAACTTTTTTAAACTTTTTGTTATAATAAATATCACCCAAAAATATGTAAAAAAAAAACATTTTTTTCCCTCAGTTTAGGCCGATACGTATTCTTTTACATATTTTTGGTAAAAAAAAAAAAAAAAATTGCAATAAGCAATTATTGATTGGTTTGCGCAAAAGTTATAGCATTTACAAAATAGGGGATTGTTTTATGGCATTCTTATTAATATTTTTTTTTTTTTTACTAGTAATCAGCTATTTTTATTGTGACTGTGACATTATGGCGGACACATCGGACAGTTTTGACACATTTTTGGGACCATTGTCATTTATACAGCAATCACTGCTATACAAATACAGTGATTCCTGTGTAAATGACACTGGCAGTGAAGGGGTTAACCAGTGGGTGGCAGTGTAGGGGTTAAGTGTTCCTAGGGGCGTGTTACTAACTGTTGGGGGCTGGGCTTTCTTTCAGTGAACACTTGTTGCTAGGCAGAACTGGGAGATGCTGTTTACAACGGCATCTCCTAGTTCAGCCGCCCCCGTGAGACAATCGCGGATATGCCCGCAGTGATCGAGTCCGCGGGACCCGCGACCGGACTCACGGGGGTCCCGACCGGCGCGCTCACGATGGCAGGGCGGCAAATTTAAAGGGACGTACAGGTACGCCCATTTGCCTGCCCGTGCCATTCTGCCGACGTACATCGGCGTGCGCTGGACAGAAAGTGGTTAAAGCATACTAGAGAACTAAACCAGCCTTTAAAAATGTACAAAGCTCAAGGAGATGCAATGTTCTAGATTTTGTGTGGTGTGTGAGACACATAAGGATGCAGAATTTGTACCCCAAGAAATAA
Source organism: Lithobates pipiens (assembly GCF_037356315.1). NCBI lineage: Eukaryota > Metazoa > Chordata > Amphibia > Anura > Ranidae > Lithobates > Lithobates pipiens. The sequence goes on from NW_027507748.1 coordinate 327,058,090, forward strand.
TAATCTAAGCAGCATCATGTAGATCAGTAAAGTATAGGAATGTATCCTTTACCATATAGTCTTAAATAACTAACAATACAGCGCCAGTGCATTCACTCTGGGACTGAGTTAGACGTGATCTTCAGTGGAAAAACCCCACCAACCCCACAGGCAAATTATACTTTTTTACAAACTAGTTTGTCATGACTGCCTGGAGGCTGATGGCCGTAGCACAGAAGAAGGAGCTTTAAAATGAAAATACATTTACTCCTTTTCTTAAATGGTAAAAGGGGTACATTTTCCACTAAAATTTCTTTGGATGTATTATCCAAAACATCCCCAAATAGCTGTTTTACTGCAAAAAAGGAAGACTAGCCAGGAGCTTCCGCATGGTGCTAGGGCACAAAGCCTGAAGGATAGAATCTCTCATAGCAAACATATAGCTTCCAAATCCTGGGCCTGCTAAGGATAACCTTGAACACCTGTTTAAACTGGTCTCTCAACAATTAAGCAATCGCTGTCAGCGCAGGCTGAGACACTCAATCTGCCAGAGAAAAAAAATATAAAGAGTGTTTTTTTATATATAGAAATTCCAACTTTTTATACATTAGATCCCTAAGCATTGCAGCTTTGTCTGCCTTACAAGTCAAACTCTTATTCGCAGAGGATATAGCAGCGTTAATTGCTTACTTAGTGAATTTCCTCCACCTTGAATAAAGTGTGAAAACTTTTTAGGAGGAAAAATAATGCTTATCTGGGTGATCCTCTCAGATACAAAAAAGCTTTTCCAACAATGAATGGACAGGAAAAGGCATGTACAGCTTGAGGAGGCTTTAGCGAACCTAAACACTCAGTTAAGGGTACACAAATCTGGAGCGGATCATTCAGCAAGAAATTGCACCACCAATCTTAAGATTAAAACAGCCGAGTCTCCCGCATTTGACACCTCAGAAGAGGAGTCATCAGCCTCACCACGGTCTTCTGAGGGATTTAGTCTTCTCCCGCCCCTAGTTCTTCAGTTTGAGGGTTCTGGGTAATGAAAGAGAACCTGTCACATGTTGGCCCACACTGTGATGCGATTAAAGTCGCTAAACTTTTTTTTCAAACCCTATCATGGCTGAGGGAAAAATATCTTTCATGCTCCTCTTTGCTCTTATGACTATCCGACAATTTTGCAGCCAGCACAAATGGAGTTTTTTGTTTAAAAAACACACTCCCTCGTTGGAGGACGCCAACGATTCACTAAGCCCCGCCCCAAACTCGCATCGCGCCCCCCTTTCTTTCTTTAAAAGGCGTGGAGGAAACCTGGAAGCTGCCGCCAAGTAGGGGCAGTGACAGAAAACGGCATTGCCGATAGTTTTTAGTTCTGCCTTATACTCAGCTTCATGAAGAGGGGAAGAGTTCAGCCCAGGTGGGGGTGTCTGGAGGAAGAAAACCCCCAAACTTACCCTAGGGTCTGCCTGCTAGCCGGAGGAAAAAAAAGTCTGCTGCTTCTGTGACACAGCGTGATCTCTGAGCAAAGCATGAGACGGTACGTGACCCATACAGCCCCCAGTGGTGACAATTAGTAATGACATTTACTTTAAAGGAGACATTTCATAAGAAAATGTAAAAATTCCTTAGAAAACGCTACTTACCTTTCCAACCGCAGGGTTTTCTGTGTTAAAAACAACAGACCCAATCTTCACTCTTCACGGTGGGTTCCGTTAACAAACCTTCAGGAACCAGGGGACCCTCGGGGAACCCACAATTCTGGACCTGTAATAGCACCCCACCAGTAAAACTTTATGGCCTTAGTACCAAAAGTATTGGATCCCAGGGTCCAGCTCTCTAAAAACAGAAGCGTTTACAAGCAAAACCTTGTTTCTTTGGATACGAGGCCCGGGCACCATTCAATTTGGCCTAAAAGACACTTTGAATGGATCCGGCTGCATAGTTAGACCCAGCAAGGATTGCTCCAGAGGAGCTCAGCACAGCACATCTTCACTCGTGACCAACACCTTAGACACTGGCGAAAAAACTGAGATGCTCCTGTTTAGGGTGTGCCAATGTCCAGCACCTGAAGGTGGACTATAACCCACATAATAATTACTATGGCTATGTGTCCCGTGATGTACGATTAAAGAAATATTCTATTCTGATAACTGTATGCTGTTAATTGTGATAATAGCATTCATAAAATCCATTCCTTTTTTCTCTAATGCGCTTATTCTTTTCCACATTTAGGATACATTCAAAGCAGCGATTTAGACAGGTGCGAACTGCAGAATCTCTGGATTCCTGCAGTTGTGAGCGGCTGCCAGCACTATTGACTATAATGACAGGTCACCGGCTGCTATTCCTCGCTGTCCACACAGCTAGCAATCACTTGCACCAATCACTGCTGGATGTGTTGTGTGTGCATCAAGCAGCGATCATCACACGTAATTTCTGGCTGTGCGGACAGCCATGAATAGTTGCAGCCACCAGCAACCTGTCATTATAGTGAACAGGGCTGGCGGCTGCACCTAGCCACTTACAGCAGGAGCAGGAATTAGAAAATTCAGTTCAATCAGTTGTTATCCTGACATCTAATTAATATGTTTTTAAATAAATAAAACATAATATACTTTTTTCCTAATAACAATATTAATAAATAAAAACAATAAATATAAGCTTAATTCCTATTTAGAGCAGTTTTGTATATTAAAACAGTTGTTATCCTGACATATGATTAATAGGCTTTTAAATAGGCAATTAAAAAATAATAAACCAATAAATACATTTTTTTCCTGAGTGCCTGAAGGGTGAACTGACATTATTGCCTCACGTACTTGAGGCAGGTAAAAAACAAAAATCTGCTATCAGACTGTGCTATCCCAAATGCAAGGTACACCTGGGTATAGTTATTTATGTCCTTTGTGCAAAATGATAAAATCTTCATGAACTGGTTGGAGATGTGCTCAGCAATACAGCTATAATTTGTTCAGCTTGCAGGGAATGTGCTGCAAGGTACACAAACCATTTCATAAAATGTGTGCATATTTCTTTTATTTCTTTATTTTTTTGCACCAAGGCACTGTTTATCCACACACATTTTTTATTTACTGACAGTCTACCAACTGGAATGGTACCAGCTGATTGAAGAAAGGCCAATGTAGCACCAATATTTAAAAAAGGGCCAAAGCACATCCCTGGGAATTACAGACTGTTTACCCAAACATCAATAGTATGCAAGCTCTTGGAGGGGATGATAAGGGACTATATACAAGATTTTAGTAATGAAAATGGTATCATTAGCAGTAATCAGCATGGATTCATGAAGAATCGTTCTTGCCAAACCAATCTATTAACCTTCTATGAGGAGGTGAGCTGCCATCTAGATAAAGGAAGGCCTGTAGATGTGGTGTATCTGGATTCGGCAAAAGTATTTGACACGGTTCCCCATAAACGTTTACTGTACAAAGTAAGGTCCATTGGCATGGACCATAGGGTGAAAACCATGGATTGAAAACTGGCTACAATGGATGAGTTCAGAGGGTGGTGATAAATAGGGAGTACTCGGAATGGCCAGGGGTGGGAAGTGGGGTCCCCAAGGGTTCTGTGCTGGGACCAATCCTATTTAATTTATTCATAAACAACCTGGAGGATGGGGTAAACAGTTCAATCTCTGTATTTTTGGACGATATTAAGCTAAGTAGGGCAATAACTTCTCTGCAGGATGTAAAAAATCTTGCAAGAAGATCTGAACAAATGAATGGGGTGGACAACTACATGGTAAATTAGGTTTATTGTAGAAAAATGTAAAATAATGCACTTGGGTGGCAAAAATACGAATGTAATCTACTCACTAGGGGTGAACAACTGGGGCAATCTAGGATGGAAAAGGACCTAGAGGTCCTAGTAGATGATAGGCTCAGCAATAACATGCAATGCCAAGCTGCTGCTAAGAAAGCAAACAGAATATTGGCATGCATTAAAAAGGGGATTAACGCCAGAGATAAAACGATAATTCTCCCGCTCTACAAGACTCTGGTCTGGCCTCACCTTGAGCATGCTGTCCAGTTCTGGGCACCGTTCCTCAGGAAGGATGTACTGGAAATGGAGCGAGTACAAAGCAGGGGAACAAACCTAATAAAAGGGTCTGGAGAATATTAGTCTGGACTTGATGGACTTTTTAAACCTCACTTACTATGTAACTATGTAACATTGTGGAGCCAGCCATGAGTGTGGAAATGATTTGCAAGTCAAAGAAAGGCCATTTCTGTAGTTTTTGCAGTGATGTTTAGTCTGTGCCTAAATATCCATATTCTTGACGGTATATGCGATTATTTATTTTTTAGGTCCTGGAAACCCTGTACATTTTAATCACCTTATTACAAAAGAAGCATTTTTTTGTTGCTGTGACAGTGATCTAAAGTCCTGTAGCATAGGATTAGATCTAGTTTTATTCTGAATGTATTACGTAAATTGCAATTAGATTGTACCTAGTGGTGATAATCTTCTGGATTCTCTCTTGCACACCTAAATCATTAGTCGAGCTTAATGGAAATCTCATAAAAAACATGGAAATATCACACTGGTTTCCTAGCAACCACCCAGCTGTTTGTTCAGGTTGATGCCTGCACTGTGAGAGAATGCAATCACCAAAGGCTGCATTTATGTCATCAGGAAGCAAAACCTCTAACCGGCTTGTGTATTTTTATGTGTTACTGAAGATGTGGATCACTATATAGTAATGCAGAGAGACCAAACACAAGTTGCATGTGTTTCTTCAACAAAGAGAACTGTGAGAAAGAGCATGGGCGATGAAGAGTGAATAAGCTGCAGTTGAAACATGGTTTGACATAAATCACACTATGATAAGGTATTTATATGCCTACAGAGTTAAAAAATCAACAAAAAAAAATGTTTCTGGCTTTTTAAATCGTACAAAAACTTGTCCAGCACTGAATTGGTTTAACACTTGAGCAAAGAAAAAAAAAAAGCTGAAGTGGTAACATCACTATAGCTCTAATATTCCAAACATCATTTATACCAGGCATGTCCAAACTTCGGCCCGCGGGCCAATCACGGCCCGGTTTTGAATGGCCCGCCTGGTTATTTGGACATATATTTCTTTTGTGGCTCCCGACAATCTCCCAGCGCCAGGGCCACAAAAGATGTATATGCCTTGGAAGGGACAGGGAGGAGGCGGGACGAGCACCGTACACACACAGGAGAATTTCCTGTTTATGGGCGGCCTCTGCAATAGGAAGTCCCATCTCCGGCGCTGCCACTGGAAAACTGTTTTGTCCATCAAAGGAGGCGGGACTTTCTATTAAAGAGGCCGCCGTGTAAACAGGAGATTCTCCTGTAGGTAATCTTTGTCGCTCGTCAGTGCATTCCTGGCAATGGTGCTGCGTTCCTGACAATGGTGGGGGCATTCCTGGCTATGATGGTGAAAATACTAAATTCCCAGGAAAAAAAAAAAAAATTTAAAACCGTCTAGGTCTAATGTAGTAGATCGCTGATTGATTTTAATGAGATATTTCTCATGGGATATACTTGAACAGGAAAAATTGTCCAATCTCTTAAATGAGGGATAACCACCCGTGTAGTTGTAGGCCTATAAGGATGGCTCATGAGAATATAATTGTGAAGTAGCTGTATAAATTTAACTGCACTAACATGCAAATGGTTAAAAATGACCACAGTCAAAATTATCATTTAAACACTCCAAGCCAAAAAAAGATTTAAATGCATACAGGGAGCATTGCATTTCTGCTTAGCACTTTTATTTATGCGCTGCAGCAAACCTCTCTAATCCTTTCTGTCCGTAATGTAATAATCTCAAAGTCATGCTTGTGATAAAGCAGAGCCAATGGCAGACACAACTACTGCAGGCTCCCTATTGTCTGTCAGATACAGAAAGTCTCACAACCACCAATCCAATTCAAAATTGAAAGGTATTGTTATTACAGAAAGAAATCCTTGTATGCACTGCAAAACTTTCAAAAAAAGGACACTTCCTGTGATATGCTTATTGGATTCTGGTCACAGTGGATTACACAAAACTCGGATTAAAGTAAAACAAATGGGCTTTATAGCTCCAATTATCACTAGATTGTATTATTGGGTAATTTTTTGCTTTCACTTGTTATCTGAAGTTGCTTTTTAATACCTGAAGGCTTGTGCAATGTATCTTCTGTAAGTAAATAAACCTACCTGCTTACTCGCAGTTTTCTTTAGAATGTAAATCAAGCTAGCTGTGCATGCGCAGTTCAGTATACATTCCGGCACTGTCCAAGTGCGCCAGGACTCCTGCACAAGCATTGGAGTTATGCCCTCCTACACTGGCCAATCTAAACGGCCAGACAACAGCACCCAGAAGCTAGTGAAAAGTTTGGCAGCAGAGGGATCCTGCTAAGGTTAGAGTAGAATTCCAATCTAACAGTAACTATACATAAAGATTTTCCCACCCCTCCTTGCTATCTAACCTATATTTTTCTTATTACAGGTACTTATATAGTGCTGGTAACTTATGCAGCACTTCACGTATATTGTACATTCACATCAGTCCCTGCCCTCAAGGAGCTTACAATCTAAGGTCCCTAACGTACATTCATACACAGACTTCCTGGGGCCAATTTAGACAGGGCCAATTAGCCTACCAGCATGTCTTTGGTGTGTTGGAGGAAACCGGAGTAACCAGAGGAAAACCACGCAGGCACGAGAAGAACATGCAAACTCCATGCAGGTAGTGTGGAGGTTGGGATTCAAACCAATGACCCTAGTACTGCTAGGCAGAAGTGCTTGCCACTAAGCTATTAACACATTATATGAAAAAAGGAGTTTACTTACCTAGCTTTAGTCCGCTCTGGTCATGTGATCCCATGTCAGTGAGCAGCTACAGGGGAGAGTGGTACGTTTCAAAAAGCAATTCCTTCCAGTCATATGAATTTTGGGAGACCATTAATAGATCTTGCAAGCTGCGTGAACATGGTAAAAACTCTGTTTAGAAAACTACAGCTTACACTAAATGTTCTTAGAGGACAAAAGCAGAAGACTATTGGTGGTCTTACCAGAAGCTCATACTTACCTTTCCCCTTTCCCCTAACTTCTCTGTTCTACTTCCAGTACATACAGCATGTAACTCACTCTCCTTCCTCCTATGTGACCGCCTTATTTAATGGGCCTAGTGCTGTAACACAGAGGTAGGGCGAGAGTCCTTAGTCGCGATTCGGATCTTGCACAAAGCTTTCATTCTTTTCTCTGAGTAGCTGATCAAAGCAGTGGGACAAAGAACTGGTTCACTTCGGATCTCAGCTAAGAAAACATTCAAATAAAATGAATCACTCCATGAACTTGTTAAATGCACACATCTATCTATACGTGGGTAGAACTGTAACTAGAAAAATGGACACCATCCCCCAAACGTATAGATTAGAGCAAGAAAAATGCACACGTTTCTAATGTATTAATGATCTAGTTCCCCTAAAACTGGTACAGTATCTTAGATCCTGGTAAATGCTACAGGCCATGTCATAGTCTCCATTTCCTTTTGGGGACTGTGGAAAGACCAGGGCTTGTGTTCCCAGGTTTGCACACTTGCCATGGTCGGTAAAAGGAAGCCCGACTCTCTTTGTAGATACATTCAATACTTCTAAGAATTTGAAATCTTTAACAGAGAGCTTCACATTTGCGAAGCCTAATATAATAAATGACACATCAGGAAAAAAATATACTTTTGATCTGGTTTTAGGCTGGGTTCACACTGCAGCGGTTTATGAGATCGGATGTGATTCGCACCGCACTGCAAATCACATCCGATCTCTGTGCGATGCGAGTTCAGCCACACAGATAGTATGGCTGAATTCGTATCGCATCCAGCCGAAACTCGCACAGGACCCTTTTTTCAGGTCCGCAGCAGAATCGGATCGCATGGGTGTTCCTGTCCTGTTTGCAGATCGCACTGCGACATGCGAACTGATCTGGGGGTGTCATTAACGTTTCACTGACACTCCCAGCAGTTCGCATAGGGCAGTGTGAACTGCCGCCGAGAGGCATGCGATGCGGAAATCCGCAGCGTTCCCGCATCGCTGCAAAGTGAACCCAGCCTAAATACAGCTGAGAATTTTGGTGCTGCTAGTGTGTACATAAATCTAAATATATAAATATGCATGTGTGTATAAATGTATATTTTGAATATAAACTCGACAAACAAGCCATCTTACCTAGCAATTGATTTCTAATCTTCATTGACACTGCAGGCTAGCAAGTTCCCATTCTGAAGTCAGGGAAGAGAAGATTCTCCTGCTAGTCAGGTAACAGGAACTGGTTAATATACATTGCTTGAAGTGTACTTTTTAGTTTGGTAAGGAGTGTGAAAGAAAGGTTCCTTTAACTGCAGATATCCTTTTATATGACTGGAATTATGTATTACTTTACATCAAAACTCCAAGTGCTTTGACAACTAAACTGACCAGAGAATATACCTACAATCAGAAAGGTTAAATGGTTTATGATTTATCCGATTCCCACAGAGGAGAGAAAGACTGTGTCCATTCTACACAGCATAGTGGACAGGACCTGTCATCCACCTGGTCAGTGGGGATCAGCGGAGCGATCCCTGCTGAACAAGCGGAATCTGTTGCACGGAGGTGCCGTATGAAACAGCTCTGTAATGGCTGGTCTAATTAAGCAGCGCATTTTGCGTTAAACAAAATCTGGGAAATGTTATCTGCTTGTTGATAAAGACACCTCAACCAAATGATGTAGCATACCAAATGGAAATGACCTAGCACTTTGCATTATTCTGCATACACTTATGAAAAGTCTACAGCTGCCATGAGCTAGTCTGGTCCTCTCATAGGTACATTTCTGAATCTCAGGGACTAACTTCTTTAACTGCCCAAACATACCATGTTGGTAATCCAGCAGTTTAGGGCTCATGAAACACTGCAGTTAAAAAAAAAAAAAAAAAAAAGCTGCTTTTACAGGCATTTGAGCTTTTATTTCTCAGCCTCTACAGTGTGGCCACATTATCCAAGTTATGTTTTGTTTCGGATATAAGTGCAGAGGAACAAACCTCAAAGGAAACTTCTGCTTATTTTAAAAAGTAAGTTTGAAAATAGGCCTTTAAGTGCTCATGCACACTGCAGCTCAATTAAAAAAGCTGATTTTGCACACATTTTAGCTTTTCCCTTTCTGCCTGCAAATGCTTGAAGAAGCTTGTGTTTGTGTGTTTTCATGGAGCTTTTTGAGCATAAGCAGTTTTTTTTTTTTTTACAAACCCTCCCAAGCTCATTTTTCTTTTGGCACTTGGGCATCTTTTCTACTCGAAAGCTCCTCTCAAAAACGAGTTGGGGGGGTTCTGCCTGTAAGGGCTCATGCATACTGCAGCTCCAAAAAAAAAAAAAAAAAAAAAAAGAAGCTGCTTTTACAGGAGTTTAAGCTTTATGTCTCTGCCTGTAAGGGCTATTTTTCTCTGCCTGTAGGCTCAAATGCCTGTAAATTCCTGTGCATGGACACATTGGCTAACATGGAGGGGAGTTTCCAGGCAGGAGGATAATAAAATCTCAAAAGCCTACAGGAGAAGCTTCTTTGAGATGTAGTGTGCATGAGCCCTTAGGCAGAGAAATAAAAGCGCGAAAACCTGTAAAACCATGAGCTCTTAGGCAAACCAGCAGAACACAGACGGGAATTTGTTTTGTGCACTTACCTGTACTTTGTCTCTTCAACATCCTGTGGAGAATATCTAGTTTCCTGCTGATTTAAACTCTTGTTACAGCCTCTACCTGGTCAACAACTCACTCAAATGAACATAAGCACATTGGTAACAAAGGTATTTTTAACCTTCTACCTGAACTTAAAATGTTATAAGAAATATTTAGAAAAGTTAATTGTGCCCAACTATTGACCTTAAGCTACCTTTTGTGTGCAATTACTCCTACAAAATCAACAATGCACTTACTAATGTTTGAGGGCGTCTAGGTACTCCTGTGTCTACAACCTCATAGCTATTTACAGTATCTGCAATGCGAGATCTAGGGCATTTTGACTGCTACCTTAATAATATTTGGAGAAAGATTCAAAGATATACTATAACTATTGTGCCCTGGCTCTACCAAAATGGCCACATCCATACAGAAACATGGTGCAGAACAAGGCATGGTACATGAATAATGGAAAAGAGCAAATGCAGGGAGATTACAGGCAATACCACTGACTTCCCTCTCCCTGCCTTTATTGGGTACAGTTTCCAGAGTTCTGTTCCTCTATAAATACCATAGATTCTCTGTATTTTTGTTTTATCACATACCTGTTTAGTGCTTCTGCAATAAACATACTCAAAGGTGGATATAAGCTGTCTTTTTGTTTTTGACAAAATACTGCATTTTGGAGCCAGCAAGAATCAGAACCAGTTACCTGATTAGTCAGACTTCAGTCATCAGAGTGCTCTATAGGGTATGCGGAAGATTCCACTGTTAAGAAATGACTGTGGGAGGTGGTCATCCTTCTGTTACTATATGGGAGGGTCCTTTAAGCAGAATAGTAATTCTCCTAAAGCTGAAATCTAGTCAAGCAGGTATGATGATAGAGTTATTTTGATGGTGATGCATGTGTGAATGGAGAGAGAGCAACAGTTAGCCCTTGTACACACGGTCGGAAATTCCAACCACAAAATCCGTGTGATTTTTTACGACGGATTTTGTCCGAAACTGATGTTGCATACACAAGGTCGGACAAAGTTGTCAAAAAATCAGAGATGAGGTTCGTTCGTTACGGCAGGACCACATTCCGCCTAGTAGCCAATAGCTTTGCTCTCGTACTTTGGTCTGAGCATGCGTGGCACTTTGTCCAATCGGAAATCTCTACAAACGTTCGGAAAAAGTCAGATGGGATCATGTTGTTGGAAAATGTTATATCCAGCTCTCAAACTTTGTTGGTCGGACATTCCGACGGAAAAAGTCCAATGGAGCCCACACACGGTCGGATTATCCGACAACTCGGTCTGATCGGACATTTTCCGTCGGAATGTCCGACTGTATGTACAAGGGCTTACACAATGATTAATCCATGGCCACTGATATTCAGGTACCCAAACTAAATGTAGTATTGTCAGTATATGGCATATAAAATAATAGCTGTAACTAAACCTTCAGGCCAAGGTTCAACACTTCTGTGTAGTGTAGAGCTTGTTAGGTCTCATACTTTCCTACTGGCTCATGATTAGGATTGTCTGCGGTATTGGCCAATAAACAGAAGGAGCGGGTGGGTGGGCAAACTTTAACCCTATTTGGAAGTACTGAAATTTTGCTCGATATGAATGCTTAGCATTCAGGCAAAGGAAAAGTAGATACTAAATGCAGATTCCTGCACTTCCTACCCAGTCAACAACATTCAAGTACCTTCATATTGACACTACGAGGCTGATTTACTAAAGGATTTGCGCACTGGATTTACAAACTGGTCAATATCCAATTGAATGAATAGCAAATTCCTGTTCACTTATTTCACGTGTACACAATTGGATACGTGATGTGAATATTCACAGCTCCTTAAAAATCACTTTTGCAATGTGCTGCCTAAGCCCTTGTACACACGGTCGGACATTCCGACTATAGGTCGACCGATATATCGGCCGGCCGAAATATCGGCCGATATTTGGCATTTTTTAATTAATCGGCCGATTGTGCTGTTAAAAAAGGCCGATGATATATTCAGCGCGACTTGCAAATGACTTCAGTAATAGAAGTCAGTGCAAGTTGCCTGGAGACTTGAGTGAAGCGACTTGTCTCCTCTCTGGGCTGTCTGCCAAGAAAAGATCCAATATTTACACTTGAATGAATGAACTCATCTCAGTGTGTAGAGTTCTCAGTTTAACCATTTAAAGACTAAATCTTTTTTGACACTTGATGCTTACAAATAAAAATCCTGTATTTTCTGCTAGAAATTCACTTAGAACCCCCAAAACGTATATATATATATATATATATATATATATATAGCAGAGATCCTAGGGAATAAAATAGCGGTTGTTGCAATATTTTGTTGCACGGTATTTGCGCAGCGGTCTTTCAAACTCAATTTTTTTTTGTAAAAAATACACAGATTAAATAAAACAAAAAAAAAAACAGTAAAGTTAGCCCATTTTTTTTCATCCAAAAGTTGATTACCTGTTTTTGTGTAATATATATATATATATATATATATATATATATATATTTCATTCTAAATTATACATACAAGTGAACTGTTTGGATGTTTGTTTTGTTTAATAAATGTAAGAAATTTTCTGTATCACTTAAGGCTGCTTTCACACTGGAGCGAGCAGGCGTTGACGGTAAAACGCTGCCAGTTTTAGCGGCGCTTTACCGTCATTTTAGCGGGGCACTTATAATCCAGCTAGCGGTCCAGGAAGGGGTTAAATGTGCCCGTGAAGCCCATTCATTTCAATGGGCAGGAGTGGTGGAGGAGCGGTATACACCACTCGAAAGATGCTGCTTGCAGGACTTTTTAACGTCCTGCCAGCGCATCGCCTCCGTGTGAAAGCACTCGGGGCTTCCACACAGACTGCAGGGGAGCCGTTTTGCAGGCACTTTACAGGCTCTATTTTAAAGCGCCTGAAAAACGCCCCAGTGGGAAAGGTGTTTTATGAGATGAAGGGGAAAAAATAAATAAATAGTCGGCCTAACATATAGGCCCAAAAAAAAAATCGGCATCATATATCGGCCATCGGCCGTGGCGATTTCTAAATATCGGTATCGGCACCGGCCAGAGAAAAACCCATATCGGTCGACCCCTAATTCCGACAACCAAATCCGTCGGATTTTGTCCGACAGATTTTGTCCGAAACTGGTGTTGCATACACACCATCGGACATAGTTCAGAACGTGATGACGTTATTTTATTACGACGGGACTACGTTCAGGCTAGTAGCCAATAGCTTTGGTCTAGGAATTTGATCTGAGCATGCGTGGCACTTTGATCGGAATTCTCTACAAACGATTGGAAAAAGTCCGATCGGATCATGTTGTCGGAAAATTTTATAACCCAGCTCTAAAACACACACGGTCGGATTATCCGACAACACGGTCAGATCGGACACTTTCTGTCGGAATGTCCGACCGTGTGTAGAAGGGCTAAGTATTTTGGTAACATTTAAACATTCACAATAAATGGCAGCACAAAGAACCACACTTAAAGTATTGGCACATTGTGATAAAGCTCACAGCATGCTAAGGACAAGAACATTTATCTGGTTTCTGTAAAATTTCAAATACTATCAGGCTTCTTTTCTGTCTTCCCTGTCCATGTGAATGGTGACTTCAGGGGAAATCTACCACATGGGGACACAGCAATACCCATTCAGGCAGAGGTTATAACCATTCTCAATTGTAAAAAAATATGCCTTTTTTATTGCTGGCTGATCCTCACTTGGAGGGAATTTTTTCCTTACATACTCTTGTGTGTGACATCTGTCAAACAGAAGTGGAAAATATATCTTTCCTCACTCTATTCAAATCTGTCATAAGAAATAGAACAACTAAACCTCCCATCCTGTACTGACACCCATTGGAAGCGAGAATAAACGTCCCAAAATGAAGATGGAGACTACAAAGTTGACAAGTTATAATTTAACAGAATACAAAAACTAAAAAAAAAATTTTGCCTGGGGTTGGGCTTTAAACACTTCTATACTTCAGTTTCAGTAATCAATACACACACACATATACATATTACATATACATATACACACACACACACACACACTAACAAGCACACAAAATTTTAATAACTGAGAAGTATAAATTAATCTACACATGCTACATGACATTTTTCTAACTATATACTAATATAAAATGAATATTAACTAGTACAGATATTGTTCGGTAGATGTCTGTAGCAAAAAATTCAAAAGTGAGCAGTCATTTCCTAAATCCAATTCAAAATATAGACTTTCACTCAGACAAATATTTTATGGGAAGTAAACTAATCAATATAACCCATATACGTTTACAAGCATATACAAGTAAACCAAGACTTAAAGTGATTGTAAAGTCTTGTTTAACCCTTTCATGACTAAGCCTATTTTTGGAATTTGGCGTTTACAAGTTAAAATCCATATTTTTTGCTAGAAAATTATTTGGAACCCCCAAACATATATATTTTTTTAGCAGAGACTCTAGAGAATAAAACGGCGATTGTTGCAATATTTTATGTCACACGGTATTTGCGCAGCGGTGTTTTAAACGCAACTTTTTGGGAAAAGGGACACTTTCATGAATAAAATAAAATAAAAAAACCAGTAAAATTAGCCCAATTTTTTTGCGTAATGTGAAAGATAATGTTACGTCGAGTAAATAGATACCAAACATGTCATACTTTATAATTACGCGCACTTGTGGATTGACGACAAAGTGCGGTACCTAAAAATCTCAATAGGCGACACTTTAAAAAAAATTTACGGTTACCAGGTTAGAGTTACAGAGGAGGTCTAGTGCTAGAATTATTGCTCTCGCTCTGACGATCGCGGCGATATCTCACATGTGTGATTTGAACACCGTTTACATACGTGGGCGCGACTTCCGTATGCGTTTTCTTTGCTTCGCGAGCTCGCAGGGATGGCGGGCGCTTTAAAAAAAAAAAAAAAAAATATTTATTTATTTATTTTAAAATGACTAAATTGTTTTAAAAAAAAAAAAATTGATCACTTTTATTGCTGTCACAAGGAATGTAAACATCCCTTGTGACAGTAATAGGTGGTGGCAGGTACTCTTTATGGAGGGATCGGGGGTCTAAAAGACCCCCCACCCCTCCTTTACACTTCAATGTATTCAGATCGCCGAAAACGGCGATTCTGAATACCGGATATTTTTTTTAAACCGGCGCCATTGGCAGCAGAGTAAACGGGAAGTGACGTCATGACGTCGCTTCCGTGTTTATGATGAGGAGACTGGAACGAAGCCGAGGGGGGGGGGGGACGTCCCCTACCGCTCCTCCGGCATAACAGCCGAGCGGCTTTTAGCCGCATCGGTTGTTATGCCTGGATAGCCAATCGCCTGCTGAAAAAAACGGTACCGGGATGATGCCTGCAGGTGAGGGCATCATCCCGGTATACCCCCCGGAAGGCGAGTCTATGGGGCACCCAAGCTGAGTCACAGCTTCTTGTATCCATCCAGACACAAAGCACCGACCTGGACCCGTCCCCTCTCTCCCATGATTGGGTGACTAACTTTGATTGACAGCTGTGGGAACCAATGGCGCCTCTGCTGTGTCTCAGCCAATCATGAGGAGTGTCCCGGACGGCTTAGACACTTGTGGATATCGTGGAGAGAGATGGGGCTCAGGTTAGTAATTGGAGGGTGCTGCTGCACACAGAAGGTTTTTTTATCTTAATGCATAGAATGCATTAAGATAGAAAAACCTTTTTGCCTTTACAATATCTTTAAATCCATATGATTAAAAGTACATTTTCCATTATATTAAATCCAAAACCTAAATTAGTAAATGGAATATTTTACTGCCCTTGCAAATTCTGTTGTGCTGTGTCTTATCACGATGGAGCACAAGTTTTAACATATATCAATATTTAACGTCAATCAATATTATATATCAAGAATTTGTGCAGAAATACAACCTCAATTACAACAAAGTTGGGACGCTGTGTAAAATCTAGATAAAAACAAAATGTAATGGATTTGCAAATCTCAAAACACATATTTTATTCACAATAGAAAATAAATCAACTGTTTAAACTGAGAAAATGTACTATTTTAAGAAAAAAAATAAGGTATTTTGAAATTGAAGGCCGCAACACATTTAAAAAAAAGTTGGGACAGGGCCAGGTTTACCACAATGTAGCATCCCCTTTTCCTATAACATCCTGTAAACCTCCAAGAAGACCAGTTTCTGGAGTCGCAGGGGAGAGGAATGTTGTCCCATTCTTGCCTGATGTAGGATTCTATCTGCTCTTCTTTTTTGTATTTTTCATTTCAAGATGCGCCAAATATTTTCAGTTGGTGAAAGGTCTGGACTGCAGGCAGATCAGGCAAGTACCCAGACTCTTCTACTATGAAGCCATGCTCTTGACATAATCCTTCAGAAATATGCAAGGCCTTACCTGAAAACGACATCTGCATGGAAGCATATACTGCTCTAAAACCTGGATATAGTTTTCAGCATTGATGGTGCCTTTCCAAATGTGCACGCTGCTCATTTCATACGCACTAATGCACCCCCATACCATCAGTGATGCAGGCTTTTTAAATGGCTGCTAATAAGCTGGAAGGCCTCTCTCCTCTTTAGTCTGGAGGAAACCGCACCCACAGTTGGCAAAAAGAATAACAAATGTTTTATTTATCGGAGGATAGAACAGTTTCCCACTTTACATCAGACCATTTTAAATGGGCTTTAAATTGGTTGTAAACCCTTGCAACACACTTTGACCTACAGGTAAGCCTAGATTAAGGCTTACCTGTAGGTCCAAGAAATATCTCCTAAACCTACATGGTTTAGGAGATATTTGCAGAAAGACAAGCACCGCTGTCTATGGCGCATGCGCCATAGACAGCGGCGCGCAGGCGCACTGAGCGCGGCACCATCAAAGGCGAATATGCCACGTGTGGCGGCTCCCGTGCGCATGAGTGACGTCATCGCGGCTTCACCGAATGACAGCGGCGGAGCTGCGAGACCCATCAAGAAGATGGATGCGCCGGACTACAGGGGACAGCGATGCATAGTAGTCCATTATGCTTTACCTTTGCAGGGAATGAAAGAGGAAGTAAACTCATCAGGGTTTACTTCCTCTTTAACCCAGAGTATACAGCCACATTTCTGGATAATGTTCAGATATGGCTTCTTCATTGCAAGACCTTGCATTTTTGGATAGCATGGCAAACTGTGTTCATAGACAGTGATTTTGGAAAGTATCCCTGAGCCCATGCAGTAATGTCCATCACAGAATCATGCCTGTTTTTAATGCAGTGATGTCTGAGGGCCCAAAGGTCATAGGTATCCAATATTGCATTCCAGCCTTATACTTTGCGCAGAGATTTCCCCCGATTCTCAGGATGATTTGATATTATGTACTGTAGATTATGATTTAAAGAATTTGCAGTTTTAGGTTGAGGAACATTATTCTGAAATTGTTCAACAATGTTTAGGTGCAGCTTTTCACAGATTGGTGAATCTCTGCCCATCTTCTGAGACACACTGACTCTCTAAGATGACCTTTTTATAACGAAATTATGTTACTGACCTATTGCTAATTAGTTGCAAACTGTTCTTCCTTGTTGGTAACCCTTGCCTTGCAAGCTTTTCGTTGCCCTGTCCCAATCTTTTTTTTTTAGATGTGTTGCTGCCGGCAATTTCAAACTTACCTTCATTTATTTTCTTAAAATTGTAAATTTTCTCGGTTTAAACATTTGATATGTTTTCTATTGTGAATAAAATGGGTTTATATCTGAAAAATCATTGCATTCTGTTTTTTAATGTAGTTTACACATCGTCTCAACTTTATTGGGGTTGTATATAAAGAAGCAGAAATCTGCCAAGGATATCCGACCCACAGTCATCTAAATACACAAGTCAAAAGTTATCTAAAACGTTTAAAAAACACATTGCAAATGCAGGTCATCTTTATTTGTTCAAGCAATTCATTATTCCATCAATAGTAATCTACAGGCTGGAAACTGCGGTCTTTGTCAATCATATGGGTTTATTCTGATTTACCTATTTGAATGCAATCAAAAGAGCTTCATAGCATAAATGGATAACAGATATGTTACATAGTTTAAATAAAATAACCATAAACTAGCCCAAAAGTGCACACACGGCCTATGTTAAACTGGGTACACAATGAGCACTTTAAAAAAAAACAAAAAAAAAAAAACTTCCGACATCTGGCATGTGGGTATGTTGGTCTGTCTGACAGAAGCCAGCCATTTGGCTGGCTTCTGTCAGATGTGCACGGTGGAAAACCAGCAGCCAACCAACTCCCAATCAGCACTCACATTAGCTACTGGCAGAGAGTACTGATCGGAGTGTTCTGGCAGGGGCCTTCCCTCTGTCAGAACACAACAGCTCAGCAGGGGAAATTGTTGAACCTTGCATGGTTAGTACAGCGGCTCCGACCGAAGCGGACATTTTTTTTTTATTCAACCTACAGTGTTAGGCCCCTTTCATATGGGACGGATCAGTAATGATCCGCCCCGTGATGATCCGCTCGCTCAGCGGGGATCCCTGTCCCCACTGAGCCCGCGGCGGACAGGGCGGTCCCGGCACAGTCAGCTTTCTGTTCTCCTGTGTGGGGGATCGGATGAGCACGGACCGTCTGTCCATGTTCATCCGATCCGCTCTGCAGACGGATAGAAAAATAGGATTTTCCTCCGTCTGCAGAATCGGACAATTGCGGAGGCGGACAATAGCAGGTGTCTGCGGATGTTCATCCGCAGACACCCGCTATCTCATAGGGATGCACGTATGTCCGTATTTCATCTGCAAACGGATGGATGAAATACGGACATACTGTCCGCATGTGTGAAAGGGGCCTTAAACAGAAAAAAAAAAAAAAGTTATAGTGTGTACCCGGCTTTAGTCTAAACATTTTCCCTGTTAAGCCCCTTAAATGCTAGCCCCAGGCTGTCTACAGAGACTTCCATCTCTCAAAGATTACATGCTGCCTAGTAGCACTCAATTCATACTCTGTTAGAAAACTGTCAAATGCCTCAGCCTCCATGGATTGTAGAAACTGTGGTATTTGATAGCAAAATAAGAGTGGTAGGGGTTATTGCCAGTAGAGGGTGGGACTTAACCTTGATTTGAAAGTTGAGATCTTACGTACAAGCCAAACAAAATATTACAGCGCACACATGCACAAAATGACATTTCTCCCATGGTTCAGATAAGCAGGATCTTCTATTCTATGGATAGCGTAGGACCCACTAATAATGGGGTTTTAAATAGCCTTACAGGAGTTAAATGTCATTTTTTGCATGTGTGCGCTGTAATATTTTGTTCTGTTTTATGGTCTTATGGCTGCACCATCTTTAATGTGTCTTTTAGGGCGTGCCCCCCAAATATTTTGTTTGTCTTGTATACAAGCCTGCCCCTGGAATCGAATTAGTTCCACAAGAAATCATCTTAAATTAGGTACCAGCAACATAAGGTGCACTTGAACACTATTGTTACGTTAGTACCTACTATCTACTGATAATATGAATCTGAGAATTTCATTATTAATAATGCTTGGGTCGGGAAAGTTTTACTTTGTTGTTTACAAATATTTAATAAAATACAATGTTTTGTACTAACCAATATCAATGTATTTATATTAGGCACATCATGCAATAAAATATATAAATGTATAACAATCAATTCTAAAACTAAGCAGAGCCTCTATTGTATTGATTTAATAAATTTTGTTATTAAAGGAATACAAGTTTGCAATACAAACCATTATGTAGCATGATCTATTAAGTCAGGAGTACCGTTTGGCTGGTCAAATGATATTGACCCTCTTTGGCATCCCGCTTACAATCAAAGACTTTCAAAATTATGGACCCCTGTTTTTCAGTGTGGATACGGCTTGTAAACTGGCTGCCCAAACAATGGGCAAAGTTTTAACTGCTGGACACACTGTGAAAACACTATTCAAATGAAAACTTAAAAATTATACACATTTTTGTTGAAATTGTTTATATGCTATTGGGAAGTGTAAAAGCATATATGTTAAAAAAAAAATGTAAAGTACACCCATGTGCACATTAAAGGTTTTAGAAATTAATAAGCAGTAAAAACTAAACAAGCCATCAGTGACCTCCCTAGTTTCTTGTACTGTGAAAAGTTATTCACAGTAACAATTCCAAGGGTCAGTTCATGTCTCACTGCTCTAATACACATTACATGCATCAGTATGCATGAGTACCATTCAGTCAGGTGCAGTTTTTACCATGCTACATACATTGGCAGCTCATTTAAAATGAATGGGCTGTCTTGACTCAGCACACATTTACCTGTGATGTAACTGCTCGTTAGCACAGCAGAACAGTGTGAGCCAGGCCTAAAGTAGTAGTTTCAATTGGCTTTTAGGCCTCTTGCACACGGAGCTTAAAGCAGTAGTAAACAACAGCAGAATAAAAAATAAGTAAATAATAAAACCTGTAAGACTCTGGTGCATGCGCATGGGAGCCCTCAGTTCCGACAAGAAGCTCTGAAAGTCCAGCACAGCATGCGCTGGTGATGTCCACAGCTGCATGCAGGGTGAATATCGCCTAAACGGTGCAAGTTTAGGAGATATTAATATTACCTACAGATAAGCCTTATAGGCTTACCTGTAGGTAAATATAACAAAGCGGTCATTACTACCGCTTTAACCTTCAACCCCGGAAGAATTTACCCTCTTCCTGACCAGGCCATTTTTTTGCGATACGGCACTGTCCTTTTAACTGACAATTTCGCGGCCGTGCAATGTTGTACCCAAACAAAATTGCTGTCCTTTATTTCCCCACAAATAGAGCTTTCTTTTGGTGGTATATGATCACCTCTGCGGTTTTTATTTTTTGCGTTATAAAACAAAAAAGAGCAATAATTTTGAAAAAAAAAATATATATATATTTTTGACTTTTTGCTGTAATAAATACCCCAAATATAAAAATCGCAATAAGCGTATATGGATTGGTTTGCACAAAAGTTATAGCATGTACAAAACAGGGGATAGAGTTATGGCATTTTTATTACACACACAAATCCTTGTTCTGGCAATCGCGACCCCGCCGGCCGCTATGGCTCTCAAAGGAGCCATCGTACATATACGGCAATTCAAGCAGGAGAGACATCCTGCCACCGTATATGTACATGAGCCGGTCGGGAATTGGTTAAAGTGGTTCCAAAGCCAAAGCTCAGACTCTCAGTGATCCAAGAGCCATGAGACAACCGCTCCTGCCACTTCCACAGCCCAGTGAGCACTGGACAGGAGAGCAGAGAGCCGGTGACCAACAGTCACGACTCTACTCAGAGCAGAGTTGAGAACTGAGCTGTCAGCGGTGTTTCATCACTCATTTCTCACTGCAGAGTGGCAGGGAACAGATGCAGCATCGGATCAATGCTGCATCTACCTAGGTCAGTATATATGTTTTTTTTTGCCATGTGTTTTTTTTTTTTTTAGAAAGCTATACTTCTTTTAAAATAAAAAACCTTCCGCTAGTTTTTCCCCCAATCCCCTTGTTAAATACTTAGTCCTGTATCGATCCAGCACTGCGCCCAACTGCAGCAGTGCTGGTTCTCACTCTCTCTCCCCTCACAGGCTCAGGGGAAGTCAATCACATGGTGTGATGAGGAGGGGAGGGGGGGGGGTGAGGTCGAGCTACACTGTGATGCATGCAGCCTGACTTGGGATCAAGACCATAGGAAGCGGCTTCCTATTGGAACATACCAAGAGGAGGAGTTGAGAGTGTCTTCGGGGGACCCCAGAGGAAAAGGTTTTGTATTTCTGTATGCACTACCATTGCACAGAGCAGCTAAGTATAATTTTGCTATTTAACCACTTGATGACCGAATTCCACATATCTGTATGTTACTCGCGCCCGTGGTTAGGGGGCGCGTGCCACTGTGGCGATCAGATTTGTTTCAGAACCAGTCTACAGATCCAGGCCAATGATTTCTGGTTTGGACCTGCTGATCAATTCTCTTTTCTGATCACTGTATTAGTGTCACAGGTGACATCAGTTAGGCGTTAGCGCCAGTTAATGTCAGCATCAATCCCAGACAGTGTCAGATTTGAATCCTTTGATTACCAGTATAGTGTCTGAATGGATCAATATCTTTGCTCTGATCAGAGCTATACTAGCATCCCCAGTAGTATAGTGTTCCCAAAAACAAGGTGTTCGCAGGATCAGCCCAGACACCTGCCAGCACCTGCATTTAGCCCCTCTGCCCAGGCCACCATAAAGTGCAGGATCAATAGATCACTGTCAGGCCTGATCCTTGCTAGCACTAACAGTTAATTTTTTTGCAGCGATTCAAGCAGTCTCTGACAAACAGGTGCATTTTAACCTGTGAGTCACACTAACTGTACCTGTAAATTTATTGGCCAAAATGTCAAACGAAAGGTACAATAGTGAAGAGGCCAACAGGATACTTAGCATGACAGATGAGAGTGCAGGTAAAGCCTCACTGTCAGAATCACAATTGGATTGAGGCTCACTATACAAACCTGTAGAGAGCAGCGGCACCCTGACA
Organism: Lithobates pipiens; assembly: GCF_037356315.1. Classification (NCBI taxonomy): domain Eukaryota; kingdom Metazoa; phylum Chordata; class Amphibia; order Anura; family Ranidae; genus Lithobates; species Lithobates pipiens. Next base: position 327,080,272 of record NW_027507748.1, read on the forward strand.
GATAGCTCTGATGATGAAGTAGAGGTCCCTGCTAAGGTCAGGCATACCCACCCAGTTCTTCTGTTGCTGAGGTGCAACAACCACATTGTTCTCGTACCCAGCAGAGAGCCAGTACTAGTGCCGTGCAACCTTCTGGTGAACTGGCAATCACCAGTAGCCTAGTACATCTTGGTCGAAGACAAACCAGCACTGCAGTATCATTTGGTGAGGTGGCGAATCCCATAAGTGCAATTCAAACTTGTGCGGTGGCTAGCAAAAGTAGTGCCCCACAGCCACCAAGAATTCAAAGACAGGACCATAGAGCCTATTACTGATGCGCTTGCAAATCCTGATCAGCAGCCCACCACTATTGCAGTGCCCATACTTCCCCCATTCACTGGCCAACCCTAAATTCAGTGCGGAAACAGCAGATTTTACTCCCCTTGCCTTTATGAGCTGTTTTTCACAGATCTGTACAGATCTATTGTGAACTAAAGCAATTTATATGCTGGTAAATTTATCGCCGCAAATCCAAATTTTACCCTTGTCAAATTAGAATTTGGCTAGAAACCTATAAAGGTTCCCAAATTTAAGACCTTTCTGGTCCTATCCCTTCTCATGGGCATTACTAAAAAAGTGAGTTGCAGTCATATTGGTCCACTAACCAAATTCACGATATGCCAGTGTTCTCTGCTGCCATGGCCAGGAATCAATACAAACAAATCTCGTGGTTCATGCACTTCAACAACAATGAACTCTGCCATCCTCGGGGTGAGCGTGAATATGATCGGCTCTATAAAATTTGGTCCCATGTAAACCACTTCAACCTACACTATGTAGCCTTGTTTATTCCCAATCAAGATGTCTGCATAGAGAAGTCCCTGATTACGTTTTCTGGCCGCCTTGTATTTAAACAGTTTCTCCCCAGCAAGCGTGCCAGATATGGGGTCAAGATGTATAAGCTCTGTGACAGGGCAACATGCTATACATATAGTTTCCTAGCTTACGAGGGAAAAGATGGGAGCGTGGAGCCCCCCCAACTACATAGGATGCGGGGCAAGATAGTTTGGGACTTGGTGTCACCCTTGTTCAGAAAGGGGTACCATTTATACGTGGACAATTTTTTTAAATTACAGATTGGTGCATGTGGCACCATGCAATCTAATCACCGGGGCTTTCCCCAACGGCTTGTATATACCTGACTAAGACTGGGAGAGAGATCCTGCTTGATGTTCAATGAATTGCTTGCAGTGAAATGGAAGGAAAGGTTTTTGTTTTGTCTGCCATTTGTGCAGACACAGCAGTCCAAACTACAACCGCAACTAGTATTGTTGAGAAGCCCCTCTGTGCCCACGAATGCAACCTTACAAAGGGAGGGTTGGACTTCAAATGACCAGATGATGACGCCATACTAAGTTGTCCATAAGGCCAGATGCTGATACAAAAAGCGTCTGTATACTTATTACAATTGACTCTGTTCAGCGCTTATGTGCTATACAAAGCGTCTGGACGAACTGGATCCTTCCTAAAAATCCAAGAAGAGATCACCACAGCCCTTCTGTTTCCAGATGGTGCTGTAGCCCAACATCCCAATAAAATGCAGTGAGCTGGCTGCACGAGAGGCATTTTTTGGATGTCCTCCCTTGTAACTACCCAAAAAGCACCCCAAAGAAGAGGTTGTGTCTGTAGAAAACCCAGGCATAACACCCGCTATTATTTATTATTCCCTCCTGTCCTGACTAACCTGCTCTCTGCATCAGGGACTGTTTTTATATACATATTATATTATATATATATATATATATATATATATATATATATATATATATATATATATATATATATATATATACACATACATACACACACAAAAATAATTGTCATTTATTGTTTTTCTCGCTCTGTACTGCTCAGTTTTTACTTTATTTTATGCAATACTTAAAAGTTTTATTGTTATGGTCTTTTATGGTGTTTTCTTTGCAAGTTTGTCATTCTACTGTTTTACTGTACTGTAAACCATTGGTTGCTTTTCAGGTGCACCATTTAGCTGCAGCACTGATTTATTTATTTTGACAGCAACAGGGTTTTCTCTCACCATACATAAATCCGCGACTCCAGCGCTGTAGGAGGTGATCTCACTACCACAGTTAAAGGGGTGGTCAAAGGGACAGATCGCCCCTATGCTGCAGCATATATTTTTGTTCATTGTATTTCTTGGCAGAGATTTCTTCATCCTTATCGATCGATGTGAATGGAGGAAGGCATTAAAAAAAAAAAAAAAAAAAAAAAAAAACATTACAATATATGCTCAACAAGGACCAGCAACATACCAGTATGTTGCTGGAGTTTGAGTGGTTATAACGCAATAATGCCTGCAGGCTTAGGTACCATCTTGGTATAGTTTTTTTTTCAACCAGCAATCAGCTTTCATGTAAAAGCAATCCTAGTGGCCAATTAGCTGCTAGACTGCTTTTACAAGCGTCCTCCTCCCTCCGCCGTCTTTCATGGTTTTCTTGGGTCCCCCTGTCCCACCAGGGAACCTGAGAATGCAGCCGGTGGTTCTGCCAGCTGACTGTAGAGTGGATTGGAGAGCAGAATGACACCAATCATCTCTATGGCCTAAGGACCTGGAAGCTACGAGCATTTTTATGGCTTCAGTTTCGCTGGATATTAACAGCACCATTGGGAAAGCATCTTATCACACTGATCTTGGTGTGATCAGATGCTTTAAGGGCTGAGGAAAGCTCTAGAGTCTAATAGACCACACATTTAAAAAAAAAAAAAAAAAAGAAAGAAATGATGATTACCTGTCACTACCTATTGCTATCATAGGGGATTTTTACATTCCCCGTGATAACAATAAAAAGAATGAAAAGGGGCAGTGTAAAAAATAAAATAGCAAAATAAATAATTTAAATAAATGAAAGCACCTCCGTGCTGAAAGGCCAACGCAAGCATCAGTCTTGTGCCTTGTGTAAACAGCACTTGCCCCATGCATGTGAGGCATCACCGCGAACATCAGAATTTTCAAAAGACCTCCTCTGTAAATCTAACCTGTAAAGGCTTTTAAAAATGAATTTAGTTTGTCGCCGCTGCGTGGTTGTGCGTAATTTTAAAGCATGTCATGTTTGGGATCTACTCGGCTTAAGATCAGCTTTTACATTTTCTGTAGAGCCTCTGCTTTTTAAAAAAAATAAAATAAAATTACTTTGAACCCTCAAACATTATGGAACAAAAAATATTTTTTTTATGTAAACAAAAAGTGTCAGAAAGGGCTTTGTTTTTAAGTGGTCAGCGTGGGTGATGTGTGGTATAAGCTTCTAATGTTAGGCATAAAATGCCAGGACAGTTCAAAACCACCCCAAAGGACCCCTTTTTTGGAAAGTAGACACCCCATGCCATTTGCTGAGAGTCATGGTGAGTCCATAGAATATTTTAACACAAGTTTTGGGAAAATTACAATTTATCACTAAATTATATATTGCTCACACATGGCATGGGTATATGTGAAATTACTCCCCAAAACTACATTCTGCTGCTTCTCCTGAGTACGAGGATACCACATGTGAGACTTTTTGGGAGCCTAGACACATACAGGATCCCAAAAACTAATCACCACCTTCAGGCTTTCTAAGGGCATAAAATGGCGATTTTACTCCTCATTACCTATCAGTTTCGGAGGCCCTGAAATGTCAAGATAGCTTGGGGTGTCCACTTTCCAAAATGTGGGGTCATTTGTGGAGGTTTTGTGCTGGAGGCAGGGTGAGTCCATGGAATATTTTATATTTTGGCACAAGTTTTGGAGAAAACACAAAGTTTTTTTTTCTTCTTTTTTTTTTTTTTTTTTTTACACAAAGTTTTTACTAAATGATATATTGCTCAAACATGCCATGTGTATATGTGAAATTAGACCCCAAAATACAAATACGTGTGGCAATATATTTTTTAGTGACAACTTTGTGTAAAAAAAAAATACACATTTTTTAATTTTCCTGAAATTTTTTGCAAAATATAAAAATATTCATGGATTCCAAATGCCTCTCAGCAATTAGCTTGGGGTGTCTTTTCAAAATGGGGTAATTTGGGGGGATTTTGTGCTATCTTACTCATTTCATGGCCTCCGAAACAGATAGGTATTGAGGAGTAAAATCACAATTTTAAGCCCTTAGAAAGCCTGAAGGCGGTGATTGATTTTTGGGGTCCTGTATGCGTCTAGGCTGCCAAAAAGTCTCACACATGTGGTATCCCCATACTCAAGCAGCAGAATCTCATTTGGGGTGCAATTACAGATATATCCATGGCACGTGTGCGCAATATATAAATTTCAGTGACAACTTTGAAAATTGACAAAAATAAAAACTATTTACACGAGCACTTGTGACAAGAGTAAAATATTCAATGGGCTCAACATGCCTCTCAGCAAATTCCTTGGAGTGTCTACTTTCCAAAAAGGGATAATTGGGAGGGTTGTACTGCCCTGCCATTTTAGCACCTCAAGAAATGATAGGCAGTCAAACTAAAAGCTGCGTAAATGCCATAAAATGTACCATAGTTTGTAGACGCTATAACTTTTGCAAAAACCAATAAATATACACCCAAGACATATGGCTAAATACATTTTGGTCTAAATATATGACCAAAATTGAAGTATTTTTTTTTTTAATAAAGTAGAAAACATTTTCTTTTCCAAATTTTCAGTCTTTTTTTCCTTTATATCGCGAAAAAAAAAAAAAAAAAAAAAAAAAAACCCAGGAGGTGATCAAATACCACCAAAATAAATCTTTGTTTGGAAAAAGGACGTAAATTTAGTTTGTGTACAGCATTGCATGACCACGCAATTACCAGTTAAAGCAGCGCAGTGCCAAATTGCAAAAAGTTCTGAAGTTCTGAAATAGTTATACATATATACTGAAGTGTATATATATATATATATATATATAATTTTATATACACATACAGAGTACTGTACAAAAGACAGGTGTGAAAAAATGCTGTAAACTAAGAATGCTTTCAGAAATAGAAGTGCTATTAATTTATTTTTATCAATTTACAAAATAGAAAGTAAAAACATGAGAGAAATCTAAACTAAAATCAAAATTTGGTGTGATTGCCCTTTTGCCTCCAAAACAGCATTAATTCTTCTAGGTACTCTTGCAGTTTTTGGAGGAAACTCGGCAGGGTAGGTTGTGCCAAACGGCTTGAACGAACCACAGATCTTCTGTCGATGTAGGCTGCCTCAAATCCTTCACTCTCTTTTGTAATCCCAGACAGACTTGGCGTTTAGGTCAGGGCTCTGTGGGGGCCAAACCATCACTTCCAGGACTCTTTTTTTTTTCTGCCGAATATAGTTCTTAAAGGATAATTTCACCTTTACATAATTTTTTTTGCAGGTAAAAAATATGCATTATTATATGCGTTAGGAACCTGTAAAACATTGACCCCTTGGTAATACCATGGTCCTGTCTGTTACACTGACAGGAAGCTCATTGAACTACCTAGATTGATCAACAGCACCTTGGCAGCTCATATAGAGAACCACAAGTCAACAACCGCAAAGGATGCCAGTACTTGTAGCTTTCCCTTTCACAGATCACGGTGAATAAATCACGTGGCTGGGCAGAGCGGTATTTTTTGTTTAGATTGCGACAGCGAGTGGAGGGGGAGATCCCCGCTCACTGTTACAACGGGGGATTGGGTGGGTGTGGAGGCCAGTGTATTTGTAACATGTTACATCCTGAATATCCCTGTAACTTGTTACAAAAGGTGAACTTATCCTTTATTTGACATTGGTTGCATGTTAGGCATTATTGTCCTGCTGCAGAATAAGCTTGGGGCTCATCACATGCCTGCCTACCTGATGGTATCGAATGATAAGTATCTGCCTCTATTTCTCCACATTTAAGAAACCATTGATCCTGACCAAATACATTTGTAGAAATGTAGCCCCAAACTTGCGAGGAACCACCACCATGCTTCACTGCTGCGTGCAGACGCTCATTATTGTACTGCTCTCCAACTCTTTGGCGATCAAACTGCCAAACATTTTACATTTTCACTCATCAGTTCAGAGCACCTGCTGCTATTTTTCTGCACTCCAGTGCCTATGTTTTTGTGCATAGTTAAGTCACATAGCCTTGTTTCCATGTCTTATGCGCAAAAGCATAGCACTGGGGTTTCGAAAAATGGCAGCAGGCGCTCTTGAATGATGAACAGCATCAAGCTGTTCATCAGCAACAGTGAAGCATGGTGGAGGTTCCTTACAAGTTTGAAGCTGTATTTCTGCAAATGGAGTTGGAGATTTGGTCCGGATCAATGGTGTCCTCAAAGTGGTTGTAAAGGCAGAAGGTTTTTTGTTCAGCTTAATGCATTCTATGCATTAAGCTGACGAAAAAAGCCTTCTGTGTGCAGAAACCCCCCTCAGCTACCCTAACATTTATGTGAGCCCATCTTGATCCAACGATGTACGAGAATCTCTGCTGTTCGGGACTCTCCCTGAGCCGCCAATGATGAGAGAGAGGGGGCCACGGCTCTGTGTCTGAATGAATACAGGGAGCTGCGGATCGGGTGCCCCAATAGCAAGCTGCTTGCAGTTCAGGGGTGCCTTATACTCACTGTGCTACGCACTTTGATATCTGGCACCTTGGTCACGTCACTATACAACACGCTTTTTTACACCTGCCTCTAGGGCCCGGCCTTTTGGCTAGGACCAGAGGAATTTTTGATTCCTGGCCAGAGGGCCTGGTCATTGTATTGCACAATGGCCACCTTTTCACTCTCCTCTTCACTATCCCTTTCCTCACTTTTTATTTATTTTATATGTGTGGGTTGTCACGTCTTGTCACTTCACGTTTGATGAGTAGGGTGTCGGTCCTCTGACCTATCCTGAAAGTCTTGTGGGAGGGTGGACATTGGCCTTCTGGCTTGGTTCACCCTCTATTGGGGGGGTCTCCCTTCGGGGGAGCTCCTAGTCCCTGGGTGGGTCTGTTTCAGCAGACCTTCCGGAGAAAGGCGGTCCTCCGGCTTCGGCTGGATGGCCATGAGTCTGGTACCTCAGTCCCTGTCGGGAGCCTAACACCCCGGGGGATCAGACACCCGTTGCACGTTTTTAGTATGTCACTCTTTATGTGTGTGCACTTTTTTTGGGCACCGGGTTGGAATTTTTTGGGTGTGTTTTGCAAGCCATAGGCTTCTTCAAAAAAAACTGCTTGCTGTGGGGGCACTCAACAGGAGGAAGGGGACAGCGCCGAAGAGGGACCCAAGAAGAGGAGCATCTGAAATGCTCTGTGCAAAACCACTGCACAGCGAAGGTAAGGATAATTTGTTTGCCGTTTTAACAAAAAAAAAAAAAAAGACTTTAGTATCACTTAAATGGCGAGAAATACAGGCAGATACTTGCAAATTATGCCATACCATCAGGGAGGTGTGCGATTAGCCCTAAATTTATTCTGCAGCTGGACAACTACCCCAAACATGAAGCCAATGTCATTGAGAACTATCTACAGTGTAAAAAAGAAAAAAGTTACATAGTAGTGAGGTTGAAAAAAAAAAAAAAAAAGACAATTCCAACCTGAGTGTGATTATTTGTCAGGATTACATTGCATATCCCTGTATGTTGCGGTCATTCAGGTGCTTATCAAATAGTTTTTTTTAAACTATTGATTCCCCCCCTTGTGGAAGGGAATTCCACATCTTTGCCACTCTTACAGTAAAGAACCGTCTACGCAGTTTAAGGTTAAACCTCTATTCTTCTAATTTTAATGAGTGGACACGTGTCTTGTTAAACTCCCTTCCGCAAATAAAAAGTTTTATCCCTGCTGTGGTGTCCCCAGTATGGTATTTGTAAATAGAAATCATATCCCCTCTCAAGCGTCTTTTCTCCACAGAGAATAAGTTCAGTGCTCACAACCTTCCTTCATAAGCAATATCCTCCAGACCCTTTATTAGCTTTTGCCCTTCTTTGTGCTCACTCCATTTCCAGTACATCCTTTCTGAGGACTGGCACCCAGAACTTCAGCATACTCCATGTGTGGCCGGATCAGAGTTTGCATGCCAACATTCTGTTTCCTTTGTTAGCAGCAGCATGGCATTGCATGCCATTGGTGAGCCTATCATCTACTACATCCCATGTCCCTTTCCATCCTAGATTCCCCCAGAGGTTCTCCCCCTAGTGTTAGATTGCGTTCATATTTTTGTCATCCAAATGCATTATTTTACATGTTTCTACATTAAACCTCATTTGTCATGTAGTTGCTCACCCCATTAACCGGTTCCCGACCAGCGCACGGCGATGTACGTCGGCAGAACGGCACGGGCAGGCATATTAGCGTACAAGTACGTCCAATCTTCAATGCCGCCCTGCCATCACGAGCGCGCCGCCACCGGCACGCTCACGTGCCAGTCGGGACCCCCATGAGTCCGGTCGCGGGTCCCGCGGACTCCATCGCCGCGGGCATACCCACGATCGTCTCACGGGACGGCTGAATGGAGGCAATGCCGTGTAAACAGCATTTCTCCATTCTGCCTAGCAACTAGTGACGCTGATCTCTGCTCCATGTGATTGGAGCAGAGATCAGTGTTCACTAAATGAAAGCCCAACCCCCCCACATTTAGTAACACACCCCTCGGAACACTTAACCCCTACACTGCCACCCACTGGTTAACCCCTTCACTGCCAGTGTCATTTACACAGGAATCACTGCATTTATATAGCACTGATTACTGTATAAATGACAATGGTCCCAAAAATGTGTCAAAAGCATCCGATGTGTCCGCCACAATAAAAATCGCTGATCGCCGCCATTACTAGTAAAAAAAAAAAAAAATTATTAATAAAAATGCCATAAAACTATCCCCATCTTGTAAACGCTATAACTTTTGTGCAAACCAATCAATCGCTTATTGCGATTTTTTTCCCCAAAAATATGTAGAAGAATATGTATCGGCCTAAACGGAGGGAAAAAAAAAATTTTTTATATATTTTTGGAGAATATTTCTTATAACAAAAAGTAAAAAATTCGTTTTTTTCAAAATTGACGCTCTATTTTTGTTTATAGCGCAAAAAATAAAAACCGCAGGGGTGATCAAATACCACCAAAAGAAAGCTCTATTTGTGGGAAAAAAAGGACGTCAATTTTGTTTCGGAGCCACTTCGCACGACCGCGCAATTGTCAGTTAAAGCGACGCAGTGCCAAATTGCAAAAAGTGGTCTGGTCTTTGACCAGCAAAATGGTCTGGTCTGTAAGTGGTTAATTTGTTTAGATCTTCTTACAAGTTTACCAAATCCTGTGGAGAAGTTATAGCCCTGCTTAGCTTAGCATCGTCCGCAAATACAGAGATTGAACTGTTTACCCCATCCTCCAGGTCGTTTATGAACAAATTAAATAGGATTGGTCCCAGCACAGAACCCTGTGGGACCCCACTACCCACCCCTGACCATTCTGTGTATTTCCCATTTATCACCACCCTCTGAACTCATCCTTGTAGCCAGTATTCAATCCATGTACTCACCCTATGGTCCATGCCATGGACTTTAGTTTGTACAGTAAATGTTTACGGGCAACTGTGTCAAATACTTTGGCAAAATCCAGATACACCACCTCTATCCTGGAAGTGATGGTTTGGCCCTCACAGAGCCCTGATCTCAACATAATTGAGTCGGTCTGGGATTACGTGAAGAGACAGAAGGATTTGAGGCAGCCTACATCCACGGAAGATCTGCTGGTTCTCCAAGATGTTTGGAACAATCTACCTGCAGAGGTCCTTCAAAAACTGTGCAAGTTTACCTAGAAGAATTGATGCTGTTTTGAAAGCAAAAGGCCGGTCACACCAAATATTGATTTGAGTTCTATTATGTTCATTTGCTTACCATGTTATTTGATAATAAACAACTATTAACACTTATTTATGAAAGCATTCCCGACTTACAGAATTTTCTCACAACTGTCTAAAACTCTTTTGCACAGTAATATATATATATATATATATATATATATATATATATATATATATATAAATAAATCCATACATACACACACACAACCACAAAAAAAAAAAAAAAAACATTCAGCTTCAGCTTTTTTTTTATGCCTGTAAAAGGACCTCTATGTTAGCCTATGTGACCATTCAAACATAGGTGTTTGCAGGAGTATTTAAAGAGGAGTGTTTACAAGCAGAAAAATGAGCATCTTATGAGCAGAAAAAGGCACACAATGCATGCACTTAAATGTATTCAAGTAGAGTGCATTTACACATAAATATCTTGACATTACATCATTTTCTGTCAAATTCTGGCAGAGAGAAAAAAAATGCTTATTTTCATAAGCCTGAGTGCATGAAGCCTAAACACCCGCTGTGCCAAGATTCTGCTTTCTGTAAAAAGAAAGAAAGGAGCTATGGTTTCAGTGCTTTTGTGAATTATGAAAATGAATTTCTACAATGCCTATAGCTACATCGTTGAAGGAGACTTGTTTAAAGTACTTTTAGAGCCAATTCACACCAGTGCATTTTATTGCAGCTGTAAAAACACAGATCAATGGAAGGACATCTAAAAAGAAATGTTTAATGAATCCTATTCACACCATAACGTTGAGTTGCACTAAAATGCAAAATGTAGGTCAACAGACATCAGCGCCTGTTAAAACACAACCAAAACGGATGGAAATGTATATGCATTTTAGCTCAAGTCAATTTGAATTGGCCCCAATTGTTTCAGAATATGTCTATACTTTAGTTGCAAAGTCTGAACTCCGATTTACTTTAAATCTTGGTGTGTGTTTCTCTTTCCAAATAGCTTTTTCAGACTGAAATCTATTAAATTCTGATGGCACTCCCATGCAGATTGTCAGATTTTTAGTAATACATTACTTTACCTTACTCCTTAAACAAAAAATATTTCTCAACCTCACGTTCACATTTTTTGCAGTTATCACTTAGAAGGGATCATGATGAATTTCTCTGTAAAAGGTGAATTTTTCGATATTTCTTTCCTTTTGTCCATCTCGTAGATGTATGATGAACAAAGCCAAAAAATACAGTATATTTTTCAAGGATAATTGAGCCCACTTCAATTTTTCGGACACAGGAGGTAGATTACATTTATAATTGAAGTTCATGAAGTATGCTTTTGGAACAATTTGACTTTTCACAGTTTAAAATTTCAGTTCAATGCAGTTTCAAAAACACAATCGCTTTATTTGCAAATGAAATTGAACAGTGAAAATTTAGAAAGAAGATTCTTGATGTTGATTTTCCACATTCAGCTTAGTTTTGAGATCTGTGAGCTGACTGAATCCTCTGCTCAGACCTGTTTGGAATATCAATTTTACTATTCATACACAATAAACATTCCGTTTTCGTGACTGCTTTAAATGAGTGATCAAATAAAATCTGAATTCTGTTTTGTCAAACCAATAGGGGTACTTTGGTGCAATATCACAAGTTAAATTATTATTTTTCCTACAACGATAAGACAACTCATTTAGGCATACTTGAATAGATTTGTGAAGATTATGGAAAAGAAAGAAAAAAAAAAGAAAAAAAATCGCAAACACTGCAATCTGCAATTGAGAAAGGTGCCTCTGCAAAACTTTGGATGACAGCCAGAAAGACGATTTTCGGAAATCAATTCAGTCATGTAATGCTTCCTTCCTACCTCTATTACTCAATTTAACACATTTTTTTACATTTTCTCAACAGTAGTTTTAAATTTGAAGGAATTTTATCTGCTGTGCTTTATATAGTCTACTTACAAAATCCAGAGCAAAAAAAAAAGTGGGAATCAGGAAGCAAATCATCTGTAATTAGGCTTTTATGGAAGCAGCCATCCTTTGACTTACATGTCGCACATCATTTTGAGGTCAGGCAAGCAGAATATTTTCAGTGAATCAGGACTTTTGAATTTTGGATGCAGCACATGAGTTTATTTGGTGTTTTTTTTTTTTTTTTTTTTTTTTTTTTTTGGAGCACAAGCACACAGGTATTTTGGTACTAGAATGATCACCCCCTGGATTTTACCAGGAGCTATAATGGTGAAGCAAACACATGCTAGATGCAGATTTTTATCTAAAACCTGCTGCATCTCTCCCATAGTGCCTGGGTTTTAGCATGCTCTTGGATGTTAGCCCCATCCAAAGTGCCAATGCTAACAGGGTGTACAAACTCCACTATCACAGCCATTTTAATTTGTTAAGGTTCAAAATTAATAGTGCTTAAGTTGTACAAACTAAAGCATTTGACTTACTGCACTTTCCATCTCACATTTCAGGCCATAGTTAACACCAAGAATGATTGTGCTGATTTTCCCCATTTTACAGTGCCTTGAAAAAGTTTTCATACCCCTTGAAATTTTCCACATCATGTTAAAATCCCAATTTACATTTTTGGTTGTATGTGATAGACCAACACAAAAGTGGCATATAATTGTAAAGTGGAATGAAATAATATTTTTTTTTACAAATATTTGAAAATGGTGGTGTGCATTTGTATTCAGCCCCCTTTACTGATACCCCTAAACTAAAATCTAGAGGAACCAATTGTCTTCAGAGGTCACCTAATAGATAGATAGAGTCCACCTGTGTGTAATTGAACAAACTGCCTCATGAAGGCCATCAGATAGATCAGGGAAAAAGTTGTGGAGAAGTTTAAAGCAGGGTTAGGTTACAAAAAAATAGCCCAAGCTTTGAACATCTCATGGAGGACTGTTAAATCCATCATCCAAAAATGTACAACTGCAAACCCATCAAGACATGGCCGTCCACCTAAATGGAATGGCTGGGGAAGGAGAGCATTATTCAGAGAAGCAGCCAAGAGGCCCGTGGTAACTCTGGAGGAGCTGTAGAGATTCACAGCTCAGGTGGGAGAATCTGTCCACAGGACAACTATTAGTGGTGCACGCCACAAATTCAGCCTTTATGGAAGAGTGGAAAAAAAGCCATTGTTGAAAGAAAGCCATAAGAAGTTCCATTTGCAGTTTGTGGGAAGCCATGTGGGGGACAAAGCAAACATGTGGAAGAAGGTGCTCTGGTCAGATGATACCAAATTGGAACATTTGGGCATAAAAACACTACACATCACCCTGAATGCACCTTTCCCACTGTGATCATCTGGCAGCATCATACTGTGGGGATGTTTTTCTTAAGCAGGGACAGGGAAGTTGGTCAGAGTTGATGGGAAGGTGGATGGTGCCAAATACAGTGCAAACTTAGAAGTAACCTGTTAGACCCCTTTCACACTGGGGCGGAAGTGGTAAATTGCCACTAGCTTTAGCAGCGCTTTTCAGGCACTAGCAGAGAGTTTTTCACCCCCAGAGGAAAGGGTTAATAGCGCCCATTTTGGAGTGCTTCGGCAGGGCTGCCCATTAATTTTAATGGACTGGGGCATTGAAGGAGTGGTGTATACACCACTCCTGCCCCGCCCCAAAGATGCTGCTTGCAGGACTTTTTTTTTCTGTCCTGCAACCACACCGCCCCAGTGTGAAAGCATTTGGGCTGCAGAAGAGGCCGTTTACAGGCACTATTTTTAGCCCAAAACCACCTGTAAAGTGCCTCAGTGTGAGAGGGATCTTGGAGTCTGAAAAAGACGAGACTGGGGTGGAGGTTCACCTTCCAGCAGGACAACGACCCTAAACATACTGCCAGAGCTACAATGTAATGGTTTAGATCAAAGCATATTCATGTGTTATAATGGCCCAGTCAAAGTCCAGACCTAAATCCAATTCAGAATCTGTGGCAAGCCTTGAAAACTTCTGTCCACATATGCTCTCCATCCAATCTGACAGAGCTTGAGATATTTTGCAAAAAGTCACTCTAGATGTGCAAAGCTGGTAGAGACATACCCAAAAAGACTTGAAGCTGTAATTGCAGCGAAAGGTGCTTCTACAAAGTATTGACTTGGGGGACTGAATACAAATGCACGCCACACTTTTCAGATATTCGTAGAAAATTTTGAAAACCATTTATAATTTTCCTTCCACTTCACATTTATGTTCCACTTTGTGATGGTCTATCACATAATATCCCAATAAAATACATTTACGTGTTTGATTGTAACATGATAACATGTGGAAATTTTCAAGGGGTATGAATGCTTTTTGAAGACATTATCTGCAGCAGCTGTTATGAAGGCCTGTAGGCAAATTTATTAAAACTGGAGCAGACAGAAATCAGAGCAGATCTGCATGGCTACCAACTATCTTCTAGCTTTCATTTTTAAAGCTTAACTGAACAAGCAGAGCTTAGAAGCTGTTTGGTTGTCACAGCTGCTCCAAATTTCGTCTGCTCCAGTTTTGATCAATTCCCCCTAATGCTTTTACATGGTAATCACTATATTTCAGTAGAACAACATCAATCTGTTAAAAGCTGCAAAAAAAAAAAAATAATAATTTTTTTTTTTTTACAATGGTAAAAAAAAAAAAAAAAAAACAGGCAGACAGTTCTATTTTAAAATGGGGGTCTCTTTGTGGAAACACTCCTTGCCCAATCAGGAATGTATGATCAACCATTTTTTTTTAATCCACAACCTGCTTTAAGCATCTGCATAGGAAGCTTAAAAAAAAAACAAAAAAAAAAAAACAAACACTCATACCGCAGTACAAATGCTAAAAAGAGATACTAGCAGTATCCAATAGCCTAGTGCCATGAAGCATTAAAGGATCTTTAAACCTTTTCATACACTACAATCCTTTAAATATTGGAGCTTTTGTCACAAGTTGTTATTAACCTGGATACAATTGCATTGCTTATTTTTAAGGGACGGGAAGGAATGAAATTAGTATAAATATGGAAAAGAAATGTATAAAATAATTTTTGTATTTACCATAAAATTTACTTTTGAAGTTCAATGAGGGATACGGGAATAGTAGACAATATTAGACCTTCGTGGTCTCCAAACTGCAGTCCTTTGCATACCTTTATCCGGCCCTTAGGAACTCCTCCCACAAAATATGAAGTACTAATTCTCCCACTGACAGACGATTGGGCACTATTCCTCCCACTGCCACCGATTATGAGGCACTATTCCTATCATTAATACCCACTATGGGGCACAACTCCTCCTCCTCCTGACCACAGGCACTATGTAATTTTTTTTTACTCCCACTGATCACAGTCCAGTCCCCCCTAAAGTCTGAGTGACAGTAAACTGTCTCTCTTTGTTTAAACATTTTGGAGACCACTATCTTAGACCAATGGATTATACTGCTTCCATCAGGAGTTTGGGAAACTGGAAAAAAATAAAAAAAAGTAGTAAAGCTACCATATGCAAGACCCTGCTTTCAATTGTCATGCCACGGTTTTGTAAGCAAGCAGTACATGAGGCCAGACACTGAGGAGCAGGACATGTGCCCTTTAATGAGCTAATAAAAAATAAATTCACAGCAAAAAAAATTTACTTTTTTTATTGTCCATTGACACACAGGAATAGGTAAATTTTAGACCGCTTGGACATCCAAACAGTAATCCACCTGAAGGGAAAGCAATAGCAACAGACAGATCCAACAACGTGGAATCATATTACACATAGTACAGCAGAAACAGACTGCTGTAAGGCTGGATGAGGAAGGGCCAATCTAAAGAGAAGCTACGACTAAGGAGAGGGCACCTGTATTACAAACAAGAACAGAAATCCTCTTAGCAAAAAACTGAACCTATAAAGTATGGGCCTTAATAGGAGGAAACAATGGACCAGAAACAGTTCACCAAAACAGGGAGGTACAAATGAGTAAAATCCGACAACAGAAAGAGAACTGGACCAAAAAGCACATTGTAAGACTAAATCATTGTATGCAGATGATACAGTGGTATAATTGGCTGACCCTCACCACACCCTCAATTGTCTATTAAAGACATGGGATGAATTCAGGAACTATCCTGATTTTTATGCCAATTCGTAGAAATACAGCCTCCTAATAGACGAAGCTGCTGCCCAAACAGTGGTGGGACTATCTTTGCAATCCTACCTTACACCAACCTTTGATTTCTCTGTTACAACAGAAAACTACACAAAAAATGTATCACCTCTAGATCTCATGGGCAGGGTTAATTTACTAAAGATGATTAACCACCTCAATACAGGGCACTAAAGCCCCATACACACTACCAGATTTTCTCCTTCAGATTTACCAAAACCATATAATATGAGGTAAAACCTTAGGAGTTTCAATGTGTATGCAATCAGGCAGGCCCTTCTACTACATGGTTTTGGTAAATCTGAAGACAAAATTCAGCAGAAAATCTGATCATGTGTATGGGGCTTTACACACCCTTCCTGCTCAAGCCATTTTTCAGAAGTTTATTATTTTATTTTTATTTTATTTTTTTAGGAGAAAAAGACCAAATATTTTGAGGGAAAAAAAAAAAAAAAAAAAGTTTTAGTTCCAGTCAGTAAAATTTGTAAATTTTTCTCCTTCACTGAGGGGTGCTGATGAGGTGGCACTTATGGGCACTGATGAGGAGGCACAAATATACCGCATTTATGGGCACTGATAGGCAGGAGATGGGCAACACTGACTGGCATCACTAATGGCCACTGATTGCTGGCATTTGTGAACACAGATTGGTGGCAAATGTGGACACCGATTGGCACACAGTTCTGCCACTTAATTGTAATCAGGGCACTGATGATCGGCGCCCTGATTACATCCCTAAATGTCCACTGAGAGGCGATGCCGCTGATCGGCTCGGCTCTCCTCACACTGTCAGTGTGAGGCACAGAGCGCCGATTACCAGCATCTCCGTGTTTACATGTGACCGGCTGTGATTGACACAGCCGATCACATAGTAAAAAAAGTCGGGGTGGCGCCATGTCCTAACAACACAGTGAGCCCGGCACGCGAGAGCGGTCGTTCTGGGCAGCCCTCATATGACGTCCAATCAGAACGAGAGCCAAGCCGCCAAGCCGTCGTTTCCTAGCTAATGCCCCCTGCAAGTTACCAGTTCACATTTTTTTTTTTTTTTTTTTTTACAATGACACAATTTGCTTTACCTTTCTTTGGCTGAAGCAAAAGCCCAGGACTGGATGGAAAACACTATCTACCCATGCATATGGTAGGCTTAGCCTTACCAAACTTTCACGCTAAGGGCCCTTTCTTACGGCTCAAATTTTCTTCCATTTTTGCCTTAGCAAAAGCAGAAGAAAAATGCATGAACATTAAAGCCTATAAACTCTTCACACCAGTTAGTTGCATTTTTAAAAGTCCTGCATGCTGCAGGTTTGGTGCGGTTACATAATACAAAAATAAAAAAAAAAGGAGGAGGAGGGGAGAAGAAAAAAAATGCACCTCCCTATTGAAATGTATCAAAAAACACACTTTCTGTTTTGAGCCATATCTTTTCCACAGGTGCAAAATGCACCTGTAACAACAAAAAAGCATATGTGTATGCAATAATAAACCCAAAAACAAGTTTTACACAATGCAACCTGCCAAAAAAAACTTAATGCGGTGGCTACATTTGTTTTTATTTTGGGATGTCTCCATGCTAGATGAAGGACAAACAGACTTCAAAACTTGCACTGCTAAAGTGCTCTGTGTATACCACATTTTTTAACTAGAAAGTCGCTCCTTTATTGTGACAGGAATTCCCCCCTTGACGCTTGGAAAAGACTTATTAACTCTACTGCTAAACAAAATGATTTAGCTCAGGAAAAAACACAGCTCTTTAAAAAAAATTAGGGGATCACGTATTACATCTACCCATACACTTACTACCCTGGAACCAGGTCTCATAATGCACATCATACAACAGTAACAGTGGCTAAATGCTTCTGCGGTTAACTAGCACAGTACACAAGTGGAAAGTACAACAATGCAGAGCTCAGTGCGCAAAGGCCACATACCAAGAGATTATTGCCACATCCACAAGACAAAGTGCCTCATTCTCAAAAGAATTCTTAAACACATAGTTGTGAGACTGTTAGAGAGGCTATACCACTGCTCTGGAACTAGGAAGCGCTTTGCAGCAAACCAATGCACACAGGTCTGGAAAGTACCACAATGCCAAGACCAGTACCTAAGGGTCGCATTTCATGATATCCCCAAGGGTCACTCAAAGAGCGAGTCTTTCAGAGATTGGGTCCCACCAAAGGTTGAGCCTTAAGCCTCGTACACACAATCGGATTTTCCGCAGACAAAACCTCAGACTTTTGTCTGAAGGGCAAACACAAACGTAGTGACGTATTACATGAGTTTTCAGCTCTTTAGCGCCACCCTTTGGGCTCCTTCTGCCAATTTCGTTTTAGTAGAAGTTTGGCGAGTGTTGATTCACTTTTCATTTTGTGCTTTTTAGTTCCTTTCTGAACTGCCATTCGTCAACCAGCCATGTTGCAGAATCGAGGAAATAACGTGCTATTTATTAATCGCCTTGGGGTTACTGCTTTGACTCAAGTCCAGTCCAGGAACAGGAGGAGGATTTCTTGGACCAAAAATAGTTTGCTTTATTAAGCATGAACAATTATATCATATGCCTTTGCTGTGGGAGCTCCAGGAGAATAATCCAGATGATTTTCGGAATTATCTCCGGATGACGGACCCCTGCTTCCACCAACTCTTGGCATTGTTGACCCCCTATATTAAGAGGCAGGACACATGCATGAGGCTTTTATTTTATTTTTTGGTTGAATGATTTGATTTGTTTACAAGACCGGCAGCTTCTGGCTTGTCCTTGCTTCCATGCATGCGTGTTTGTACTTTGGACTTGTGTCTGACTGACTTGTGTACACACGCTTGGAAAATCCGACAAGAGACATTTGACCGCGGAAAATTTTAAAGTCTCCCATTCAACATTTGTCCGTGGAAAATTCAACGATTGTCTGACTGAGCGTACAAACAGTTGGATTTTCCGCCAACAGCCTGTCATCGCACAATTCCCGTTGGAAAATCCGTTTGTATGAGGCTATAGCTCTGGACTCAGTGTGTCCTGCAGCAAACACATGGGTTTGCAAGTGCCACACGCAGAGCCTTGTGCCCAAGGGTCACATTCCAAGCTAGCCTCAGAATCTTTAATCCAGCAGAGTCTAGGTACGGCCTCCAAAGCCATTTGCTGAGAAAATACCAAACAAGATAGCTGCTGTGTAGAGTCTAGCTCAGGCACAGGACAATGTGCGTCTAGTTTTGAGGAAAAAAAAAAAACATCTACAAAGTATTGACAACTTTTTTTTTTTTCTTCGGTCAAAAAACATAAAACGTTTTCTTCAGCACATTTGAGGAAATCTTAGGACACTAGCAAAAACAAAACAAACAAAAAAAACAGATATGACAGTTGGAGGGAAGGTTATGCAGGGATCTAACCTATTGTTTTTTGTTTGCCATTGTCTTAACCTTCTGAAGGCGGCAGTATAACCAAATGGTCCATGATTATCTATTATTCACAAGTCCCTCAATGGATAATGTTTTTAGGAATTTCTTAAACCCTTTTGGTTAGAACTGAAGTCGCTGCACATTTTTATTTGATTAACTTTTTATATAGGGATGGACAAGGGCTACAAGTCTAGTAAAATCGTGCCTAAACTTTTAGAGCTTTTACTATTGTAGCCAATGAAATATTACTTTTCGGAACAACTTAATGTGCTTACAGGCTCCTAGATTTGGCTGACTGGCTCCTTCTACATTTCAGCCTTTGGATTTGGTATAGGTCCCAATATTGCAGACTTTGATTTTGGAAAATGAACAGTATCCTTAGTATTTAATTAATTTAATTAAAATTTAATCAATTTTTTATTTTATTTTTACAGATTCCAATATGCTTAAAGGGAAACTATGGTATTTTTTAGATAAAGTGAAAAACTTTTTATACATAAACAATGTGAGCTATTTTTAATAACCATTAATATGCAGATGCTTTTGACATGATTGGATAATTGAAGTGAATATTTAAATCATTTTGGAGTGAAGTGTCAATTTATTTAGTAAATCATTTAGATCTACTATTGCAGATCAAGGAGGCTGACAGAGTAATCATCCATACAGACTATCCAATTCTGTGAAAATTAAAATAATGAATTTTTTTACCACATGCACATTAAAACATGACTGCTGTATTAAAAATAAATCTAACATAACCCAGTAAGGATTGGGTCTATTCAAGATTCACAACATTTAGTCTTACAGACAATTTGGCAAATTACCCAGTCAGGACAAAATGACAAGTCATCTTTAGGCAACCCTATCACCACCACCGATAATGGTCTTGCTTAGCCACTACTTAAATGGTCTAACCTTCTCAGACTGATGTCACTCTTTCAATCTTGCTGCTGGCAAGGACTTTCAAATGGCAGGATCACTATAGAGAACACTGCAAGGAGATGAAACACTCCCCTGCTTGCATGCGTCATTCCTCCGCTGGTTGGATAAGCATGGCATTACTCTCTTGTTGGTAAATTACTATCTGCAGCTTTTTTAAGGCAGCAAGGGAGCCACACAAAGTCTAATAGTTGCTGCTCTGCCTATTACCTGACAACACATGCCATCTCCTGAACATATAAACCGTATCAAATAGTGTACACTGAACAAGACTCCTATAAACCACTGGTACCCAATATGCGGTCCACTGGCTGCCTGCTGCATCCTGGGCATATGCTGGGACACTCTTTACATTCCCACACACAGCACCATAATAAAGCTGAGTGGCAGCTCTGTGTTCCCACACCCAGAAGTATAAAATAAAGCCAGTACTGTCGAGTGGAGTTATCTCCACCAGACAGTAAAAGTTAAAAGGTGAAGAAGTCCAGCCTGAGCTTGTTTGGCTTGGCTTCTCCTATGGGTCACAGGAGTGCAATTTGTTTTGCATGCCTGTGAGTTGTTTTCAGCAGAGCAGACTGAAGTTGGCTCTCTGCCGACATCACAGGAATTAGTCCAGGTGCCGTGTCATTGCAACAAAGTCTGGATCCGCCAGCACTGCCACCGATTAACAAAGCAGGGAGGTTAAGGTGGGATTAACAGTCTTGCCACTGACTACAAATGAATGTGGTCATTGGGATGGGGGTGTTAACAGCAATGCCACTGATCATCAATGCAGGGGATAGGGGTTAACAGCACTACCCTTAACCATCAATAGAATTGCCACAGACCATCAATGAAGGTGGTAGGAGTGTCAACACTGCCACCGACTACCCATTTAGTGAGGTGAGGTAGTGTGGGGGCGGTTAACGCATCAAGGGGTTGGGGAGGGGTGGATTACCAGCAGGGCTACTGACCACCAATTAAGGGCTATTACTATAGCTACAGACACCAATGATGGATGTTACTATTGCAGCCACTGGCACCAATGAGGGTTATTACTGGCACCAATGCTGGGGGTTATTAATTAAATTACTAACACTCAATTCTGAGGGTTATCACTACAGCTACTGACACAAACAATGGGGCATATTTTACTCCAATTTTCATCAGTGTGCACAAAAAAAAATGTACAAACTGCTATTGTGCAGCCCTCTGAATTGTTAGGCCTCATGCACACTGGAAATTTTTACAGCTGCCCTTTCTGTTTTCAGATGTTTTTTTCTGCAGCCAGTAAACTCCCCAGCATGTTATCCTATCCATGCACACATAGGCTGTCATTAGCGTTTTTTGGCAGGGACATTTCTTTCATAAATAAAACAAAAAAAAATATATAAAAACACAGAACTACTGGGTTTTAAGAGGAGTTTTTCAGCTGTAAAAATGTTGCTCTAGTTGGTGTTTGTCGAGCAATAATCTTTTGTGGGAGTATGGAGTATGCTACTGCAAAAACACAGCAAAACTCATTCTACAGCTTACGCTATTGGTGTTTTTGTAACATCCAGCATGCATGAGGCATTAGGGCTGCCCATGAGGCCCTCTATAATTTTCAAATAGACTCCCACTGCTTTAAATAACTATCAGCTCTGTTTTTCATACGGTTAGGGCTACTTAGAAGTTGGAAGACAGCATAAGCTATCAGCATGAATTTAGACAACTGAAACAGCAGTAGCTAAAAGACTAGTACACGTCATCCTCAGAGAAAAGCCAAATAAGAATGTAAAAATCTTTCAAAAATGTAAATCTGCAGACTTTGAAATTAACGCTTAAATGTTCAGATTACTGCATGAGGCCAATTGTGACCTGATCTCTTTAAAGTAAAACTATGGTCAAAATAACTTACAATGGCCAGCTTTTTCTCACATAGCTAGAACCTTTATCTCAAAAAGAAAAAGAAAAAAAAAGATACCGTTGCCATAACTGTTGTAAAGGTGTTAGTTGCATTTAGGCTTTTTGTCACTTGTGTCAAGAAAACCGAATGCAACCACCACATGGTAAGCCACATTATATTAGATTTATAATTTTTGGGTTTAGATTTTCTTTAAGGTACATGTTGGAATACCACCAAAAAAATATATAAATAAAAATATTGGTATCAGAAATGCACAATAGTCTCCCTCTAAAGCCACATACACACTATCAGATTTTCTGCGGAGTTTTTACTTCAGATTTACCAAAACCATATAATATGAGGTCAAACCTTTAGGAGTTTCAATTTATATGCAATCAGGCAGGCCCTTGCACTACATGGTTTTGGTAAATCTGAAGACAAAAATCAGCAGAAAATCTCAGTGTGTATGGGCCTTTAGAGGATACAAGCAATCATTTCAAATCCGGTCATTTCCTCTGCATGTCAGATTTCACAATAAACTGTAAAAAAATAAAATGTACATTTATTGTTGTAGAAACCTTGTTCCTGCAGTTAGTACACGCTACTAATGATTTGGTAGCCACCAGGAAATTCCTAATGTGCCATATAAAAAAAGGTACAAATAACACGTATAACCGTTAGAGCCTGTCAGGTTTTTATTGTCATCTGTGTCCTCATTAAGGAGATTCCCCCTCTCCATTTGTTCTGGTGACTGACCATTGTCACAAAAAGCGAAAAAGGATACTCCACATTTTAGGTTGTCACCAGGACAGCAATAGATGGAAAATCTTCCTATGGGGATACTAGTTCTGGTGACAACCAGGGATTCCTTAATTTTGGAGGGACTTCCTCTCACTTCCTCTTTTGGCTATGGGTCAGGAAGTGAAGGGAAATTTCCACAAAAGGGCATAGATGGCAAGAACTTACAGGGGTTATAAATCTCCCTTACTCTAGCCATGAAATATGTTCTTCTTACCAAGTCACAGCAAGTCTCTTAACAGTAAGGAGACTCTGCCATTACTATTCTAATCCTTTTTGTAGCTGCTCATGTGTTTGTCATCAAGAATATGTGCAACACATATTTATTCATGTTTAATTCAATTCTGGAAATTAGAAAAGTGATTTAAGAAGCACCTGTTCACCATTTTAAAAGACAACTAATGACCTTTTCATGACAATTACTGGAATCATTTTTGATTGGTTTATTTGTTTAAATTTACAGTTTCACCTAAATAAAAGTATTTGATCACTCACATATGCAGTCCATCCTCAGGATTGTGTTTGTTGCAAGAATCACAACTCAGAATTAGTTTCTTTTTTTCCTTTTTAATAAGATACAACCATGTATGGAAATGGTGTGGTTGTTTGCAGTGGGTTTTAGTTTTAACTTTGTTTTTGTAGTTTTTATTGAAATTGTACATGAACAAGAAAACTTAATATACAGTCACAGAACAAACTGTAGAGGCTTGTAGAGCCATAACCAAACAATTTGGTAAAACTTGTTTCCCTTCCAAAAAATGTGAAGTTGTATAAAAAAAAACACAAAAAAAATGAATCTATACCTAGGAATGCAAAACAGTTACACAAAACTTTAAAAGGCTTATAAAGACAGCTATTAAAACTACAGAAGACTCATCTAGTGTTTACACTTATGTACATCATTATTCAATTTAATAAACGGAGGTTCTTCAGGAAAAACAAAATTTAGCTTTGGTGGGCTGTCCTGAGATATGCAGTCATCGGCTAATTATCCTGCATAAAGGGGAAAGGGCTGTGTGTGGTCCAAATTACTGACCTGCGCATTGGAAACAAACTTGTTGCTAGGGAAAGCCATGCAACACAAATAACCAAATCGATATTTAAAGACCAGTTGACCTATTTGAATTTCAGACTAGAGCTCACCAGCCTTGGATCCCCTGTACAAGTAAATTAGCCAACTCTGTATCACAGAACTCCCCAACATGGAGATTTTTTTTTTCTGGAGAATCTCTTTAAGATGACTTATGAGAGAAATACACAAGCTGCTATTGCAGACCACCAGAAGGGTAATCCCTAGTTTCTGTACTTTCTATGCATGCAGATTAGGACTGGCAAATTCTGAGTTCTCGTCCAGAGTTGGGGACTCAAAAAGAACTGAAGCCACAAACAGCTTAAGTTATGTTACAGGGGGGTCTGCAATGGTAGCCCACATATATTTCTCTCAGGACAGGTGTCCTTTAAGGACAACTAGCAAAATAAACTACATATTCAGCACAAAACCTTTACTGTCCCCAATAACAAATTCCAAAGCCTTCTAAAAATTTCCTAAAAACCAAGAAAAACACTGGTATCCCCTAATCACTTGGTGTGGGGTGCTGCTGTCAGCCAAACTAAAATATCAGTGTTTAATCCAAAAACTGTATCACAGTCTAAAAATGTGTGTAAACATTTAGTTAAGCAGAAAACTCACATCTGGGGCTTGGTTTTCAGTTTAAACGAACCCTACACAAGTTTTCATAATTGTACCAATGCTTGCTTGGTGGACACCAATAATAAAAAAAAAAAAAAAAAAAAAAAGTATTTACAGTATAGTAATCAAACACAAGCCTAGTTAAGAAAAGACTGCAGTAGCTACCGAACCCTAGGTGTTTGTTGGTATGTAAATATATATATAATTGTAGGTGTTTGAATGATGAAAATGTGTGGTTTTAGCCTTTACTATTTCCACTGCTGCCCATAAGAATCCTGATAAAACTCCTGGTTGTCATTACTGTAACCATAGTTACCAGTGTAATCACCGCCTTGCTGCAGTGGCTGCTGGGCTATGGGCTGGGTTCCCCAATTCTGCTGATTGTTGGTCTGACGGCGCTTGGAATCTGGCTGACTGTACCCGTCTGCCTTTCTCTTTCCACCAACATTCCCACCTCTATTTCCACGGTTACCACGCAAATTCCGACCTCGTTGTGATTGTTGAGAAGGCCCACCACGTCCACCTCTGGATCCTCTAGGAGGGCCCATGGGAGAACCCCTTTGTAAAAAATGTGAGCGCCCTCCACGTTGGGGCGGAGCTGCTCTACCTCTAGGTGGTGGAGGTGCACCTCTACCACCTCTGCCGCCTCTCCCACGCATAGGGTATGCATCATCATAACCATAGTATGGGTCATCATATCCACCGCGGTAGTCATGGTAATCGAGTGCATAATAATCATCATAGTAATCTTCATAGCCATAGTAATCTTGGGGATAGGCATAGCCACCTCTGCCTCCACGGCCCCTGCCTCTGCCTGGAGGAGGCATACGAGGAGGGGGATAATAGTAAAAATCATCATACCTACGAATATAAACCAAGTATAAGCACAAGCAAGCATTTTTACTAGAATCACAAGAAATACAAATGCAGAGAATTTAAATAAATAAATTTAAAAAAGCTATAGTATACTTGCACTTATCAATTGCTACACCATACTAATTGCAAAGGGAATGTATACTGTTTTTAAATGTGTTTCCTCTTTTTGTAAAAGATTTCTATATGTTAAAGATTAGCACAATGTAAATAGGTTTAAATATTTGAAGTAATTCTGTTTATACCCAAAGTTTGAAATCAATCATGTAAATAGGGTCAAAGACACTTGTTCATTACATATGAAAGCTCTGTTTGCCTTACACAATTGTACATTTTTCTCCATCTCATCATGCAAGTCTGGGAGTTTGCAAAACTTACATGACTAAAGCTATTAATCTACAACTTTCTATATTAAATACAACAATATTATGAAAGTGCAAGCATGTAATTTGAGAGACATCAAGAAATATTTTAACGCAAACCTTTTCTGAGGGATGCATACATATCTGTAAAGTCAAGACAGTCTTATTAGCATGCTTGTTCCAGATAAAGGATATAAAGTATTGAAGCTAAAAAGGAAACATGACAATCAGGAAACTGGCATTTGCAAAATGAGAAGTAGCAATGACCGTCTTTAGTTTTTGTTAAAAAACTGAACTTCAGGCAAACAGCCATTGCCCAAATTTTGTTTCTGGCATTGTAGCCCAACTTAAGCTAATTGTTCTGCCTCTCCCTCAGGCTGAGCGCTACCATACAGTGGATGCATTTGATATTGAAGTGACCAGATCAAGCTACTTACACTGCATGCATTTACAAAAAAAACATTTAGGCCACTTGTACACTAAGGTGTTTTTCAGGCGCTTTTGGGCTAAAATAGCGCCTATAAAAGGACCTGAAAAATGCCTCCCCTGCAGCCCCAGTGTGAGAGCCCAAGAGCTTTCACACTGGAGCGGTGTGCTTGCAGGACAGAAAAAAAAAAAAAAGTCCTGCTAGCAGCATCTTTGGGGCATTGTGGGAGCGGTGAATACACCGCTACTAAAACGCCCCTGCCGTTGAAATCAAGGCCAGCACTGCCGAAACTTCGGCAGCGGCAATTTGGGGGGAGCTTTTAACCCCTTTTCGGCCGCTAGCAGGGATTAAAAGCAAAAATTACAGTAAAGCACTGCTAAAACTAGAGGCGCTTTACCGCTAACGCCCCCCACCCCAGTGTGAAAGTAGCCCGAGACCCCTTTCATACTGGGGCATTTTTCAGGTGCTTTAGCATTAAAAAAAATAAAAATAAAAGAAGCACCTGTAAAGCGACTGAAAGAAGCCTCATCTGAAATCCCAATGTGAAAGCCCAAATGCTTTCACACTGAGCCCCCTTTCACACTGGGGCTTTTTCCAGGTGCTTTCGTATTAAAAAAAAAAGCGTCTGTAAAGCACCTGAAATAAGCCTCACCTGCAATCCCAATGTGAAAGTGTGCTTTCACACTGAGGCGCTGCGCTGGCAAGGCGTCAAAAAGTCCTGCAAGCAGCTTCTTTGCAGCGCTGCAAAGATGCTGCTTGCAGGACATTTTTTGGGCTCACACATTGGGATTGCAGATGAGACTCCTTACCCCAGTGTGAAATGGGTCTCAGGGTTGTAGAATCCCTTTTACAGTCACAGAAATATGGCATATGTCACTGGCAGCAGGAGATTTTACACACACACTTCAGGCTGCTAAGTGTGTATATATTTCACAAGCATTCAGGCTGGCTTCACACCATCTTCATATTTGGCTCACAGCACGGTCTGGTGCGTCCCCGTTCACTGTTTCAGGTCCAATTTCAGCCCGAATTTTTGCCTGAATTGGGACCTGAAACAGACCAAAAGACACACATGGCTCCTGTGAAAATTCACATCGCAGAGGAGATATGTGAACCGGCACTATAGAGAGCCAGTCAAAATCTCCTGCTATTGCAAATTGGATGCAGAAAAACCCACATTCAATTTGCAATAGTGTGAACCAGGCCTCAGATGAAAGCAATAAAGTGGCTTTAGAACCACCCAATTGCTTTCATGGAAAAATTGGATATTGTATTGCGTTTATGTGCCTTAAAATTTAAATTTAGCATATTTTTTTATGAAAATTTGCAATTAACCACATTAATATCTGGCACCTTCACCCCCTTCCTTCCCAGGCCAAATTTTCAGTCATGCAACACTGTACCCAAAATAGAAAAAAAAAAATATATATTATATATATTATATATATATATATATATATATATATATATATATATATATATATATATATATATATATATATATATATATATATATATATATATATAGTATTAGAATCACCACTTATTTTTTTTTGTTTTTATTTAGCAAAAGAAGAAAACAAAAAAAAAACAAAAAAAAAAAAAGGTTTTTCTTCATTTGTTATAAAATTTTGTAAATAAGTAATTTTTCTTCTTCACTGATGGGCACTGATGAAGCTGCACTAATCATCAGGGCAGTGTACTGTAAAATACAGTACTCACTGCTCCCCTTCCCTCACACAGTCTCTGAAGAGAGACTTAAAAAACAGGAAAGGACCTATTCTATTTACATCTGTGATCGCTTGTGACTGGACACAGTAGTCAAGTGGTAAAGGGCCACTGTGGTTGGCCCTTTACCCCCATTTGTGATTCGCTGTGTCCAAAGCACACAGTGATCACGGAGCTCTCCTGATGTGCGCCCCAGGGGGTGCGCGGGAGGCACACCCATGGGAGGAAGTTCAGAGATGGTAGGAAAATTATTAAAAACCAATCCGTCAATACTGTGTGTCATAAAAAGTTAAATCTAGCACTATTTATTCTCCAGGGTCTCGGCTTTCATAAAATTATTACATATAAATAAACATTTTTTAACTAATCTTAGGCTTAAATAATTGCTCTTAAAACTGCTCTGCCAGCGAAGTGTTACATAAAGAGCTGCATACATGCATGTCTTTTATATCTGTCTGGAGTTCAGTTTTAAGGTAAAACACTAATCATAATAGCCCAAAATATATGCTTGCTGAAAACATACTATAATTTCCCCTTTAACATCTATCCATTTTAATGACTGCATAGGATAGATGTCAAACACAAAAACAATAAAATAATCAGCTACCTTTAAAAGACAGCATAAAATCCAGTGACTGTGCAAACTGTAGTAACCCAAAGCAACCAATTGCAGATATAAAACTTAAACTGTTTCCTGACCAGCCCCCGCAGTTATACTGCGGCAGGTTGGCTCTCCTGCACAAGCCGTTGTGGCTGTACGTCGGCTCTTTAAGACGATGTAGCAGGCACCCACAGTGTGTCCCCGATGATAACCGGACACCCGCGATCACTCATGACAGAGCGAGAACTGGGATCGGTGTGTGTAAACCCACAAATCCCGGTTCTGTCAGGGGAGAGGAGACAGGTCGTTTGTTCCTAACAAGGAACAACGATCTGTCTCCTCCACTAGTCAGCCACATCCCCCCCCCCCGTTAGAACACACTTGAACCACCCCCTAGTGTTAACCCCTTCCCTGTCAGTGACATTTCTACAGTAATGAGTGTCTATTTATAGCACTGATCCTGTATAAATGTCAACGGTCCCAAAAAAAAGTGTCAAAAGTGTCTGATTTGTCCGCTGCAAAGGCTCAGATCACCATCAGAACTTATACGGCAGCCCGCAGTATATGGCAGCCAAAAGCAAAATCTTCAGCTGCTCGAACATCCACATGATAAAATTTTGTGAATGTATGCACGGAAGACCAGGTAGCAGCCTTACAAATCTGAGCCACAGATACCTGATGGCGAAAAGCCAAGGAGGTTCCTACACCCCTGGTAGAATGAGCTGCCTGCCCCTTCTTGGGCCCTCTTGGTAAAACAAAAAAGGAGTCTAATCCTTGGATTTCTGCAGATCTAGACAAACCTTGACTGCCCGGACAACATCCAATGAATGAAGTCGTCTCTCTTCCACAGAGCGAGGCCGAGAGAAAAAAGGTGGCAAAATAATGTCCCGATTTGAAAGGTTGACACCACCTTTGGCAAAAAGGATGGAGCAGGTTGTAACACGACTGTCGTGGTGAAGGATCAAGTATGGATCGCTCCACGAAAGGGCCACCAACTCTGATACCCGTCTAGCCAAGGTGATGGCCATCAGGAAGGCTAGCTTGTGTGATAGCAAGTCTAATGGAATTTCTTTGATAGGTTCAAATGGTTGTTTCTGTAACACAGACCGCACCAAATTCAAGTCCTAAGGACACACAGGTGACCTAATGGGGGAAGCAAGCGAGTTGTCCACTGCATAAAGGTTCGGATCAGTGAATGGGAAACTAAAGGCCTTTGGAAGAATACTGATAGGGCCGAAACTTGACCTCTGATTGTACTCAAAGCGGAGTTTATTTCCACAGCTGACTACAGAAAAGAGATTTCTCCCAATCACATATTTCCGAGGATGCCATTTTCTGGATTCACACCAAGCAATACAAGTCTTCCAGACCTTATGATAGTTTTTCTAGTAACATCTTTTCTAGAATTCACTAGGGTAGACACTACTCATCCCAAGATGCCACGGTCCTTTAACACCCTTCAATAGCCATGCCATCAAATTTAGAGACTGTAAATTGGGGTGGAATACAGGACCTTGAGACAGTAGATCGGGGCGACGTGGAAGCATCCATGGCCCGTCTATTGTCAGTCTGACAATCTCCGGGAACCAGGGCTTTCCCTGCCATCAGAATGACTGGAACCCCTTCTTTTCAAATCCTGCACAACAAAATGTGGAAGGAGAGGCTGTGGAAGGAGAGGGATCGGAGGGAAAGCATAAAGCAGGGAGTACTGTCTGCATGGAACCATCAGAGCATCTGCTCCAATTGCCAGAGAATCCCTTGTTTGGGACACAATATGCTGTAGCTTGCTGCTGAACTCCGATGCCAATAGGTTGGCCTCTGGCCTTTCCCAACACTGAAAAATTTCCTGGAACAGCCCTGGGTGTAGGAACCATTCCCCCGGGAAGATCTGCTGGCAGCTGAGATAATCTGCCTTCCAATTCTCTACTCCCGAAATAATCGGCTCATGTCCCCCTGCCTAGGCTAGTATGTGGTTTACCTCCTTCAGAGCTGAACGACTCCCAGTACCGCCTTGGTGGTTTATATAGGCCACTGCAGTGGCATTGTCGGACTGAACCCTGAAAGGGCAGTCCTGAAGCTCCACCGTCCAGGACCGTAGGGCCAGACATATTGCCTGTAATTTCAGGACGTTGCTGGGCAGGATCTGTTCTATCCCTGACCATTTCCCCTGAGCTGTGAGCCCTTCTAAGGTCGCTTTCCAGCCTGAGACACTGGCATCTGTAGTCAGTACGCTCTAATTACAGGGAGAAAGGATTTTCCCTTTCGCAGGTTCTGATCCTGCAACCATGAGTTTAGGTTTAAGCGTGACCAAGGAGGTAAGCACATTCCGCTTCTGATCCAGGCCAACAAGATGTCTTCTTGTAAAGGCCTGGAATGGAACTGGGTACTGGGTATAGGGCACTGCCTTACAGAGCCAAATGGAGGGTTGTCTGGTGTCCCTTATCTGACCCACCTGAATATTCAGGGCACAGATCCTTACAGGTGGCAAGAATATTCTTGCTTGAACCGTGTCTAGGATCAGACCTAAATACTTTAGACTCTGAGCTGGTTTCAAGGCTGACTTTTCGGTATTTATGATTCAGCCTAAGCTTTCAAATACCACACTGTGCATATTGTGTTCTGTTCTAGAGCCTTTTAATAAGTGATCTCCAAGTAGGAGATGTAACGAAAATGTAAGTGTAGGAAGATGTGATGTGATCTGTAGAAGTAGTGTAATTGTAGGTGTAGTTTAATTCTGGGTTATTAAAAATATAGTATTCTATGTCAGTCATGCACATGTGTTCTTTTATTAGCATTTGAAAAGAACAGAGACAATTTTCTAGGATCGAAGTGACACCTAGATGCCAATAAAAGTAACCATTAGAGTAAACATAGATTGCCACCTTCCTGAGGCCTCAAAGAAAACTGCTAGTCATTGTGGCTACACAGATCTGCAGGGGGCATTCACAAGGCCCCGGCCAGTCTGCAAACTGATTAATATCAACAGATCTAAAGAACCTATTTTATCTCTCATAAAAGCTAAAATATTAGTGAAAGAGAGATGAAAATAATTCCTTTTGATCGTACACGTGATGGGTTACGTAGACATGTAACTCTGTATTTTTAGCATGTGTGGAATCCTAGACAACCACACAAAACCGTTATATGGCGCCCGATTGCGGCAGGCAGGCATCGATTGGTACTGTTGCGATCGAACTGATGCGCTGGTATCAGAAATCGAATCCATGACCCAGCAATCAGCGCCGTTCTGGGCCAATTCAACTCTGGTAATGTCAGAACACAAAACATCCTGTGGGTTGAGACAGGAACACCCCCAGGGTTGATTGGCCAGGGTCTAAAGTCCAGCCAACATCCATATTTCAATAAATTGGATAGCCTGAGATATGGACATGGTTCTTCCATGAAGCCAGTTCGAAACTGGGGAGTTCACACATGTTCCAGCATGCTTCTATTAATGGATAGACTTCGGTAAAGTTTATTTCTGTTTTTTTATCCCCTTTTATTTTCATAGCCAATTGCCAATTGTGTGTCTTTCTGAAATTTTTGTATCTTTTTTAGTAACTCCTTTTTCTTTGTATATCTTATATGCACTGCCCACTTTCGGGATATTAAATGATAAAATTAATAAGGGACTTCTGTGTACTAAGCTAGGACTCATATCTCTGGAGAGGTTGTTGTATTTTAGTGCCCAAGTACTCGGTCTAAGTTACGCACCAATCGGAATGCAATTGCACTGTGTGTTGGCAGATTGTATGCAGATTGTAAGCTAACAGATCTTCCAGACAGAGATCTGTGTGTGTGGTGGCTCAGCAGACCAGTCTGCGGACAAACTGTTGGGTGGGGGCAGGCTATCGTTTGTGTGTCTGGTGTGTGGGGACATTGGGAAGAGTGATTAACACCGGGGTTTAAGCTTGCAGGATAGCTGGAGGAACCCTAGAAGTGTGTAGTAATTTCTAGACTGCTCCCCAACCCTTAGAGTGCACCAGATTGTATGTAAAAGTTGTATCTGCCTGTGTGTGGTCAGCCAGCTGGATTGGAGTGGAGTCTCCCTCTAGTGGTGGCCAAAGGTAGTGAATGCTGTGAAAGTACCACAGCTAGTCTTACATGCTCGGTATAAGTTCCCCCTTATTCCTTTAGTTCTTCATATACCCCAGTCACGGTACGCACATCGTGGTTGGCTAGTTGCCTGGGGCGGGCGTGATTCGTGACAGGAGGTTGTCCAGATATCCAAGCACTTGGATCCCTTGGGCCCTTAAAAAGACCCAGTACTGGTGCTAGGACCTTTGTGAACACCCGGGGAGCTGTAGCCGACCTGAAGGGTAGAGCCACAAACTTAGTTCCTCTACTGCAAAACTTAGGAACTTCTGATGAGACTGAAAGATAGGCATGTGTAGATACATGTCTTTTATATCGATGGAGGCTAGAAAGTCTCCCCTCTGGAGTGAGGCTACTACGGAGGGGACAGAATCCATCCAAAAGGACTGTATCCGTAGATACTTGTTCAGTGATCTCAGGTCCAAAATGGACCTTGTGTCACAGTTTGGCTTATGAACCGTAAACAGGTTTGAGTAAAATCCTGTGCCCCTTTCGAATACAGGAACCTCTACAATCACTCCTTGATGCACTAGATAATGTAGTGCCTGAAGCAATACGTTTTTTTGGAGGATCCGAGGAACGCTGGATCTTGGAAACCTCTGAGGGGGAACCCCCCGCAAACCCAGCTTGTAACCAAGAGATATAATTGAGGTGACCCACTCGTCCTGAATTGTTGTTTCCAAATGTCCACAAAGTGTAGTAGCCTTGAACCCCACCCAATAGAGTGGGGGAGTCCCCTTAAAAGGAGAGCTTGGTGCTGGGTTTAGAAGAATTTTGCACCCAGGGCTTTTTCTGGCCCTAGCCTTGCGGCTTGCCCCTGGCCCTAGTGCCCTATTGGCAGCGGAACCAACCTGACGCTGAGACATTTGAGGAAGCAGCCCCTGGGTTTTTAAATGAGGGATGTCTGGTGCTTTTCTTCACAGGAAGTAGAGAACTCTTCCCTCCAGAAATCTTTTGGATATATTTGTCCAAATCGATCACCGAATAAGCGGTCCCCCTGAAAGGGGAAACCTGGCAATAAATTTTTGCAAGGAAGCTCGACTGACCAGTTCTTAAGCCATAAAAGTCTGCGCATATGTACAGACAAGAGCCAGACAAGAAACCTGCTGTATTGAATCCTTTAAATCATTAACAGTACAACAGAGCACTCAAGGAATATCTGTCTTACTTTCAAGGCAGATCATTCTCCTTGTTAGGCCTATTAGACTGTTTGACCTGATCCTTTACGGACTGGCAAATACCAATTGCTGCAACAGCTGGCTGAATAGTTGAACTAGCCAAAGAAAAGGAAGCCTTTATTAAGCATGCATTATCTACCAGACAAGTTAAGTTCTTGTTAAGGAAGAGACTGCTGCATCTACGGCGGGCATGCTCCATTTTTTAACAAACTTTTTATCCATGGGATATAAAAGGGAAAACCTCTTTAGGAGGAACAAAAAGTTGTCAGGATGTTACCAATCAGCATACACTGCCTGTTCCAACAGGAGGTGTAGAGGGAAAGTCTTTGCGACCTCAGAGATCCCTTAGAGGACCAGGGGGGCTCAGTCACCTCTGCAAGAGTCAACTTTAAAGGCAGAACGAACCATTTTGGTCAGAATTAGGATCAAAAGCCTCTGTGACTGAGAGGCAGACATCGACCGGATATCTTCTTGTGCAGATTGCTCAGAAGCACACTCATCTGCCGGGCACTCCACCGAATCCTGAGCTTTAAGCTCTTCCCCATCCTCAACCCATTCCAGCTCCAGACTAGGAGACTCCGGGGAGGGGGATCTGTCACGCTTCCTGCTACCCTGCAGGATGGACGCAATCATGCCAGAAATCCTGTGGTCTAACCCGGCTAGGGCTGAGGACAGTTCACCCTTAGTTATAAAGGGTGAAGCAGCAGCATTGACTGTAGGCACAATACCAGATAGGCGCAGCGGCTATGATTGCCCGGAAGCCTGTGGTCCTTCAGGGGATACAACACTAGGGATACGACTAGGTTCATCTGGAACTACCGAGGACATAGTTGTGTCTTTCCCTGTGGTGTTAGTCCCACTTCTCTTTTTGGAAGACATTTAATAGCCACAAAGAGTACTTGGGTGTATATTAAAACACCTCAGAAGGGAGATCCTTTAATAGGGCTCACCAAGCCCTTATGCAACAATCCTGCTAAGCAACACCTGGTGACCCAGGTAAGGAAAAATGAACCACTGCATGTGTCTGTTCGGAGCCTGCTCTGTGTCCCACAGATGCCTTCTGGAAGCACCACATGCTTGGCCTACACAGCTTAAATAAGTTGGGTGTGCACCGGAACGTTCCGTTCGTGCGCACGTATGTGCGGTGTCACAGGGAACGGGCATGACTGTATTCACATACAACGCAAATCTTTGCGCGCCCAAATAAAGGCTACAGCGCATGTGTGGCGAAGCTGTGTGCACCATGGCCGTCAAACAAACTGCTAAGCCCAGCGGCGCTCTTGCGAATGCACGTAACCCGAACCAAGGTGAAATGGCACACCTTCGGGCGCCATTATACAGGTAAAAAACAGCCAGACACAAGCAAAAAAGGCACACTTTGCAAACACCCACAGCTAGCCCAAAACGCCCCTGTATGGTCATCACACACAGGTGTCCAGCTTTTCGCTAGCTTAACTGATTATTACAATCACTGGGACACCCCACAATAATAAAATAAAGGAGTTCCGGTCACTTGGACCTTCAAGGACTGCGTACCCTCTCATGTTTAAGGTCCACTCCCTTGGACCTGTACATCACCCTGCAGGAAATGCCTTAGTGCTGTAGTGTCCAGGATTTCCACTCTGTAGGGTCCAGTGCCCGGAGGCCACATTACAGGCAAAACATCGCAGGATCTTGAGTTTGCAGACTGGTAAAAAACTAAAAAGTACTACCTGTATGGGAGAGGTTATATAGGGGATCATTTCCTGTCTGAAGACCTTTGGTCTACTAGTGTCCATTCACCTGATGAAGTATAACCAATCAGGTAATAAAATTAGCCTGACTCTGTGTCCCATGATGTATGAAAAAGAAATTGTGTTCATTTTCAAAATTGTCGCTTTTTTTTTGGTTTATAGCGCAAAAAATAAAAACCAGAGGTGATCAAATACCACGAAAAAGAAAGCTCTATTTGTGGGAGGGGTGGGGGGGAAGACATTTTGTTTGGGTAAAACATCGCACGACTGTGCAATTGTCAGTTAAAGCGATGCAGTGCAGTATCGCAAAAAAGGCCTCGCCATTAAGGGGGGGGGGGGGGGGAATCTTCCAGGGCTGAAGTGGTTAAACAAAGTAAACTGAAATATTATTAGATTAATGCACTTTGTACTGCTCGCATTCCTTCATATATGCAGCTCATCTAATTTGTTGACACAGTCAATTTCAGGTTTAACATTTGTTCAGTCATAATTAAATTAAATCAAAAAATATCTCTAGGTTTGATTCAAATGTATTCCTGCTTTTATATAAAAATGTGCACAGGTTACAATAGGCTTTCTGCATGTCTGAATTAAAAGCCATTAATGAGATCATTCAGAGAATTCAAGCAGGTCTATCTTACAGGGCATTGTGCTATCACATGTAATCTGAATAAAAGAATAGAAGCAAAAAAATAAAATACAAATAACATTTCTAAACAATGTTGGTGCTCATTCACATGGTGTTTATATAATACCTTTTCCAGATCATTTTGTAAGCGGTTCTATAGCCAGATGAATATGACACAAACTCATCTGAGTTTTAAAACAAAAGTATGTTTCTGTTGTGGTATAAAACGACACCTGCATTCTTTTAGTCTAAAAAATTGAGGGGAGACCAAAAAAAGTCAGATTTATAGTTAAATGCTATGCAAACACTTATAATATGGTTTGCAAGTATACAGCAGGTATACTGCAATCAAATGACTGAAGGTCCTTTGAAAGAGGAACCAGTCCAGAAGTCTCAAAAAAATAAAATAACCATACCCAAAATATGTCTATATGTATATCATGCTTTTCAGGCTCCGAAAAAAAAAAAAAAAAAAAAAAAAAAAAAATTGATTGAGATATATATATATAATAAATGCAAATTTTTTGAAAATGTGCATTTATCTTTTTTTTATATATGTGAACGATTCCTTTTTACGTCATCAGAATGGCACAGGCAGGCACAATCACGTAGATCTACGTGTCTGCCTTCCAGCGGGTGGGGGGTCCGATCGGACCCCCTCCCGCTGGGTACGGTGGTCCGTTTCCCTCCAGCAGCGATCCGTGATGAGGGGATGGCCGTTGGTTTTCGGCCACCCCCTCTGGATCGCTCCTGGCCAATGACGAACTTCCTCCCACTGTGTATTGTTTACACAGGAAGGAGGTAGTGAGGAGTTGAATCAAAAATTTGCACCCTTAGAAATCCTGAAGGTGGTGATTGGTTTTCGGGGTGCCGTGCGCGACTAGACTCCCAAAAAGTCCCACACATGTGGTATCCCCATACTCGGGAGAAGTAGCGGAATATATTTTGGGGTGCAATTCCACATATAACCATGGCATGTGTGAGCAATATATCATTTGGTGACAACTTTTTGTAAAAAAAAAAAATTTTTAATTTTTTTTTTGTCATTATTCAATCCCTTGGGACAAAAAAAAAAAATATTCAATGGTCTCAACATGGCCCTCAGCAAATAGCTTGGGGTGTCTACTTTCCAAAATGGGGTCATTTGGGGGGGTTTTGTGCCATCTTGGCATTTTATGGCCTTCAAAACTGTGATAGGTAGTGATAGGTAGTGAGGAGTAAAATAAAAAATGTATGCCCTTAGAAATCCTGAAGGCGGTGCTTGGATTTCGGGGTCCTGTACGCGGCTAGGCTCCCAAAAAGTCCCACACATGTGGTATCCCCCTACTCAGGAGAAGCAGCAGAATGTATTTTGGGGTGTCATTTCACATATGCCCATAGCATGTGTGAGCAATATATCATTTAGTGACAACTTTGTGCAAAAAAAAAAAAGT